>NW_024609868.1:75050088-75786808 GCF_016920785.2 Ixodes scapularis
AATTGGCGAGAAACATGTATTATAATAATTTCTTTGGTTGCCAGACTTCTAGCAATCTTAAGGAAAAATGGAGGCGTCTAAATTTGCTCCTGAATAGACATACTAATGCCCAAGTGATCACAAGCTTAACGGTTAATGGAACTGAGCTATCGGGTTCAGATCTCGCTGCATCATTCAATTACTTTTTTTCGACTGTAGGTGACAGTCACTACAATTCCGGCATTTTTGATTTTCTAAGTGATAGGTTAACAGAATCAATATTTTTTGAACCGACTGACGAGCTTGAGGTTTTTTCAATTTTCAAAAGTCTGAAAGATACGAATAGCCTCGACTCTCATAATATACAAAGTCGCCCAGTAAAATATGTTTTACAAATAATTACACCATGTCTAACACATATTTATAATGTAGCGCTTATGACGGGACACTTTCCAACAGCTATGCAGCTAGCCAGAGTAGCCGTAATTTATAAAAAAGGAAATAAGAACGACTTCGGTAACTATAGACCAATATCTATACTTCCGTTTTTTTCTAAAGGGTTAGAACGAATAATTCATCGCCGCCTCAATCATTTCTTCTTAAAGCATTCTGTAATATCCGATTGCCAATATGGGTTTACTAAAAATAGATCAACGGAACACGCCTTGCTTGCCCAAAAAGAATATATTTTGAACAATTTTGAATCACAACGTCTTACTCTTGGCATTTTTATTGACTTTAGTAAGGCATTCGATACTGTAAATCATAAAATACTTATCGCTAAGCTCGAGCATTACGGCGTACGAGGACACGCCCTCAACCTTATAAAATCATATTTAAGCTCACGATTACAATATGTTGTAATAAACCACTCTCGCTCCGATTCCCTTCAAATTTTTAATGGTGTCCCTCAGGGTAGCATCCTTGGACCACTCTTGTTTAATATATATATAAATGACATTTCCAATATTAGTACCCTTGCAAAGTACGTTATTTACGCTGATGATACGAGCCTTTTCTTTTCCTCCTCTGACGTTGAACAACTAACTGGCACTGCTAACCGAGTATTGGCATTATTATCACGGTGGTCATTAGTCAACTCATTGAAAATCAACAAAGAAAAAACTAAAGCTGTAATATTTCGTCCTAAAGGAAAGCTTGTAATGCACCCACCGCCTTTAGTTTTGAGTGACACCATTATCGAGTATGTAGAAACGTTTAGATCCCTCGGTGTAAGTTTTACTGCAACGATGACATGGGACGCCCACATAAACGAGGTTTGTCTTGCCCTTTCTAAGGTTGTAGGAATAACCTCGCGTAATAAGTACGTTCTACCTGAAAAAACTAAACTTACTTTGTATTACGCTTTCTTTTATTCATATTTAAGCTATTGTTTTCTTGTCTGGGGTAATACCACAACATCCAATATTCAGAAGCTTCTGATCTTGCAAAAGAAAATGCTACGTGCTATTACAAAAGCTCCATATAATTCCCCAACCGGGCAGGCTTACTCGCAGTTTAAAATTGTGCCTGTATATAATTTATTTGAATATAGATTCGCGTGTTTTTACAAAAATAGTATAGCTAAAAACGATAATTTTCTTTCACGTATTGTTTCTACTGTGCCCCACAATACGCCTTATGCAACCAGGGAAAAAGACAGCTTTGTTTTACCTAGATGTAGAACGAACTATGGCTTTACAATGTTGCGATATATCTTGCCTAAGTTTTTGAATACTCCTCTATGTGATCACTAGAATGGTATGTCTTCTTCTGTCCTTAGGAACGCTTTTCTATAATTTGTCTGTACTTCTCATTTTTGTCTGTATTGTTCATTTTGTACATATATATTATTTTTTACCGCGTTTACACTGCTGACTTGTAAGGGTGGCGAGGCCCGTCAAGCAGTGGACGACACTGCTTTTTTCTTGCCACCCTCAGTTTGTATTTCAAGCTGAAATAAACGCTGATTGATTGATTGGGTCCTGTGCAATAAGCTACCTGAAGACGATGACCCACTGCCAAACGTGTACGGTCGGTGGGCTACAGTGCGTCTTCGGAGACGCCGAACCGGAACGGCCGTCTCAACAGCAGTTCGGGCTAGGTTCGAGAGACGTGCGCTGGAGACAGATCTAGAAAGAGAACACGCCGACGATGGATCTTGCGGAGGATACGCAACTGGACAACAAGTCACGCAACAAGATATTATATATTTTTATGCTCGGAGTAGGGACGAGAGACTGAGGGATATATTAATTATTATAAGTGAGAGTGGATTATTCCCTTGAAAATTTCTTTGTGTGGGTTTCGGTAATGCGCTTGCAGCCACCGTGTTATGAAAGATAAGTGAGTGTTCGTGGCTACGCGAGTTGAAAGGCTTGCGGTCGCATCATCCTGCCATTCTAGATATATTCCCGATCAATTGCGAGTTATATAACACGCAGTGCACAGTTGTCGGCGATCCGGTGAGGACGGTCCCACCGATTTGATAGTCGCTGCGCTTGCAAGTCCTCTGACTGACAAACTCGCTATACACGAACTCATCTCTGTTACGTCACGGCGCGGTGGTGGCGCGTCGGACGCACTTCCGGTCCGGGGCTGTGGGCGGAAGTGCCCATGTGAGACCTGTATTCCTGCGTTCTTTTGACAAAAACCTGCCTTCTTGTCAAAATGCTGCGGCTGGGGCTGCACCAAAAGGGTCGAGAAAGGTTTGAAGGTCAGTTTTCATGCACTCGGTTCGTCCGAGAACGTGAAAATGTGGCGTAAAAAAGGAAAACCAGACGCCGTCGGACCACGATTGCTTGGGCGGGAAGCATTTTTGGTTGAAATCACGGATACTTCTGACCATCAGATGTATTCGTTTTGTTCCAAAATGAACGCCGGAAAACCGTCAAGTTGTACGGACCACCTGCGGAGTACGTTCAGTTCAAACGGTCGGCTGATCGTTCGAACTGTCGTCTGCTCTTTCAAACGTTTCTGCTTGTCGTCTGCTCTTTTAGAGGACACCGGCCCGTAGGCCAAACGTGGGTCCGGTACTTGCGATAAGAAGTGCAGGCCTCGAAAGACTTAAGTTTGAAGGTTGGTAAGCCGGCTCGACGTAAACAGTAGACACAAGGAGATGTTGATCATTGTTACCAGTGTCCGTCACCGACTTGTTATGCCTGATTCCCTTGGTTAGATCCTGCTTGCGATTTTCAGTATCGACGTCGACCATCTCAGCTACGGTTCACGCTTTTGCAGTTCCAGCGACGTCGCTACAGAAAATTGCGAGCGAAATCTCATCATGTGAATCAGGCTTTAGTGTACATTCTGCGGCGTCCAGGCGGAATGAATCGCCGCCGGTCAGAATGTTCACGCGAAGTTTTGCGGTGTAACGAGCCTCGTTAATTTCGCTGACGCCGCTCAAGTAGTCAGTCATCGTTAGGAGGACGTAGAATCAATAATTTCAACGCGAAAAAGAGCGCGGGGACTCACACCGACGCCGACAACATCGGATTCCAATGGTTTGTTTATGGGCGACGGCGAGCTTCTTGTCCACACCCCCATCGCGCATGCGCGGCGCCGGTGGCCTCCTCTAGGGGCGCTCCGGGCGCTCCGGTTTGTTTGTAAACATGAGTTGGTGTATAGTAACTTACAGCTTAAGAAGGTAGGGCAAGTGAAAGAAAGACTGGGGAGGAAGAAGGAAACGGAACGCTGGAGAGGAAAGGGGGAACCTCCTTCTCTCTCCAGCGTTCCGTGTGCGTCCGCCTCTCCGGCCTTCCTTTTCGTCGCCCTACCTTCTTGAGCTGTAAGAGACTATATCAGGTTGCAGACAACACTAAAAGCAAGCAGGCTTCATGTCTAGAAGCAGTTTTGGAAAGCACTGTGCCTTTCCGCTCGCTTGAATTGGACAGACTAGCTTTACATAAGCTAGTCTGTCCAGACTGCTTATGTAAAAGCAAAATTTGAATATTTTGCAGTTCTCACTGGACTCTTTTGCAGTTCTGCCATAGATTCTAACAGTGGCGCACACATAGATTAAGCACATACCTTAAAGCCTGTTGCACAAAATTAATTTTCATTTATTGTTTATTTAGTCGTGTTCATAGCTGAATAATTTTCCCACGCCTTCTCGATTGCAGCTGCTAAAACAACTAATCCTTAGAAAACAATTGTTACACGTAGTCACACAAAAATGTAATGATAACGTCACTTTGAATTGCACTTAGAAGTTTGAGCGCAGTCGTCATTCAGCTGTATTAGTTTGCCAGACAAGCACGCGAGGCCGTAGTCTTACATATCGCCCGCGTTAACTGGTAAAGCCTTCACACAAATAAAGCTGTGTTAAAAAAAAAAAAAGTCGCACACTTTTCAAGAATGACAACAGAAACTCTATCTGTAGTCTATCTGGCTCACTTGCAAATCACCGCGTTAAACGCGGAGAACGGGCAATCACCACCTCGTGGCTGACTTGTAGTCTGGACATAACGGTAGAACAAGACAAATGCAGTTTCTTCACTAATTCGGGCCACCAGAGCACTCTCCATCTGACTTTACACAACAAAACGAGAACGTATATGTGATTAGTATTGCAACATTGAAACGTGCGCAGACTGGCTTGAGCGACGCAGTATCCTTCAAGATGGCGTTGGGGGCTGGTTGCCTTTCCGTGCGACAGATGGCGCTCTTTTATCTAAAGGGCCCATACTTCGTTTCACCTTTACGTCCTGACAGCTGACGGTACAAGCTGATGGGACCAATCAGCAAACGTCAAAAGCACAACATCATGATGGTCGTCGCGTTTTTGCACTTGTCTATCATCGCTGAACCAATCATGAACAGAAAAGGCCTAATGACTTGCGCTTTTCACGCTGATTGATTGGTCCCATTAGTTCGTAACATCAGCTGCACCTGGACTTGGGGAGAAAGAAGGTATAAAAACTATCGTTTATGTGGCATTTATACCACGTCCGAATGTACTAAAATATTAAAATTATTACATTTTTCCCGGATCTCCCCGGCTCATACTTGGCCAGTTCGTGGCAAGCTTGGGACAAGCCTGAGCCAAGTTGGCTCTAGCTCGCGCCAGTCTGGCCCAAGCCCGGGCCGAGCGATTGTGCTACTTGGAATGCAACAAAATCCTCTGGGCATCCTTTCTCCCATAGCGCCTCAAAGATTACACGAAAGGCTGCGTCACCACCACAGACGGCACCTTCTTTGTATCGCAGTTACCGCTCATTCACACTGGAAGCAGATCCGCGTTCGCAAAGCGGTTGCAAAGGATGTTGTATAAAGATGCAGCACAATTTCACGCGCACTCGATGACATCAAGTGCGCAATAGGCACATTCAGATTGATGCAAGACACAATAAAAGGAAAGTCATAATACCCGTGCAAGCACTCGAGCAAAAATATGAGATCACATGAACCTTTCAAGCGCAAATTCACGAGTTTATATCTGCAAGTTATCGTAGACTGTTGCGCCTAATAAAAAGACTAACCGGGAGCACTCCTGCTGTCGCATGCTGCTCAAATAAGAAAGTGGAAACAATTCTGAATACGGTATATGATCGGTCATTCGTCTCCGATGAAATGCAAGGGCGATTGCAGTAACTTTTTGCTGGATAGAGTTTGTACCTATAGGTCATGGCGGCGGTGACTTCCACTCATGGTTGCCTTTAGCAAACTATGAGTGGATGTCTCGATACAAAAGAAGACAAGAAAAGGGAAAGAAACAAGTACTGCGTAAGTGGTATTTTAATGACACACGAGTTCCCGCAAAACTTGTTGCCTGCAGAATTGAAGATGAAGACCTTAGAGAGCTTATCGCAGATGTTAGTAGTGTTCATTTGCAAGCACAATCAGTTTTTTTTTTATGTTACTGAGAGGTGGTACTTGAGAAGCGACTAATTGACATTAATCCGCCGTCGAAAACCTAACGACGATTATGCGCAGTCGCCGTCTTTTTTTCAAAAGTTGTTAATTGTTATTCATAAAAATATTGTAAATAGTATAAAATATTTCTTAAATTTTATGCATTTCTAACCAAATAACCTTTTTTATGTTGAAGGGTAGGTAGTGCAGGAGAAGCCACTAATGGTCACGCAATTTATTTCAATGCGCTGCCAATAACCTAACCAGGCCTCTGTGCAAGCACCGTAGTTTGTGCGAAAGTGGTTGGTTGTCATCCATAAAAACAAGAAAGTGAAGCAGCTAACTTCGACGTGACGGTGATTTCTGAATGAAACATATATCATATATGAGTGGGCGCACGTAAGGAAAGCCGCTCTGTGACTTGTACCTAACTCCCGAGATAAAAAAAAAAAAAAAAAAAAAAATTAAGTTGGAGTGGCGTTTCACTAAAAACAAAGATTGTCGCAATAGTTGCAACTGTTGAAGGTAGTATCGGCGGATGCCTTTGTCATGGAAGCAACCGACCGAAGCTACGCTAGCTGATCATTTATTGAAATGAAACAACAGAGCACGATGAAATGATCCTAGAACAGCCATTAATGTCTTTAAAAACGTAAACCGCTTCTCAGCGGCAGAAGCAAGCGAGCGTTACATGTTCAGCACAGTAAATTTATAGTATTGCCTTAACGTTTTTTATAGTACAGTATTGCCTAATCGTTAAAAAACCCTCAGTTTATCGTTTCCTATCGGGGTCGGGTGCGTGCCTCTTTGACCGTGTCGAATATGTTTAAGTGCCCGGACGGCGGTGCCTTCGATCAAACTGTACGCCGTCCTGAGAGCATTTAGCGGAATGGTCTTATGTTTGGAGATCCGTGCACATAACCCAGCACCCTCGCGCGGCTTGGGGCCAACACATCCATTGTGCCATTACATCCATCGAGCAATTACGTCCAATTTCGTGCCATTACATCCAGACATGTACAAATTACTCAAAAAAGGCAGTTAAGTTAAGTTACTGAGTATTGACGCCAAAAGTAATTGGAGTAGAGTAGAAATTACGCATTTGTAATAGTAATTGAGTAAACTACTAACTGCTGTAAAAACGTAGCTAGTTACTTTGACGTTACATTCGAAGTTACATTTTTATATTTTTGTGGTAGCAAAATGAACAGCAGTTTCGATCCGTGAAAAACCCTGCGAGGCTAAAATAAATGCAGTCGTTTTATGGCTTGCGTTTTTACCGAACTAGTTTATTTGCTCGCAGAAGCAATTGACTTTCAACGTTTTATCGGAGAGTTTTCTCTTTTTTCTCCTAAAGACGTCCCCAGCCAAGCTAGAAAGACGTTAAAATTCTCAACTTGCCAAGGTAGAAAGACGTGTCACAAATGTACCGTTTGTGTCAAAAATAAACGAATTTGAATTTGAATTTGAATTAAACCAACGCGCTGGATGGAACGACAGCGTTGAATTTGAGAAACAGGATGTGCAGGGTCGAGAAGCGAGTATCGGCATCTTAGGTGTCCATGACGAAACATGTGAGGTTTGCCTCGGCTAGAGGGTGTTTTATAAAACTCTTCTGCTTTTTTTCCTTTTTCTTCGGCAAGTTGAGAATGTTATGACTGGCCCTTCTTTATTCCCACGACGTTCGGAGAGTTCACGGAGCGCGTGCACCTGACCGTCAAGGGTTCAAATCTCGCGCCACGACGATGAGATCATCCGGACGACTGCGCGTCTCGTTGCGGTGCTAGTGCCGGGCTACTAAAAAAAAATGTTCTGGTTTAACAGAAGATGAAACGAAGTATACTTCGCGGCTTACGCCGGGTCCAAAAAAAGGAGCACTCGAGGGTGACTCGCAATCCCTGCCGGCGACTACGGTATCCTGACGCGCCTGACACGCCTTAAAAGTAAAACGTTTTCAACAAAGAAGAGGTCTCCCCTGCGTGGAAGGTCGAAAGGACACGAAGGATTACGTAAACCAGCATCGGCACTCGTACACTCTCAGCTGGAAGCGGGAACTTGCTCCCATGAACGGATTATCCGTGTGTGCGTTTGTACGCGGAGGAGTCCGGCTTTGGTAGGGAGTATGCGCTGACGACGAAGCGAGCATGGGAACACGTGCCCAGCTGCGAGTTCATTCCACTGACGCCTCCCGTGGAACCTACCGCTTGAGCCGGAACTAACTAAAGGCAGACAACATGAAAACAACAACAATCCTCGGAGTGTCCCCGCCTTCCACGGTTGCAGCTGGAGGCGCGGCGCCTGCGTGCATTACCGGCTTAGGTCAATACCCGTCCAAGGCTTGTTAAAGGGGATATCCGCTCAATTCCGAGAAATTGAGGCTTACATGTGATTCAAATTCACAAAGCACTACTAGAAAACTCTACGTCTTCGGATTCGCGAAATATGGAATATTATTTGTGTAATCCTAATTTAAACATCAGCCGATACCGAAACCGAAACTTCGGTTGCGTCAGGCACCATTGGTCTCGGGTCGTCAGAGTCATGGCCACGTCACGTCGAACCACGTGGTCTTGTGACGTTCGGAAGGGAGCGAGGGACAGGACACGCGACGCGGGCAGGTCGCTTCGCATGACGTGGACGGTGATGGCCCAGGGGAGAGCGGGAGGGGGAGGAGACGAAAGAGGAGAAATGAGGGGAGAAACAGACCGATAAGCGCGCAGGGCAGCGCAAACTATAACACATCCACGTTACGGTGATCACGTGAACGCCCGGTCAGCCAACACCGGGAGGAGAAACTCATGACGTCATCGTTCAATTTCGCTGTGAGAAGTAAAAACAAACAAAACGTGAGAATGAGTCCAGGGTTGGGCAGAAATACTCAAAAATGTATTTGGAAATACAAATACTGGGATACTTTAAAATAGAAGCTAAAATACTGATGCTGAAATATATCAGTTAAATGGTATCGCGATACGTATCGGAAATACATTTTAAATAGTGGCAAAAAGTATTTGGAAATACAAATACAGGAATACATTTTAGGGGGGCCAGAAATACAAATACAGAAATACTGATACTGCAATACATTTTTCAAATTTATTTGAGACCAAATTAGATGAAGTTTTCAGTTGTAAGTGGAAGTTTTTGATCGTGAAATTACTTTCCCGTAGGCTTGGCACTTTGCCTTGAATGTAGTGATTTCGGACGACGTGGAGTCTTCAGTGGGCTCAGAAAAACGTTCCATCAAGGACTGACCGTGGTCCCTTCCCTGACATCCTGTCTGTCTGACGAGGGATGCGAAAAGACTTCGACCTCTAAATAAATTCTCTGTCATACTAAATCCCCTCAAAACGTCATCACGCAACTGTCAAATGAGGACACCCCTGTCAACATTTATCACATGACGTCACGGTGGAATAAACTAGTATTCTTTATCTGTAAGTGTGGCCTTGAACATGGAACACGCTGCTGTATGAAAGGACAATACATACTTTCGTTGTCGTTTACCTCGTTGAAGATCGTGCAGGATTTTTGAGAATGGTGGATCACCTGAAGCATCCTGGAAGACATGTCTTATCTTCTTTTACGGTTTAAAAAACAATACGGTGGCATCCCTGTTGTGAAGATCCTTCCTGCTGACCCTCCGCCACCGACGCATGGATTGTAGTCATCAAGTTTCGCCTTGCATATTCCAAATAGAGACATCGTTGATTGCGACTTCATATTGCCGGCAGAGGTGTGAGCTCTCCGAGAAACAGTGCGCTCGAGACGAGCCGCAGGTGTACGAAGTCTGGGTCGGCACAGCGAGGCCACGTCTGACCTCTTTCCTTGGTTTCGGATCACCAGAGCAGCGGGTCACTTTCACGTCGGCTGATGACGTACCCTTGAGCCGTGCAATATTATGGGCGCAGCCGCAGACGCATTCGAATATCTGTTTAACTTCACTGCGCGAGTTATCCTACTATTTTAAGTCAACCACCGCCAGGCTCGTGCTGCAACGGACTGTGACTTAGCTTTGCCGGATGGGTGTACTGTGTACGCGAAGGCAAGAGAGATGGTTAGCAGCGCGCTTTGGATGCCCGCAAACAATGACTCAAGAAACCCTACCTAAGGACCTGCGGCACAAGATGCTCTGACTCCACTCCTGGCACGCCACCTGGTTCAAGTCCCCGACCGCACAACAGTTCTCAGAAGAGAAAAGAGCACGCATAGAAAAATAGTTTGGAGAATCGGAAGGAACCTTCGTCAGCATGGTACCGATGCCCCAGCATCTCGTTGACCCTGGTGCCCTCAAAAGTAAAAAAAGAAAAAGCGTTCGGATTTTCTTTTTCGGGGGGGGGGGGGGGGGGGGTGTATTTCTTAAGAAATGTCACGAAATACATTTCATCCTGATTGTATCGCGATGCAAAGAAATATTCAAAATGTATTTGGATACAGAAATACAGATACTGCTGAAAAAAATGTATCGCGATGCAGAAATACAGATACGAAATGCATTCCTGAAATACTATCGCGAAACATTTGTAACGCGATACTGCCCAACCCTGAGAATGACGTAGTCGTGCCTCTGACGTAGCGGCTCAACGTTTGCCGCTCAAACTCCGTCGCATTGACTGCGCTGACGATTGCGCCTCACGCCGTACGCTAGAGTTGTCAGATTTCGGCGACTTGGCTCACTTGAAGTTGCTGGCCAGTTTATTAAATATATAAACAGAATTAGATCGTAATATTTGACATGGCGTCTTCCTACATGATACTGAAGAGGGCTACATAGTTTTCTAAATATCAAAAATGAAGCGGGGTTGCCCTTTAAGCGTCTCTTCCTGCGTTCGTGCGCGCCGGTGTTATGTTTTGGTTGCTCGTCGCCACCTCGGCCCAAGGACGCCTGTGGTGCAGTTTCTACGGCTGCCGAGTATAATGAGGGGGCACTTTGTTCGGGAATGCCACTTCATCTGCCGGCGTCTTATTCATTTCTGCGCTCAATCTTTCTTGATGAGCGATGTTAGCCCTAAATTTTGAAAGTAGTCAGTAATTTGAGTAGAAGTTACCTGAAAAACGTAGTTAAAGTGAACTACTAATTACCCAAATAAAGTTGTAATTGAAAGTTACCAAGTTACTCGGAAAAGTAGTTAAGCTACAGTAGTTTGAGTAGAGTAGTTGAACTATACGTCCAAGTCTGCATTACATTTATCGTGCCCGTATATCCATTATGCCAACACATCCATCGTGCCATTGCATCCATTGATGGCCAGTTCATCCAGCGTGCCATTACGTCCATTATGCAGTTACATCCATCGTGACATAGTCAGGGAAGTCTCTCACTCTTAATCTGGGATTTTCGTGAATTTCTTCGCTGGATTAAACTCATTGCTGATGTGCGCCATCCCATCTTGGGAGCAGAATGTCTCTCATGCTTGGGCGTCTGCGTCGATTTACGTCATTCATGTCTTTAGACACCACAGCCCGACAAACCCTTACTGGGGCCCATCACTGGAGCCTCTCTCTCACCCTCACTTGCACTCCAAAGCACCACTTTTATGTTTGACACCTTATTGAGAGCCTTTTCGGAACATAACACACCACATATAGTAACAACCGGCCCTCGGGTTTACGCTCGCGCTCGAAGACTAGCTCTGGAGCGGCTTCAGATCGCCCGCCAAGAATTTGACATGTTGGAACTCGGCATCATTCGTCCATCTTCGAGCTTGTGGTCGTTTCCGCTCCACATGGTGCCTAAGGTGACTCCAGGTGACTGGCGTCCCTGTGAGGATTATCCCGCTTTAAACAACGTAACACAAGCTGAACAATACGTCTCAATCAAACTTCACGGAATGAAAATGTTATCTCAAAAGAGATTTAATCAAGGTTTACCACCAAATCCCCATACAGCCAAGCGACATTCCAAAAGAGCATTATCACTCCATTTGAACTTCACGAATTTATACGTTTGCCGTTTGGACTTCGAAACGCTGCACCGACTCCTTAGCTATTTATCGACCAGGTGGGAAGAAAAGTAGTCTTTTGTTTTGCCTACCTTGCCGACCTCCTATTGCAAGCAAAAATCAAGAAGAACATCTGGAGCACTTCCGTCTTGTCATGAAACTCCTAGGGGGAGAATAGCCTCGTGATAAACCCCAACAACTGACAGTTCAGCGTTCAGGAAATGATTTTCCTTGGGCATCGTCTTGCATTTCACGGCATTAGACGCCTACCGGATAAAGTAGAAGCAAATATTCTTTTTCCGGAGCCCCAGAACCTTACGAATTCGAGAGAATTCCTGGAACTTATAAATCTTGTTTCGGCGTTTACTTCCTAATTGTGTTACTACTATCCAGCCTTTTACAGAAGCCTTGTCTCCTAGAATAACCAAGAACCTAGACATCATCTGGACGCATCGCGGAGTCTTCGGATTTGAGAAGATTAAGAATGACCTCGCGAATGCCACGATGTTGGTTCATCCAGTGCCTAATGCGCCCACGCGTCTTATGACTGATCCGTTCGAACAAGGCGTCGGAGCAGTTTTGCAACAGTACCTAGAGCAACAATGGCCACCTCTCTCCTTCTTTTCTAAGAAACTGTGCCAATCAGGAAAGAAGTATTGTGCATTTAGAAGATAACTCTTGGAAATACATCTTGCTCTTAAACATTTTAGATACTTCATCGAAGGACGCTCATTTCACGTAGTCGCCGTGTCACAGAAACCGGCTGTTCTAGAAACCGACGGGGGTCGTGCTGACGTCTGCGGAAGAATAATGGCCAGTGAAGTAAACGACCGCCTTCGGCGGATGAGCTCGCAGCCAGGCGCGTGTCAGGTTACGCAGGGAGCGCTTCGTTGAAGCGACCGCATGTTCGGTGTTTCTTCGTATACACAACCTAGAGTGGTTTTGGGGGGTACACAGGTCTCTGCAGCCCCAGATTTACGAGGCGAGCTGGCGGCTGGCTGTTTGAATGTGTTTTTCGTCAGCGCTCGAATTGCCTGGCGGGTCTTAGTGTTTAGAAGAACCCTGCTTTAGGGTCAGGGGTCAGACCGAGGGGGCAACAACCTACCGTGGGAACAAAGAGAGTGCGGGAACCGCGGGGTCGCCAGGACTGACAGTGCGAGAGAGAACTCTAAGGCGGACGATCGCATCGCGACGTCGAGAGATGCGGCGAGACCCTGTCGACGGCCCCACGCCAGGCACCGGACGAAG
The DNA here is from genome assembly GCF_016920785.2 of Ixodes scapularis. Taxonomy (NCBI): domain Eukaryota; kingdom Metazoa; phylum Arthropoda; class Arachnida; order Ixodida; family Ixodidae; genus Ixodes; species Ixodes scapularis. The sequence goes on from NW_024609868.1 coordinate 75,063,111, forward strand.
CTTCCAGTGAGTGTGCGACCGCAAAAAGTGGGCGTGCGGGGCCAGTGAGCCGCGCCCACGGTGTGCCAAGCCACCCGCCGGAATTTCTCCACCTTGGACGGACCGCGCAGGGAGACGCCAGCACCTCAACGCCAGATGAGACTTTTTCTTTGCACTCACCTATCCTCTATTTTAGTTTACCATTAGGACTCTCTTAAACTTAGTATTTTTCTAGTACTGTCTAGGCAACCCCGAGCATGAAATTGTAAACCGTTATACTGTGTGTACCTGTGCTATCTGCCGTTTGATGTCTACGTGATTTTTGCATATTATATAGCGCCTAATTGTCTACTATACCCCTGTCAAATTAAACGTCATTTATATATCCCGCACAGGCCTCCGTCTCTCTTCATACGTAAGACTCTCCACCAGAGCGTGGCCCTATCGCTTGGTCAGCGGTCCCCTTCTTTCACACCGTCACTCGGGAGGCCTACCGCCTTCCTGTGACACGCCGATCACAAACCCTTGCCTTGTGGCTTAACATCCAATGGACATACATACTCTCCACGAGAAATCAGGGAAATAGCTTTTAATATGCAATTCAGCACCAAAATCAAGTACGTCAAAGGTTCTCGCAACGCCTCAGCCGATGCTCTCTCCCGCGCAGATATACAGTCGTTGGAACGAACCTTCTTTAGTACCATGGAATTTAATCACATGCGCGGTCTCAACAGTCCGACCAAGAACTTCAAAATCTACGCTCTGGACACACAGTGCTCAAGTTCGAGGATCTTCGTCTTTCATGATGTAGCGCCACTTTAACGTGCGACATTTCCAGAAGCGCACCACTGCCAATTGTTCCTCACGACTTCCGTCGTCAAATCTTCACGGCTCTGCGCTTACTGGCCCATCCTGGCAATTGGGGCACCCAACGTCTAGTGGAATCACGATTGGTCTGGCCCAAAATTAATGTTGTCGTTCGCACATGGATACACACTTGTCAGCAGTGCCAAAATTCAAAGATTAATCGGCATACCGTTGCACCAGTAGCCAGGTTCAAGATCCCAGATGCCAGATTTTCCAAAGCTCTCATCGACCTCGTTGGGCCATTACCATCTTCTCGTGGCTTTGCGCACAATGCACAACATGCACTTGCATTGATCGCTTTACTCGCTGGCTAGAAGGAACACTACTAACCAACATCACAGCTGACGAGGTCACATAAGCCTTTATGATAACATGTGTCCCACGCTTTCGCGTACCAGACAAAATCGCAACATGCAGAGTTCGACAGTTTGAGTCACGCCTTTTTTTCTCAACTCTTATAGATTTTTGCAGCGACGCGAATCCGAACCACGTCCTATCAGCCGGCTTCAAACGGTCTAGTGGAAAGGTTTCCTCGGCTCCCGAAGGCAGCCCACCGAAAAAAATACAGTATAATCCAGTTTATACTGTTTTTGTTTTATTTTCTGCAAGGATAAACTAAAGGCATGCAAAAATCCAGCAAACTGGCCAGAAGCGCTCTTGCTTCTTCTACTGGGTCTTCGTTTGGTCTACAAACCATATCTCTTCTCCACACCACCTGAACTTGTTTACCACACGACCCTGACTGCCAGGCGAGTTTTTTCATACTCTTGAAGAGGATGCGGTGCCAGACATGCAGACTTATGTATGAAGACTGAAGCTGAAGATCTAAGGTTTGCTCCCACCGCCTACACGACAACCACTTAACAGGAATGTTTTCATAAGCTAAGACTTAGATACGTGTACACACGTTTTTGTTGGCCCAGAAGCAGTGAGGAAACCACTGCAGGCCCCTTATGACGGACAGTTTTCAACGCGGTCCCAAGACTTTCCTTTTAGACCTAAGAAACAGACATGACATGGTGTCCGTTGATCGCCTGAAATCCGATTATATTGAGAGTGTGCAGGTTTCGCCCCAGACACTACCGAAGTCAGCATTGCGACTCCCAGCACAATTTCCGACCAAGTCATCAATTTGCCGACATGTGCATTGGCAAACCGTGCCGTGGCCTTCCCGGAGGGGGGTGTGATATAGAGTCAGCCAGGGCAAGCCAGAGAAAATAACAAGAGTCGTAGAGATCCACTCAAGGCTCGTGACAGAGGATACCTGTTTCGTTTTACGTTCTTTTGCGAAGGGCACACATGGACAACCTTTCGTGCCGGAGTCAGGCTGAAGACTGACATCTCGTTTATTAAATATAAAACGAAATAAAAGAAAGGCGCCTCGGGTACGGGGCGCTCAGGTTACGCGCGAAGCGGCGGGACGGGGCTCCGCGCGAACGGTTGCCCTCGCTCGGACGCTTTGGACTTTGGAGCTCGATAGCGTCGGCTCGTCGGCGACCTCCATAACATGATGAAAATAATCCCTGGAGAAGGGGAACAATCCCTCTCTCTAAGGGAGCTTCGAAGAAGTGCTGAAACGGTCTGGCTCTTTTAGACATCGGCCGTGCCGAAAATGTTTGTGGGAGGTGTCGGCACACGTTTCCTCGGGCCTCGTGGTTGTTTCGGGGAACTCTTCAATGCATTGTTTATTTTGTTCGTCGGGGAAAGGAATTAGATGCGTGCGATTTCTTCGGATCTCTTGACCCTCGGACGTTATCCAGTAAGATCGTGGTGTATGGGCCTTGTTCTGAACAGCTCCGGTTCGCTTTAGGTCAATGACCCAAACTCGCTCTCCAGAGCCGAGTGGATCGAGTTGACGCACTCCGTGGCGCCGGTCGAAGTATTGCTTTTGTCGGTTCCTATTTTCTTGCTCATAGCGACGCAGTTCTTTTTTTTCGGGTATCTTTGGTTCCGGTAGCTCAGTGGCGATCGGTACGGTTGTACGCATCCTTCTCCCCATGAGAAGTTCTGTCGGACTGTATCCGTTGGGCAGAGGCGTTGAACGGTAGATCATGAGTGTCTCGTACGGATCTTCCGTTTTGCTGAGTGATCTCTTTATGATCTTCACCGCAGCCTCCGCCATCCCATTGCTCTGCGCGTAGCGAGGGCTTGATGTGATGTGCTTAAATCCGTAGGTCTGTCAGAACTTTGTGAGTGCTGAACCTGTGGTTCCCGCAAACTGAGGACCATTATCAGACACCACTACTTCTGGGATGCCATGCCTCGCAAATATCGATTTGCAGTGCATTATTACGCACGCTGCTGTGAGGCTTTCCAGTCGGGCGATTTCGGGGTAGCGAGAGTAGTAGTCGACGACGACCAGCCACCATTTTCCGTGAATGAAGAAGAGGTCCATCGCCACTCTCTCCCACGGCCGACTAGGAAACTCTGACGGGATGAGGGGGAGCTTTCGGTTCTAGCCAGTTTTAATGCATTTTTCGCAGTCGCGCTCGATATGATCGTTTATCCTCGGCCACCACACTGATACATTTGCCCGTGCTTTGCATATTCCTATGCCCATGTGTCCTTCATGAAGTTGTTGCAGGATATGTGGACGGCAGGATTCTGGTACCACTATTCTAGAACCATTCATGAGAAGGCTGTTTTGCACGGCAATGTGATGACGGTACTCGTAGTACTCTTTGAAGTCTGTTCCGAGATCTCGACGATTTGGCCAACCTTTGTGGCTGTAGCTGGCGAGTCTTTGGCAAACAGGGTCTTGGTTTTGTTCTGCCGTTATCCATTGGAGACTCGTTTGCGTTGCTGGTAGGGACGTCTCTATGTGTCGAATGAAGCAATCGATTTCTTCTTGCATTTCTCTGTCTTGCCGCTGTGGCAGAGGGCTTCTTGACAACGAGTCAGCTCCTTGGAGTTCCTTGCCCGGAACGTGGACAACTTCGAATGAGTAGCGCATTAAACGCATGCGCAGTCTCTGAAGCCGAGGGGTTAGGTCGTCCAATGACTTTGATCCGAACAGAGAAATGAGTGGTTTGTGGTCGGTTTCCAGTACAAAATGCGTTCCCACGATGTAATCTTGGAATTTTTCGCATGCCCACGTGAGTGCTAAACCTTCTTTTTCGATTTGGGCGTACCTCTTCTCTGTTTCGGTGAGTGTTCTGGACGCATAGGCGATGACGCGATATGATCCATCCTCCTGCTCTTGACGCAGCACTGCTCCCAGGCCGTAGGATGACGCATCTGCCGATACAATCGATCGTTTGTTGGCGTCGTAAATTCCGAGAACGGGGCAGGTTGAGAGGATTTCCTTCCATTTTGTGAAGGCTTTCTGCTGAGGATGATCCCACACGAAGTCCACTTTGGAACTGAGCAGTGACGATAATGGATGCAGTAGGTCAGACAGGTGTGGCACGAATCGTCCTAGGTATGTCGCCATACCCATGATGCGCTTGACTTCTTGCTTTGAAGTCGGTATGGGCATCTGTTTCACTGCGTTGACGATTGTCTCGTCTGGACGGACACCATCGCTGTCTACTTGATGACCTAGGAACTTGATACTTCCCACTCGAAAGACGCATTTTTCCTCGTTGAGCGTGAGTCCTGCTGATGAGAGTCGTCTGAGGACCTCTCGCATCCGTTGTTCGTGCTGCTCGGACGATGAAGCCCATATCAAGATATCGTCCATGTGGCAAAGTACTCCTTCCATTCCTTGGAGAAGTTGTGTGATACGTCTCTGGAAGTGTTCCGGAGCCGACGTGATTCCGAATGGTAGGCGATTAAAACAAAATCTTCCAAACGGAATGATGAATGTCGTCAGGAGTCGTGACTTCTCGTCTAAAGGGATCTGCCAGAACCCAGAGTTCGCGTCCAGCTTTGAGAAGATCTTGGCTCCCGCTAGCCTTCCAAGCGTGTGCTCCACTGATGGGATGGGGTGATATTCGCACTGAATGTGTTTGTTCAGTTGTGTAAGATCAACACAAATGCGAATTTCGCCACACGGTTTGGCGACGATGACCATCGGCGCGCACCATTCAGTAGGTTCTTCTACTGGAGAGATGACACCTTGCGACTGCATGTTTTCTAGCTCTTTCTGCGTTTCTCGATACAGCGAAAGCGGTACTCTTCTCGGTGATGCGATAGCAAACGGCGTCGCGTTAGGTTTCAGCTTGAGAACGTGAGCACCTTCGAGAGATCCCAGTCCTTGAAACAGGTGAGAGAACTCTTTCTTCGGTTCGCAAGCTTTGTTCGCAGTCATGCAGATTTGAGGGCAAAGCCGAAAATTTTCGATAGCTGGCTTACCCAAGAGAGGTTTGCGAAGTCCTTTCACGATGTAAACGTCTTCGAGTGCTTGTTGCCCACGGCAGTTGAGCTTCATCCAAGCTGATCCCATGACTTTAAGGGGTCGTCCGTCTGGACCATGAAGTCGGCGTTGGGGCTCGGAGAGCTTGTGGCACTTTGCGAAGACCTTTTGAAAGATGGCAGCTGGTAACACCGTTTCATCTGCTCCAGTGTCTGTTCGCAAAACAACAGGAGTTTCGTCGACGAATATCTCGATGTACCATTTTGCTGTTTGAGGAGAAGCTGCAACTCCTACGAATCCTTGTTCGTGTACAAGGGAGTTCACGGTAGTTGAAGATTTCCAGACTGTTGCAAAACGTCCCTTTTTTTTACACCTGTTGCAGCCTGCGTTCTTCGCCGGACACACGCTCCTCGGGTGAGCTTCTCGACCACACGAACGGCACGGTTTGCCTTTTGGTTTGGGTGTCGCGGTCTTCTTAGTAGGAGTTCGAACATTTGAACGTTCAATTCCTCACTGAGCAGGTGCTGCTGCTGTCCCATTTTTGGCTGCTAAACGGTCAACTTTGGCATCTTTTTCTTTTGTAAGTCGGAGTTCCACTTGTTGCTTCTTAATCACTTCCGATTGTCGCGCAGCAGCGATGGCCTTCTGGAGGTCCAGATCAGGATCCAGTTGTAGTTTTTCTGAAGTCCTGCTGTCCCGAAGACCAACAATCAGCCTGTCGCGGATCAATTCTTCCTTCAGTGGTCCATAGTTGCACGTAGTGGCTAATCCACGGAGAGCAGTGACGTACTCCCCGGCGGTTTCCGTCTCCAGTTGCAATCTTGTGTTGAACATGGCTCTCTCATACACCACGTTTCGACGAGGAATGAAGTAACGTTCGAAGTTCTTACCATCGCCAACTTTCGACTGTAATCGAATGTGCATACATGTAACTAATTAAAAGGCAGATGACTACCCTTCAAACTCACCGACCTTACAAGCTCACGCCTCTCACCGAACTCACGAACTCACGCCCCTCCAACCAACTGATGAACTCTCCTAACTCATTAACTCACTGAACTCACGCCCCTCACACAACCTCAAACTGGTGAGTTTTCGAGGCATACTAATTCACTCACCCTCAGGCTCACGCCACATCGGTGAGGGTGAGTGAGGTGAGTGAGCGCGCTCGTGAGTTAGTTTTTCCGGGTTACGCAGGTTACGATAGTTTACGCCTTATTATGTGTGAATGCTTTTGGGCATCGCCTGCTACGGGCTGTGTATGCTTTATGTTACGTTGGTGCGTGTGTATAACTCTTTTTCATACCACTTGAGCGTGATGCTCTTCGCATGAAATCCGTCCCGTAAACACAATCTGGGTTAAAATTCGTAGTGGGCGCTACGAGGCTAGAAATGTAATTCTTATGCACGGCTTAAAATCGAAAATAACCCGGCGAAGTGCGTCACTGACTTGGATTCTCCACTATACCCCTCCGTTGCACTCATTAGGTCAACTGCGATATGGACACGTGAGATGCACAGCCAGCTCAACGCGGAGAGATCGAGCGGATTGAGCTGAGCGGAGGAATGGATGATTCAACGCGGAAACGCGAAGCTGGAGTTCGAAGCTAGGCTTGCTATCGCTTCACTCCAGTTGGGAAAAAATGGCTTATAATTCCCGACTTCAGCTTGTGCCAAGCCACTTCGGAACTGCCTAGGTTTCGGTGGGCGACAGCTTCGCGCTCTCAGAGTAGACCGCCGTACTGATGCCCGGTTTTGTAATATGGGCAGGAGATGGGGAACTATAGGGGCCGCTTTTTTTAGCTTGTTTCTTCCACAGCCCGGTGTTTACTAACAGAGCATAATAAAGAAATTGAACCACACGTTCTGGGCGCGAGCGCTTCGCTCTGAGCAGTGCTTTAGTCCCACGAGGAGCGGCCTTCGAAACGTGATCTTCGCTTTCTCGGATCAAAAACAACAACATAAAAAGCGGTTTGTTGCCCCCGCAGTTGAAGCGCACCGCTAGTGGCGTGACTGTTCGATCTCCTGCCCAATACACAGTTCACGCTTAAGCAATAGACCATTCCAATTAGCGCTGTCTGGGCGGCACCAATTTCTTCGACAGCAGCGCCCTCTCCACACATCCGGGAAATTCAGCGAGTTCGGCGGGGTAAAACGAGAGAGAGGGCACGCGCCCGACTCCGCTAGCGGACGACAAACTGGGAGGTTGCCATCTTTGGGCTGTACCGGCGGGCAGTACGGAACATTGAACTCTCGCTCGAGGCTGCCGTTGTGAATTGGTTCGCGTTCTTAGAATAGTTACGGCTACTCCAAAATCAGCCTAGAGCTCTATGTTGTTCTATTTCAGTAAATGATCAACTAGCATATCTTTTTTCGGTTACTTAAACAGCCGGCAGTACGACCCTCAACTACTGCGTGTATTGCGGCAGGAGAGCGCGTTTTTATTTATTATTTCAGACTTCCACTCATGGTCGCTAAAGGCCTACACCAGTACGAACTTTGTATAGTAAAAAAGGTACGAAAACCGGATTTATTTTTTGCCGGAGAAACCGGCCAATCTGACAAGGTTTTCCTTTTTCTTTTTTTTTTATTTGCACGCAGGTTACAGCGCGATTGGACCCTGTAAGTCTGTTTATCTAGCATAGTAGTATGCGGTAACTGGCATAACCAAATCTGCGCATCTTCCCTTGAAATTTCCAAAATGACGCGATTTGAAACAGAGTTTGTACGCCAGCCGGATGCTATAGGTACAGCCCACTCGGCGGAGCGGACGACATGCGGGTGAGAGGGAAAGGGCATTTTTTTCACTTTTTACCCTCTCTGCTATGACCCTAATGGAACGGTCTATACTGTACTTAAAGGGGCACTGACACATCAAAATCATATTTTTTTTTATTATCCGAAACGATTGAAAACGATGCCGGGACATTATCCTCAAAATTTGAAATTTGGGAGTTCAGTATTTGTGAAGTAAAAAAACAATTTCCAAATGCCGAATTCGAAGTTCCCGCGCGATCGGCGCCGGTGCCTTGACGTCAAAAATCGCGGAGACCTGAGAGTCGACTTTCTTTCACCCCTCCCTGCTGTTGCCATGGCGACCCAAAGCGAGGAGGAAAGGAGTGAGCGGCGTTACGGCGGACCGGTTTTGAGCGGTGTCGCCTGTTTTCCGTTGGAGGATACAAATCCAGGAGACGGCACCACAACGAACTCCCGATTTTTGGTATTTCAAAAAGAAGGGCCGTAGTGCGTTCGCAATTGCGTTAAAAAACATGTTTTACGATTGCCGTAATTAAATGTTATAGAGATGTCGCCTACAAAGCTTCTAAATTTCCTGATTTTTGACGTCACCGATCAAAGGAAGCGAGGAGGCGAGAGGCGGGAAAATCAAACGCCAAAAATAAAAAGGCGCGCGCGCGCGCGGGAAAATTATTTTTCGCGATGCGGTTTTTTTTGCGTGTCTATGACTGCAACTTGCATCGTTTTAGACAATAAAAATAAATACGACCTTTGGGGTGTCAGTGCCCCTTTAAGCTGAGACTGCATGCAGCCAATACCATAGTCACGAGAGCTCGAGGCTGCTGCTTTGAAGCGTTCTTCCGCAGAACGACCGCTAACGCTAGAAATGCATGTCTCAAAGCCAGGAGCGCCAGTTAGCTCGCACTTGTAGCTTTGACTGCAGTCTCAGTTTAAGGATGAAGGGAATGTAGTTACCAACACGACGGTACTTTAGAAATGGCGTCCGTTGTTGCTGGCTTCAAGCTCTTCGTTCGCGTGTGCGTGTTTTCAGGTGAGGCTTCGTTGCCATGGTTAACGTTGCCAACAGCATTTAAGGACCTATACTGTGCCGAATGAGACGGCTGTGTGTGGAGTTGAGGTGGATGCTTCAGTTTTTGGGGGCGAAGCTCCTTAGGGGCTAGCCATGTCCGTATGTCCGTCCGATGTCCGGCGTCGGGGGCTCGTGCTCCTGCTCGTGAGCTCATGCGCTCACGTGCTCACGAGCACGTGACCACGTGCTCCCGTGCTCGTGTAGGGCAAAAGAAACATAAACAACCGCATATCCATGTGGTGAATTATTTTTAGTGGGGCGAAGCTCTGGTGGTGCTTGTCTGCGTAGACGGTGAGCCGCAGCATGCCGAGCCTTTCGTTCGTTTTAATCCATGTCAGAAAGAGAATGTGTGGTATTGAAAGTGGTTATATACGCATTTGAGCATTTGATCGCAGCGTGATATGGATGAAAACGAACGAAAGACTCGGCATGCTGCGGCTCAGCGTCTACGCAGGCAAGCACCACCAGAGCTTCGCCTCAATCAACATCATTCAACACGTGGAGATGCGTTTTTTTTGCCGTGCTTTTTAATCGGTGGAAAGTGAACAATAGGGAATATTCACTGGACGCCATATTTGTGGGTGCTGTTTAGGGCGTATGCTCAGAACGAACTCACATCAATAGGCTGCTAAGCCTGGCACTTTTCATGGTACGGAATGCACGTTGCAAAAGAACTGTGAAAGCTCGCAGTCAGCACGCGCTCAACATTCGCGCACACAGCTATGGCCGACAGTGAATACTCCCTATAGTTCTTAGAAAAGAAGACTTCACGCAGATGGCCTTAGTTTCTCCAGCGCCTAAACTCCTACCAGCTTTACACGAAAGACATGTTTTTAGTTCAGGAACCCGACCTTTCTCTTTGCATACCACATAGAGATAAATCGCCGATGTACTACCGCCCCTTTAACTTTAGCACTTCGTTAAGCGCTGTTTTCGTGATACTATTTTCTTAAAAATGACTATGTGTCTACTTTCCTACAAAACACTCGAAGAGCCAATCTTTCTAATCTATGAAGTCAGCTCAGCAAATGATGAGGCGGATTATTTGTTTGGACCTCAAAATTAAGTCTGCGCTTTTGCATTGCGCTTTGCATTGCGTAATGCAACAACGCAGACTTCATTTTTGGATCTAAACGGATGTTCCCCATCATCATTCGCTGAGCTGATTTTGTACATCGCAGAGATTGGCTCATTGAGTGTTTAGCGGATAAGTAGACGCGTAGTCATTTTTTAGAGTGTTTTGGGACACTTCTTGTAACACTGATTCAAAACAAAATGAAATGCAGCATTTGAAGGTCAGTTTTTATTCATCTTTTGAATAAGAGTTAGTTATGTTAATGGGTAATTTTTCGACTTGATCACAAATTGGCTTGTCGTAGAGAAATATTTTGGTTTCACCGCAAAACTGTTTGTAGTATTTGGTGCAGTTCTCGCTTAGAGAAGTTTCGTTTAGATTTTCATGCCTCACCCACATTTCGCAGGCTGTTTCGCAGGGTCCTTGTTTACCTGAAAAATCATTGAGAAAGAGTATATTTGTAATAAATACTAAAATATAGCCAAGGGTTAAAAAAATAAGAGACCTTCCTAATCATTTCTTACCCATGTCTATTATGAATGAGACCTAACACACGCATGAATTCCCGTCATTTCTGGACGGTTATTTTATATCCTGTGGAATGCACATACAAATAAAACACTAACCAATCAATTTTGAAGTGTTCAGGATTGTTTGCAGTTAACTTTCTTCGCTAATGGCACACTCACATTACAGATTTTGTTTCAAAGCCATCGAAATAAAATTATGTTAAATTACCCTGTTATCAAATTTTAGTGTTTTCTAACAATAATGAGCGAGAGACAAACAAAACAGAAGAGGCTATTGTATTAGATTATAAATAAATTGATTAGCATTTTAAGACTCAGAATGGTGGCATCCTTTGATGAAAACTACAAGAAAATGTAGACAGAGCGATAAAGGCAGCCGGGATTACCTGAGGTACGCAACATAGTGTCAAGGATATTGGCTTTGTTTTAAGCATTTGCAACTGAAAGGAGGCACGAGGAACGACTTCGATTTTCTCATATTCTAAGTTTACTTCAATTTTCTTAGTTCTATCATGCAATGCATGGCTGTGTATGGGCGACATCTACGGCCGCTGCAGTCTGTTTTCAAGGAACCATGCCAAGAGTCTAAACCGCTCTCTACTATCGTTATGTATACACTCACGCCTTCCTTCTTGATAAGTCCAGTGGTTTATGTTTGCAAGGTGCGTACATTTTTATAGCATTCCAAATAGTTTATTTTAAATGTATCTTTTTTAAACAAGTTATTTCACACTAGTTAATTTGTATTTTCTTGTAGCTGAGTTTCTGTGAGCCTTCTTCGAAGTGAACGACGTATTTTGACAAAATGCGCCGCGAAGCAAGGACAGAGTAAGTAAGACAACACGAAGCGCTACTTTCAACTGAATGTTTGTTGAAACAACACACTATTTATACACCCAATCGAACTTCTGAAGCAAGAATTCAGATTCCTTGTCTGTGCATCTCATCCCCCTGCAGTATAATGTTAAATGACTCGAACATCTCTCTCGAGATTTCACTTCTGAGCTTTCCCAAACATTTTCTTTTTTCCATATCCGGGGCGCAGGGGTATCTATCGCAATGAATAGTTAAATTGCCCGAGGAGGAATTTCTTGCTGATAGTGCGTGCTCTCTTCCGCTTCCATTAACGCATCTGCCCGTTTGGCCCACGAACCCTTTCCCGCACGTCATTGGAATTTCGTACACGACCGAAGATGCGCATTCCACGAATTTTCTAGAGTGTTTCTGCAAACGCAACCTCCGTCTTGTTTGTGTTTAATTTTATGGCACTGGCTGGACAGCTTTTTCGGGGAAGAAAACACAACCGGAAAATCAAAGTGTGCCGCCACTTTTTTTAGGTTGTGTGAGACCTTGTGGATATAGGCTATAACAGCAGGTCTCAGCCTCCTCCTGGGATCCTGTGCTTCCTATTCTTTCTTTTTAATCTTGGAAACAAGTGTTTCAGCTACCTCTTGAAGAAAACGATCAGGGTGACCCGACGACTTTAGGCGTTCTACCTGGTTGATAAAACTACATTTCATGGCGTGCTGGCACGACTTGTCAATAACCAGCTTAGAGTTTGCTGAATTAAAGGGCAAGACAGTTTTCTTTGAGTGTTGTCTGTACTCCCAGCACATGTGCTCTTCTTGAAAATCTAAACTTAAATCTAGGAACTGAAGCTTTCCTGAAGCCATTGTTTCACGAGTAAATGTTAGTCCACGCGAATTCAAACTGAAACTCCCCAGCACTCTTTAAATGAGGTTGTCATCCAACACAGTGGGCTGCGGTACCAGCACCAGGAAGTCATCCACGTATCTTAGTATCTTAACATCCCCCTTTTCTTTTAGACTGGTGAACACTTCCTGACCAAATCGCGCCAAAAAAATGTCGCACAGTACGGGGGCGACTCGTGACCTAATACAGATCCGATGCTTTTGAACATACAAGTCAATTTCAAAAGACACAATGGTAGAATCCAGGTAACTTGTGAGCAGTTCTATAAATGAGTCCACACTAAGCCCGCTGGAGTTCCTAAACGCGATCTCGTCGTTACGCTCTATGCACTGCCTTAAACACAGGGAACAATTCGTCGTGCCCTATGCAATAGAACAAGTCCTCTGCAGCGATGGAGAACCCGCCCGAATAGAAAACATCTGCAGACAAGCACTGGATGGCCGCCTCTTAATTACGAATCAAAAACGGATCGTTTTGACTGTCCCTGTCTTGCGGCGCATTTTGTCAAAAGAAGTCATGTACGAACTGGCCCATCTGTCACCATTGCTGAACGACGTGTTTGTAGGTCATTTTCTGTATCTACTGCTTCGTGACGCTTCATATAAGTTTGTGATTTTCAAAGGATATTAATATTTCAAGGAACGCATAAACGAATGTATTTTAATTCAAACCCTTTAAAAGAAAGCGACGTGTGCGTGGGTTACCGTCTTTGTTATTGGCATGTAAACCAACACACACACGAAAAAAATACATTGCCTTGTGAATTGTTGTACAATTCAAGGCAGACGAATTACAAGAACAAATGTGTTTCTCTTGGCATCGGTTTCATAAGTACAACGGATATATCTATGTTTGCGTCAATTGACTGTGTTAAAAATGGGCATGCATTTCATTCGTTCATGACAAGCTTCCATGGTGGCCAAATTTAACAAACCATTAGGAAATTTCATTTCAAATCATGCAAATAAAAGAACCCATGTGTAAACATTTTCAAAAAGATTAAAAATGTTTATATATATATATATAAACATTTTTAATTTTTATACATATATATATATATATATATATATATCTTTATATATATATATATATATATATATATATACACTGGACAAATTTTTCACTACCACAAAATTGAAAACTATTTTGTCTTATATTCTGAGTTCCAGTGTTTTTTACATCCGAAGGACCGATGGCGGATTTTTGTTTTTGGGTCAGTGTCACAGGTCACATACTTAGGAGCTTCACAAGGGTCGGATACCCTCTGCACAACACAAAAACTTTTTTGCTTAAACTGCCTTCAATTCACATGTTTTCTCATAGCGTTTTTGTATTGCACAGTGACGTTGAAGGCAAGTTCCATGAATAGATAAATAAGATATCCCCACTTTACCAGTAGTGGCCGTTATTTTCTCAGTTCCATCCTCCTGATTTGGGGTCTCCTCTTTGCACTGGTTTTTGGCAGCTTAAATAAAAAAGTAGAGCAATTTAGTAAAAAAACATTATACTAGAATTTACAAAATCGCTCGCTTCAAAAACAAAAATAAAATATTTTAGCTTGAATGCTCCGCGTTTCCTTCAGATAAGCAATAAAAATCAACATTTTTCCTAAGAAAATAGGTTCAAAGCAAATTTAATGTAACGCAAAGAGGAAATCGAAACACCCTTGTTTAAAGGAGGGACAGAGCTTTCATTTACTTCGTGTCTGCTTTTTGTCCTAGATTTTTTTTTTTTTAAATTTACGTTTAAATACGCTCTTTAGATGGTTAATATCACGAAACAGTCTGTTGTACGGTCTTAGTAAACCAACGCCGGAAATTTTGTATGTTCAACAATAAAAATATTTTCTCTCTGTCTTTCTCGCTCTCTTTCTTTTTTTTTCGTTCTAATGACTCGGAATTAACTGAGAGGACAGATTTTCGCTTTTTATAGTGTTAGAGGCAAAAATAAAATTAGTTAGATGTTTAGGCAGCGTTCTGTAGATGATAAAATTTACCAGCGCTGTACGCCTGGGGTCTTAAACGTGCATCACACAGACGTGATGCACGACCGCACGCCAGTGCAATGAGCAATCTTGGTCGATGAGCCCAAGATTGGTCGAGAGATGGCGTCACCTACCCACTAAGAAAATATTTACTGACTCACTGAAGGGTAGGCATATAAAAGTGTGACCGGTGACGACGGCGAGGTAGCTGTGCTCCTGTTTTCGAACAAGCTGCTATAATGTGGGAGTGTTTCTTAATTTTACAACAACAATAAACAGAAAGATGTAATGAATTAAGTAGACTAGATTGAATGATCATTAATTCTTACGAAATATATGCTCGGTTCGGATATCGAGTGCTTACCATGGTTCCAATGATTCATCAACACAACGGCACACTTTGCATTAGTGTATGCAAAAGGATAGCAAGTTGTATTCGTAAAGATCCCACCTGAAAGGATACAAGGCGGCAGTTCGAAATCAGGGTGGAATCTGTTTACCTGTTTGAGAGGTGAACCAGGCTGAGAGCATTCGATAATAAACGCCAAGCTGCAATATGTTAAGAAGTTGAACTACACTCTCAGAAGTTCCTACACGCATACTAAACTGCGATGCATGTAAAACACCAATCAATAGCTTTGTCTTTTATTCACTGTCAGTGAGGATCCTGAGTAGGACCACAACCCAATAGCATGCACTCAAGTCTTTGTCTCGCACCTGAGTATCCCGTCAAACATTTTGCACTTAGATGGGCCTCGGAAATGTAATTTCGAAAGCAATGAGTAATGCTGTTAAGATGATTGCCTTGAAAGAATTCATTACATTTCTAAATTGCCAGCCAATAAAAGTAATTAATTATATTACTAATTACACAAAAAAGTACTTTCGATTCAAGTAATTTCATTTACAGTAAGGCCATTACCCCCCTCTCTGGATCCGTTTATTTTCTTCAGACGTCGATCTAGCTCACTGCTTTCGGCGTGCCTCAAAGCGGCGTCATTTTCGCGCCAAGTCCTTGCCAATTCTTCCTAAATTGAATTGGTGTATCATGCAGCAGTTCTTCCCTAAATTTAGCGGTTTTTGCACTAAATTTAGACAAAAACTGCCCCTACTAATTTCAGCAGGGCAGTGAGTTAGTGTACAGCTATATACAACAGTTCAGGTTTACTTCCTGAATTTAGCGGGGAAATTAAATTGGAGCATGACCCAACAGAAATGAAAGGTTCCCGTTATATTTAGCAGGCGTGAAACGCTTTCGTCAAATTTAGAAGCTGAGCCGTGACAGACGGGCGCGCAGGGCATCACGCTTTGGTTGTCGTAGGTATACAAGTGAAAGAAAAAAGTGAAAGCCGTTTACAACTCCCTGCAACGCCGAATTAGAGCGCAGCTCTTGAGGAGGAGGAGGAGGGAAGGGTACTGGGGGGGTCAAGTGACCTTGGGTGGGGGTCACGTGACCTAGGGGGGTCACGTGACGATGCCGATGCCGATGACGTCATCAGTAACGATGACGATGCGGTTACCGATGACGTCATCAGTGACGTCACTGATGACGTCATCAGTGATGATGACAATGACGATGCGGTGCCGGTGACGTCATCAATGATGATGACGATGATGATGCGGATGCCGGTGACGTCATCAGTGACGTCACTGATGACGTCATCAGCGATGATGACGATGACGATGCGGATGCCTGTGACATCATCAGTGACGATGACGATGACGATGCGGATGCCGGTGACGTCATCAGTGACGTCACTGATGACGTCATCAATGATGATGACAATGACGATGCGGATGCCGGTGACGTTATCAGTGATGATGACGACTACGATGCGGATGCCGGTGACGCCATCAGTGACGTCACTGATGACGTCATCAGTGATGATGACGCTGACGATGCGGATGCCGGTGACGTCATCAGTGACGTCACTGATGACGTCATTTGGGGTCACGTGACCGCGGGGGTCACGTGACTTGGGGAGCCACGTGACTTTGGGTGTCACGTGACCTTGGGGGTCACGTGACCCTTGGGGAGGGGTCACGTGACCTTGGGGTGACCTTGGGCTCACGTGACCTTGGGATGACCTTGGGGGTCAAGGGACCTTGGGATGACCTTGGTTACGCCGACAGCGACGGCGACGCCGCTCAAGCCGGGAACGGGCCCCTAAGAGCTGCGCTCTAAAAATAGTACGATCTTTTAGAGCGCAGCTCTTAGGGGCCCGTTTCCGGCTTGAGCAGCGTCGGCGTCGCCGTCGGCGTCGGCGTAACCGCGCTGGGCATCATGAGAAATGTCCCATAATGCACCGCGCGAGCCCCCCACCGGGGTCACGTGACCTCGTGGGGGCACGTGACCCCCCGAGGTCACGTGACCCCGGTGCATCATGGGAAATGTCCCATAATGCACTGCGCGAGCCCCCCACTGGGTTCACGTGACCTCGTGGGGGGCACGTGACCCCCCCCCCCGAGGTCACGTGACCCCCCGAAGTCACGTGACTCCCCTGAGGTCACGTGACCCCCGCCGATGTCGCGCGACCCGCCAATGACGTCATCGTCACTGATGACGTCACCGGCATCCACATCGTCATCGTCATCATCACTGATGACGTCATCATCACTGATGACGTCACCGGCATCCACATCGTCATCGTCATCATCACTGATGACGTCACCGGCATCCACATCGTCATCGTCATCATCACTGATGACGTCACCGGCATCCGCATCGTCATCGTCATCATCACTGATGACGTTACCGACATCCGCGTCGTCATCGTCATCATCACTGATGACGTCATCAGTGACGTCACTGATGTCGTCACCGGCATCCACATCGTCATCGTCACTGATGACGTCACCGGCATCCGCATCGTCATCGTCATCATCACTGATGACGTCACCGGCATCCGCATCGTCATCGTCATCATCACTGATGACGTTACCGACATCCGCATCGTCATCGTAATCATCACTGATGACGTCATCAGCGACGTCACTGATGACGCCACCGACATTCGCATCGTCATCGTCATCATCACTGGTGAAGTCATCAGTGACGTCACTAATGACGTCGTCGGTACCCGCATCGTCATCGTCACTGATGACGTCATCAGTGACGTCAGTGATGACATCATCGGCATTGGGGGTCACGTGACCCCCCCTGGTTAGTTTAACCCCCCCCCCCCCCGTGCCCTTCCCTCCTCCTCCTCAAGAGCTGCGCTCTAATTCGGCGTTACAGGGAGTTGTAAGCAGCTTTCACTTTTTTGGATACCTCATTACCATAATTTGTTTCTCAATGAACTTTCAAAATTCCAGTTACTTAGCGCTTTTAGAAAAAAATTCTTGATCGTGGTGTATGAACTGTGATTTCTGAAATTGATTTACGGGCTGTTTAATGTATGATGTGTTGCTTTCTCTCTGAGTTCCACTGTTTCCTTTGTGTGTGTGTGTGTGTGTGTGTGTGTATGCATGCACATGTGAGTACATTTTTTTCAAATGTATAGCTACATAGTATTTCCGGTGGTTGTCAGGAACTGCACAAGGATATCCATGTTCTTTTTCCGGGCTGCACGTTACTTTGCCTTTCTTTCTTTCTGTGCAATAAAAATTTGATATTATAAAAGTTACAGTTATATTGAATTTGTCAAGGGGCAGGATAGTAGCGGCTGCTTCTCGGATCATGCAATCTCACGTTTGTATTTTGAGCCTGATGGCTGTATTTTTACTTATAAACGGTCCCCTCTGGCAAGCGTTTCGAAAACAGCCATGGGAGAGCACGTGACATTCGGCGCAATCGTGACGTAGATTGTCTCGGGATGAGTGAATGTGCGGTGGCACTGACGTCAACAGGATGTCCTACCAGTTCCAGCCAGCCACCGGAGTGGCCGAAGCACGGCAGCGATAGCGCCACCGCAACTGATCTCAAAGCCTCTTTTGTGCGAATTTCGACTGACTGGTTAATCCTCTATAACAGAGGTGGCCAAGCTGCGTTTTGCGAGGCGCATGCCGCTCTTCGAGTGTTTAAGTGCGGCTCGCTGCTCCCCCCCCCCCCCCACACACACACACACACGCTCACCCGCCTACCCACCGGTCACACGATCACTTCCCCAAGAAGAGAAATGGAACGCGTTTTAAATTGAGAGACAGGTTGCAGCCTGGTAGTCTTCTGCTACTGCGACCTTATACGTACAGTTGGACAGCTTCTGACTCGGATAGATTGAAAGTGATTCGGGTTTTGTTTATTACTCTAAGCAAAAGTCAACACCCCCCCCCCCCCCTTTTTCCGTTGCTCTTGTAACCTTCGTGGTTTTGTTTGTGACTCCTAGGCCGGGTCAGCCTGGCCACTTCAGCTCTATAATCTTGTAGACGGACTATAGGACACACAAGAGAGAGTCCCGGTGAAAAGGGGAGTTCCTCCTTCACCTCTTCTCACATGGTGGCCGTAGGCGAGACAGGCATTGTCACTACTTGTAAAGGTTCCTTGACGGGCATTACAAACGAGACTTTAAAGGCGTCCACTAGGTGCTCATTGCTAATCGTTCATTCCGTTTTAAATCTCCGTTTCGTGACTTTTTTTAAAAAGAGTTTGGTGTACGTGATGTGATACTGCTCCGTTGAACAGGAATAGGCCAAGAAAGAAGCGACGAAATTTCGTTGTGGTATCCAGCTCGTGCCGCAGAAAATTCGGCGCTGTCATATTTGGCGGAAAATTTATCACCCTAAAGTTGGCGGAATAATTTTCTACTAAAATTAGCGGAAAATCCTTTCGCCAAATTTAGTGGGTCGATTGGGTGATGACGTCACAGCCACTTTAACGTCCCACGCGGCTGTGGCGTTATGACCCTATCGACCCGCTGAATTAGCGGGAAAATTTTCCGCTAGACTTGGCGCAAGACGTTTCCTCTAAATTTAGTGGAAATTTGTCCCGCCAAATTTAGGGGAAACTATTCCCTTCAAATATAGCGGAAACTTTTTCCCGCCAAGTTTAGCGAAAATTTTGTGGGAAAATTTAGCGAGTAGATATGGTCATGATGTAGCACCCACGTGTGACGTCATTCGTGTGACGTCAGGCCATGGGACCTTAAGTGGTATTTCTAACCCCCCAACGCTCACGTGTAACGTCACATGACGTCACGGTGGCGTCACGTGTTTGTGTGACGTCACGTGACACGTGATTCTACACAGACAAGTGACGCTACCGACTATGCCACGCACACACGCTTGCAAGGCTTGGGAGCGAGCGTGGGATTATATGAGAAGGCTTTGCGAACGGGGCCCGATAACGCTATCGCGTTCCAGGTTAACTGAAAAGAAAAAAAAATATGTTTTTTTTCAACGGCCTAATTGGGACAAGCATTTCACAACACCAATCTTCCGCGAAAGAAAAAAAATAATTTAGCAATTATTATGTTACAGGACTAATTTAGTCGGTGCCTATTTAACCTCCGTTCTTTCGCTTTGCGCGCCCGGAGAAGTACGCCCCGTTCCTCGCTCTTGGATTGACTTGACTGCGGAGTCTAAGGGTTGAACGATGCACGCAGCGTATCGATTCCCGGTGCGGCTTGTGTGCGTACTGCAACCTTTCGTAGCTTACAGTGGCTTCCTTTTACATCCCCTACGGTGGGTGTACCCCCCCCCCCCCCCCCCCCACACACGATTTGTTTTAGATGCGGAGCATCTCTTGCTCGGGCTATGTCCCGCGGCGTCGTAGTCCGCACTCACACTACGCATGCGCAACTCTCCTCGCTGCGCGTGCATTCTCTCTCTCTCCAACAGCTGCGCGAAGTGCACGCAGCTACCAGCTGCGTCCCTCTCTGCAACAGCTGCGCGTGCGTTCTCTCTCTCTTCAACAGCTGCGCGAAGTGCACGCAGCTACCAGCTGCGTGCACTTCGCGTGCGTTCGCTTCTACTCACACCGCGCGCGCAGGCGCAACTCTCCTCCTCTAGTTTCCTCTCCTTCAAGTTTGAATATAAGCAGCGGTAGCGCGCTGCGCGCGTTCAAGGGGAGGAAGTGGCCGAGTGGACTAACGCGTCTCAGCTCGGAGCGTGGAGCGTGGAGCGAAAGCTTAAGCTGGGAACCTCCTGGGTTCGAGTCCCCGCCACCCCTGCCCGTTTCGATGTGGATGAGTTTCGTACCGGCACGCGTTCGTGTGATGACTACTGCGTGATGCACGTTAAAAACCCCAGGTTAGCGGTTGTACTGCACTGGATAAATTTCTCATCTACAGCTAAGAGACCGATTACCCGTTGAGGCGCATCTCCATCAAGGCTGTATAAAACATAAAGAGCAAACCAATTTCTGCGCGCGTTCAGTTCATTGCTGTTGACTCCACTTCACTCCGTTTTTCCGATGAAGTGTAATGGAACGATGCTCCGCATCGCCCCATGGTTCCCCTCGGGAAGATGGTGTAATTTTTTTCTGAAGGCACTCCCTTAATTCGGAGCGACTCCTCTATTCTTAATGCCCCCCTTTCACCCCCCCTAAAAATTAGACCCCCCCCCCCTCCTTCTAATTTCAATTCGTGGGGACTCCCCTGGTAGCTTCTGTGTTCTGTGCGAACTGCGCGCAAAATGGACCCTGAATTGAAGCGTCAGCTTCTTGGCCGCTGCGAGCAACTTTGTCTTCGGTCATACGAAGATACGCCGCGGGGGACGGCTGTCATCAATGAAGACGGTGCACAACCTGAGCCTCACGAGCCTCGCACACAACGTCAGTGCTTGGAGGCATTGAAAAATAATATTAGTGTCTTGAGACACTCAAGAAGAGCAACATAATTCTAAGAGATCGGGGGAAACAAGCATGAGCGATAAGTTCATTGCATGCACAGTGCCAAAGGCGCTCATGTTGGCCGAGGAACGCTTTCACGACGATGGTTCTCCATAACGACCTTGGTGCGACTGGTTGTAACGACCCTTTCGAAGCTTCGAAGCTTTCAAAGTCTCCAAAATGGCGATCACCATGACAAGCGGCGTCGATGAGCCAATCACTTTGTTAGTTTATGTTGTCTCTCTGCTGGTATTTGTTTGAGTCTGGATAGCAGGTGGGAGGGCAATCGTGCTACTTTCCCAGATCCAGTGACTTTGGGTACACTGGGCCAAGAACGCCATCTTGGCGGATGCTTCCGTTGTGTTTACATCACCCCAGGACGTGTTTCGTGGAGTGGTGAGATGGTCGTGGGTGAAATACACCTGCCTTTCTTCATCACCCAACAAGATATTATATTTTTTATGCTCGCAGTAAGGACGGGAGGAGAGACTGAGGGATATTATTAATTATTATAAGTGAGAGTGGATTATTCCCTTGAAAATTTCTTTGTGTGGGTTTCGGTAATGCGCTTGCAGCCACCGCGTATATGAAAGATAAGTGAGTGTTCGTAACTACGCGAGTTGAAAGGCTTGCGGTTGCATCATCCTGCCATTCTAGATATATTCCCGATCAATTGCGAGTTTATATAGCACGCAGTGCACAGTTGTGGGCGATCCGGTGAGGACGGTCCCACCGATTTGATAGTGCTGCGCTTGCAAGTCCTCTCACTGACAAAGTCGCTATTGTAACTTAGAACTTAAGACGGTAGGGCGATTGAAAGAAAGACTTGGGAGTAAGAAGCAGACGGAACGCTGGAGAGGAAAGGGGAAACCTGCTTCTCTCTCCAGCGTTCTGTCTGCTTCCTCCTCCCCGGCCTTCCTTTTCGTCGCCCTACCTTCTTTGTAACAGACTATATCCGTTTGCAGACAACACTCGAACCAAGCAGGCTTCATGTCTAGAAGCAGTTTTGGAAAGCACTGTGCCTTTCCGTTCGCTTGAATGGCGCTAGTCTGTCTAGACATCTTATGTAAAAGCAAAATTTGACTATTTTGCAATTCTCCTTGGACTCTTTTACAGTTCTGCCAGAGACTCTAACAGTGGCGCACACATAGATTAAGCACCTACTTTAAAACCTGTTGCACGAAATTAATTTTAGTTTATTGTTTAATTAGTCATATTCATAGCTGAATAATTTTCCGACGCCTTCTGTAACGCAGCTGCTAAAAAACCAATCCTCAGAAACCAATCGTTACACGTATTCATACAAAAATGTAATGATAACGTCTCTTTGAATTGTACTTAGAAGTTTGAGCGCAGTCATTATTCAGCTGTATTAATTTGCCAGACACGCACGCGAGGCCCCAGCTTTACTTATCGCCCGCGTTAACTGGTAAAGCCTTCACACAAATAAAGCTGTGTTAAAAAAAAAAAAGTCGCACACTTTTCAAAAATGACAACAGAAACTCTTTTTCCGGCTCACTTGCAAATCACCGCGTTAAACGCGGAGAATGGGCAATCACCACCTCGTGGCTAATTTGTAGTCTGTACATAACGGCAAGAGAAGACAAATGCAGTTTCTTCACTAATTCGGGACACCAGACCACTCTGCATCTGACTTTACACAACAAAACGCGAACGTAAATGCGATTAGTATTGCGACATTGAAACGTGCGCTGACTGGCTTGAGCGACGCAGTATCCTTCAAGATGGCGTCGGGGGCTGGTTGCTCTTCCGTGCGACAGATGGCGCTCTTTTATCTAAAGGGCCCATACTTCGTTTCACCTTTACGTCCAGACAGCTGACGGTACGAGCTGATGGGACCAATCAATAAAGCGTCAAAAGCACATCATGGTGATCGTCGCGTTTTTGCACTTGTCTATCATCGCTGAACCAATCATGAACAGAAAAGGCCTAGTGACTTGCACTTTTGACGCTGATTGATTGGTCCCATTAGCTCGTAGCATCAGCTGCGCCTGGACTTGGGCAGAAAGAAAGTATAAAAACTACCGCTTATGTGGCATTTATGCCACGTCCGAATGTACTACGATATTAAAATTATTACATTTATATCATGTATAGAGGGTATCTATTTTTGGATTCTCTTATCGTTGTTAAAAGTTCGTCAATTCTAAAGTAATGCAATATAATCACGTAAGTTATACTGCCAAGGGGACATTATATATGGGTTAGTCTCTACAATAAGTTGACTATTTAACCAAATTTTGCTAAGTAGTTTTGATTAGCGAAAATAAACATAATGTTTGAATTAGAAACTTGCTGAGCGTCATTCAAAACCACAAAATCAGCAAATAGCAGAAAGAACGCGAATGATAATTTTGTCCTGCGCGTCCATCAAGCCAAATCCTCATAAATCAAAGCATACTGAGTAGCGTTGTCTCAAAGTGGGGTACGTTGAGCCGTTTTTACGAATTCGTTATTCTCTTGGAATCTGGGCACGCGCGCCTCACCAGGGAACTTTTTGAGCACACCCTAGTTCCTAACAAGAGGTAGAGTACAAAATGTAGAGCCCTCGAGCCCATCCTGGCATTATGGTAAATGCTCAAACATTTACTTTTTCAGACAACCTTCTATAAATGGGGATGGTTCGGTTGTTTTTCGTCCATCTTTTGAAATTTGAGCAAACGCGCTTCGCCTGTGAACTTTTTTAGAACAACGCAGTTTCCAGCTAATGCTGGACTATAAAATGTAGAGACCTCGAGCCCATCCTGGTATTATGAAAAATATTAAAAAGAAATATTACTTTCTGAGACAACCGGTCTCAACATGGGGATGGTTCAGCTTTTTTATACGCTTTTGTTCATATTTTGAAATTTGGGCGCGCGCGCCTCGCCTTTTTGAGCACAACGCAGTTTCCAGCTAAAACAGAATACAAAACTTACAGTACTCGAGCCCATCCTGATATGATGGAAAATTCTTTAAAATTAGTCCTTTTCGAGAAAACGGGTCTCAGAGTGTTGGTGGTTAGGCTGTTTTTGCGCATTGTTAATTTTTTTGAAAATTGGGCAACCGTGCCCCGCAAGGGAATTTTTTGAGCACAAAGCAGTTAAGAAGAAAAAGCGGAATATAAAATGTAAAGCCCTCAAGCCCATCCTGATACTATGGGAAATATTTAAAAATGAGTCTTTTATGTGAAATCCGGTCTCAAAGTGGGGATGAATCGGCCGTTTTTACGTATTCGCTCATCTTTTGATATTCTGGCACCCGCGCGTCATCCAGGAACTTTTTAAGCTCCAACGAGATCGAGAGAAAGCTTAACTCGTTACTCAATACAAAAAAAAAAAAAAAAATTAAGGACTCTCGAGTATATGCTGCTGCTACGGAGAATCTTCCAAAATAAGCCATTTTACAGTAAAGCCGTCTATGGCTAGGGTTCCGTGGATTATTCGTGTGTGTGACCATAAACGTGCGTGCAAAATGCCTTTTGTTTTGGGCTTTTGCTTTAGAACAGTTACTGCTGCAGACGCCGGCACATACGGTGCGTAGAACACCGTTCCCTGCATTCTCTTTGATGCTTGGGTAATTTAGCAATAAGTCTATCCAGTAGGTTATCCTACCGAAAAAAACAATACAGCTTTTCGTTATCGGCAAACTGGAGTTCAGGTTTCCAGCAATAAAACCAGTTACATTTCCTGTTCTATCATCCAGTTAGCGTAAATTTACACTGTTCTTTTTTCGGTAGGGTAGTTATGAATAGGCACCATTTTAATTATCCATAGACTCTCAGGTCGATAATAAAGGCTTCCAAAATATTTGCCACTGTGCAAATAGCGTCGGCCATGTCTACGCTCGCACCGCCCTCTCTTTGTCGTCGTTCCAAGCGCTTGCGTAATAGTTTCATTTCCTTCCGCTCTCCCGGGGTGGCGGTTCCGTCGTGCAAGTTTTGTTTCCTTCGGCTCCTCGAGGACGGTCTGTGTCACTGTACCGAACAACTTCGCTGGTCATAAACCTTCACAAAGTGGAATGGCTCATGATGTTTTGGGCAAACTTGTTTCGAAATGGATATGTAAGACTACCTCCAGGCATTCGTTCATGATTTCACAGTCGGGCACACGAGCCTCATCCAGGAACGTTTTGAGGTCGGCAGAGTTCTACACTGGTGATGAAATACAAACCTTATGGCTCTCGACTACAAGCTACTACCATTGTGAATCCTCGAAAGTGAGCCATTTGTGAAAAATATTGTCTCGAAGTGGACACGGTTAAACTGTTTTCAGTCATTCATTCGTCATTTCAAATTTAGGAACCCTCGCCATGTCCGGGACCGTTCTCAGATCGACCGAGTTCTCAACCGTCGCCGAAATATAAAACTTAATGCCGCCGACTACAAGCTGTACTTCAGAATCTTGGGCTTCTACCCTCTGCGAGAAATGGGATATCAAGTCGAATATTTCAATACGCTGTTCTGCTAAATTTTTCATCCTTTTGCTGCTTGTGTGCAGGAAAATTGGATTAATAAATTTGATGTAAACGTTAAGAACGTGATTCAACATTACTTTTGACCAGTGTTTTAACTGACGCGTTACAAGTAACGACGTTACTGGTAACGCGTTAGTTTTTTACTGACGTACTAAAGTACTTTTTAGAGTCCCAAGTAATTAACGAGCAAAGTAATGCCTTTGTTATTTTACAGTATCTCCTATCAAATTACGTCACCCGTTTCTCGTTAGTTCTGATTAAAAATGACCGCATGATTGTTTGAAAGCAATATATTTTTATTCTGTACATCAAGATGCAAAGAAACCCCAATAGAGCTATGTATAGAGGGCGTCATTTTAAACTCCTTCGGAATACACTTTTAGCGTTTCCACGACCGGGTTTAAAAAGCGCGAGATTATCGCTGCGCGGAACCCCTAAGCGTCCTTAGTGCAGTTTTTGTGGAGAAGCTGCTAAAATCACCATCGCCGTACCCTGAATGAGCAGCAGTCTCGCTGGAATGAGACATCCGTTCAAAAGACAACAGCCTGGCGCCGCTCGAAGGATTTGGCCTCAGCGTCCCTATAGGCCTTTTCATTTTAGTAGTTGCCTCACTGGCGGATAGAGAGCGCTGACGCGCTCGGCGCCATTAGGTTGCTTCAATTTGGTTGGTTCCGGTTTCAACGTGAACGCGCCTATGTTGCTGTTTTACGTTGTTTTTGCTCAATTTTGTAATTAGGTTATTTTCCTTGTATCACACAACGAATGAAACAGTTGTTTTGAGCCACTTTGAGGACTGCGAGGTGTTTTTGAGACTAAATTGCGGGCTTTTTTTACCAACTTTTTTGATGTATCTGACTATGGTTGGTTACGAAACGCCTGACTCATGTACAGGGAAGATTACTATCGTCTACGGCCGTACCCGATGACACCAGTTTCCAGAAAAACAAACTAATGAAAAGACTAGCACGCGAATGGTAAGAAGCACATCGACAGCTTGATTAGCAATGCGCTGGATCGGCCAGAACAGATAAGCTCGCGAGTTTACTACTCACTGTTTGGTTTTCGTGGGCACCCAACCTTTAGTGAAATTCGCAGACTAATGACGCAGATAATTGATATTAATAAGTAATATTGTCTCAGACTCTTTTTCTTTTTTTTTTCCAGGAACTACTTGAGAATGTTTTGACAGGCTGAGTAGGACATTTCTGAAATTAGCAACCCTACTAAAGTAAGTACTGATATGCAGCATTTCGCGATATTGGACCTAGGAAACAAATTATTTTTATATCAACATTTTCTTTTTCAAGATGTGATATTGTCACGGGTGGTGACCAATAAACAATAAATGAAGAGGAAGAAATAAACGTTTAATGTGGCGAACTTGTGCCAAAATAAAAGGGTACAAAAGATAATAACAGAGCGTCGCGGGCGTCGAAGTCGGCGTAGCAGCAGAGTCGAACGCTGGGGCGAAACTGACTCCGGCTTGTCACGCGGAGCCGCTTTTGTACACGCGTTGGCTTCTGGAGCATTCGGCGTAGAAGGTTCGACGCGTAGAACCTCCTAAACTCGAATCAGCTAGATGGTTCTCGAATTCACCAAAACATCACATTACAGTGTCAACAAAATGCGTAGCCGCGGCCAGGAATCAAACCCTGGCCCTTTGCGTGGGTGGCAAGTGCGATAACCGTTAGGCTGCGGCCGCGCTGCCTACTTGGCGCGCGGCAATATAAGTGACATGCCCGCTGAATTATATTTGGCATTTGTCTTTCGTAAAATTGGCCAAATAAAATTAAAGGGCACACGAGGAGAAATACCTCGGAAAGTCTGGCTGAATTCTAGCGCTAGGCACCACTTCACGTATCTATATGAACACATATTTGCTTTGTAAATTTTGGCGTCGCCAACCACCAAAAGTAGGCTTCTATTCCCCATCGACAACCCTGGACTCAAATGATTGTTATGCAGACGACTCTTCTTTTTTTCGGCGTCAAATATTGTGGAAACCGGATACTAACAAAAATTAAAACAACGTACGCAGAAAACGAAAAGAATACCGTTACTATTACGCATGCGTCGAATTTAAGCTGCGTTTTGGATGTGCAAATAGAAAGGTCGTTATTTCTTTGTGCACACTATTCTAAAACTTGCTACTGTCAAGTGTCTGTGGCAGTTTCTTACGCAAGAAGTCTCAACCTTTGTGTTAAAATAAATTAAGTAGAGGGCACTGGTTATCTAAATATAATCAATAAATCACTTAAATGACTGTCGAAATGGGAGCGAGCACGGTATGCAATTTCGCAAAGTTCATAAGTAAACCGACCAACTGAATGTTTATGTCGCAAAAAAATATTGGGAACCTCGAACACATGTAGGTGTGATGTTATGAACAAACAAACCTCCTGATGTTGACGTGCTATTACTTCTAGCCTCAGATAAAATACAAGCTAAACGTTCGTTGTCTATTTCCTCCGCGAGTTTCCTCACATAATCTAAAGAAACTGTTTTCGATATATTATGAATACAAATAACGATACTTTCAGGAAATACAGATAGTCTCCTTGCGCTGACTATTTTTACGCCTTCCGATCCTAACTGCGCGATATAAATATACGCGCTTCTTACTGAGAATTTTCCGCCACTATTAGTAAACAAACCTCAGTTGCCATAAGGACCTTTGAACCCTCATAATGTCTTAGTTGTCGAGAAGGCGTGTCGGACTACAGTTTCCGAAGTAACGCAAGAGAGCGCGGTGAAACGCGACGAAAGAGGCGAATACAACGCATCCGCCAAGGCGCGGAGGGGAGAGCGGAGCAGCAAGTTGAAGTAACCTAATGGCTGACGCGTCACGTGATTCCAAGATGGCAGCGCCCATGCCAAGGAGGACACATCCTTCTGTTCAAAACAAATAAATTCTCGTTCTGTCAGCAACAGAAACGAGAAACTCTTTTGGAAGCATTGGCGTTCCCACGCTTTGAACCAAAACAAGTGGCAAGGTTATCGCAGCACTGAACGGCGACTGTCACCAGAAAGACGAATCCCTTCCGCCGTGCTTGCTACGTAGGTGCGGCCTCTCGCTGGAGTACGACTCCTGATCAGAAGGTCGCCTCCCTAGCAGCACGATTCCCCGGCTCATACTTGGCCAGTTCGGTGCAAGCTTGGGACAAGCCGGAGCCAAGTTGGCTCTAGCTCGTGCCAGTCTGGTCCAAGCCCGGGCCGAGCAATTCTGATACTTGGGATCCCACCAAATCCTCTGGGCATCCTTTCTCCCACAGCGCGTCAAAGATTAGACGAAAGGATGCGTCACCACCACAGACGGCACCTTCTTTGTATCGCTGTTACCACTCATTCACACTGGAAGCGGATCCGCGTTCGCAAAACGGTTGCAAACGCGGTTATTTAAAGATTCAGTGCAATTTCACGCGCCCTCGATGAGATCAAGTGCGCAATAGGTACATTTAGATTGATGCAAGACACAATAAAAGGAAAGTCATAATACCCGTGCAAGCACTTGAGCAAAAATATGAGATCACATTATCAACATTTCAAGCGCAAATGCACGAGTTTATATCTGAAAGTTATCGTACAATGTTGCGCACAACAAAATAAGATTAACCGAGAACTCTCCTGCTGTCGCACGCTGTTCAAATAAGAAAGTGGAAACAGTTCTGAATACGGTATGATCCGTCATTCGTTTCCGACGAAATGCAAGTGCGATTGCAGTAACTTTTTGCTAGATAGAGTTCGTACCTATGGGTTATGGCATCGGTGACTTCCACTCATGGTTGCCTTTAGCAAACTATGAGTGGATGTCTCGACACAAAAAAGAAAAAAAAAATGGAAAGAAACAAGTACTGCGTAAATGGTATTTTAATGACACACGAATTCCCACAAAACTTGTCGCCTGCAGCATTGAATATGAAGACCTTAGAGAGCTTATCGCAGATGTTAGTAGTGTTTACTTCCAACCAAAATCAATTTTTTTATGTTACTGAGAGGTGGTACTTGAGAAGCGACTAATTGACTTTAATCCGCCGCCGAAAACCTAAGGACGCTTATGGGCAGTCGCCGTTTTTTGAGCAAAAGTTGTTAATTGTTATTCATAAAAATAGTGTACTATAAACATATTTCCTAAAAATTGATGTACTTGTAACCAAAAAACCTTTTTTATGTTGAAGGTTAGGTAGTGCATGAGAAGCGACTAGTGGTCACGCAATTCACTTCAATGCGCTGCCAATTATTTAACCACGCCTCGGTGCAAGCACCGTATTTTGTGCGAAAGTAGTTTGCTGTCATTCATAAAAACAAGAAAGTGAAGCAGCTAACTTTGACGTGACGGTGATTTGTGAATAAACCACATATCATATATGAGTGGGCCCACGTAAGGAAAACCGCTATGTGACTTGTTTCTAACTTCCAAGTTAAAAAAAAAAATTGTAACTTGGAGCGGCGTTTCACTAAAAACAAAGATTGTCGCAATAGTTGCAAATGTTGAAGGTAGTATCGGCTGATGCCACTGTCATGGAAGTAACCGACCGATGCTACTCTAGCTGAACATTTACTGAAATGAAATAATAGAGCATGATGAAATGATCCTAGAACAGCCATTAATGTCTTTAAAAACGTAAACCGCTTCTCAGCGGCAGATGCAAGCGAGCGTTACAAGTTCAGCACAGTAAATTTACAGTATTGCACTAACGTTGTTTTTTTTTTCTTTTTAGGACAGTATTTCCCAATCGTTAAAAACTGCAGACAACTGATACGCAGCCCATCGCTGGGCTGCGTATCAGTTGTCTGCAGAAGTATATAAAAAGGCGATTGCAGATGCGAAATCAATTTTTTTTTTCAAATACTCTCCCAAATATGTTAATAAATGACCCCAAAAGGTTTTGGAACACTGTCAGCAAGAAAGACACTTTTTCAATTTTACTCAAAACGTCAAGTAGTGATAGTGCCTCTAGTGATGACTGCGCTAATATACTAAATAATGTGTTTATTGAATCATTTTCCAATATTAGTAACATAAGCTACCCTTCAATTGTGTGTGCCGGTTATTTACCAATGGATGCTATTCTTGTTGACCCTATTGGTATAGTTAAGATTATAGATGGGCTGAAATTGTCTTCTTCTTCAGGAGTGGACGGCATTAATTCAAAATTTCTTAAAAGCACCAAGTTATATTCTTCAATTATTCTTGCTAAATTATTCGAACAGTCACTCCAAGAGGGTGACCTACCCTCGGACTGGAAGGTGGGGAAGGTGGTCCCTATTCCAAAAGCTGGTGACAAACATTCTCCTCATAACTATCGTCCCATTTCGTTAACCAGCATCCCATGTAAACTTCTCGAGCACATCATATTTTCCCATCTTGTAAACTTCCTAGAAATGAATAATTTTTTCACCACAGCTCAGCACGGATTTCGTAAATCATTGTCATGTGAAACTCAGCTTCTATCTTTCACTCACGACATTCATTCTCTCATTGACCAAGGCTCCCAGGTGGACTGCATCTTCTTGGATTTTGCAAAAGCTTTTGATAAAGTGTGTCATAAACTATTACTATTGAAACTTGCTAAACTTAACATTGACCCTAACGTTCTTGCATGGATTCATTCTTTTCTTACTAATCGTTCGCAATTTGTAACAGTCAATAATGAAAACTCTCCACTTGCGTCAGTAAACTCTGGTGTTCCCCAGGGGTCTGTTCTAGGTCCCTTACTATTCTTAATTTATATTAACGACCTACCAGTTAATATGTCATCATCCGTCTGTCTCTATGCCGATGATTGCGTAATATACCGTGAAATCCGAAGTAACCAAGACACGCTCACACTTCAGTCTGATATTAACTCTGTGTCTCGTTGGTGTGAGTTGTGGCTAATGAAACTAAACACTAGTAAATGTAAACACATGAGAGTAACCCGTCAGTTTAGTGAGAGTCCTTCTTACTACCTTGATGGCAACTCCTTGGAACAAGTGTCGTCATACAAGTATCTTGGTGTTAACTTAACTTCTAACCTTTCATGGAAACCCCATATAGAATATGTCACTAATCGTACTAACTGCATGCTGGGTTATTTAAAACGGAATTTTTCTTTAGCACCTGTTTCACTTAAATTGGTCCTCTATAAAACATTAATAAGACCTAAGCTTGAGTATGCAGCATCCATCTGGGATCCCGATCATATTACCCTCATCACTGCTTTAGAATCCATTCAAAATAGATCAGCTCGTTTCATTCTATCGAACTATCACCGCACCGCCAGTGTCTCGTCAATGAAGAATAATTTATCTTTACCATCTCTTTCACTTCGCCGTAAAATTTCACGCTTATGCCTTTTTCATAAAATTTATTTTCATAATCCCCTATTACGCGACCATTTCATAACTCCCCCCTATTACATCTCGCCTCGTGTAGATCACCAGCACAAAGTTGGAGTCCCAAGCTCATTAACCAACACATTTCATTCATCTTTTCTACCACGCACAGCTCAAGAATGGAACCACCTTCCCGGTTTAATTGCTGCCATAACAGACTCTAATCTTTTTCGAAGTGCCATAAATAACCATTTTTGCGCTGATTTCTGACCTGTTTGTTCACTTTTTATTTGTTTTAGTATTGCTGAATTGTTATATTTTCCCTGCCTACGCTCTCCCCCTCTGTAATGCCTTCGGGCCCTGAGGGTACAATAAATAAATAAATAAATAAACTGTCAGGTTATCGTTTCCTATCGGGATCGGGTGCGTGCCTCTTTTAAAACCTTGTCGAATCTGTTTAAGTGCCCGGGTGTATCAAGACGGCGCTGCCTTCGAGCAAACTATACACCGTCCTGAGAGCATTTAGCGGAAGGGTCTTATGTTTGGAGATCGTGCACATAACCCAGCACCCTCGCGCGGCTGGGGGCCATCACATCCATTACGCCATTACATCCATCGAGCAATTACGTTCAAATTCGTGCCATTACATCAGACATGTACAAATTACTCAAAAAAGGCAGTTAAGTTAGTGAGTATCGCCGCCAAAAGTAATTGGAGTAGAGTAGAAATTACGCATTTGAGATAGTAGTTGAGTAAACTACTAACTGCTGTAAAGAAGTAGCGAGTTACTTCGAAGTTACTTTCGAAGTTACTTTTTTCTATTTTTGTGGTAGCAAAATGAACAGCAGTTTCGACCCGTGAAAAACCCTGCGAGCCTAAAATAAATGCAGTCGTTTTATGGCTTGCGTTTTCACCAAACTAGTTTATTTACTCGCAGAAGCAATTCACTTTCAACGTTCTTATCGAAGAGTTTTCTCCTCTTTCTCCTAAAGACGTCCCCAGCCAAACTAGAAAGACGTTCCACCGACGCGCTAGATGGAACGACAGCGTTGAATTTGAGAAACAGGATGTGCATGGTCGGGTAAGCGAGTATCGGCATCTTAGGTGTCCATGACGAAACATGTGTGAGGTTTGCCTCGGCTAGAGAGTGGTTTATAACACTCTTCTGCTTTGTTTATTTTTTTTTCGGCAAGCTGAGAATGTTGTGACTGGTCCCATTTTACTCCCACGATGTTCGGAGAGTACGCGGAGCGAGTGCACCTGACCGTCAAGGGTTCAAGTCTCGCTCCAGGACGATGAGATCATCCAGACGACTGCGCGTCTCGTTGCAGTGCTAGTGCTGAGCTACTAAAAAAAAGTTATGGTTTAAGAGAAGATGAAACGAAGTATACTTCGCGGCTGACGCCGGGTCCAACAAAAGGAGCTCCCAAGGGTGACTCGCAATCCCCGCCGGTGACTACGGTATCCTGACGCGCCTGACACGCCTGAAAATTAAAACGTTTTTAACAGAGAGGAGGTCTCCCTGGCGTGGAAGGTCGAAAGGACACGAAGAAGTACGTGAACCGGTATCGGCACTCGTACAGTTTCAGCTGGAAGCGGGAACTTGCTCCCATGAACGGATTATCTGTGCGTGCGTTTGTACGCGGGGGAGTCCGGCTTTGGCAAGGGAGTATGCGCTGACGACGAAGCGAGCATGGGAACACGTGCCCAGCTGCGAGGTCATTCCACTGACGCCTCCCGTGGAACCTACCGCTTGAGCCGGAACTAACTAAAGGCAGGCAACATGAAAACAACAACAATCCTGGGAGTGTCCCCGCCTTCCACGGTTGCAGCTGGAGGCGCGGCGCCTGCGTGCATTACCGGCTTAGGTCAATACCCGTCCAAGGCTTGTTAAAGGGCAACTCGGCTCAATTCCGAGAAATTTAGGCTTACATGTTATTCCAATTCACAAAGCCCCCCACTACTAAACAACTCTACGTCTTCGGATTCGCGGAATGTGGAATATTATTTTTGTAATCATAATTTAAACATCATCTGATACCAAAACCAAAACTTCGGTTGCGTCAGGCACCATTAGTCTCGGGTCGTCAGAGTCATGGTCACGTCACGTCGAACCACGTGGTCTTGTGACGTTCGGGAGGGAGCGAGGGACAGGACACGCGACGCGGGCAGGTCGCTTCGCATGACGTGGACGGTGATGGCCCGGGGGAAGGGGAGCGGAGAAACAGACCGATAAACGCCAGGACAGCGCAAACTAGCGCATCCGCGTTATTCCGCGTTACGGTGATCACGTGAACGCCCGGTCAGCCAACACCGGGAGGAGAAACTCATGACATCATCGTTCAATTTCGCTCTGAGAAGTAAAAACAAACAAAACGTGAGAATGACGTAGTCATGCCTCTGACGTAGTGGATCAACGTTTGCCGCTCAAACTCCGTCGCATTGACTGCGCTGACGATTGCGCCTCACGCCGCACGCTCGAGTTGGCATGATTTCGGCAACTTGGATCGTTTGAAGGTTTGCTGGCCAGTTTATTAAATATATAAACGGAATTAGATCGTAATATTTGACATGGCGTCTTCCTACACGATACTGAAGAGGGCTACATAGTTTTCTAAATATCAAAAATGAAGCGGAGTTGCCCTTTAAGCGTCTCTTCCTGCGTTCGTGCGCGCCGGTGTTATGTTTTGGCTGCTCGTCGCTACCTCGGCCCAAGGACGCCTAAGATGCAGTTTCTACGGCTGCCGTGTATAATGAGGGGGCACTTTGTTCGGGAATGCCACTTCATCTGCCGGCGTCTTATTCATTTCTGCGCTCAATCTTTCGTGATGAGCAATGTTAGCCCTAGATTTTGAAAGTAGTTAGTAATTTGAGTAGAAGTTACCTGAAAAACGTAGTTTAAGTAAACTACTAATTACCCAAATAAAATTGTAATTGGAAGTTACCAAGTTACTCGGAAAAGTAGTTAAGCTACAGTAGTTTGAGTAGAGTAGTTGAACTATACGTCCAAGTCTGCATTACATTTATCGTGCCCGTATATCCATATTGCCAGCACATCCATCTTGCAATTGCATTCATTTTTGGCCAGTTCATCCAGCGTGCCATTACGTCCGTTATGCCGTTACATCCATTGTGACATTACATCCACCGCGCCATCACATCCATTGAGCAACTTCGTCCAAAAGCGTGTCATTACATCCATCGTGCCGTTACATCCATCGTGTCACCACATCCATCGTGTCACCACATCCATAGCGCCATCACATCCGTCGAGCAGCTTCGTCCCCAAAACGTGCCATTACATTCATCAATCATTCAAGTTTTTTTCTTCCTTTAACTATGCTGTATAATAGTTCACTTTATTTTAAAGAGTTCTACGCTGAATTGAATATACAAAAGCGAGTAAAAGGACCCTTTGTGCGTTATGGACTTTCTGCGGCCCTCGGCGTCTCCGAAGGGGGACACGCTACGTCGGCTCTTTGTTTGTTGTTTCCAGAGTGATCAAACTTTAGTTACTGTTTTTTCATCCTCGAAATTAACTGAAAATAAACTTTATTTTAAAATTAGGACGGTAAACAGCATCACACCTTTTATTTCGCCTTGAGAAAAAAAAAAGTCTGAATGTCCTTTCGAATTTATTTACGATATACTAACGTTCTGGGGCTTACCGTTTGTTCCCTGTGGCTCCCAAACCATTGCGGAGAGCAATTCGTCTGCTTTTTGTGCAGGGGTTGCGGCGACGTCAGAAACACGCCGAGCTTTGATTGGTTTCAAGTGAAGGATAGTGGGTAGACTTCAAAGCAAGCTGCCTTGAGGTCTACCCACTGTGGTTCATTCAGGATTTGTCGGAGCTCGGCGTTCTGACGTCACCAGAACCCCTGCAAAAGAAACAGACGAACTTGTTCTTGCATAAGAATGTAAACAACGCAAAAAGCCGAATGGCAGCCATCTTGGCTTCTATGGATGCGCTAGCACGATGGATGTAATGGCGCGCTAGGCATCGAAACAGGAAGGATGAGCAATCACATCCATTGAGCAACTATGTCCATCGAGCGACTACATACAAAGAGCAACTACATCCATCGAGCAGCTACATCCATACACATCTCAACACATCCAACGAACTGGTATATCCACCGTGTACTAGCTCGATGGATGTGTTATCACGTAATCCTCTCGAGCTTGGTTCCACGCCTCATGAACCCCCTGAGTCAATCGCACCAAGCCCATCTTTTCTTCCCCAGCAGATACGTGCAGAGATAAGTAAAGGCTCTCACACCGAACGCGATCTTTGTCGTCTAGGTCAAAAAGCCTGTCCGCTCCGCACAAGCGCGCTCAAGCCCCGTCCTGATTCCCTTTGCCGCCAATCCGCTTCGCTGCGCTCTTGTGAGGCGCGGAAATGCTCTTTATCGTTGACGGCTAAAATCGCCTTCAGTGAGGCGATCGAACAAAGTTGTAGCCAACAAGCGGTCAATATTTCTTAAGTCCTTTCATAACTTGAAAGATATCATTGTATTCATTTCCTGTTTGGTCGAACGTGCTTAGTTGGGGCTTTTCCAGCAAATAACGATGCGCGCTAACAACGATTAGGCCATAAAAAACGTGATTTTCACAGGTACAATCAACATTTGATACACCAGCATCATTCTCTTCAAGCAGATTGTGTGTTGGAATGCAATTGCTTTTCGCGATCGCGTCATTCGCGTTGACCTGCCTCTAAATGCTACAAGCGTTGACCTGCCTCTAAATGCTATCATTCGCGTTGATCTGCGAAGCTCGCGCGCAGCAATTTTTGGAATGCATTAAGCACACCTGGAATTGTATACTTTTTAATCGTGCGTTCTAAACGCCCGTTCACACTCTTGCGACCTCTTAAACCTGGGTTCCTTAAAACTTCTTAAACCAGAAAACACACTGGCGCCATCTATTGGGAAGCAATGTAAACTCGGCGGTCCGCCATATTTTTTTTTTTTTTTTTATTTCTCGCGCATTATCCTTTCTTTCTTGGCTCGAAAAGCTTTTGTCAATGTTATAAACGAGCCTTTCTAAGGGGTATTATGCACATTTGACCTATGAAATCCCGCAAAACCTTCGCTCTTGTGAAATGCAGTTCCAGGGTCACCGCATAGATGGCGCCACAATGCCCAGTGTGTTCCCTTATTCTAAAAACATTTAACAAGTTTTAAGAGATCTCGTCTCTCTCAGTCGTACTCGGTCGCAAGAGTGTGAACGGGCCTTAAGACAGTGTCACGACGAGTTGTCAGCATTCTCGTAAAGGGTGTTTGATGCTTACCAACTTTATGTCGTGCAGCCAACACGTTTTTTGTTGTACCTTTACTTCCATCCAACATTACGAGTTTGTAGAACGATTGCATCGCGTACCTGAAAACAAGTTTGTTAGTTGTGCGCTAATAAGCTTCATATTTGTTTTTAACTGAGAGCTTGGTATAGTAGGAATGAAATCTATGTTTACTTACGATAAACATGTTGTTTCATTGTACCACTTTGTGTAGTTAGCAAATCTTGTCTCCGCTGTGTCGTCATAGGGAACTTTCTGTACCATGACACACTTATTTGTTCCTTTGTTTTGACGGTCACTGTGAAAATTTCTGTACAACACGTACATGAAGTCTCCGGGTGCAGCGACAAACTATGAAGACAAAGAGAAAACTTTAGATGTGCATATATGTCTCCTAGTAATTATTGCTTAAGAAGTGTCAGTGTCTACGAACAACGTTGCATGTGCTTCCCACTACTGACGTTTTGTGTGAGTCGCGAGTCCGCCTTGATACAGAATCTTTCTGCAAAGATTTCCAAACGCACCCAACACTAACGTAAAAAAAAAGAAAAACATTATTTTTGGTAACGAGTGGTTAGCCACGGTTGTTTCATGCGATAACGCGAATGAATGAAATGGATGACAAGAATATCATCCGTGTTTCGCATCGCCGGCCTTGTGCCTGCTGCACGAGCGGTAACTTTTAGCTCGCCCTCGAGCTTCCTCAGTGCTTCAAGACGTCATAAAATTGAGCTATCCAGGGGTTTTATTACGCTGAGAATGATTTTAATTGGAATCATATGTGCATTTTCCTTAATTAAAAAATTAATCAGTGTGTCTTATGTTCATATTTTGCTTAATAATATGTTTTATTGGAATCTCTGCGATCGGCGTTTGGTGGTAGTTTTTTCCCGAAAATACTTTTTTATTTTCTCAAGCACCCTATAGGGAATATTCACTGGCGGCCATAGCTGTGTGCGCGACTGCTGAGCCCGTGCTGACGGCCACTTTCCACAGTTCTTTTGCAACGTGCATTCAGCATCATCAAGATTGCTGGTCTTAGCAGCCTATTAACGTGAGCTCATTGTGAGCATGCGCTCTATACATCGCCCCCAAATATGGCGTCCAGTGAATACTTTCTATACTTCGTTCCAGCTTAAAGGGAAGCTACGGAGCTTCTTGGAAAAAATGAGTTAGAAGCGAATTCTAGTGTATTTTTACCCCATGAACCCGAATACCGAAACCATTTGCTGCGTAAGTATTGTTAAACGCGAGAAAAACGCGAAAGACAGTCGCTGTCCGTGACGTCATCGACGGCTCTTTTGGCTGCCCAAGGCTTGGGAGGCGTGGCTTCAGCCGTATTTTGAAATTGCTCTTGTGGCTCTCCGGCGCGTCGCATTGAAATATAATTTTGATATCTGTTATTCTAAAGGCCAAATGAACGCAATTCAAGCATTTTTTCTCAAATGTAGAAGTGCCCCATCTTCCCTTTAAGTCCAGGCGCAACCGATTGGTAGAAGCACGAGCACTGGGCTTTTAGCGTCCCTGCCTAACACGAGCGCTCGTATAATGAAAGCACTGTTTAGGGCGAGATGCTCGCACTTGTAGCATCAATTGCCCCTGGACTTAAGCTAAAACAGTGTATACGGTTCGAGGACATTTTTAAAGTCTTCGCAGAACCAACCGGTATCAAAAATTACTCACGGTAATAACTAGAAATTTCGCATACCTCCAACGGTCAGGTTTCGAAAGATTTAAAAAACGTCGACCCTTCTTACGGTTCAAATCCAAAATTTTGCAATTTACGAAGCCTACTTATGCTCTAAATCGAAAAGGTAAAAAATTTAGAGGGAGGGTTACGGAGGGGAAGGTGCGCCCATCCTCGTCCTCCTCTTTCCTCCTGTCGCTGAATTTCTTCATGGGTGACATGATACGAATTCGTGACGTCATTTTATCCCCTAAATTTAGCGGGGAAAGTGAATTGGTGTTGAGGTCACGTGACGTGAATTTCCCCGCAAACTTTATCAGGGAAAATTTCCTACTAAATTTTGCAGGAAAAGCTTTCCACTAAATTTAGCGGGAAAAGTTCCGGCTATATTTAGCGGAAGAATTTGCCCGCTAAACTTGGCGGGAAAATATTCCCGCTAACTTCAGCGGGGAAACGTCCCATAATGCAACGCGCGTGGTTACGCCGACGACGAGGCCGACTGCGAGGCCTTGTCAAGCCGGTCATCCGTCATCCGGTCTAAGCCGTCATCCGGTTAAGATATGACGCACTGGGGCCCTAAGCTCGTCAAACACAAAGTTGGAGCCCAAAGTTCGCAGAACGCGCCGATTGGACGCTGGCGAAAAAAGCGCGAAGTCATCGTCGTGATCGTCCAATCGGCTCGCTCCGTGAACGTCGGCCCCAACTTTGTGTCTGACGAGTTTAGAGCCCCTGATATTTAGTCACTCTCTCCGTGCCCGCTGGCTTGCCCGAACCTCAGGAGATGTGGAAACCGCAAGAAAAGCTAGACGCTTAAATATTTTTGCAGGGCCCTTTAAAGCGCTCGCCAAAACTCGTAATTAAAAGCGAGAAATATAGCCATGCGGCTCACAATACGAGCGTGCAATTATTTTTTACACGTATTATTGATCCTATTCGACTTATGTCCGAACTTTCTGCGTATATTTGTAGTTTCGATCCGGCACCCCTTTAAACCACCCGAGACTGGGCCACACCGTGGACTGGGCGAACAACGAGAAGAATCTTAAGAGGAGGAGAAAGGAACAGAATGGCAGATATGGCGACGCTCAATAATTTTGACTCTTTTTCTGTTTTAATTAAGAATATCCTTCTTCTCCTCGCGGTCTCGATCGGTGTAAAAAGATGGAGAAAAAACTAACAAACAGCTAAGGTAGATTAAAACAAAAAAGGGGACGCAAGCACACAGGCGTCAAGTATAACCTGCAGAGTCAACGCAAGAGTAGGGACTCGGACAACACCATACGATGGCCATCCAGGTGGGTCGCAGAAGCGCCAGTGCATACCTTTTCCGAGAACAATTCTGCGGACGGGCGTGATTACCTGAAGCTTCGGCGACAGCTCGAAATATGGCCGGTGGACGAGGTGGAAGTCATGAAGCCAGGGAGGGAGCGTGCAGAGGCACGCTACCTCGCCTGACTTCTCAGCGTCTCACGTATTACACCCCCCTCCCCTTTTTTTCTTCCTCGATTATGTGTTATGCGTTTATGCTCTACGCAGTCTTCTCGCCAAGGGACCCTCGTCTCGCCGTACTCTGGGAGTTATTGTTCAAGCCAGTGATAAAGCAAACTCACACAAAAAAAAAGGAAAAAAAAATAGTACCATGACGTTGCAATTTTGGTTCCGCTTAATTGGCTCTATCGGGTTGTAGTGCTGCCTGGGGTCGGACTTGAAGTAAAATGGAGTATGCAAAAAGATGTTTAGCGGGACCTCTCCACTTGTAATGGAGAGGTCCCGGGTTCGATACCCGGACCAGGCGGATTTTTTCGGTCGCTCACCAGTCACCTAGCTGTGTTTGGAGATTTATGTTTGTCCTTTGTCCCTCTTGTTCCCCTTCTCCATGTATTTTCGTCATGTTTAGAAACACCGTTATGATCTGTTAA
Organism: Ixodes scapularis; assembly: GCF_016920785.2. Classification (NCBI taxonomy): domain Eukaryota; kingdom Metazoa; phylum Arthropoda; class Arachnida; order Ixodida; family Ixodidae; genus Ixodes; species Ixodes scapularis. The sequence goes on from NW_024609868.1 coordinate 75,103,844, forward strand.
AAATCCGGTATTAGGGCCGAAAGACTTGTCGGCACCCCGTTCTCGCTTGCGACGCTTCTATCTCTAAATTGCCATTCTGCCCAAAAAAATATTGCGAAAAGGCTGAAAAACAAGATCCAATTAAAAAAAAATAAGGTGCATTTTTCTTGGAATTAATTTAGTTTTTTTTTTTATCTACATACACAAATTAGGAAGAAAGAACAGCGCAATTTGTTTCTCCCAAACATTTCGCATATTTAAAAAGTGAGATGTAATTTATTAACATATGTAATTCAGCGAGATAGAAAACATATCCTTATACTGAATATTGGCAGATCAATAGCGCCCTACAAGATTCTAGAAATCATTCAATCAGTTAAACTAAACCTATGAGATCGCTGATAATTGTAATGTAATACGATATTTTCTCCATAAAACTTACACTCCAGGCGTCCTGCTCTGACGATGGGATGTTTTTGAAACCTGCAGGTACTAACACGTTTTGGCATACGCTTGTCTCGTCGGAGCTTGGGTCGGTTGATGCAGCGTTTACGATTAGCAATAAGCATGTAAGCAAAGATCCTACGTTTTGCAGCATATTCCGATCAATGGTCCAATGTTGTCTTGGAATCCGCCCTTTGCGTAGATGCAATCTAGCTGTTAATCTGTCCACAAGAAGTCAAACGAGAGGTCGCAAAGTCACTTTGAAGAGTGGCACTTAACACATGTTTATATATCTAAATTCGAAAACCTTCAGCGAAAGAAGACAAAAAAGCCATATACGTCGTGGTTGGAAATTTCGACTAGGTGTGGCGTACAGCTGGTTCGAAGAAAGCATTTTGAACTATCCACCGCTGTGGAGTTCGCAACCTTTTTGAAAGTTCATTGACGTTCTGATCCGTTCCAAGTTCATTGTTGTTCTCTTTACGAAGCAAAGCACAAGAGACCAATGGCTGCATGCGCAGGGAACGTTGAACCGAACTCGATCTGTCCTATACATTCTTGAAAACCTGACGAGAAAAACACGGCTCTGCTTCACACTGCGAACGTGTGGGCCCGTGACAAACCATATGAGTGCGTATAGCATCGTAATAAAAACATTCTAATCTAAAAACAACAACAAAAACAACGGGGAAGGCCACGGGTTGTGAAGGACGGGGATGACCTACTTAAGTTCGAGTGATTAAAGGGGCGGTGCAACAATTTGCGCACTTTGCCTAATTATTTGCGAGAATTGATCCCGGCCACATATAAAGCGAAGGACCGAAAACTATTCTTTCCTGCTTGCCCTAGTTTTCATTAAAAAAATAAAAGAAATTGGTATCTCTGGCACCCCTCAACTCAACATTGAAGCGGCACCAGCTCCGCCTGTGACGTCAGTCGGAGTGGCGTTGGTTTTCGGTTGGGTATTTCTGGCTTCCGTTTCCCCAGCGCTCGCCGGCTCGCCAGGCTCGCCGCTCTCCCGCTCTCCCGCCGATTCCCGACCAACATGGCGGCATGGGCGGATGGCCTGAGCGACGTCGAGCGCAAGATGCTTGCGTATAGTAAGTCAGTTGGACTTGTGCGGCGGGCAGTTGAAGTCGAGGTCGAGACACCAGGAACAATAACGATACCATGATACTACGGACCACGACCAACGCACTCCGTCGAGCGAAGGAAAGACAAAACGTCCGGGTTGCTCGTGTAAACGCCGTAGGCGCCTCGGGCGTCGACGGATGACGGCGACGGCAGGTTTGGTTGACTTGCGGTCGATGGCGCCACAAATCTTTTAGCGGCAATATTAGGCTTTTGAAGCGTTTCTGCATTCCTAAACAATAAGATTTTAAAAGTTAACCTTAAATCAAGCTTACAACTGCCTAACACTATCACTTACAAAAACCACTTTAAATGACGTCACACCACAGGTTCCCTTTGCGGCCACCATGTGGCCGCAGGTTAGGAAAAAAAGCGTTTTTTATTTTGCGATTACGCAGCGAAATAGAGGTATTTTGGGGTGTGGTGGCACTTTTGCTCTCACTTATGCTGAAGTAAACAATATAAAAAATACAAGCTGCACATTCTTTCATTGTTAAAATCATTGCACCGCCCCTTTAAAAGGATTCTTCGTACGTCGTTGTAGGCAATTTTTGTTTTATTTTTGTTTTCTTTGCAAGGCAGACCGTGCGTCTTTTCTGCCTCGTTACTTGCGAAGTTTCCTTGAAGTTGGTCGTCGTTCCTCTGTAAAGTGCTTCCACGACATAAACGTAGTCTGCTCCAAATAAGGCCTCTGATCTTAAAAGATTTTGTTTATTAATTTAATTTGTTTTTAACAAAATGCCGAGAGGGAAAACAAGTGGAAAGGAGGTGACTATTGACTAAATCGCGTCTGGCGCCTTCAATGGTGTTGCAAAAAAGTTTTTTTGTTTTTTTTCGCGTAAAATTAATTTTTTGACACGCGTTTCCCAACCATACTGTTAAACAAAAATAATATTTTGTTTCTTTTCAGGGGTCCTTTGAGGGCTTGGTTAGGGCACTAAATAAAAGGGGAGAGGGGGGGGGATAATAGATGTTTATTTATATCAAGACGCAAAAACAAAGGTTATTTTAATGCATTCAGGATAAACTCAAGTAAATAAAAAATGGAGAAAAATACCAATAACAAGAAAGTTAACTGATTATTTTATGAAATTGCTCAAATTATGAATTTAGATAAATACTTTTGAGAGATCACTAAAAAGGCTCAATTTAGTCAGAAACGTCGTCGCTGTAACATGTTCAATTAATCAAATTATGCCTAGGGATTGTATAGAGGTTGCATAAATTTTAGTTCTCCGTATTTCGGTTGAAACTTTCTGAAGCCAAAAGCAATATATTGCAGTAATTATTGCTTGCGAGAAGAAAAATATGTGGTTAAAAAGTAATTACTTCAAATTTTGACCGATATATTTGCTGAGAAAGTGTCTGTAAACAATTCCATCGAACTCAGCCGCGATGTCCGATTAAATTACGCCATTTTTCGAATTAGGAAAGACGTCTTGTGTGATTAAGGTCTAATATAATTAGCGTTTGTTGTCATGAATTATTACACTCATAACTGGCATTCGTGCGAATGAAAATAAAGTCATGAAACAACATAATTAGCGCTCTCATTTAGTTCCTCGAAGTACATCTAGAATACTGGCTCGTAAAATTTTCAGAAGCCTCAGTCGTGTGATCCAGGTTGAGATAACGCGTGACATTAGCACAACATAATATTCTTAGTCACAACCTCTGCTATGCGCTCATCGCACGAAGATCTCACTGACGAGCATAAACTACGTGATGTGCTTGTGACCATGACGGCTTCAGAGTAAAAATGAATGGTCACTTATATGAGGATATATATTTCCAAGCATTTACCACCATAATACAAGTGTTGGGGACGTCACAACTTGCTATGTCTTTAAATTACCTAAAACGGATGTCAACTTTGAAAGACGCATTATTTTAATGCAGTAGCATTACTAAGTTACTAAAGGTATTCAACTATGTATACTCTGGCCTCCTAATGCGCAGTAGGCATGCGCAGTAGACCATTTCAGCTCACTGTACTGGCTGAAAACTCACTGTACTCACTGAAAACACAGTTATATATGAAGGTACCTATGCCTATCGCACTCGAAGTCAACGATAAGAACTACGAAAATGCGCGCTGAGTTTTTTTTGCGAAATTGTTTAAAAGCTCAGATGTTCTTTTTTTGATCGCACTCTCGCCGTGAATAGGTGAGAGAGAATGATAAAGTTATCAATATGTTGCAGCCGCCAGACACTTATCATCTCATCTTTTTTTATCTTTAAAGTTACATGTTTATTTATCTTTTTTTAGTCTGCATACATTCCGCTTTTGCGGTAATTTGCACACTGCATAAAAGTTAAAGGTGGATGCGTCACGTGGGGTCAGATAAGTGAATTAGAAGAGCCTGTCACAAATTTCTGGACATGATTTGAGAACACTTCCCCTTGTATAATGCACAGCAACTCTAGAACACCATTGTGCAAGCGGCCGCATATGGTGCGTGTACCTCATGCAACCTACAAAGTGGCCGCGCCGTCCCCCGATCGTGGGACGCAGCGGCTTTAACCCCTTAATTCACTTTCAGATAGCATATGACTTCCAATTCCTTGTCCAAGAGCGAAGACATCAGTAGACCGATTCAACTACAACAGCCACGCTGCCCGCCCCGCACCAAAACTGAGCTCATGCTTTTAAATGAGCGTGGTCGAATGTGCTTTTGGATCGTCAAGTGCATAAATGCGCACTAATGTTTACCGCAGGTATATATATATAAAGCAAATCAGAAAATTAGGAGCAACTTTCCCTTCCTGAAAATACTTGTGCGACTCAGCACGCCGAATGTATCGCAGTACAATTCTAACATCCCATGACCACAAAAAAAAAAAAAAGCCGCATGCTTCGTAGGTTATGAACGTCAAGCATTAATTCTAAGCGACATTTACAAGAAGTAGTAAAATTGTTGCACTGCCTTTTTAAAAGGGAGGTACAGCATCTTTTTTTTTTTTTGTTTGACCTCACGCTTGTCACCATGGAAATTAAAAAAAAAAAAGATGTAACTCCTTTTAAAAAGGCAGTGCACCAATTTTACTACTTCTTGTAAATGTTGTTTAGAATTAATGCTTGACGTTCCTAACCTACGAAGCACGCGAATTTTTTTTTTTTAGCAATAAAGGTTGCAGAAGCAATTATAAACACGAGCAACGTTCACCACCTCAACTCGCAACCAAAAAAGCGTCCGCGCTATCGAATATTAATAGTATGCTGCCAGTGCTCGTCTCAGTCAACTTCAAGCACCGGCGCTGGCAAAACCCAGGCTATGTGCATGTGCACTGTTGCGTGGTGCCCGTTAGAGGCCCCAGGCTAGCGGTTGCATTTCTTCGTCCACAGATGAGAGACAAGTCGCCCACTGATGTTGGCTAACTTCCGGCTGTCTAAACAGACGTACATCACAATTACACGTGTTGAGTAGTAGACATCATTAGGGCGCGGCTATTTCCGTCGTTGCAGCGATTAGACACGAGCCACTACCCAAATACTCGCCGAGAAATTGCTTGCTACCAACCCGAATCGAGCACCCACAGAGTATTCTTGGCCAATCAGAGAGACATATTCGGCTACCGTCGCCACGCACTAATCCTCGTGACTATGTCAACACCGCAATCTCCATAACTCAACATAATCTCGTTTTGCATTGAAGAGACTGGAAGAAAAATTTATTCTTGACCACATTTGAAAACAGCGCGCCATCTACTAGCTGCTGTGCCGATTATCTAAGGGGGCTGTTGTTTGGGCACGTACTCCGAGCATGGATTGTGCATCACTGCCGCGTCAGAGCTCGCCGAGGACCCGGATTCGATCGCGTGCTTCGTGCTCATGAAATGGCGCCCGCCCATGTTGCTTAATGGGGTCTTGAAAAGGAGCTATTGCGCCGCGACAAAGAAGCTTCTAAGTCAGGTTGCGTGCGAGTAAACTTGTCGCCTCGCGTAGTGTCAGTAACCACGCGTATAAAGTGAGAAATATTCCAACCCAATATTGTTGCGCTGCTCCTGTGTCTCAGACGGATCATGGATGCCACAATTTAGGGCCTACTATGTCATGGCGACAGCTAACCAGCGAGACAATTTTTACAACGTAAGAAATAAACGGTGCCACGTGAATTGGTCACTATGCTATTATGTTTAGCTTTCCAAGAAATGTAGTGAGGGGCTGTATGCCAAGATATTTGTAGTGAGAGGCAGAAGTATTGTTAAAGTCGCGATTGAAGTGGAAAGGGTAAAGATTTTGTCGAGTTTGATAAAAAAAAAAGAGGGATTTGAATTTCGATGAGTTGAGGAGCATTCGACACTTCTAACATATATTATTATTGTTTTATGTGCAATTTTGAAAGTTAATTAAGAATTTCGTGTTACCTGTGGAGTTCTAATATGCGTAAAGTGTTGCTATATGCATGGCGTTGTGTCACACAGAATAGTAATCTCGTAACCAATGACACTTCACTTGAGCACGTGTGCATCTCTTGTCACGTGCTTTTGCATGTAACAGCCTGCACTAAAATGATCCGTAATAAACCTTGCTTAAGAGAACGCACTACGTTTTTATTAATATTATTTCCAAAGAGCAGCGACAACTTCAGAAATCGAAGGCGTGGTCAACTTTTGCTCTTCTACTTGGTTTCGCAATTGGTTGCTCTTGTAATGAATACAGGCGTCTAGCTATCGGACGTTCAGGTCTGATAATGGCCCAAGTTTCTTGAGTCGCTCGCTGTCGTACAAGATCGGCGCTGCAGTCCAGAAGTAGCGAGTGCTCCGCAATAAGTCTTGATGGGAATCCCGAAGGCGGTCTCATTTTTAAGGATCACCACCAGGATAGACAAGATTGCCAAGGCGTTCGCACCTGGACGCCATTCGTTTGAGCATACCCACCTCAGCGGCCTGCAACAAAACATTCGATACACTCTGAAAAATTTGAAGAATGTGCCTTCCAGTATAGTTTTAAACAGTGTACAACACACGCACAGGACATGAAAACAAATTAAAATACGTAAATAAATAAAGAAAATACAAAAACGCAAAATTAAATTATTGCATTTTACTTTTTATTATGCACGCCATCTGTAAATGTTTGCGAACAGTTGACGCCCACTGCAACTTAGGTTCCCAAGTGAAACAGAGCATTCTTAAAATTCTTTTGCGCACTTAGATTGGTCGCGATATATTGACTTAGAGATGACAGTTCTTCGACCTGCTGTTAATGCCCGCCGTTGTTCATTGGAATACAATTCTGCTCAGACCAACTCGTTGCAACACAATACTACTCAGACCAATGCATGCTTACTGGGAAATGCTGCTGGAGGGTTTCTTCCTGTGAAATAACAAAAAAAAAAAAAGAAAGACGTGTCAATGTTTTGTTTTTATTTTTACTAATATGATCAGGAATATGAGCTCATACAAATCAGCTGATATCAGTGCACACTTGGTGGAAGCATCGTAAAATCTAAGGACACAGTCCCACTCCCACTCTAGTCACTGACAGCTAACGGATCGCAGGGTGTGGCATATTACGTCGTTTAATTCCCGCTCCGTGATTGGTTCATCGCCGTTCTTATCGGCTAGTGCCACGCCTGATTGACTCTGAGTGAACGTTCAGAACTCGCTGCGCCCTGTGTTTTGGTTTTATCAGTTGTCAGTGACTTGAACCTGATATTGTGAACTCGAAAGGCCACTTACCACGTCAGCTTGGCCACACACCTTTCGCACGGCACACAGCTTTTCGGTGCATCCAAGTTTCTTTACCGTTTCGTTCAGCTTGGCTTTGAGCTGTGGCGGAAAGTTTTGTTAAAATGGTGCAAGAGCAAGTTAATATTTCTGACGGTGAATCTTTCAAGCGCGATCAAGGAACAAGCGCAAAGATTAGTTTTGTCATACACTTAAAAGAAAAAAAAAGTATGTGAGTTCACTTTACCGCAGAAGACGAATGCAATCAATCATGACGAACAGTATAAGAATGCCTGCCAATGAATCAATTAAAATATATTTATAGATTAAAAAAAACTGCAATGCACGGAGAGGCAATGAGCATGACGTCACACTTGCTCGTTAGCTCTACGGAAACCGCATTTTTCAGATGTAGTCGTGTCCTGAGATTTAACACTCGCGGTGATAGTTCTGTTCGTCGGATTGTCGGTCTCCGTATTATGAAAAAAAGTTAAACTCAGAGCCTTTTTTTAGTGTGTATATACTTTAGACATCTGCATACTGGGTTTTTTCCGAGTTATTCACAACCAAACGATTAAGGCCTTAAATCGACCTTCCCGAACCTGGTCTAAAAGTGTATAGTTGTTCACCGGGTGATCGAACTACATGGGCGCTATGTCCAGCTTGTTTTTTCCAGAGTTCTGTGATCATCAACACAAGGCAGGTGCACTGGATTCTTTACTTCACCTTTGTCGATTGAAGGCAGGGCAAACATTGGACACGACCCGTGTCCAATTTTTTTTTCCGCGCTCAGTCAAGAAAGGTGAAGTAAAAAAATCCATAAGTTCTGCATGTCCATGTTCGGCTTCACAGACTGAACACCAGCCCCACCTGAACCCTGACGCAACGTTCGGGTATACGTGGGCCGAAAGCTGAGTGAAAGAACAACGACAAATAATTTATGTTGTTGTTCCCTTCGGTGTCGTTCTCAAAATAGCCGCTAGCCCCCAAGGGCGCGACGTTTGGGTCTCGTTCCCAATTGTTGACGTAAAAGTACGTTCAGCAATGTATTTTAAATTTGAAACGTTTTTACACCGTGGGCGAAATTAATTGAACGCACTTTAAACTTACTGTATAAATCGGTTTCTTAACTTATCGCGCTGGGATTTAAAACACAGGTGCTCGAAGGTGGTGCATTCATTAATTGAGAGTAAGAATACATGAAACCTCCGGGGTCAAAATAAAAAAAAAAATAAAACTGGTCTTGTTTATGGAAAATTTATCCCTGAACTTTATCTCAAAATCGTCAGAAAATCTTTGTGGGCCATTCTGGCGTTTGCAACGATTGAAAACTTCGTAAGATGAAAAACAAATTGAATTGGCTTAGCTTTTTTTGGCTTCATTGGGCCCAAATAAGCTCCAAAGTAACACACAGTATTTGTTTAGTGTACATGAAAAAAAAAATAACATTGATTTTGATTTTTCTTGATTTACTCGGATGAGCCAATCTTTCCACAATTTTAGCGAAAGCTTCTACCAACGTCCGGTACATCTGTAGTAAATCCCAGCGCGAGAAGTTAAAAAACCAATTCATGCGGTCAGTTTAAAGTGCGGTCGATCTATTTCGCCCACGGTGTAAAAACGTTTCAAATTCTTTCAACTTCGGCGACATCTTGAATTTGGCGGAAATTAGGCCTGAAAAAGTAAAAATCGCGAGCTGTCTGACATATATATATTAGAATGGAGACTACCAAATTAACACCGTAAATAAAACTACGAGTGCCTCTGAATGACCGAAATAGCTTCCGTCATGAATTTGAAGTGTTTCCGTGGAGTTGACATTAAAAACGTTCTAAAACCAGGATATTCGGCAATTATTAATGCATATTTCAGAATTTCATTCTAAAGAAAGCTTATTCAAATTTCTTGATGATGGTAATCAAGCTAGCCGTAATACGGTGAAAATGTACTGGAGTTAGCCGCCTGCAGAATACCCACGCCGCCACACCAACTGCGCGTATTTGTGCGCTTTGCATTGCCTCAGACTGTGAGTCGTTGCATTCTCTTTGTTGTGTCAAAAAATATGACGAGGCGACTCTTCAAGAAGACGTGGCGGAGTTTTATTAGAAAAATCATGCAGCGTTGTTTATAGTATGTAATTCTACATATATGGCGGTTTTATAGATAAATAAAAATACAGCGAATACAAACATATTGCTACACCTAAAAATTAAATTTATTTTTGTTAGTAGCATTTGTAATTAATCGTAACAATAGAAGCAACATTTTTTATACGAATTAAGTTTTGGTTTTCTGCGAAACAAAACAGTAACATTGAAAATATGGCAAGATGCTCAGAATTGGCAGGGAATAGGTGAGATGGGAGGTCGGTCGAAAATATTTACTTTGTTGTTCTTCGTAGTTTCGATTACACGCAAAACATGAGTGAGGTTAGAATAATGCATCAATGCGTAAAATTAAAAAAAAAAAAACAATTAATTTTTCATTTTTGAACAATGCACGTTTAAAAAAAACAACAACAAAGATGTCTTCCGGGAGGCAAAAGAAGGGGAGAAGGGTATCATCCATAGGGAGGAGGAAGTGGCGTGAGGAGAAGAGGCCCGTGTCACTCTTATGATTACAGGAGCTTTGGTGCCAAAGAACGCAGCGCAGTTATAGACTCGAGAGGATCCGAATATAGTTAAGTTCTACATTGCAAATTGACGCGATAGAAATAGGGGGAAGGGGGGGGGGGGCGTGCCCACGGCATCTTGGAGCGCGTGGAGCGAAAGCTCGCGATGCAGATCACAGGGAACATGCAGTGTTGAATCCCCACCCTGCCTGGTTTCGATCTCGGTGAGCATCCTATCGGCGTGCGGTCGTGTATCACCACTGCGGGGGGCATGTTAAAGGCCCCAGTCTAGGGGTTGTACTGTACTCGCTAAACTGTTCATCTATATACAGCCAGACATACGGTACGCACTAAAATTACTAAAATTACTCCTAACCGTTGCTTTTTTTCTGCCTCCTTTTTTAATAGAGTACGTTGTTTGTACAAGTGTAGGACAGAAAAATCCTTGAAACAAGACTCCGATGGGGAATGGTTTACTTAATGTGGTGGATTAAGATGATAAGTAGTTTATTGTTCAGTGATTCTTATCTAACAATGGACAGGACATACGAGGTTTTGAAAATTGGAAGTAATCAGAAACGTTACGGCCAATTACTTTTTTCCTCAAGTCAAGTAATCAAGCAAATCTCATTGAATGCTTTTTAAGCAAGAGTACTCTTAATCGTTATCGATAACCTTTTTGGAGTAAATGTACAAGACTGTATACAGATGAGACATCAGACGCCCACGTGGCCAGCTTTTTGGGACACGCTGTTTTAGTTCCCGGTTCTCACGACACGTGGCGTATCAACCTTGTGCAACCTAAGAGCAAACTTGGCAGGTTTTCACCAGTGTGATTGTGTCAACTTAGGTAACTTCATGCATTCGCCATGCGTCAACCGTGCATGAAAGTGGAGTGAACCAATATATATCATTTTTTTAGATCACCTGAGACTGAGTGGAAGAAACACTACGACGTCGTCGTGTTTCTTCCACCCAGTCTCAGGTGGTCTAAAAAATTAGTAAACCTACACCAGCTCACCTGCGCCCTAACTGTATTTCAATATATATCGTGCGGTGCCCTTCGGTGTGGTATAAGCATTGGAGCCACATTGCCATGAACATAGGCGACGTGCGTAACTTAATTCTTGAGTAACTTAATTGCTTGAGTGGTGACATCTCAGCAATTTTTCCGCGCAATCGTTTTTTAATGCATTTTGAAGCGCGCGCAATCTGGTGTCACTCAGCTCGGGCGCGTAGCTTTGTGTAATGCATAGACGCCATTTTTCCGCCCAAGTCACGCACCGAGTGCGCGAGAGCGTCATGCGCTGGCACATTCAGGGCGACAATGGATGTCTTCACCCTCAGTCAGACAGACATGTAAATACCTTAGAGCAAGATAAAAGGACAAAAAGAAGCGCGCGACCGCTATCTGAACCTCCTCTCCTGTGCATCTCTCCGGCCTCCCACCCTTTTCACCGTTTGCGTCTGGCCAAATACTTTTACTAGGGGGAATACATTCCACCCCGCTCATTTGCATTAGACAGAACGCCTACAGCGCCGAATCCAGCCCTGACGGAGGGAAGGTCCGCGCCGAGGCTAGTGTTTTGGCAAACAAGCTATCATTATTATCAGTCGCAGACATTTCACGGCTGCACGCTATGCTACGCCGGCGGTTTGTACGCCACTGCAAGCCAGTGTCTGCGTGGTGTTGCGTGCTGATTTCGTTTGATACTTTTTCGAAACAATGCATACAATATCAAGAAACCAAAGTAAGTTATCGCGTTTAAAAAAACTTAGGAATGAATTAACGTCTGAGCTCAGAAAAGCAAAATCGTCTACTAGAAGCAAATATTCAAAGATGTCCCGAAGCACCGCCCAGATGTTGTTTGGAAAAAAGTATTAATAAAGTCTTAAATCGCAATCAGGTTTTTTCTGGTATAGACTGACACGCGGGCTTGACGTCACGGAGCTGCGGCGGCGCTGCGATCGCGCCGGAGCCGGGGGGTGTGGGCAAAAGCGCGCACGTTTCGCATGGGCGTCATAGCATTTCAGCTTGCCGCGAAGCTGTGTTGCCATTAATTGCATCGAAATGTACAAGAAAAGCAGCGGAGTGAGTTTCCACAAGTTCCCGTCAGACTCTGAAAGGCATAGAAGGTGGATAATATCCGTGGATCGAAAAGAATGGTCGCGTCGCGCGAACGACCGTTTGTGCGGCAAACACTTTCTTGAAGGAAAGTGCGGCTTCCATTTCAATCTCCGTACCGAGGCTTGCTTATGTGCAGGGAAACCGTTGTCTGATCGAGACCACCCGGATTTTGTTCCCATGGTGTTCGTGCACAAAGCACCGGCCAAGCGCTCGTCGGAGGCTCGCTGCGCCCGTGCTACCCAATAGAAGGGATCGGCGACAGAACGACGGTGTTGTAGGCGTTACCGAAAAAAAGTAACAAAATACGTTACTCGTTACTTTCAAATAAAAGGTACGCGTTACTGAGCTACGTTAGCTAAAAATAAAAGGAACGCGTTACCGCTACCAATAAGTAACGCACGTTACTTTTTTAAGTTATAATTTAACACATTTTACGGTTTTGACGATACAGGTCATATATCAAGAAACATTATGTTCATGCAGAAACTGAACATAATTACTTTATCTCTTTGTACGGTTTCACCTAAATACTTACGAGAAAAAACGAAAAGACAAACATGGCGTGACGCCTAAAACACGGAAAAAATTGAAGCGTAATTTCTTTAAGACTTAGGAAGTAGTAACGACTAACGTAACTACGTTACTTGAAATAGTAACATAAGTATGTTACCCGTTACTGTGTCGAAAACGTAAAGAGTAGGTTAGCACGTTACTGAAAAAAGTAGCGCGTTACCAACAACGCCGTCACTTGTAACCTGTTACCGCCAAGACTGCAGAACGGACAAACCGTTACTGCTTGTCATGCCTTGTGTTCATGAAGGTAGGAAAAATATCGTACCTTGACTCGAAGACGCTGTGTGTTTTTAATCAATTAATAAATAGACTCCCGCAGACCCAGGGTCTGCTGATCCCGCCGGCAGTGCGGAAACCGACTCGAAGTAATCGTAGACCTCGAGAGACTTGCACACCTGCACCGTGTTGGCCGGGAACTGGCTTGGCGAAAAAACTCAATATATAGGACGACGTGAGCCGTCGACTTCCGTGGCAGCAACATTACGTCGGAAGTCCAGCAGGCCTTGTTTACGGCGTACGGATCCTCGCAGGCAACGCCGTCCACGCACAGCTTGTTTCGATACCGCTGCCGTTCAGGCTCGGGCCACGAGTTCAAATAGTCTGGCATAGCATACGACATACCTTGTGAGGAAATACGACGCACAAATAAAAATACAAGCGTCCCTACAACGTCAACAACGAGCGCACGCCATAGAACGCAATGGCGAAAACGCGAAGAGCCGGGCTGCTTTTGCCCACATAGCTACCGCGCATGCGCGGCCTTCCGGCCGTGTTGGTAAACAGAGCCGCTCCGCGTGTCGGTCTATAGGCAAATTAATTATCGATGGTCAAGCTATGTCGGGTACGACTTTGGCGAAATGTTTGAATAACTACTTTTCAAGTACACAGGAGACTGCCTACAATGACGACGCCATTTCGTTTGCCAAACGTGTCGATGAAAGATTTTTTCTAAGACCCACTGACGCACAAGAGGTATTTAACATGTTTTTGGGGCTTAAGAACAGCAAGAGTATTGATATAAATGAGATACAGATAAAACCAGTTAAATTTGTAATAGACGTAACGCGCCATGTCTCGTATCCATAAATAATTTATCTTTATCGTCCGGACATTTTCCTCCAAGTACGAAGTTGGCGAAAGTCGCAGTTATCTATAAAGGTGGTAATAAGCATATTATAAGTAATTATAGGCCTATTTCTGTGCTGTCTGTTTTTTCCAAGGTACATGAAAAAATTATTTTTACGCGCCTTGACAACTTTTTTTCAAAACAATGTGTGTTTACAGACTCCCAGTTCGGTTTTCGTAAAGGTAAATCTACAGTAGCAGCATTTTTATTTCAAAAATAAATTATTTTACAAAACATAGAAAGAAGGCTCATTACTTTAGGCATCTTTATTGATTTTAGCAAAGCGTTTGATGTCGTCAACCACAAAATTGTACTTCAGAAATTAAACGGTTAAGGTGTCCGCGGAACGCCACTTGCTTTACTTGAATCCTACTTAAATAATCGTAAACAGTCTGTTGTTATCGATGGTCACCCATTGTTCTTCTTTCCGAAATATTCGCCCTGGTGTACTGCAAGAAAGTATATTGGGGCCCTTTTTATTTATTGTCTATATTATTGGTATTGTAAACTTCGATGACGAAGCACAGTTAATTATCTACGCGGATGACACCAGCTTGCTTCTCTCTGGGGAAGAAGCTGATGTATTAGCATGTAAAGCGAATTCTATTTTAAGTAAGTTTTTTATGTGGTCCGAAACAAATGGGCTCAAGGTAAAGGCAACAAAAACCAAAGCAATCTTATTTAGGTCAACAAATAAACCTGTTTCTATAAATAATATAATCAACCTTGGTACTTCCTCAATTGCACTTGTAAACTAGCACAAAACCTTGGGTGTAATTTTTTTCAGAGCACATGACGTGGAATAGCCGTATAAATTATATACTTGAAAAACTTTCACGGGTGCTTGGTACTATGGCTCGCTGCCGTAATATTTAGCCACCCGACATTAAGCTAAATATTTACCATGCATTGTTCCAGTCCCGCTTAAACTATTGCCATCTTGTGTGGGCCACTACGACCAAAACAAACCTTAATAACATATTATTGCTCAAAAAGAAAATTTTACGTTATATTGGAGATGTTTCTTATCAGGACCACACAGAACCATTATTTTCCAGATTTCACATACTGCATATAGAATCCATGCACGAGTACCGTCTGATTTATACAACTTGTTTTTCCTCCCCATCTCTTGTAGAATTTTTGTATGCAATTTCACATCTTAGAATTTTTGTATGCAATTTCACATCTTAGAATATTTGTATGCAATTTCACATCTTAGAATTTTTGTATGCAATTTCACGCGTCACACGGTTTCATGAGTCCTCCCTCGGTCTCGTACAAATTATCATTTTCTGTTCTTACGTTATAATATACCGCTTCTGTTAAACAAGTGTATCAATAACAACATAAATATAAATACAATAAGTAAGAAAACCCTTCGTTTGTACTTTTCTAGCATTGCATAATTTTAATGTGTTATTCATTTATTGCTGCTGCCAATGTAAAGGAATCCCATACCTAGTCAAGCTGTTTCTCAACAGCTTTTTGTATGGGCTTTCCCCACCAGGGTTTCTGGAAAATAAACTTGGTTTGATTTGATTTTCCCCAAGTTTCAGCAAACATTAGTTTAGTTCAGGTTTCTGAAATTGGCCGTTAGAAACAAAAAAAAAAATATTTCCAATTATGTATACTTTGCCGTTTGGCGTTCAAGAGACAATATGTTATTTTCTGTATTGCGTACGTTATTTCAGTGATGTGCGCCACTAGTATGGTGTAGTTTTGGAATTTGTATCCTCTAAACGAGGAAACACTATTGTTCTTTCTTTTATGGCGCTGCCGGCTGTTGGTAAGCAAAGCATTTTGTCTTCAGTTCTTAGTTTTTAGTCTTTATTTATTTGGCTCTGGAAAGCCGCGACACCGCGGAAAGGCCGTACCATGATGCCCGCGGTGCCGCGTCTAGTGAACATTATTATGTGATGAGTATATACACGCATGATGACGACGCCATGGATATCTCAGCAATGTTCATTGTGGCTGAAGCGTTGCTGTATCTACATCAGACACTCTTTTAGTCCTTCATTTTTGTATATGGATATTGGTAGTGGAGTATAGTGAGTGCTTTTTTCCTGTCCACATTTATGTCTTCTGTCCACATTTATTTCCTCCCCCTCTCCCTTTCATGTAATGTCCTGCTTTGACTTTAGGGGGACAATAAATAAATAAATAAATTATTTGCACTCGTTATCTCTGCGTTGGGTTTCTTTTTTCCAACCTATTGCGGTACAACGCCCTTCCCCGAACCGCTGCTTTGATCATACCAACACGCTAAACTTTATAAACACGTTTGGTCGGGCTCTTCTCAACGCGGTGGAGCGCGGCGAAACGGACGACGAACATCGTTCTACGTCGGCGTGCGTTGGGTTCGCCGACGCTGAAGTATAAACAGCCCGGGCCTAGCCTCCAATGGCCCAGGCCGATTGGTAACGCCGATCGCGTTCGGAGCCCGAAGCTACGTCGATGGAAGTTGTCTTTGGCAGCTGTGGTGACGATGCGTGCACGTCCTCGGCACGGCAGCCATGAGCCTAACCCGCAGCCAATCGGCCAGCCGCTTCGCTCCAACCTTCAAATCATTGAATTTTGCCGCTTATGTAGCGGAGCAAAAATGTTAGGGTTCCTTTTAAAGCGCAGCTCTTAGGCGCCCGTTTCCGGCTTGAGCGGCGTCGCTGTCGCCGTCTGCGTAGTCGCGCGCTGTATTGTAGGACGTGTCCCATAATGACGCCATACGTGACGTCACGAGGGTCACTAGGGTCACGAGTGGTGTCACAAAGGTCACGGGTGACATCACGAAGGTCAATCGCGAATGTCATGACGAAGGTCACGACCTTTTCAGTGACCTTCACGAGTGACGTCAAGAAGAAGAAGGAGTGGAGAAGGGAGGAGGAGGAGAGGATGGGGAAGAGGAGGGAGGAGGGGAGGAGGAGAGAAAGAGGGGAAGCGGAGGAGGAGGGAGGAGGAGGAGGGGAGATGCCAGCTACCTGTTCTGCAGGCAAGTAATATCACCATTCATAAATCACAGGGAGACACGTATCAAAACGTGGTGTACTCGTTATCCAAGTTGTCTGTCTACATGGGTACGGGTCTGTGCTGTACTCATCGATCTCTGTGGCACGTGAGACGAAGTTCGTAAATTGTGTGCCGCCAAGGTCGACAACGGCTTGCTCGTGATAGCTCTGTATCTCTCACTTACAGCACTCACCAAATATTTAGTGGAAGACAAATAAGAATTTTATACCAGTCATGCAGGAAAACATCCCATTGACCCCGAGGGATGTGCACTCGCTGTTCTGCTGTGACATCTCGTGGGAGCACGCTCAAGACTAATGCTGGGGAAATCAAAAACGCCAAGGAGTCTTCGACAGAGCCGAGAGCAAGTAGGATGACATCGAGAGTATCACGTGCTTCTTCAGAGTGTTGGCTCTAACACTGTATCATTCTCCCGCCTTGCTCCTGCTGCCCTGTTTCCTGGCACCGGCAGAATTTAGACAGAGTGGAGCTTCCAGATGTGAGGATGTGAGAACCATATCTCCTTTCTCCGGACAAGCGGTGAGTGAGAGTACCACTACTCATATATATATATATATATATATATATATATATATATATATATATATATAGGGTGTTTTTTAAGCTTAACAGATTTGTTTAAAAAAAGCCGTGAAAGTTACACTTATGCCGCTTGTGGAGGTGAGTTATACGACCAGGGGGACATATTATAGGGGGTTAATCGTAGCGATAAGTCGGCTAATTTATCAACATTAGTTAATTAACTTTTTAATTATTGAAAACAGACACGTGGTTCCAATTAGAGACTTACTCAGCGTCATCGAAAACCACTAAATCAGTCATTTTCAGAAAGACTTTTTGCGCGTGAGAAGCGTAGCATTGTACTAAATTACCACCCGTGGAGAAGGTACAAGGCTGGGGCTAGATAAGAGACGGAAAAATCGCGCGGGCGCCTTATCGCAACCGCTAGCTTTGTACCTGCTCCTCGAGTGGTAACTTTAGTGCACTACTAAGCTTTTCACGCTATCAAAGTCGTTCCGAAAATTACTGATTTAGTGGTTTTCGATGACGCTGAGCAAGTTTCTAATTGGAACCTTATGTCTATTTTCGTTAATTAAAAAGTTAAAAAACAAATTTTAATTATTTAGTCGACTCATCGTTACGATTAGCCCCCTATAATATGTCCCCTTGGCCGTACAACTCACTTCCACAAGCGGCATAAGTGTAACTTTCACGGCTTTTTTTAAACAAATCTGCTAAGGCTAAAAAAAAAAATACCCTGCATATGTATATACGTGTATATATATATATATATATATACGGAAGAAAACCCACCTGAGACGGTTGTTGGAGTTTTTTAAAACATAGTATTGGTAAAGTTGGTCGACGTTTCGGCCTGAGCCAGACCTGGTCTCGAGAAAGGCCTGTCTCAGGCCGAAACGTTGACCAACTTTACCAATACTATGTTTTAAAAAACTCCAACAACCGTCTCAGGTGCGTTTTCTTCCGTATATTCGCGACTCCAGCGACCTATAGGGGGCGCCACCACCAAACAAACATGGCGGCTGGGTCCAGGTCGCGTCGGCTCGGCCGGGCCGCCTGAATGGGTGGCGCATTCAGTTTAACAGACTTTCTTTTGTTTAATGCCCAATTTTATGGGTATTTCAACTGAGACGGTTAAGTGTAGCCGGTGCGCATAAACTTGCCGAGCATAGTTTTGTTTTCCCGGTGTTTTTGGTTCTTTTCATGTCAAACTTTCGTTTCGGCGACTTCGTTCAAAACCGAAACTATGGGCTCCGGAGAAACGGTAATAGACTCTAATGAACAAAAAGTAAGGGCGCAAACGAGCTGGTGTACATTCCACATGGTTGAAAAAACCCCGAGACTGCGGGGTTTTTCAACCATGTTTCAACCATAGACTCTAATTAGTTTTGATCATCTAAGGAAAGCGGCGATGGCTACAAAATTGTTCCACCGAGAGTAATTTTTAGCTAACTCGCATGCAAGAAACAGCTCCAGTCGTGTACTCGGTCAAGAACACAGGCTGCAGGAAAATTACGAAAATTAAGCAAGCGCTTCTTGAGCCAAGAAGCATGTTAACCCTCTGGCGCTTCACTAAGCAGCTGATGCTCGTATTTAAATTCAGGTTTTAGTCGCAATCGAGAAGTCATTTTGACGAATATGCTGATTATGAATTATATTACGTACTATGTCCCACTAAAGCGATATTAGTATATTCTTCGGGTTGAAATATGAACTTAGTTGACTAACTATTAGGTGAACTGCTGAATAAAAGTATATTTGACGAACAGAGAGGTACTACTTAAACTTAGCCAAGTGGTTCTAGCCGGTAGAACGGAGGCGAATGCGGACAAACTGAGGAGAGTCTTCATTGCAGATTCACTCAGACCTCCCTGCGTTGAACTTGACTTCAAATCCTGAACGGATAAAATGAGTATTTTTTTGTGGCCGGTCAACGTGAGCAATGTAGCCGTATATTGCTGCTGGCCTCGACAGGGGTTATAATATCAATATTGGAGGCGCGATAGATCCCAACGACGTGACAGCTTCTAACTTTGCGAGACGCATCCCCCACCCTTTGAAAGCAGATAATTTCCCTCATTCATCATTTGCAGCGAGCAGGTTTTCTGAATCAAGTAATTGCGAAATTAGCCCAACTCCTTCAGTGTGGTCTTTTTCGGCGAAAAGCAGCCAAGATGAAAAACCTGATGATTTTGGGGGTTTAATGGCGCAAGAGCTACGAGGCCATCTGCGCCAAACGATAGTAACAATCAGCATGCTTTGATGAGGGTTTTACCAAAGTGCAAACTAGGATTTGATAAAAAAGATGAATAACCAACGCACCGGCCGGCGTTAGTGGCTCAAAACTTGAAGCTAATCGAGCACAACCGAACTCAAGAAAAGCAGCTGTCGAACCTTCCCATTCACTTGACTGCAACATTGGTGTTCCCTCCAGTGAAACACTTCGTCTGTCGACCTCAGTCCACTGTTCTACATCCTTATAAAGAAACCAGTTATCAGTTATCAAGCAGTCGTCACATTGAATGTGATTAGAGACAGACAAGAAATCAAAACGTTTTTCCGTGATTCCTCCCCATCCAAAAAATTGAAAGCACGCGACCGTGTGTTTTGGAGTCAACGGGCTTTCAAACACGCAATGGAAAGAGACAATCTACTGAGGCTTCACCACACTAATGAACACTCAGGCAAACTTAAGAAATTTTCGGACCTTCGTCAAATTACATTGCTGGCCCCCGCGCCGACAGCACGTGTCCGCGAAAGCCACCAGAGACGCGGCGGGGCGCGGAGCGACCTGGACCGACTGGTTCCAGGTTTTCCCGCTTGGCGGCGTCCGTTTTGCTGGAGTCGCGAATACTTTTCGTCATCCTGCGCTTCGTTTTCTCTCTCTCTCTCTCTCTCTATATATATATATATATATATATGTGTATATATAAGATTGTTTAGCACGGTACAACGCAAAATCAAAATACTTCTAGAGAGGAGGAGGACAGACTACGGATGAGAAGGATGGACATACCCCCCCCCCCCCCCCCCATGTTCTATACGTTAAATCCAGTTCAAAAAAGCGTGTCTCAGTATGTTCACGTTCGTTGCATCGTGATTCGCTCTTCAATGATCTTATTGGCTCATGCCAAAACCTCATTGGTTGGAAAGTGATAATAGGATATCTAAAACTCACCACGTTCTGCGTGTCTTACTGTAATACTGTTTATAGACAAAAAAACTGTGCAAGAGGTAATACTCACATAAAAGGGAACCTTCGATTCGACGCAGTCAAGCAGTGTCCTGATTTCGAGATCGTTTTTTTCTGCGCAGGAAGAAAGCCCACCACCGCGGTGCGGTGGTGTCACAATTTGGAATACCGCGGCTTTGACAATCAAACGATTGGCACGTTCATTTACAACGGACGTATCGGAGCAGTCCTGTCAGATAGTCAGATATACCCTTTCGTCAGGAGTGCGAACTTCCTAGGAAACTTTAGCAATCACTACCACAGCATGGGCGAAATGGATTGAAAGCACTTTAAACTGATCGCATAAATCGGTTTCTTAACTTATCGCGCTGGGATTTGCTACAGAGCTGCTCGAAGCTACTGCATCCATTAATTGAGAGTACAAATACAACAAACCTTCGAAGCGAAAAACAACAAAAAAGAAATCTTTTCTTTTCTGTGCAAACATTATGGCTAAATTCTTTTATCTCGAAATCAGAAAATCACTGTGGACTATTCTGCTGTTTACTCCGATTAAATTGAATTGGCTTACCTATCCTTCACTTCATTTGGCAGAAATAACTGCCACAGTAACACATAATATCTGTTTAGTGTACATGCAATGTACAAGAAAACAGTTTTTTTTTTCCTTGGTTTACTCACACATCTTCCCGAAATTTTCACGAAGTCTTCCACTAACTTCAGACACCTCTGTAGTAAATCCCAGCGCGATAAGTTAAGAAACCGGTTTATGCTGTCAGTTAAAAGTGCGTTCAATTCATTTCGCCAACTCTTTATCTATATTGTACACGTGGGAGTACCACATTTTTTTTTCGCGTCGCACTATATTAGAATCATGCTTTATATAATGTTGAAATAAACGTGGTGTATATATTGTCTAGAATGACCTGAAATATAGATAAAGGAGATTTACGTACACTTACATCACTTTGTTTCACTCTATATCCGGTCGCCGCAGACGCTACACCCTGATTAGAGTCGACCATGCAGCGCCGAAATCAGGGCTCTCGTCGTATTCATCCGGTTCCTACAACCGGCTGTATCTAACACGCGCCAAACAAAGCAAAGAATCACTGTGCAATCGCTTTCCGCGATTGATTTAGCCGGGTATAGCAAACGCGCAAAGGCGACGAGCGTGAGGACAATAAACTTTTGGCACCGCTTGATTGGCTGACGATACAATGATGACACATAATACGCGACATTGTGATGAAGAAATAAACACACTTACCGCAGTGTTCCCAATTCAGACCAAACGCCACGAAGATCACAACGGCGTGGAGGTAACATGCCAGTAAGAACTTCATGGTAATGCACGCCTCAACTCCACTTCGAGAACCGGTGGAAAATCTTTTTTTTATGGCGGGGCGTTTCTCTTTATATATGCATCACCGGGGCTAGATGACGGATGAAAACACGGCGAGAGTAATCCGATATGCAATACGCGGCAGCTGCAGCGCGCAGTGGTTTCCATTCAGGCCCCACCGAGCATACAAATGGAGGCTCGCTGTATTTTGAGACGATACGCTGAGGGGAACGGATTTGAAAATCCCTCGACCTGCGTGTATAGTTGATATACAGCACAATCTCTGACATCTGCTCTGCCTCATAGCTGCCTGGCATTGAGTGCTGTATATGCTTAAATGAAAAAAAAAAACAAAGCCCCCCCCCCCTACCCCCCCCAAAAAAAAAAAAAAGTGATGAGCTCACACGTGTAGCAGAACGCGTGTTTTTCATGTCCCCCTCTGATGCCTCCGCGATGAAATCGAACTACAGAAGACGCTTTGTCCAACTTGTTTGCTACACAGCTCTGTGTTTACCCAAGTCGAGGCACGTGGACTGGATCATTTACGTCATCTTTCTCGATTGAGCGAGGAGCGGATACTGGACACGAGAGCTGCGTCCAAGTCTGGAATCGAATTTAGTCGGTGCTTGATTGATTGAACTCGAACCCCTACGTAACCCTGCGTTAGAAACGAACGAAGGAGCGTGTGTTTTTTGCCTATGCACTTGAAATGAACTGCTAGGGGCGACTGTTCCATCTTCTGTTCATATCCCTTCAAACGCACATAAAATGAACACAGCGATTATTTAGCAGAGATCGAGAGTGCGATGTGATTGTAACCCTATCGCAGTTCAAGGTGGGCGAAGAGTACTCGAGAAATCCTCGCCCCCTCTCAGACCAAAACAAGCAAGCACGAAACAGTTTCGAACACGCCACATATACTGCTGGATATGATCTGGAAATGTCTGGGAGCCCGCTTCGCTGTGGAACAGGTGCTACAGTCACTGCGAGCCACGTGGCACGTTCAGCGGATGACAGGGCTGAAAAGGTGTTTTGGCTCAAAAACCCCAGCTTGCTTGGGAACACAAGCAGGGCGTTTAGCGTGCTTGATGTCGCTTTACAAAGTGCTTTCTCGAGAATTATCTTTTTGTTGTTTTTTTTTTTTGCTCATTGGTATTCCTTGGACGCGATCCGTAGATCTCAATGATTGGTTCGTTACGTGATCTTCGGAAAAACAGACGTGCAGGAATGTCTCTGCAGTTAGGTTAAAATCAAGGTCATGATACATCTCGAATGCAGAAGACACCACGAGCATTTAATTATTAATCAAAGAGTTCGTAACAGCTGTAAAGAGTAATAATTCTATTTACTGGGACTACCGCTACTGAACGAATAGAAAAGTGCGCATCGTGACCGATTCACAATCCCCTTTTTACTCTGGGAGAATCGTATTTTATTGAACAGACAAATATTATTCCAGCAATTGTTCGCTCGGGGTTTGAGAGGCCGCTCGTATTGTGAACTCCTTCATCACAATACGCCGGAGTGATGAACGACACTTTGTTAATCCACGAAGGGGTTGAATGACACGGCACTCCAAGAAAAGTAAGAATATGCTTTCTATTATTTTTATTTTAGTGGGAATCTTGCGGGGAGCAACGATCGCTTCAGTGGGAACAGCTGTCTACCAGGCCATGCAGCAGTTCAAGCTGAGCAGCCTGCAAAAAGGAAAAAAATCATTAAAAAAAAACTTGAATAACATTGCACGGAAGACCGGTCACGTGGCAGATCATCGAAAGTAAAAACATTTACAGAAGCAACTTCCATGACAGTGAATTTTTTTTTAAACATTTCGTTTAAGCAAGGCGCGTCCGAAATCAAGCCAACCAGGGCGTATACACTCTGAAAAGAGCCTGCGAGTTCATTTTCCCGCAGAGCACCGAGAGCGCTCCAAAGAATTCCAGTCTACATGAACACTCTGTTTACTCGCAAGCCCGCATTTCGCCCACACTAGGGCCAAGCGCGTGGGCAGAAACCAGATGTCCTTGAGGAGCGGCGTCTGTGCGTGCGCAGTGCCCACAGCAGCGCCAGCACAATGTTATGACGTCACAGTATTGAGTTGGTATCTGATATCTTTGACGTCACTTCACGGCGGTAAAGATTTTCCGACGTATCGCGCCCAAAATGCGTTTTTTTTTTCTTCTTCTTTTTTAGTTAACGCGTTTTTTGACGCGTTGATTATACACGAAGCCCAGTTGAACGCTGACAGCACTTGTATTCTATACATGTTTTTGTTCGATCTTACTGTGATGATGTGAAAAATTCGATTGCGCCGGTTTCGAATATTCTATACTAGCATTCACCTCAAGAAGGAAAAGTTAAAGTCCGCCTCCTCGCGAAACTCTACTAATTTCCCCGTTCGTGCGTTAAATTAACATATATATGTATACGTTCCCCTTAGATTTGCTTTTTGCTATTTTATCGAAACTTACACTTTTGAGCACCGAGAGCATCGTGACTTTCTTCCTCAACTAAATATCGCAAGAACTACTTCCCGCAGCGCATGACGAATGAGCATTTTTTTTCTTGATGTGACAACGAAAATAGGTTCGCGTGAAACTTTCGGTGACATTTCCGTCGAGAGGAGGAATGCGTGTGCCCAGCTTTGATTGGCCCTCAAACAAGCCCTCCCGTATCTTCCACCGTACGCAGTCACAGAAAGTCGTCCACGGGTATAGCTAATATCTGTCTCTGTCACTTGAGGCTCTTCGTGCTTTGAATGGGCCTGCCGAGCACGCGCACTCCTGCAGTGAAATAGTACCTCTTAGGGACAGCGTGCTAGTACTTGTAGACTCGGCTATGCTCGCACCTATAAAATAACGAGACAACGCTTCGATTTTGCGGATCTGCATTGCCCATAGTTTTCACGCGACCACACGCTCGTTTATCAACACCGAGTTAGTGTGTAGTTCTCAGCTTGACTGGGGCATTACCTAATAAAATAATTGAAGCCTGTGCACTAGAGTTTTGACGTCATCACGGTGAGATCGAGCAAAGACGCAGATTGGACGCGATGTACTGCGTCACAGTTCGACTGGGCCTCGTCACCAATCAACGCGTCGAAGTACGCTCGTCATAAGTCTCGGGTTGAATCGATGGCTTGGCGTCCTCCACCTGCCATGACGCTTCATGGAGCAAGGAAACGTCGTTAGCAGGTCTTGGTTCTACTTTGGTGGTGTTAGTCGGGTGACTAAAAAATACTCTGCGACGCTCTTGTATTTTCTTTTTGTTTTCTTTTTTGAATGCAAAAATAAATTCGCGGAAGATACGGTAGCTATAAAACGCAGGCTTACTGTAATATATTTCTTGAAGGCCCCCTCCTGTGGAAACAACAAGAGTAAACAGAGGATGTTTCATATTATTATCAATCATCAAATGCCAAAAAAAAAAGAAAAAAACGTGCACGCATTGAAATAGTGTAAACAATTAATATGCGCTGGGAATAAAAAAAAACTTTCAGCCTTTCCACTCTGGTAAAGAAGGAAGATCAGCGGAGCTGCAAAATGGAAAGTAATGGCCGACCTCAAGTCGGCAAGCAAGAGTGGAAAGGCTGCCGCCATCTATGGGCGACGGTGGCAACCAGATACGTGGCTTGCCGCCGTCGCTCATAGGTGGCGGCAGGTGTCCAGAGTTCGGTGTCTTCATTTCTTTGCGGGGGACACGATCTTAAGGAAACTAGCCCTTAACAGCTCCGCTGTATTGAAGATTTTGAGACTACTGCCCTGCGGTAAATAAGAAGAGCCGATCGCGTCACGTAATTCAAGATGATACAGCCACTGTCAAAGCGCTTGCAGCAAAAACTGAAACCGCACGTTGATGCGTCTGCGCAGTGTCGGGGCGCAAGTTAGCTTCGTCGGTTTATATTTTGAATATTACGCCCTGCCTGGTCCTCGTCAAAGACAGCAATGCAATCTACTCAAATAAATATTTTGCTCCTCATGTGCGAAGGTGTCATATTGATAGTCGAGTTGATTTAGAACGCTATATGTACCAGGTCGCGAATCACCTTTCTCAAAGTTCGACGGATAGCTTTTCGCAGTTCATGATCCAATTGAAAGACGAGCCTTTAGGCTGATTATATTTTTTTTTCATTTTTTTTACTAAGAAATATCGTAAAAGAGAAGATGGAACGCCCGAGCGTACAAGCGGGCTGGCAGCCTAATTCACTCTGAACAATATGGAGGGTGTGTAACAGAGTTTGAGGTTGGGCTAGTCGGTGCACATTTGTAACGGGAGAAAGGGGCTCAAAAAAAGACACAGGGAAAAGTAGACGAAAGTCAGAAATACAGCGGTAACTCACGACTTCGTTTCGTTTTTCTTCTTCAAGACCCTTGCCCGTTTCGATCTGGATGAGCATCGTCCCGGCGTGCGGTCGTGTATCACTAATGCGTGATGCACGTTAAAGACCCCAGGCTGGCAGTCGCACGCTGCACTGGCTAAATTGCTCACCTACAGTAGGTAACAATGTCGCCATGTTCTGGCAGACTAAATTTCTGCTGTATGAAGAACTCACGAATGATTTGTTCGTTTTTAGTATTTTTCTTTTTTCTCGCTTCATTGCTTTTATGTCTCAAAGGAAAAAAAAAAAAAAAAACTAAGTCGTGAGTTAGCTTAGCGTTTGTGTCTTTCATCTACTTGTCCCTGTGTCTTTTTACAGCGGATCTGTTAAGGGCTAGTTTCCCCAGTATCGCGTCCGTGGGCAAACAAATCTCGACACAAAACTGCGGACAGCAACCATTATCTATTAACGACGGCAGCAACCAGACAGCCTATTCGCCGGTTGTCTGGTTGAAGCCGTCGCTTATAGATGGCAGCAACCTTTCTAGCCTTTCCCCTCTGGCTTGCCTACTGGCGGCCAGTCATTTCTCCATTCCCACAATAGTACACCTTCGCTGGTCTTCCTTCTTCACTAGAGTAGAAAAGCTGAAAGTTGTTTCGCTGTTTTCTCCCGTTACCAACATGGGGAGGTCTACTTTCCCCCAAAGCAGTTGGAAGGGCCAATCGCCGTAATCTACCGAAAAGAGCTCGGTGAGTGATGTGGCTGACAATGGGTCTAGACTTAAAAGGAGCGTCTGCTCTGCGGCACAAAGCACTTCGCTTTGCCGTGCTCAGTCAACACCACCTACGATAATCCAAACCAGTGAGCGCTCCAATTTTGACGTCATCTCAGTGAGATCGAGCGAAGACGCAGATTGGGGACGAGTGCTGCGTCAGTGCTCGACTTGGCCTCGTGACCAATCAACGCGTCGAAGGACGCTCGGAGTCGGGCTCGGGGTTTGACTGCCGAGTTGGAGCCATCCCACTCTGTTGACGTTTCACGGAAAAAAGAGTGGGGCGTTCGGAGGCCCTCATTATTCTAGATGGTGTCGGCTCAGTGCCAGAGGGCAGAATATATATTTTAGGCATCGTGTCTCGTGCTCTAGTTGCTGACAGGTCTCGAAAGGCACGGCCTAGCATGTTGCGCTTACGCGTAATGCGTGGTGATTCGTTTCTTGGTACTCTTATTGCGGTTAATTTTTACAATCTCATTGGGTGCGATGCTGGAGACGCGCAACGACCTGCGCTTCGTAAGTTGTCAGTCAGTACGCAAATATAATTTTTCTTATAGGGATTAGAGTAGTCGTACAGCTCCCCGATGTTTAGTAAAGAGAATCGCAACGCATCGGGCACCGCCGGACGCAGACGGAAAACCAACTCTTTCCAGACGCAGGAAGTCGTCATGCCCGATGCGTGCTCGGTGAATGGACGACGGCGAATCGCGTGACGTTGGTTCACAACTGGTCACGTATGCGCGTCTGCGCGGTACACAAAGAGTGGGATATACTTTCCTATACGGAATATCTCCAAAGCTTTCATTTATTTTCTCTCGGCCTCTCTCGCTACTATAATACACCATAGAGGCTCTCCGGAAAGGGGCTCAAACATGCTTACCACATCTTCGTGGCCGCACAGCTTTCGCACGGCGCAGAGCCTTTCAGTGCATCCGAGTTCCTTGATCATTTTGTCGAGCGTGTCGTAGAACTGCGTTGTGAAAACGGCTGCTTTAGGGGATAGATCGATGGATTCATTGTAGGGTATTGGGATAAAGGTTTTTCACTTAGTTGTGGGGTGTATGTGAAGACGTTGTCTGGTGTATAAGGAATAACTTACATCAAATGGTAATTTTGCTACACCAAAGATATGGTGGCGGCCGAGATGTTTGTCTTTAGGCTGAGAGGGAATTGAAGGCTACAGGCACGAAATCGCGGGTTTGGAACAAGCACGAGCGCATCTGTACCTCCAGTGCAGATAGTGTAAGACGATTGCGAAATTTAACTAGTGCATTTCTTTGTATAAGCCGTTTGTTTATTAAAAATGTCTACTTTAAGCTACTGAACGAGTGTTTCATTTTCTCGCTCAGCACTTCGGCCTCAACACTGCGCGATGCAAGGCTGTTTTGTTTGAGCCACCGACAACCTCAGAAACGCAGGACGTGACCTTATATTTTCGACCTTCTTGTTAGTGATTCGTTCTTCCGGATGATTTTCAGTTAATGCTCTTATTTCATTCACTGCGGAGATACAAGATAATGCTCGCTCCTCCTGCGTTTCTTCTTCTTGTTTTAGTGACGGGAGCAACGTTTTCATGTGTCTAAGTTTATCCCATTGGACAAAAATAGAGAACAAAGCATTGTGTCTTCATAAGCGCTACTTCCGTCGTTTGCCAAAAACTTGACATTGTAGGAGGCTAGACTCCGTGGAATAAAACAACAGACGACTGTGCGCCCGGTGGCACGTTTGCCTTGCACGTGACGTGAATAAAGCAAACGCGGCAGGGCAAATTCTGTAGTTTTTTCGCAGCATGCTCGACCCTAAAGTCAAGCCTTTACCGGAAAATAAAAAAAACTGGTGTTTGCTATCTCCCTAGGGGGGCAAAACCGCGAATAATTTTATTTACTACATTTAAAAAAGTACCTATGATATGCAACGACCACGATGACTCTATTTCGTTTGACCCAGTTTCTGTGCGTTATGGGGAATCTCTTAAGATATATTCAGAAAACGACTACTTAAGAGAGGTACATATTTTCCCCACGAGGATGTATGCTATGCCTTGCTCATTTGAAAGCGGATGCAACAGAGCATTTAGTAGTAGTCTTCAGATGTACAGGTGTATGACATTATACATTCCTGTTCACCCTCACTCAAAACGAGCGACATTGTTGTCCCAAAGCATTGTAAAAAGATAGCAAAGCGAATAAATTAGAATAAATCATCTGGGAATATAAAAGCGAGTTGCAGTATAAGACTGAAAAAATTGTCTGACACTTCTTTTGAACGCTCGCGCTATTCTACAAATCGGCGCAACAAAACAATTTGGTTATAAAAGCAACTATAAATACGCAAGAACAATTCAGGTACGTACACTGCTAGCGTCTGGAACCTTCGCTATAACGCAGGCTATTAGTTTCTTCATTTCGGCGTCGCTCTTCTCTGCAAAAGAAGAAGTTAATCTCGTTTAAAGTAAAATTCGTTTCGCGGCGATTTAAGTAGCGGACAGCTACAGCAATCAATGCGTTAGGTGTTCAGGCGACGTTAGATTGTCACGGGATTAAGATGCTCATCCAGATCGAAGCAAGCAGGGAGAATTATCAAACCCCGAAATAATATCTGACTCCTGCAACGTGAGTTATCACTCCAGATGTGTTCTGAGCAACAATGCGCTAACACACTTGATCACCGAAAAACAAATTACACTATCATGCAT
Source organism: Ixodes scapularis (assembly GCF_016920785.2). NCBI lineage: Eukaryota > Metazoa > Arthropoda > Arachnida > Ixodida > Ixodidae > Ixodes > Ixodes scapularis. The sequence goes on from NW_024609868.1 coordinate 75,133,381, forward strand.
TGAATACAATTTCATGCTAAATGTACATCCATTTGGTTAGCCAATTGACGAGGTGTACCGACACTTTGAGGCACAGGTTCATTTTAATCATCATTACCTCACATGTGCGCAGACTATTTATTAACGTAGGCTCCTTGAGCGGTGATATCTGTAACTCGTTTTGTGTTATTGATGTTCATATTCCCATTTAAACCGCTTATCCGAAGGGCTTACTTAAGTGAATCATTCTAAACTTAGTTACATCAAAATCGATAGTAAGGATAATTGACGGTGAGTGCAAAAGTGTTCTAAGACGTGAAAAGCTACTGGAAGGCTAAAGGAATAATTGTTTATTGATTAAATACCTGTCTATATCTAAAGTGTCTGACCTAAAAATAAACAAAATTAATTTTGAAATAAGTATCGCAAACACCATCAAACCTGGGCGTTCGTGCCCTCCATATTGTAGCACTCCTAAGAGTTCGATGGGTGCGACGAAGAGGTAACGTTTCTTAGACCAGTAGTTCCAAGCAAGTCATTAAAAAAGACAACAAGCGCACCTAATGTAGCAATCTAAATTATGAAATAAAAGAGAACTAGGTTCAGGCCAAACTTCTGTGAGCGGAGAATACGTTGATTTCTGAAATTAAATCACACGCTAAGAGACGCGCTGCACATTTAGTGGGACAGTAATGTAGCTCACAAACGTAAAGTCCGTGACTTTACATACGTTAGTAACGTTACATCATTCACTGACATCATATCCGTCCGTCACGCAACATCCGTGACATTATACTTGATTATATTAGAATCATCCAAACCCCAGTTAAAAAAAGAAAACTAAATTCTCGGCTAAAACACCAGAGAGTTGCAAGAGCAGATTCAAACAAAATAAAGCAAGGTGAACGAATATGACTGAAGGAAATCAAAGGCGTTGACATTTGTATTTTTTAAACTTACTACAATGATGCTCGTTGCGCGCAGAAACCACGAGAGCCATCACTGACAGCATCAGACACGCCAGCGCGAACTTCATGACGATACTTTTTCGGACCTGAAGCGCCGCTCGTTGTCGAAAACGTGCTTGCTGCGTAGCAGCGTAGCCCTCTTTTATATGCAGCGTGATTGCGCTCGGTTTACTAAAAAAAAGACACGCAGATACCGTGCTGTTCGAAGTGGTTGTGCAAATGTCAATGCAAGCACTTAAACTGCAACGGCTTGAAGGTGTTGAAATTGCACATACCAGGCTGTGCCCACGTCAAGGTGAAGGCAGAGAGTCAAGGCAGCGTGAAATATATTCCGTACGCATCGCCGTTTTTTCGTTTTTGTTTTTTTTGCTTTTGGAGCGGTGACGGACAGCTGCAACCAACAACACGTATTGCACGTGTTGCGCATCAAGAATACCCCTCTCACCTGGTAAGAAGGCAAATGCGTATGCGTTCAGAAATAAAGTTTACGGATTTTGGCTTAAATCATAAAGCCGTGAGAGCTACACTAACGCGTTCTGTGCTGGTGAGTTAAACAGCAGTTGGGACAAAGTGTAGGGGGCAAATGGACAGAGTTATCCGGAGAATTAGTTAATATTTGTTAATTAATGTTTTTATTATTGCATAAAGCGTATGGTTTGAATTAGAAGAGTCGATTGCTGGGCTAGTTGGTTTTGGAATTTGGAATACATTTTAGCGCTCAAAAAACAGGGACAAAGAGGCGAGCCTAAAAGTTACTGGTCGTGCAGCAGGCGCAAGGGTGGGGATGCGAAAACGCTTGCCCCCCCCCCCCTCCAGTTCTCAGAGTGTGGGGGGGGGGGGGGGGGGGGAGGGGTCAAGGCATATGTTTTGACCCCCCCCCCCCCCCCCCCCTGATACAGCTGCCACTGGGCAGGGCAAACACTGTCCGGCGGCGCCCAAGGAATACCAAGGTTACCGCTCCCCGGCTCTTGGGGGGGGGGGGGGGGGGGGGGGGGACTGGTTTGCACCCCCAACACCACCTAGAGCTGAAGGCCGCGCGCGCTCCTCCGGTGACGTCACACGGGTCGGCTGGCGAGCGCCGCGGAAAAGCGCTGCACTGAAGGCGTCGCGCATAGATTTACCGACGTAGAATGGCATTTTTTATTGACCCAAACGTTTGTTATTTGGTAAAAAGGATTTCTGGATATCCATATTACTGGGGAAGACATATTTTATTACACGGGCAGCGTATTAGGACGTACAATTATTGTTATGATATGAAAGAACAAGGTTAACGACGTATTGAGAGAGATGGGTTTTCGTTTTAGGCATCTAAATTTTGGGTGCTTTAATTATCACTAGGAGTTTGAAACACAAACAAACAAAGATAAATGCCTTAAAACGTTATTGTAAGTGATGAAACCCGTCAAAATGCATAACAGCAACAATCAAGTTGGTGATGACATGTGTGGTTACTGAATTCTTATGTGAAGCTAATGAAAAGAAGATTATTTTTAAAAAAATGTGGACTTGTGTAGCACAAAAAAAAAAAATATAATGTGCTGAAATTATTTTTACCAGAAGTAAACATATGATAATAAAAACTAAACTGCAGGCGAACTGGGGAATGTTTTTCAAAAAGTAACTAATCCGAAACGGAGACACAAAGACGAGAAATTAAACGCAGATAAGACACAAAAAAGAAGCAAAGACGCCACCTAGATCAAAGCGCGCAAGTTTTGATTTAACCGTGTGCAGGCAAACTTAGCAAATTTAAAGCATAATTTTCAGTAAGGGACACATGCAGCTGTGAGAGCTTCATGCACACATCTACCCGCGTTCATTCACACTACGAATAGATGCTCTGAATATAAGTTCTCTTACCTTTGAAAGCTTCAAATTGTATATTCTTGTGTATCTATACTTCCTTCTTGTATCAAGATTGTATCAAGATGTATAAATCTTGACACAATTCAAACACAAGCAACTTAGATGCCGCTCTGTAGCTTTCGGTACACTAAGACACAGAACATGTACGGCAATGTACGCAATAATAATGATATGACAACTGTTGCACTAAATATAAATTAATTATTTAGATTTTAGGGTTTGACATTTTCTTTTCTTTGACTTGGAATTAGCCTCATAAGCTTTTCGTTCACCTTTCCACAATAGTTTTTCAGCACAATGTTCGTGCTGCACCAGAACAAGTTCTTCAGCACGAGCTCACTTGTGTCCTTCTTCAGATCCATCGAAGTCAGAAGTCTCGTTGGTAGACAGCAGTTCCATTGTAAGCTCGCTGACGAACTGACGCTGGATCGGAACCTTCATGAACTCTGCCTGCTTGGAGAGTTCTTGAGCAACGTAATTGTGTGTCATGGCATTAACGGCGAACATAGTTGGATAAAGGAGTCCCCCTTAATCCAATTGCTTGACAAGAGAGTTGTTCTCTGCGTAAGTGAAGCTGTTGCCGTCTTAGCTTCTTCGGTAAGTTTCGCCCTGCAATTGTCACATTTCGGCTTTTTCAAAGCGGCATAAACTGTGTGCCCTGCCACGGACACTAGGATTGGGAGTGTCCAATTTATCGCGTGTGACACTGCCTCTCCCGTAACTATACCATGTTGCAGCTGGGCCGTGGCGTGTATACTTGTTTTTCAAGCTCCTCCCAGCGCTCGTCTTCATATGGGGTTGTCGGCAACGTACTCTGCAGTCACAGCTTATTTTAATTTCCCTATACCTGCCTTATAGATATGCGATATTGCGAGCCAGCCAGCTGCCTGTACCTCCCAAAACGGTCTTCCCAGCTATCAGTCTGAACCTTTCCCAGCCGGACATAGTTCAAGTAAAATATTTCTAGGACATGGTAAAAAAGTTTCTCAATGTCAAGGATTTGTAAAGACTATAAAAGTTTGCTCGTCAATCTTTTCGTGTGCTATCAATCTGTTCAGTTCTTTTAGAGGAGGCCTTCAGCCCGAGTTCAGTGAAGCAGTATTCGGTGATCTGTAAAAGTGCACGGGTTGTTTGACGGAGTGCTCCGTGAGTCTCCTTGGTTAGCGTTCCACTGGTAAGGTTCTCGCTCTCTCATACGTCAACCCAGGCGTCCAGCCAGTCAAAAAGACTGCACGAAAAATGCTCATTGGGATCGTCCTCTTCAGATGTCATTGTTTTTTGAAAATCGTCTCTGAGTCGCGTTCCTTTGTTCGGTGTCCATGGTAAAATTTCCTTCAGATTTCAAGACCTCGACCATTTCATTTATTCCTTTAATAATATGCGCCACAGATGTAGGAACAAGAGGGTGACATAGAGCGAAGGCTACAGGCTCCTGACCGTGGTTTTGAAAACGGGAGCTTGCGCTACAAAGATACCTTTCTAAAATTAAAAGCGAGAGCTAGCTTGTGCTTGTCGTATTCGCTGCCACGTCAGCGTAAAATTCAACGAAATAAACTCAATAATTAAAAGAAGTGAAAAATATGGGGCAAAAAAGCGTAAAGTGATACCCCCTTCTTTTATTTTTTTTTAGACTATGCCTAAACGACTGCCAGATGCAGTGAGATGGTAGGACTGTCCTCTCGCACTCCTTTTCTCTAAGTATAGGCAACAAAGATCGCAAGGCAGCACTGTTCCTATGACGCAGGCAAGGAGTGTCCGCCACCCCCCCCCCCCACCCCCCTCTCCCCAAAAATACACACACACAAACAAGCACAACTCAAATGAGCACATACCAAGGCACTGTTGAGACTAGAATCGCGGTCAGGTGTAAATGAAGGTCGTTACTGTGTTCCTTCATTGCATAAATGCAAATAAAAAAAAATAAACGAATAAATATATAAGAGTTATATCTTTGTCCGACTTATTTGTTAATTCAGTCACTACAGGATATTCCCCAAGGTTGTAACAAATCTGAAGCACCGACTGTCCCAAAAATGCGCTTGAGAGAGTTTATCGATGCCTTTTGCAGAGAAGCTCGGCGAATAACGAGGCTGAAGTTATGTTTAGACCTTAAAGGTGTGGTGCAACGATATTCAGTTGAAATGTTTTTCACTTTACACGAACGTACGGGCATATCAAGTGGGACCCATATATCCACGCGCGCAACGCCTTTGACCAAGAAACCTCTTTGTTGCGGTGTAATTTCAAGAGTAAAACCGAGCGTTTTCTCTTAATCTCTCGTTCGCAAAACGTGATGACGCAGTTTAGAGGTCGCAATGTCCCCAAGTGACGATATTTGAATGCGGCTCGTAGATTGGAGCCGAGCATTGTGTGAGCAGTCGATTTGGACTCGCAATAATCGATAGCTCGACAAGCATGCATTCGGGTAGTGGTGAGTCGTACCCAATCGCTTCAAAGACGGCAGTAGCCGAACCCTAACAATGTCTGGGACTCAGCGCGTGTTTGTGCTTTGGAAACCCCGGCGAGCGGCGATGATAAACATTGACGGCATATAATCGGCCCCAGATCTACTTTCCCGCCGCTGCTCTTCTGGGCTGAAATAAATATAACATTTTATATCATATCAAATCAGATCACGTGGCCGCTTGTTCTGGCTGCGAAATGAGGTAGAAACGCTGATATTTTTTTCGCGATTACCATTGCACGAGGACAAACACCAACGCAGCGTTTCATATGTCAAAAGCGTCATGAATTCATTCTAAGTGGTATTTTACCCAAAGTACTAAAATGGTTGCACCGCTCCTTTAGAACCGTCTGCACTATGACCACAGCGCAGACAGTTTTAAGGTCTAAAATTATTCCCACCTCGGTATTCGTTAGCAGCGATTGGCTCTCTCATTTGAACTGAGGGAAAGTAGACACTGCAGAGTTCTTCATAGATTAGAGTAACTAGAGCCAGGAAAGGGATAAAAACGCACGACTTAGTAAACTTAGCAACGCGCATTTTACTTGAAACTTTTTTATTTTGTTGGATAGAGCTAGTTTTCTAGGCTCCTCTGCTACTGTACTGGAACGACTCTTCAAATATCACTCGAGCGATAGGAAGACAGACTATACCATCTAATGAGAGCTACACAGTGTTTCTTATTAAAGAAGTGACCTTGAGAGGTGGGTGATAGGGGCTGCGTATCAAGTCATGCGGTGCAGATATGCCGGCTTCAGTGGCCTGCAAGAACAACATGGAGATTAAGATACAGAAATAGTAAAAAATAGCTCTACACGGAAGAGACCGGACTAATGCCAGTCTGCGGGGAAAACCGGACACCTGCCAGATTCTATGAAGCCAAGGCTGACACTAGCAGCAGCTGGTACGCTGGGTAATTTGTTTTGGTCATCGCGTCAACAGCACAGACGAAGAAGACATTCATCCACAGTGCAGGCAAAGGAAAAACGGGAATGACGAAAGGTTTCGTTACTGAGAAAAACTTTTAAAGTGAACACAATTTGTAAAATACAATTAGTTTCGTCAGACGTATAATTTTGCGTTACGACTGATGAAAATAAAGCTTTTCCTGTTGTATTTGTATCTGGCTTTGATCGAAACACATGAGTATGCCCACATGGGGTACTTTCTGTTCTATAAGTCGCATCGATTTATGTTTGGGGTACAGACTGGGACTTAAAAATGCCAAGATAGAGTACCTATTTGTGCTATGCCGTGGCGCCTTTGTCAGATTTTGAGCGGTGCTTGCCGAAGGATTCCTATCGAGTGAAATATTAAAATGAGTAACTCCTTGAAAACAATTTGCAGCAGTAGCAGAAAGACCTCTTGATAATCGATATTGAAGAGACCTTTCGTTGGGGTGTACTTGCCGTTCTTTTTGTAGAAGTTCCTTGTTTTATTTTTTTTACGTGTAATTTCTGCCGCTTCGCTTCTCTATTTTCGTCTATTGCGAATCCGTGCATGCTTAAAAGCAGTTGATATTAACACCGTATTTACTCGGTCATTGAAGGTATAATGAAACCAAGGACAAAGCGTGGCTTCTATGTATTTTTGGAGTGCGTCTAAAGTACGTTGAAGTGACGCGGATACGCTGAACTGTAACCGTAAGTGTAGCTAAAGAGTGGCATCGATAGCGCTTTGTGAGAAGGAAAGTGTGCTTTTTTACAGAACTACATAGTCAACGACTTAGTGGAGGTAATATGGTCCTTTTTTTTTTTTACTTCGATGCGCTTTATTTTTTGATAAATATCAGTTGAAAGTCAGCGCTGTGCCCGTGTACATCTTCTCTGGTCTTTCGTCTTGTTTGCGCCGTTTTAGTTCTTAAAGTGAAGGTTTCGTTCTTCGAGAATAAGTCACTTTTGTAGAAATAAAGGTCGACCAGCTACTTCAAGTTCTAGTAATTTAAAACAAACGTTCGAATTCTTCGATCGAGAGCTTTTCTTTAAGCGTATTCTCGGTCAAGGAACACTTTTTCACTGAGAGCAGTCCAACACTTCACGCTGGATCAAGGCTTATCGGTAACGACAAAATCCCAAAATGCTCTCATCGTCACAAACTACTGTATGACGCACGCTGATGAGAAAGCATATGCCTACGCCTCCACTTAGAGAACCTTATACGAAAACCTTCTTACTGGTGCCGCGCAGTTGATAAACGATAAACCAGTGGTAACTGAGAGCCTAAGGAACGCGAGGGGTGACTTGTGTGTTCTTGCCTCTTGATTCGTTTTTCGATATCTTTACCGGCTAATCACGCAATATCATTGCCTGTGGAGCAATAATATTAGACGCTTGCAAGTACGGCATCTGGGCGTCCTCATCTTGCTGCTGGTGTGGGTAGATCGTCTGATAGTCAAGCATTGCTGAGGTCGTGGGTACGCCTCAGCAATGCTTGAATATCAGACGACTGATCCACACCAGCAGCAAGATGGCGGCGCCCAGATACCATACTTGTAGACGTCTATAGAACCAGCTGTGACTCGTCGTCGATAAACTGGACATTAAGTATTTTCGAAACTCGGTTGTAGGTTGGGAAATATTCTAATTTTTACCTCGCGATTACGCGGCGGAATTGCAACATTCCGAAGGAAGGAGATCGTTTTCTGTCCTTTGTGACAAGATGAACAATGTAAAAAGTAGATGATGCAAATTCTTTCAACGTTAAAATCGTTGCACATGTAGCTCCTATACACGGCTTTTTTCAACATACAAGGGGAAAATAAGCCAGAGTTTTTTTCATCTCCTGCTCGCCTTCTTTTCTTCGGCAAAACAAAAAACACAATGCCAAAAAAAAAAAAAAAAAAGATGACCGCAGCGAGTTTGTGCCGTCTTTCAATCTCTCTGTCTGTGGCCACCCTTGCTCTTTCGAGAAACGGTCTGCTTTGACTTGCAAGGTCGGGGCTCGCCAATAACTTGTTTTGGGGAGTCGAGATGCTCTCAACGTTTCACTGACCTTTCCCCTCTCGTTTCTTAGCAGGTTACAATGTCATTGTCTACATAAACGCGATGGGAGACTGAGGGACTGAGGGATTGTGTGCGTAACGTCTGAGCGGGAAAGAAGCGCGCGTTTCTTTCAGAAATCAAAAACTTCTTCGAACCTAGGTTTCTTGCCGATATGGCAGTTTTTAGCGCCGATCTCAGTGGACTTATGAAAGGTTCCTGTCAAGAGTTAGCATGCCCGTGCTCTGGTTATAAAAAGAACCGTTGTGATGGAGCAGCTCTCGCCGCACATATCTTTATAGGCGCCGATATTTACCGTTTGACCCACCAGCCATGTACAGAGATCCAGGCAGATTTGTACGTAACTTAAATACTCTGCTCAAGTTACTGCATCTTAAATACTTTTGTGAGTAACTTGGTATCTTGCATATACTTTCGAACGTCAGTTTTTAGTACTCTAACTTAAATAATTTTTCAAGTAACTTGTACTCATTTTAAAGTTACTTCTAAGTTACTTTCTATTTTTTCTTTTCTTTAGAGGCGGGAAGCTTGGAAAATATTGAACTCCAGTTATTCTGGCTAGGCGCCCTGCCATTGCAGGTACATTTCGTGCCAGGTAATACAGTGCACTTCCGTGCTTCTGCTGAGAGATGTGACACGGGGAAGCAGGTGTCGCAGCCTCAAGCCGAGCAGACGTGTGTCGTGTCTTCTAACTGGGCAAAACGTCAAAGCACATTTTCTTACAATTTGTTTGTGGCCAAGCCCAAGAGCAACAAAGATTCCGAAGCAGAAGGGCATGCGGGTGAAAGCATAAGATGTGTACAAGGCCACAAGCCAGAGGGAGGCAGACTTGTACGTAGTTCAACTACTCTACTCAAGTTACTGTGGTTTAACTACTTTTCTAAGTAGTTTAGTAACTTTCAATTAGATTATTTATTTCGGTAATTATAGTTTACTTTAATTACTTTTTTTGAGTAACTTCTACTCAAGTTACAAATTACTTTCGAATTTCAGTGGTAGTTTTGCCTACCAACAAACATTCCTGTACAAAGGAGATAAGATGTTGGAAGATCAGCTGATATTTGCAAAGAGGGGGACGCATGGGGCGTAGGAAAGTGGGGGGGGGGGGGAGAACCGAAACCCCCCAACATTTTTACAAGCCCCCCCCCCCCCCCCCCCCCCCCCCCCCCGTTCCTGCAACTACACTGCCACGAGGCGCGGGGAGCGAACAGACACGACGCAAGAGAGGCCGAGTAACTGCGGGATTAGCGCCGATGACTGTCGTTTCCCTGTGTCCCAAAGCTCAAGGAGACTTGACCCATTTGAAGAAAGGGCTGGTCCCCACTTCTCCCCAACGTAGAATCGCTCGCCCACTAAAGGAGATGCACGCACTGCATCCTCACTTAAAGGAGGTAACAAAGTGCAGCGCCTGCTCTGAAACTCATCTGATGCTCCCATAGTTTGTGCTGTACTCGAAGAACCGCGTGCTAAAGGGCAACGCAGACTGCCTTTTTGCGTTGCCTTTCCTCCCAATACTTAGAGTATCCAGATCTTCAAAAATTCAATGATCGTTACAGAAACCTGTAGTAATTCCTCCAACTTGTTTATATAAAAATAATAAACAAGCAGTGTTGGGAAGTACACTATGCACATGGTACTTAAAGTACTACTGTTTAGAAAAAGTGTACCTTACTTGAAGTAAATTCTCTGAAAATGTACTTGTATATTCCGAGGAAAGTAAAACTCCCGACTTCAATGTACATTCCCCAAATTTGAAAACAAAAAATGGCGTGTGAAAACGCGCTCTATCGAGACGTCATCTGGTCATTTCTCTGAGTGAAGTAATGGCGGCTGTAAGACCGTTGGCAATTGTCTTATAAGTAGATTGCGTCAAATAGCTCCTCAGCGAGAGTAAAACAACTACTCTGCGGCGACTTGATTTTATACAATATTTGCCGCCATTTCCGTAAAAAACTAATGCACCTGCGATTACCCCTGGGGCAATGAATACCACTTAAAAAAACACTGTATAAGGAATGAAAGGACATCATGAAAGATTGTGTTGAAAGTGCTTGCACTTTAGCTTGAAATATATTGTATTTATATACGTTACTTCAAGTGCATTGAACCCGATGTACTTACTACTTTACTTGAAGTACATAACCTCTCGTTTACTGTGTGGTCTACTTCAAGTACCCTTTAGATGTACTTTACGCAACACTGTAAACAAGCAAAGACTGTCTAAAAAATCAAGCTCGGTCAGTGCTGAACCTCAAAGTAGAAATGACACATTCGCAGTACATCACTGACCAAACAGACAGGAAAGTACAAAACGATTAGGCACGCAGAAGCAGAACCAGCTATTAAAGCATTTCTGTGAAAAAAAGAAGCCGATTTATATTTGGCTAGCACGATTTCGCTAACAGATCAAAACATGTGTACTTTTTTTTACCATAAAAAAAACATATAAAAGTAACTTCAAAAGTAACTTCCAAAGTAATTCGCTACTTTTTACGTTAATTAGTAATTTTCTCAATTACTTTCGATTTGAGTAACTTCTACTCTACTCCAATTACTTTTGACGTAAACACTTAGGGCCGGTTGCACCAACGTCGCTTAGCGCAAAGCGGAGCTTAGCCGGGAACTTAAGCTCAGTTTCGGTTTCGTTCGGTTGCACCAAACTCGCTTATCGCTAAACCTAGCACTAAACTACGCTTAACTTAAGCGCCCAACATTGGGCGCTTTACTTTTGGTTGTTTCTTAATCCTGGATTAAAAACATGGCGGCTGGTTTGTCGCGGTCGACGCGGTGGACGAAATTGGTTGTGCAAAGTGTTTTAGGCTACATCAGCGTGAAAGTCTCGACAAAATGACTTTCGATTGTGACAAGGATGCAAAATATTGTCGCGTGAAGTGTTTATCGACCCCTGTTTTCAAGTTGGCTCTCCACTTTCAGGGCATGTTAGCCCTAACCGAGAAACGTACGGAGCTGTGGGGCTCACGTCTGTATTCCCGTTGGTTCTTCTGTCAACGAGCTTGTTCGTATGTACTTACTAATTTTCGCATAGCCGTAACGTATTGTTATTTACCACCTTGTTTATTTACACTTGCAGCGCGTATCCTTCAATCTGATCAGCGCGTTGAATAGTGGCAGTACATGATCTCGGCGATCAGCTGATTGTCGACACCTCTGCCGTTTGCATTAGATTGCGGCGTTTTTAAGTAATAAAACAGCGAAAATTCAATTTCTTTCGTTTTCTGAGTTTTGAGACAATCTTCAGTGAATTTTCCTTATCTCGCGAGTAGGATCTTGGCTTCAGAAAACTCTATCGTTCCATAACTGTAACTTTTTTGGTGATCGCATTTTTTCTTTTATATACTTTGCTTTATATCTTTCATTCGTTTCCCGAGAACGAGATACTGTTGTTTCCGAGTTGTGCCCTGTGATGGTGTTTTCCCTTTACTTTTGTCGTTTGTTGTCATTGTGACGATGGTTGAGACTATATACCGGAACACGTTTTCAATAAAATTCAGTTGAAAGTTGCGCCTTGTTGTGTCCTCCGTAACTGTTTTGGTGATCGCGATTTTTTAGGAATATTTTGCTTTATATCTTTCATTCGTGGCGACGACAAATCGTAACGACTACTATGTTAGATTCGTTCATTGCTGTATCGGGGCAGGCTAGGGCAGGTGATGCGAAGAGACGAACGTTCTTATCGGCGCGATGTGATGTACTAGTGGGAGTTTTTTTTGTTTTTTTTCTGAACTCGACAGTGTGAAACTGAAGTCCGTTTGAGGCTGCAGCGGATGTTCAACGACGGTACAGTGCAGTTCTGTCACCTTGCTGATAGCAACGAGTACCGTCGATGCAAGGTCTCGTGACCTGACCTCTCGACGACTTCTATTCGACGATTTCCGGGCATCTTCGCAGCTGCCGTGGCGAGTTCGTCACTGTTTTGAACTTCATCGGTCTCAGGCTTGACTTGGTTTTAGTAGTCATCTTACCTGCCTACTTATATCCATGATGTTCTGTCTTCAGCGATGTAGTGAGTAGAGTGTCCTTTTCGCGTTCGGTGAGTTTTGGGGCCCCCGATGGCTCCTTCGCCTCAAAATGTGAGCACGAAAACTACTACCACTGTCAAAATATCCTGTTATCAACCGATATTAAACACACAATCACAGATGTAAAGAGCATTCGTGTTTATTTGAAGCTTTGACTTCTGTTATTGAAAGTTAAACGAAAAAATGATTGAATTTGGAGTACATTGAAATACAGCGAAAAGCAGACGCCGACGACAACTACTACGGCAATTGTTTTTTTTTTTTTTTTTGTTTACATCACATGATTCCTCTCCGCCAATCGTATTCGTCGCTCTGAGCGTTCCCTAGTTTGCTCTGTTTCTCCCTAGATTCCCTACGCAAATCCAGCGTTTAGCTAGGGGCGCGTCTGTAAAGCCGGCTTAACGTTGGTGCAACCGGAATTTAAACCCGTGCTTACCTAAGCTCGGTTTAGGGCGCTAAGCCGGCTTAGGAAAGCGCCGCTTTGGGTTAAGATAAGCGACGTTGGTGCAACCGGCCCTTAGTAACTTAACTTAATTACTTTTTTTGAGTAACTTGTACATGTCTGGAGGGAGGGCACTTGTGTCGGAGAGATGGTATATGTTCTACGTGTGTCTGGTAAGAGTCGACAGGAAAGCGGATTTAATTTTTTTCTGTTATGGAGTGAAAGCATATAAAAGACAGCCTTCCAGCTTCAGAAATGCCTTGCATCCGCACGCAGTCGCACACACCGCTCGTTCGTTCCACTAGGCTCTCTTCGCACACAAGACTCGTAAGACGCGGCTACACGGCTCCAATCCGGCGGCCCATCGCTCGCGGCGTACGCAGCATTAGCAAGTTTTACTAGACCGTGTTTCCTGTATCAGCTGGCTCTCAGCTGACAAGAAAGTCAGTCCGACACTGCTGACTTCGTGAACGCAACAACCTCCAAGGTTTATTTGGCATCGCTTATATAGCCGAAAACAGGGGGGCGGTACCTGCGGCATGACTCAGTGCTATAGATGACATAGCATAAGCAGAATGATAAGATTGGCATGCGGTACCATATCGGCATGATACATCCCCCTTTGTTTAGTAAGAAAGACATAAAACAACCTAGGTTAACAAACGACAAGGGGAAACAATGCTAAATAATTTGTTCGAAATGCTGCCCGTACTGCAAGCGCTTGGGTGCAACCGTAGCTCGCGTAGATCTTCTCGGCGCTGGTGGAGCCGCGTTTGGTGTTCCTTGAACAGTTTGAGGAGTTGTCTGCGCACGAGGAGTTTCGTTGGCTCTTCCTTGAGCCCCTGGATGAAGTTGTACTTCCGCTCCGGCGTCTTCAAAGTCACTGGCATCGTGTCAGCTGACGAGTCGCGATTGAATGTTTCCGGTGTTGCCAGAAGATGCTGACGGTTCCGCCGTAGAGTTGTTCCACTTTCCGTCTTCACGTTGTACGATCTGGGCGCCGCTGTACCCGTGACCTTAGCCTTTGAAGACCAGGTCTTACTCCTCACTCGGACGACTTGTCCTTTATAGAGCGGCTGGAGTCGCTGCCCCGCGGTCTCTGGCTGGCGATGCTTCTTGACGGTGGATGCCGGCTGTAAGCTGAAGTCGGGAAGTCGCGTACGCAGGCGTCTGCCTTGCAGCAGCTCTCCCGGCGCACGGCCGTCCTCTAGAGGGGAAGAACGGTAGCCGAGTAAGCCCAACCAGAAATCTTCACGCGCATCTCCAGTTTTCTTTAGGAGCCTCTTAATAATCTGTACGCCCTTCTCCGCGAGACCGTTGGAACGAGGAAACTCGGGGCTTGAGGTGATGTGCTTAAAATCATATCGGTTGGCAAACGCGGCAAAGTCCCGGCACGAAAACTGGGGTCCATTATCTGTGCAAACCTCCACCGGAATTCCGTATCTTGAAAAGATGGCACACAGTTTGCCGATAACCGTGCTTGCAGACGTGTCGCCGAGCTTTTCAACTTCTGGAAAGTTGGAGTGTGCATCAAACACTGCGAGGTACGCACTTCCGGCGTAATGAAAAAGATCTACACCGACCCTGTACCAGGGATAATCCGGAACTTGACGAAGCAAAAGTGGTTCGCTTGGTTGCTTGTATGCATAAGTTGTACATGCGGCACACTTTCTTACAAGCGACTCAATGTCTGAATTTAGGCCTGGCCAGAAAACTAGACGTCGTGCCCTAGCCTTGCACTTGTTTAAGCCCAGATGGCCTTCGTGAATCCGTCCGAGCATTTCCGGTCGTAGTTTCTTGGGAACGACAACTTTGCACCCTTTCAACAAAATTCCTTCCACTACGGAAAGGTCCGAAGCGAACGGTTTAAGTTCCCCTTCGACGGCTTTATTGCTGGATATGTTTTCGACAACCTTTTGCAACTCTGGATCCTTGCGGGTTTCTTCAGCGAAACGCAGTTTTGTTGCTTCACTTACTAAGGATGACAGAATGCCGACAGCATGTACCTGAACGTCGATAAAGCCAGCGGTGTCCCCTGACGCAGCAGGCGCCGCCCTTGAGAGCATGTCAGCCAGGACCAATTCTTTGCCTGGAATAAACTGTAGTTTGTAATCGTAAATCATCAGGCGAAGGAAAAAACGTTGCAGTCTTGGTGGCATGTCCCCTATGTCCTTCGATGAAATAGCGATAAGAGGTTTATGATCAGTTTCTATGAAAACGCGCCGTCCATAGAAGAAGTGATGGAATTTTTCACAGCCGTACGTAATTCCCATGGCTTCTTTTTCAATCTGTGAGTAACGACTTTCCGCCTCTGTCATTACCCGGGAGGCATAGGCAATAGGACGCCAGCTACTACCATGACGCTGCAGTATCGCCGATCCGAGGCCATCTTTTGAGGCGTCTGACGTTATCTTTGTTTCTTTTGTGGGGTCAAAAATCGCTAGTAATGGTTCTTTGCCGAGTGCTTCGCAGAGCACAGTCCATTCTTGTGCGTGGTTTTCTGTCCATTCGAAGACAGTGTCCTTACGTATTAAACTTCGTAGAAGCTTTGTTTTCTCGCTGAGCGCAGGTAAATATTTTCCAAAATAGTTTACCACTCCCAACATCCGCTGTACGCCGAGCTTATCGGTTGGTGCTGGCATCTCGCGCAGGCAACTCACCAACCTATGATTTGGGCGGATTCCGACCTCGCTTATCACGTCCCCCAGGAAGGAAATTTCCTGCACGCCGAACTTGCACTTTGCCAAGTTGAACGTCAAGCCCGCTCGTTACGCTTCACGGAGAGTGACCTTGAGGCGCTCGTCATGCTCGTGTTTAGAGCTTCCCCACACCAAAATATCGTCTATGTAAACCCTTACTCCTGGTAATGGGTCAAATATCTCGCTCAGCGTTTTCTGGAATACCTCGGGTGCTGACGAGATTCCAAACGGAAGCCTAAGGAAACGGTAGCGACCGAACGGAGTGCCGAACGTACAGATCCTTGACGTAGCTTCGTCCATTGGAATCTGATGAAACCCCGAGTTAGCGTCAAGCCGGGAAAAAAACTTCGCCCCGTGAAGCTCAGCCTCGATATCTTCGCGCTGTGGCATCTGGTAGTGTTCACGCTTCAAGCACGCGTTAATATTTCTAGGGTCCATGCATAGCCTAAGGCTGCCATCTTTTTTCTTCACAATAACAATAGGGCTTACCCAGTCAGTGGGTTCATCCACTTTCCGGATGATGGTGGCCTTCTCCATGCGCTGCAGTTCTTCCCGCAGGGGCTCTCGCAGTGCCAAGGGCACCCGTCGTGCAGGCTGAACCACTGGCACGGCATCGTCATGTAGTACCATTCGGTACCGTCGCTTTACGCAGCCGGTGCCTTGGAACAGGTGGGCGAATTCTTGGGTCACCGGAACGGCGCTGCCCGTGCTTACAGAGTTCACCGTTCGGGACACCAGTCCCAGGAGCTCACTTGCCTGTAGCCCGAGAATGGCCTGACTTCGTTTAACAATGAAAAAGTCGACGCGGCAGTGATGCTGGTTGATCGTAACCTCCTGTGTTGTGACGCCGCAGTGTTTGATGATATTGCCGCTGTACGAGCGCAAGACCGCGTGGCTTGGTCTTAAAAACGGCTTAGGGTGCAGTCTCTTGTACACCGACAGGGGCAACAGGTTGGCTTGGGAGCCGGTGTCTACCTTCAGCGAGACCACTTGCTCCGCTAGCTGGGCCTTGACAATCCAGTCCCGTTCCTTCTCGATGCCACAAACACCCAGGTCCAAGATGTCGAAGCCCTCGTCGTCGTGCTTCACCTCGCTGACTTGTTTGTTGCAAGAAGCTGCGAAGTGGTTGCGTCCCTGACAGGCATAGCAAGTCTTCCCAAAAGCGGGGCATTTCCTCTTTTCGTGCCTCCTGTTGCACTTGAAGCACTGTTCGGTTCTTGAAGCATCTGAGCGGCGCTGGTAGCCTTTTGTGGTTGAGTCCACCTTTTCTTCGTGGGCATACCATGCTTCATTTTGTTTAGCGGAGGCTTCTGCGGCTTTGCAGGTTTGTTCTGCTTTCTGGAGCGTCAAATCCTTTTCCCTAAGCATTTTCTCCCGTAACTTTTTGTTGTTAGTGCCGAAGACGATTTGATCGCGAATCATTGAATCTGAAAGTTGTCCGAAGTTGCAGTACCTTGCTTGTTTCCTGAGGACGCGGATAAACTGCTCCACCGGTTCCGCCTCGTCTTGCGTTCTTGTCCGAAATACGTATCTTTCGTACACCTCGTTCTGCTGGTCCGCGCAGTAGTCCTCGAACTTTGCGACAAGGGTCTTGTAATCCTCCTTGCTTTCACCCTCAGCGAAGACGAAGTTATTGAAGATCTCTAGGGCGTCATCACCGGCGATAGTCAAAAGTGTGGCCGCCTTGGTAGCTTCCGTTCTTGGTTTGTTTGGCGCCGTCGCTTGCAGGTACAGCTCGAACTTCTGTTTGAAGAGCGTCCAGTTCTTCTGAACGTTTCCTGACAGGAGCAAAGGGTCGGGCTGCTTGAGTGGTTCCATGACTGCCTCCTGCTGACGGTTCTGGTGTGATCGCGTGGGCCACTTCTGACACCATGTATCAGCTGGCTCTCAGCTGACAAGAAAGTCAGTCCGACACTGCTGACTTCGTGAACGCAACAACCTCCAAGGTTTATTTGGCATCGCTTATATAGCCGAAAACAGGGGGGCGGTACCTGCGGCATGACTCAGTGCTATAGATGACATAGCATAAGCAGAATGATAAGATTGGCATGCGGTACCATATCGGCATGATACACTCCACTAATCTTCCGCTACGAAGAAAACGCCACTACGCCTTCGTGCCGATGACCTTAGCTGTAGAGTTCCGGGTAGCGGAGGGGCTTAGTGGAGGGGGAAACACGGTCTCCTAAAACTCGCTATTGTCTTCGGTAGCACGAATGACCGCCGGCGCCCATCACGGTGGCGCCCGCTCTCCCCTGGCCTGGACTCCCCGACCCCCGACTACTAGCGCCGCCAGTGCACAGGAGGGGGAAGCGGAAACGAACACCCGACACAGGGGGAGCGTCGGAGGCGAGCCTCTGTGCAGAAACTCCCTTTGCAGGCGAACGGGCCCCGCGCTGTTCTCGCCTATGTCCTCGCCATAGCAAGGGTATAAAAGAAAAAAAAAATATTTTTGTTTCATTCGTAGTTACTTGGAACCTCCTAGAAGCCTGAGTGGCAGCCAAAGTCTAGCTAAGAGATTTCCAGGAGAATCCACAGCAGCTGGGAGGAAGCATTTTTTCTGACTTCGGTTGTGCTTGACAATGAATTGCAGAGAAAATTTTAACTTGAGAGTATCTTGAAAGTAACGAGTTACTTTTTTCGGGAATTTTGTACTTTACTCGATTACTTTACAAATTTGAGTATTTAGTACTCTACTCAGTTACTGTTTTTCGTGGCACTCAGTAACTTAACTTAAATACTTTTAGTGGGTATCTTGTACAAGCCTGTATCCAGGTAAGCTTTCATCAACGTTGTCTTTGTTATGTTGATTATTTCATCTACTAAAATATAGTTGTAACTTGTATAAGTTATAACGCAACTTCATTGCATAGGACAACGACCCACGGCAAGTGGCAGTCAAATTCCAAAAGTAAATGAGACAGCAGCTCCTTGTGCAAAGAGGTCCATCTCTTTTGTATGAATGCTGCTGGAAGCATCAATATATTCGTTGCGGAAAACTTTATTTGGTGAGTTCATTAAAGTCCACTCAATCGCTAAATCGCAGTGCGATTCTCGTTGTTTTGCGATCCCAAATCGCAGTCGCCACTGAGAACATCTTTTTCAGTAAAAAGAACAAAAAAACACCTTTGGAAAGCAGTTGAAGTTTGTGCTTTCTTCACGGGCTGTTTTGCGCACGAGACTGAAAATTGCACGGATATTTTGTACGGTCCCTCCATGTGAAACTGCCTTCAGGCATAGATGATCCTTGACTGGATATGTGCAGCAAAAATAAAATGAAACCGACGAGTGACCTCTCGACCATCGGGTTATCGTAAACGTATGGCCATAATACTGGTATATATAACCTATAATTAATGAATACATATTTTATCACCTACTTTCCGATGCATAATGTCCCAATATCAATCTCTGCAGATCACCATCAAACTGGTTCAAGCACGAAATGGAAGATATGATCGCGCGCCTCGTTAGCGCAAGAAATGTAATTCATGAGATGCGAAAACGGGAAATGACCTTGAGTGACATTGACCAGCACCTAAGCGCAGACATGAACAAGTTACTCAAGAAAAGTAATTAAGTTAAGTTACTGTGTATTCGCCTCAAAAGTAATTTGAGTAGAGTCGAAATTACTCAAATGGAAAGTAATTAGGAAATTACTAATTACGGTAAAGAGTATTGAAATACTTTTGAAGTTACTTTTATATGTTTTCTTTTTATGGTAACAAGAAAGTGCATAGGGTTTGTTGATCCGCTAGCAAACTTTTCCAAGCATAATATGAATCGGCTTGTTTCTTCACCGAAATGCATTAGTAGCTGGTTCTGCTTCTGCACGCCTGAGTTTTTTGTACTCCTTTCTTTCTTTCTTTTTTTTTTTGCCACTGATGTACTGCGAATGATAAAATTCTACTTTGAGATTTATCACTGCCTGAGGTTGATTTTTTAGACAGTGTTGGCTTGTTTCCAGTGCTGCGTAAAATACGTCTAAAAAGTACTTGAAGTAAAATACAAGGTATATTAGAGGTTATGTACTTCAAGTGAAGTAGTAAGTATACCAGGTGCAATATACTGGAAGTAACGTGCTATAAATACAATATATTTCAAGGTAAAGTACACGGAATTTTACACAATCTTTTCATGATGCTTTTCATTTCCTATACAGTGTTTTTGTAAGCGGTATGCATTCCTCCAGGGGTAATCGGGGGTGCATCAGTTTCTCACGGAAATGGCAGCAAATATTATAAAGTCATGTCGCCACACAGTAGTTCTTTTACTCTGGCTGACAACCTATTTGACGCAATTAACTTAAAAGGCCCTTATTTCTGTCTTTCTTATAGCCGCCGTTGCTTCACTTTGCGAAATGACCAGATGACGTCTCGAATGAGCGCGTTTTCACACGACGAGACACACTTTCTTGTTTTCAAATTCGGGGAATTTATAGTGAAGTCTGGAGTCTTATTTTCCTCGGAAAGTACCAGGATAAACTACTTCACTAACCTACAAATACGTGTCTAGATAATGTACTTCAAGCAAAGTACAAATTTTCTAAACAGTAGTACGTTAAGTACCATGCACTTAGAGTACTTTCCGACACTGCTCGTTTTTTTAATTTTTTATATAAAAAAGTTGGGGAAATGACTAACGTTTCGCGAACTACCCTCGAATCTTTGAAGATGTGCATATTCTGAGTTTAAGGAGGAAAGGCAACGCAGAAAGGTCACCTTTGCGCTGTCCTTCAACACGCGGTTCTTCAAGTACAGCAGAAACTGTAAAGGCAACAGATGAGCTTCAGAGCGGATGCTGCATTTTGTTGCCTCCTCTGAGCGAGGAGGCAGTGTGTAATCCTCCTGTAGTGAACGAGTGTTCCTACACTGCTAGCAAGTCCCGTGTATTTGGTGAATATTTGGGGTGAAAAACACGCTATTTTACACAAATTACCATAAATTTACGCGTTCAGTAACGGATAATTCGTTCAAAAATCATGCGAGGTTGTAAAAAACGTGTTTTGGTTCGGTCATACACGCATAGCCGTGTAGCCGACCTCGAAAACACGCATCACCCCCGGCGACGACCGGAGCACTGCAAGCTATAGAAGCACCGGAATGCTGGGGGACACACCTAGAAAGGACCGTCGAGACAAATGCCGCGGAAAGAAACATGCCTCGGAGTCAGATATGCACAAAGAGCAATTACGCCGTGTCGCGGGACGGTGCGAAACCCACGCTTACCGCACTCCAAGGAGGTTATATGTACTAGGAGGGGGCACGTTGCAATGTTGGTGAAGCCTAGTCATAAAGAGGTTAAACAATTTTGTGCCCAGCGTGACCACAGATCTCTCTGGCGATTGGTGCACGTGACATGTCACGTGTGAGATGGATGGTTGATTGTAGAAGGACTCCTTGCAGGCTTGCGCGCACTCCGTCCGGTAGGTTTTATCAAATCGAAGGCTAGACTGTGGTGTATTCTAGTACCCCATAGCAAGACGAAGGCCAGCTATGGTCACGTGATGTGGTCACGTTGGCATGGTAAGTGAGGAGAGTAAGGAGGAAAATGAGAAAGAGGCGAGGCGCCAAGGGAGCATGGCTTGTGGAGGCTACGCGGCCGACGTCATGCCCTCTCCTACCCTTCTATCCTCCTTGCCGCACTCGCTGCCATTCCTGCAATTGGTTCTGGTCGATGGCAATGCGGCTTCCCTCTTGTCACCCATGTTTGTATTTATTTTAGGGGTCTTGACAATAGTTTCTTATATACCAGAAATAAAGTTATGGGTCTAATTACTCGTTATAAACAGTTAAAATGGATATAAAAGGCGTGCCCTCAATCTGAAGACGTGACATTGCAGTTGGTTTCGTTTTGGCTTCAACCCTTCAACTGCAACCGAAGGTGCCGCCGCTTCCCATGCACCATAGAGATCATACATACTAACTCTAGAGCAAAAGGTCCGCCATTTTTTCATGCATTCTGGCTGCCGCAAGCTGCGAAGCATGCAGGCAGACCTTCGGGGTCCCACACATGGTTACCAACTGCCTACGATTTGACGAATATAATTATATCATGTGAGCAGATTCATGAACTTCAACAATCCACGAACTTACCGGTGGAAAGATATTCGCGTTTCTTTCGAAGCTTTCTTTTTGCACAGCGCGCAGATGTACGGCCTCCCGTCAACACTAAACCAAACCAGATAACCGGCTTCGCGGGTGGCCGCGCCCCAGGAATACGAAATTGCGCAACCACCAAATTTCCGAGATTTCCACAGAACACAGCGTTGCAGCGTTAGGAGTATACTGCTTTTTATAAGCGTTAGAATAGTTGGGAATTTAGTTTGCAACGTTAAATTATCACTGCGTATATTGCTGAGAGTTTTCAGTCCTCGCGATTACCATTGCGACTGTCGTCCTTCAGCTGGCAACATTGGTTTCTTTCTCTCGTGGTTTGTCGCCCTCTTTCGCGATCTTTCACTCGGGACCAGACTTGTACCGTACGTATTACAAGTAATCAAATTACTTGTAATCGATTACTTTTTGGAGTACTTTTGTAATCAGTTGATTATTTTTATTAGGCAGTAATCACAAGAGTAATCTGATTACTCTTTGAAGTAATGAAATTACTTGTAACCGTTACAATTTGTCCACGGGACCCCCCGGCACACGCCTTTTTTTTTTTTATAAGATGACAAAAATCAAATTAGCTTTTTTTTTTTCGGGCGGAAAAAAGAAAGATTTTTGCGGAGCTGTAGGAAACGAGGTCAATCTCTTTCTATGTACAGTTTCTGTGGAATGTCCGTTTTTTTTTTTTTTTCAAGCTAAGACTGGGAGTGGGAAGCCCCAGGCAAGCCCCAGTGCGTGACAAAGGCCATTCAGGGTGAAGTTTGAGGAAGCAGAATGTAGCTTTGTGAGTCCTTCGTCCAAACTAGCCCCCTCACGCACACACACGCAGAAATAAAAAAAAATTAAAAAATCCTGCTTAGGGTACCTACTCGCAGCCCGTAGGAGACCCAGAACCGAAGAATGTCTAAAGCGGATGCAAAATATAACAAAGGCAGTTGAAATATTTCCACATTTCCCGTACGTGGTCTTTGTGACAAGCTATGTTTCGAGTTGAGAAGTGGTCGGGGCGATCTCTTCCGCTAATGGATACTACACATGATCCGTTTCAAATCCTGGAGCTGCTGCTCTTTTGTATAACATGCGAGCTCGTCCACATGTGAATAATAAAATGAGTGACGCAAACTTTGAGCGACAACCCGTGCTCAAGCTTAACAAGATCTAGAACCCCCTCCGTTCGCCCCCCCCCCCCCCCATCACACACACACACACTGGCGAACGCCCAAATCATTAAACGTCTTCAAACGAATTCTATGCTTGTGTCCGCATTGTGAAGGTGCAACGATCACGAAGAGGGAGCCAGTTTTTCTTCTTCAATACTTGTGCAAATGTGAAATATAGGTTGGAAGTAGTTCATTGTTATGAGCGCTAAAGATGTGTCTTCACACAATAAAGTAATCGGAAAAGTAACGATTACTCCTTTAAGTAATGTCCAATTACTTTTGCCGTCGAGTAATCAAGTTATCTAATCGAATACATTTTAGCCAAGAGCAATGGTAATTGTAATCGATTACTTTTTTTTTTTTTTTGTAACGTGTACAAGACTACTCGGGACCCAGGATGTCGGCGCACGGGATTAGCCGCTCCTTCTCAGTTACCTTTACCCCCCTGCCATGCACCCTCAGAATTTACGCATCTGGCCACGGCGCAACGCCGATGTACGCTGGAAGCTAGAGCCGGCTTGCTTTCGTTGTTTTTGTTTGGTCGGAAAAAATCTGGCAAGCACGCACGTTTAACATGGTGATGGCGCCGGTATTTTTTTGGTTGGTCGGGACGCGAGAAGCTCGTCGGTTTGCAAGCACATGTTGCAAAGACGTGACCGGAAAAGTGCCCCTGTGGTGTTCCCGGAAGACGGAAAGTATCAATCGTAATCGTCGTGTGTGCTTTGAAAGCGAAGGGAGCCCCAGGGTCTACGAGTGCGCAACCACAAGCCAAGGTTCACGACAGCGCTGCGTTGACTTCGGGGATCTCGTTCTGTTTGGTGCAACACGGCGATGCGAAAAAGAGTTCAGACGTTCGCGGTGTGTGGTGCGGTGCTTGGAGGTAGAAACCCACATTAATACGGAGCGCAAATTGGCAGTTGTGGGGTTGAGGTTCAACGGGTTCAGTACCGTCGTCGTCAACTGGTCCGGTCCAGCCGGCCCGGGAGGACGCAGCGAGCGTTTTTAAAAGTAAATCTTCCTTCGCACCGTTTTGAATTGTAGAAGTATCCCGACGCATACCGTGAGTAAAAAGCTGCGGGCGTTTTTAACAAAATTACGTCGTTTTAAGTGAATAATAGACTCCTGATTGCTGTCCTAAATCTGCCGTTTTTATGCTTCGTGTTGGACTGTGTTTGCACAGCGACGTGTATGCACAGCGACGCACACCGCTTGAGTAGATGATTCGGTCCTGCAAACGACCGGTTATACAGAATTTCAGGGAAACTTAAGTCACCACCGATATTTTCTTGTAAATTCCGTGCGAGTTTGTTGCGCTCATCATGAAGTGTGAATAAATTATAGACAAGATTTTCTGCCTGCCCACAGATGCATGAACTGAGACAATGTTTTACGTAGTGAACGTAGTGCTTTTTTTCTCATTTGGGAAGAGGCGTTGGTGCATTTATCATGGTACAATCACTTGAGAGTTGAGAAATTGGAGAGAGCGACCAAGCTTCCCCAACTTTGTCTCTTTTCTCTCTGGCACTGCCCCTAGTTTAAGTTTCAGTAGGCATACCTACTAGCAGACACAAACTGCTCTAAAGCAGGTAAAAGACAGGGGAAGCTTAGGACGGTGCGGACTCCGTGTTTCGCGCCTTTCGCGAGGTAAATGCCTTTCCGAGATATGCGGAATATGCAAGCGATCTTGTTATGCCCGTCGTTTGCGTCTCTCCAGTAAAACGAATAAGATGATATACAAAGGCGCAATCACAAGCCAAGATTCACGATAGCAGTGCGTTTGCTTCGGTGGTCCCTGTAGCTGTATTTTACCCTGCTCTCTGCAACACCGTGTCATGGCTAAGAGCTGGAACGGTCACACTTTGTGCTGGCCTACCGGTTGACAGAAACCCGCAACGCCCGCATCGGCACCGAGTGCACTTGGGTTATTGATGCCCAAGCCTTTCATCCGCGGCTTGTCGCCAGCTGATCCTGCTGCTCAACAGTGAGGAAGTGGCAAGAGTGACCTCTGAAGTAAATGTAAATCCTCGTTCATCCAGCTATCCAGTGTCAAAGTGTGGGAGATGTCCAACGTGTACTGAGGGCGAAAACTACGAGCGTTTTGCCTTGCTTTTATAACCGAAACCAGAGCAACGAGATAACTGTCTTGCGTACTCCAAAGTGACGGAAGCAATAAGTTTCAACAGGTCGAGTACGTCACCGGGGATGTAGGCGAGACGGTGCACACTGTTTAAACGCTTGCAGTATCCAGGAGTGGTACCAGGAAAACGACGTCAACAGAAAAAGAGCTCGCGATTCAGCATAATGCAGTGCTACGGGCCCGTGAATCTTCAAAGTTCGGGGTGGTGGCAGTATAAAAATGACGCATCAGCGCCATACCAGTGATCACGAATAACACCAGTCACAAACTCCCGAGCCCCACCGCTCCACTCGACACCGACACGACATACGACAACAAACTGCATCAAAACGCCCCAAAAGCGAAGGCGTCTGCTCCCGTACTGCAACTAGCGGAAGTAAAGTCTTTAGCGGATTTCCTTCGCCAAAATATATAAAAAATGCTTTGCGCAAAGATCATTTCCATTTATTATGGTTTACGTAATGACGAAATCCTAATAATTTGTTTTTCTATCTGATTCAAGCTAGTCGGAGTGCTCCTAACACTGGTCGAGCATGAAAATAACAAAAATTTGAACTTTTTCATGACCGGTTTAAGATATATTTCTAATACATTGTTATTTTTCGCAACGGACTAGCATTATAAATTTTGCTTCCATACTTTTGAAATGCATACAGTTCTTAAATACGGCCGCCCAATGCGTCTTGCTTTGTGTCTTCTTCTATAAATCTGTAACGGTCAGCGACCAATGATCTCACCCGCACATGTCAAGCTTATATGCGCCGCGGGGAGAAAAGCATGTTGAGTAGGAATTGCCGGGCGCCGTGTTTTTGTTTGGTTTGTGTATATGTCGGTGTCGGTGCTGTGTAATACGTTGTATTCTTTTGCCTGCGATGGTATGTAGGGTTGCTCTTAACTCGTGATCGTTCGCAGCGTATTAACAGACTCGTTTATTTTATTTTATATTGGCCTGCTAGAAATCTCACCAGGTGACGCAAGTTACCGCCCGATTCCAAATAGTTTGCTCGAGTTATTTAACCATGATCGTTCGCCATTCACTTTTTTGTCTAGCGCTTCCGTGGTAAATACCGACGCCGCCGACCGCCGACGACGCACGTACTATCGTGGACAATATGAGCTGAAACAGCGCTCCGGCCGGCGCGCGGTACTACCTGCGCCGCCTGTCGCCGTGCTCCGCACACACGGCGCACCCTGAGGCCGAGGCAAATTATCACTTGCGCTCGCTGCGCCACTGCGCTCTTCCGGCGGTCTGCTAAAGAAAGTATTGTTTGACGGAACGACCATAGGGATGCGTGTGCCCTGCAGCCCAATGCTCACGTTTTCAGTGCTACATTTCAGTACTACATTTTTCTAGGAAGCGTGGAATTCTGAGCTTTCCCTCTATATTAGACTCCACCGATATTACTTGCGTTGAGGTCATCCGTGATCTGGGCGTTTTTACGGATCCTGCAATTCATTTCAATCATTATACGACCACAATTGCGTATGCTTCCTTTACAGTGCTGGGAGCCATTACGCGAGTGACACGCTTTTTTTCTAACCCACTTTGTATTGCGCGTTTGTTTTCTTCACTGGGGCGCAGTCGTGTCGAATATGCCTCAGTTGTCTGGAACTGTATTGGAGTGACATATTCAGGTGTAATTGAGAGTGTTCAATGTAGATTCGTTTGTTTATTGTTTGATCGTTATTTTCAACCGAATTATTTATATAGTTATGAGAGGATTTGTGAACTCGTCAAGTTAGACTCGTTGCACAGCAGAAGAACAATTCGTAGACTGACATATTTATATAAGATTGTAAATGGTATAATTGATTCACCAGAGCTAATCAGTCACATCTACTTCCTCGTCTTGTAAGCGTTATTCTTTGTTTTAGCCTGCCGATTTTTACCATGCTGCACCCATGACACGCCTACAACTGACGTATAACCATTTAGAACAGATTTGTGGGAATCTTAGTCTTGATATTTTTGATAAAGAGCGTAAATTTCGAAAGTGTGTTGAAACTATTGTTTTGTCCTAACATTTCGTTTTTATCCTCTTAAAAAATTTACTACTGATTGACTGATTGATATTTGCACCACCAAGGGGGCGTTAAGCTGTTGGTTTGTCAATCAAAATAAAAACAGAACAGAACAAAACGAAACAAAAAAGCGCCGAAGTGAAAAAAAAATGGGTTGTCACGCTCGTATCTTTGCTCTCCCAGTCTGGTAGGTATTTTCAGGACGAATGTTTTATTAAACGCATATTTATTCGCTGCGCGATTGAATGATTGTAACACTCTTTTAATGTAAACAGTTCAGTGGCGGAAGCGGCGGGCGTTTGTGGCGGAAGGGCAGTTTGGAGATCGAATCCTCCACTCTCACTCCCCAAAATATGGGCGCTCCCCCCCCCCCCTCTTCCTCCTCGGCCGCCGCGCGTCCTCGCGTGGCGGGGCGCAGCCTTGCCCTGCGTCGGAAAGGGGGGGGGGGGGGGAGGTTGGCTGGCAGTCCCCTCCCAAAATATAATCCGGAATACACCAAGATGGATTACTGGCGTTTTATAGCGCATTCGCCAACATTCTCTCATGGCGAACGTTTCAGGCGCTGCGTTCTAAATAACAGAATTAACTATAGTCAGTGACGGGCTAAGAACAAGGGGCGAGGGTAACGAAGACTGGAGAGGAGGAAGAAGACGGGACGCTGGAGTGGGGAGGAAAACTTTCTCTCCTCTCTTTCGTTCCTTCTGCTTCCTCCTGACCAGCCATGTTACTCTCGCCCTATGTTCTTAGACAGTCACAGACCGCTGGCATGGGGATCTTTACTGCGCATCACACAGCAGTGATTTCCTCCTGTTTACCAGATGATAATCATTCAAATTAACACGGCTAGTGGAGATTAAACGGAGGAGCCATGGGCTCTTCAGCCCTCGAACGAAGAAGCGTGGCATGACACAGCACAGAGTAATCGCGAAAATTTTTCAAGAGAAGGTCTGTAGAAACCCAACTTTTTTGTGTGCATTTTTTTTTTAGTTATCATTAAATAATCGGTCCAAGATTACGGGGCCCAAGTGCAGATTGCATTTGCTGCTCTTCGGAGACACATCGAAACATGTCGAGGGTACCAATAGAGGAACGGCGACACATCGTAGAGCCGAGCTTGAGAGAATATTCGCAGAGGACAATTGCAGACATGACAGGAAGATCGATAGCAACTGTGAATAGAATTATTCAGGCCTATAGAGATGAGCGTCGGCTCGAGGATGCATCACACAGAAGACGTCCTCGAGTTACCATGGAGGAGGAGGACCACCAGCTAGTCGCAGCCATAGCAGCAAGTCCCTTCCAATCGGCTCGGGAGGTTCTCGACACCATGGGGATCGATGCGTCCTCCCGGACAGCACGCCGTAGATTCGCTGAGGCAGGGCTGTCAAGTCGGAGGACAGCCCAGAAACCGCTCCTCAGCGAATCAAACATCCGGGACAGGCTTCAATTTGCCAGGGTCCACGAAGACTGGACGGCGGACGACTGGGGAAAGGTCATGTTCTCAGACGAATCAACATTTACGACGCAGTGGGACCAGCGGCTCCGGGTAAGGCGGCCAGTAAACTGCCGGTAAGAAATGCCAAATCATGTTTTCAAGTTTTGTTTTCTGTTAAGTGACAGCCATTGCCACAAAACTGACCCATGGACCATGTGCTTTTCTAGCTATGACCCACAGTTCGTCCAGGAGGTCGCCGCCAGCGGTCGCACTGTCGTGAACGTCTGGGGCGCCATCTCTTGAGAAGGACTCGGGCCGCTCTTCAGGATTGAGGGCAGCCTGACTTCGGACAGTTATTGCAGGATAATTGACCATGTCATGCTGCCCTACGCCCTGGATGGCCCGTTTCCTGACGGGAACTTCGTGTTCCAACGTGACCTGTCTCCAGTCCACACGTCCCGCAAGTTCCGGTCTCTCCTGGAGGAGCGCTGCGTGACGGAGCTGCCTTGGCCCCCAAAAGGAGCCGATATGAATATCATAGAACACGTTTGGGGGCGCATTAAGGTAGCCATGTCACGGCATCCCCTCCACCGAGCCTCTGCCGACGAATTGTGGGAAGCGGTGAGAGGTGAATGGCAGAGACTTCGGGGCGAGCCAGACTTCGTGGCCGTGCTCTATGATTCCTTACCGAACAGGATGAGAGCCGTGGTCGTGGGTCAGGGGAGAATGACGCGGTATTAACTTCTTTTGTAAGTTTTACTGTGCCTCAGGACCCCCTGAACCGGACTTCTGCCGATTGCAACAAAGCTTGCTGCTACTGTTGCGACAAACCGTTCGACGCCGTTAACCGGCGCATACTTTTGTGTGGTGCATCCTTAATCCTAATCTTCTTTATGGTGCAGTTGATCTTCCACGCCGACTATTAATCTTTTGTGACTGACATTGTCCTCTGCGAATATTCTTTCGATGAAGCTTCAAGCTCCTCCCCCTGGCAAATATAAGACTGTTTGTCTCACTTTGTTAAGGTAGGAATTTGTAAATAAAACACCGGTGTCTTGTCAGCAACCTGTTTTGTTTGAAAACACGAGGGCCCAGTAATAAAGAAAAAAATTTTTGAACCTTTGTATACCAATCAAGGTTGCAAAATCTTCACAGAAACATGTAGACTTACCTTTCTTTTAAACAGTTGTGCTGAATGAAAAGGAAAAAAAAGTAAATACATTGGAGCCGGCCTAAATCCGGATATATATTTTGGCCGATATTTTACGATGTCCTAATTTGTGTATGCACTTAAAAAAAAAAAACACCTGCAACGTCTTTAGATGTGACTTTCAAAAACGATAATCGCAGCTGCAATTTAAGATACCTCAACACTTTTTCTGTAGCAGTCAGCGGTTTTTCTACGTGATTCTACCCGACAGAATAAAGTAAATGAATTGCAAAAAAAAAAAGTACGATAACTGTAATCCTCTGGTCCATCCGTCCGTCCCTCCCTCCCCTCCCCTCCTCCCCCCCGCCCCCCTCTCTTACCACGCACACGCCCGCTGTCGCACACGCTGTCTCGCTAGCAGACGGCCGGAAGGGCGTAGTGGCGCAGCGAGCGCAAGTGATAATTTATCTCGGCCTCAGGGTGCGCCGGCAAGCCGACAGGCGGCGCAGGTAGTACCGCGCGCCGGCCGGAGCGCTGTTTCAGCTCATACTGTCCACGATAGTACGTACCTTAGCACGTAGCTCCGTCCGCCGCTTGGAGACTGTTTACTGTGTATAAAAGACATAGAACGAGAACAAAGGTGTCCTGTGTACTCACAATTCGGCTGAAAGGCGCGCGCGGCTCGATGGGCTCGTCTTTCGCCTGTTCTCGGCTGCTGGCCGCCATGTTTTATAAGAAACACACTCAGCCGTGTTTCGCGGAAGGCAGACGCGGTGTATCGTGTTCAAATTTACACGGCACCTCATGTGTAGGCGAATAACACACACGGCTGCGAGTAAAACGAACACGTTTTGACGTGTCCGCTATGGGGCAACGGTTTACACGTCTGGGCGTGTTATTTTTGCTAACAGTGAAGTATGCAGGAAGCGTTCAGCATTTTTTCGGTACCAGGAGC
This sequence comes from Ixodes scapularis, assembly GCF_016920785.2. Taxonomy (NCBI): domain Eukaryota; kingdom Metazoa; phylum Arthropoda; class Arachnida; order Ixodida; family Ixodidae; genus Ixodes; species Ixodes scapularis. The sequence continues at coordinate 75,163,810 of NW_024609868.1, forward strand.
GGACGGAAGTTTAGGCCACGTGGAGTATGCAGGAACGGTCGACTTTCTCCCGATTGTAAGCGACCAGCAAACAGGCCGTTCATTGCCAGGAGAAAGTTGAGCTTCGACCTCATAGTTATAAAGGGCCGAGTAACCGGCATTTAACATAGAGTGTATACTGACGGCTATCTCCCGCTTAGCTTAGTTGGTAGAACGCTTCGCTATCTTGGACAAGGATCCCGTGATTGATGCCCAAAACAGGTGGATTTTTTCAGCGGCCACTAGTCGTCTAGCGTGCGCCACTTAGGTCAAACGTTCAGGTGGGAGCCAACTTATCCTTCTGTATCCAGTGTTCGAGCTGATATGGACCCTGTTAATATGAATACCCTGGAATATATATATATCTTCGAAACGGACATGCTAAATAACGCATTTTTGTCTCGTTATATTATGGACAATTGTTTTGGGTAACCCAGGCAGGCAGGTAGCCAGGGGGAGGGGGCCCATGGGGCCCGGCTCCTCCCCTCCCCCCTCTTGAAATCTTCCATTTTGCTGTTACCTCCTCTCACCGTCCCCCTCATACAGCATTTTGTCATGGGCGCCCCCCCCCCCCCCCCCTCGAAACAAAATCCTGGCTACGTGCCTGAACCCAGGTGTTCATATTTAACAAGATATGACTGTATATATATATATATATTCTCCGCATTGGGGAGATCCTCTAAATCACTAACATCTAATCGTTAAAATATCAATTACTAATCTCTGCGGTGTGTATGATAAGCACGGTGTCAACTATTAGCAAAGATGTATAATACAGCATGGAGTAGCAGCTAAATAATAGTCTGCCTAATACCTGACAAAAAATGTCATACACTTCACAGACGGAATGAAATATATGGCATAATTATAAGAATTTGCCCCCCCCCCCCCCCCTTTCCCTTTAAGGAAAAAAATTTTACACAGATATGGTTAAAAAAATAACTGAAGTGGAACAAAAACAAAACGAACAGGTTATACTGTTATAAATGAAAAATGATGGACGAGCGTAGAACTTCAAATAAACTTTTAATAAGGCACAATCGTGCCTACAAACGTAAAAAGAGGTACAACGCATCTTCCGTTGGAGACAGAAAGCCGGCTGTCCCAACGCAGTCCGTTGCCGCTGCTGTTATACATTCGGTTAGTACAAGATTGTGAGAAACCAAAACACACGATGACAGCCGAGAATGAAGTAGAACTTTTGATAAGAACACATAAGTAAAAAAATAAAGAACCGGTCCGAGTGCAGTTCAAGTGGGGTTCAAAACCACTTCCTCCATGCGACTGCCATTTGCGCTGCCAACTTACTCTCGCATGCGGCATTACACCCCCTCTAAGAAGCCGCGGCTTGCTACTCATACAAAAAACAAGCAAAGTAAAAACAAAAGACAAAAAAAAAAAAAACAGTGAGCTTGATAACTAATTGCTTCGGCATTCTCACAGTCTATCACAGTCGCTGTTCCAGTAGGCATTTTATTATGGATGCCAGCGCCGTGAGAAGTTCTTGCTTGCTGTCGTTCGCCGCCAACTTTTTGTTGTAGTCGTGGTTCGTTCTCCTTCGTTTCCATCGTTGTTTGCCGTAGTTGGCCGTCAGTTCTTGCAGTCATCATTGTCGGTCGTCGTTGTGGGTCATTATATCATCGAGCATCGTCGTGGGTCTTCGTTGTGGGTCTGCGTCGTGGCTCTTCGTCCTGCTTCGTCCTTGCGGTTCGTCGTCGTGGTTCGTCGTCGCTCTTCACAGCTTGCCATCGTTTGACATGGCTCGTCCTGGTTGTTGGTCATCGTTGATCATTCTTCTCGGCTTGGTTCACTTGCGTTCGCTGTCTTCACTGAGGGTGTTCGTCGTCGTCTTCATGGGATCGTTGAGTATGGGTAACCGTTACCCGTACTTCCATCGCAATGTCATGAATAAAGACAGTTGACAAATGAAGAACTGTAAATAAAGTTTAATGAGGCGATCTTGTGCCTAGAAACGGAAAGATGAAGACACCAGCATCTTGCGTCGGAGACAGAAGGACGACTGTCCCCAAGCGGTCCGTTACCACTGATTTCATACACTTTGATAGTTCAGGAATGCTCCAAACCAAAAACACGATGAGAGTCGAGAATGGGCTGGAACTTTCCAAAAGTGTATGAAATTACAAAATTAAGAACCGGCCTGAGGGGGGTCCTCCGCGTAGCAGCCATGTGCGTTGCCAACTTCCCCTCGCATGCGGAAATACATACCAAGTAGGGCTGGGCACTTGATCGGTTATCCTACCGATTAATCCATTAATGCTTTAATCGCGATTAATTTTGAACCGGTTCATCGGTTAAAGTTTGAAAAACAAAAGAAGGCTTCAACGCTTCGACGCTTTCACCACGCAGACGTGGACCAGTTCACCTGTATGAAAGCAAACTTTTGGTGAAATATTTATCCAAAGTACACTATAAGGGCGATATTTGTAACTCTGAACAGGTGTAGAATGTTACATATATACGTGTCCCAGCCACTTCAACGCCGTGCGAGTGCCCGTTTAGAGCATCGGAGATTATTCTGAACGATGAAAGTAATTAGCTATTGCCCGAGATTATCAATGAACCTCTTTGCATCTGCGGCTGAAGTAGTAATAATGTTCGAGTGTGGGTGACTTTAGACTCTTCTCAACTGCACATCAAGATTGATATAAAATCTGAACTTTTACATTTTGCCATTTACAACATATTCCGCAAGAGCAAAAAATGTAATACCTTTTTTGAAACTATTACGCATGGTAATAAACAAAACCGATTAATCGATTAACTAATCGAAAAAAAGGGTGGCGATGAATCGGGGTAAAATTTTTAACCGGCGCCCAGCTCCAATATGAAGAAGAAAATTTTTTAACAAAGTCATGGTTGTAGCATTTTAAATTGTTCTCGGAGAACAACTCAATAAAATACACTCCCCCCCCCCCCCCCCCCCCCCCCCGTCATAAAAACGTGTTTGCCCTCACCGTAGTCGCGGCGCAGGCGCTCGTGTTCGTGCGCGGGGTATGCGGCTTTCAGAAACCCGCCGGGGTCGCTAAGTCGAAATTAACGATTATCTCATGTGTGAGAAAAGTGAGATCATTTGCTAACCCTTCGCACCAATAGCAGTTCCCGTTTACGATTATAAAATCAAAGCAACATTTCCTAAATGTTGCACTTGGCGTATAAAGTGCAACCTGTTTTACTATTTAACCGATCATATATGTATAACCCAGGTGTGTTTCCTCATCAACAATATCGTAGGTATGCGTTAAAAAAAATACCCCCAACGTTATGACCACGTTATTTAAAGTACGCCTCGATTTTGAACGTGTGTATATCGCCAAATATAGGTGTCGTTCCCACGTATGCTGACAAATGTGTGAGTTATGGTCGAAAAAGGGTTAGCAACGAGAATAATGAACGGTCATCTGTCAGAAGCTGGTCGCATGTGAAAACCGAATCCAAGCGAGTACTTCCCGCTTATAGATGTCGATCGCCGTCTTCACCAAAGTCTCTTGACGCGACGGTTGGCAAATTTTTTATCTTTATTTCTTTCGCTGACCACCGATGATGTTAGGTACGAAATATGTTTTTTATTTAAGCAAGTTACTCGTAATCCGTTTGTTTTAGAGCGCAGCTCTTAGGGGCCCGTTCCCGGCTTGAGCGGCGTCGCCGTCGGCGTCGGCGTAACCAAGGTCATCCCAAGGTCACGTGACCCCTCCCAAGGTCATCTCAAGGCCACGTGACCCCCTGAAGGTCACGTGACCCCTCGAGGTCACGTGACCCCTTCCAAGGTCATCTCAAGGTTACGTGACCCCACGTGACCCTTTGAAGGTCACGTGACCCCCAAGTCACGTGACCCCTCTGAGGTCACGTGACCCCCGAGGTCACGTGGTCGCCTCCCCAAGGTCACGTGACCCCCGAGGTCACGTGACCCCCGAGGTCACGTGACCCCCAAGGTCACGTGACCCCTTCCAAGGTCATCTCAAGGTCACGTGGCCCCACGTGACCCCCAGGTCACGTGACCCCTCTGAGGTCACGTGACCCCTCTGAGGTCACGTGACCCCTCCAGGTCACGTGACCCCCAAGGTCACGTGGGGGTCACCTTTGGGGTCACGTGGCCTTGAGGTCACCCCCAGGTCACGCCTCCCCGAGGTCACGTGACCCCCTCCCCGAAGTCACGTGACACCCCCCCCGGAGCATATTAAAGAATGAGGGGAGGAGGAGGAGAAGGGGGAGGGGTCTACCCTCCCCTCAGTACCCTTCACTCCTCCTCCTCAAGAGCTGCGCTCCAATTCGGCGTTACAGGGATTTGTAAACGGCTTTCACTTTTTTAAACCCACAACAACGCAGATAACTGTATACAACACTTGCCGTGAATTGTTGCTTTGACCGTAGAATTGGTGGTCGGAAGGCGATTTCTTTGCCGGTGATGCATCGCTTCAAGTTGAGTGGATACCTCCAAGAGTTCAATCTTTTGGCCAATACTTCGAAAAATATAAAATAGGTATGAAAGAAAAGGGCTTGATGTTCAATCTTGAGCGCAAGTGAGCACTAAAAATTTAATACATAATGGTTTGAAAAAACGAATTCCGAGGACACCTAAGTACTTTTAATGAGTTGTGAATGCGACAGCATGAATGTAGTTCTTCCGCTCTCTTAGTTCGTCTGCGGTGTACTGGCGTGGACGGTCACGTTTCGCTACTGCCGATGTTGCGGCCGCCGACGTTATAGATGCCTCAGGCGCCGCCATGCTGCTCGGCGCCGAGAGGAGCAGAAACGACCGCAAACTCCCCCCACTCGCACACATCTACAGCGCTTTTTCCGCACGCGTACATTTAAATCGCTGTTCAGTGTACATGTAGGTGAAGATTGCCGTTTCATTACCCAAATACTGAAATCATGCATACCTATTTGCTACAGAATAAAATGTACTCTTCTACAAAAAAAAAAAAAAAAAAAATTATTCGGGCCAAACGCATAAAAGTACGCGACGTGGTCACTTTATGCCACAAAATTCTTAGTATTTGGCTTCGAAACTTTGTTCGCTTTTTAAAAGACAGCCTATTTGTTGGAGAGATGAGGCAGTCGGGGTAACACCGCCTAGAGTAATTAAAGCATGTGTCGTAGAATTCTGATGTCATCACAATAAAATCGATCGAAAACACTGTTTGGACACGAGTTGTACGTCAGCGTTTTGCTGGGCCTCGTGTCAAATCAACGCTTCGAAGGACCCTCGGCGTCGGGCTCGGGCCCAATTGCTGAGTGGCGCCATCTGATTTTGATGACGTTCCATGCAGGGAAAGGAGGAGGTTCAGAGGCCTCGATGATCCCAGGGGATGTCCTGCTCCGGGAAAGAGTCGCCCAGCGTAGGTCCCTAGTTGCTGTCCAAGAACGCCATTTTCTTGGTCATCCAGGCGGCCCGGACCAGCTGACCATATTCATGAACCGGAGTCCCTAAGCTCTCTTATTTCAGTGGCGTCCTTGAGAAGCCTCTTGATCACAGCTCTCTGCCAGTTCATGCAGGATCTCGATTACTGGGTCCTGTAAAGGACAGAAATTGAAGCGACTCGACACCGAGGAATCAGACTAAAAAGGTTGCTTATTCTTGAACAAAAGGTAAGGGCGCAAACGAGCTGGTGGTGGTTAAACATTTCGACAAAAACCCCGAGACTGGGACAAAAACGGACGGACAAACACAAAGTCTCAAACACAGCTGAATTTTATTTGACAACGAAGGGTGCTTATATAGGCGTCAAATCCTACACAAATCAAAAGAGACGAAGGAGAGAGAGGGAGAAACCTTCTCTCTCCTTGGAAGGACTAAACTGGACTAATCCAGTTTAGTCCTACTTAGCTTTTGTTTTTGTATAAACTTCTCAGTTCTATTGTAATGCTTGTTTTTTGTTGTACTGCTTGGGGCACGGGTTTTCCCAATTCTCCCTTTTTTCTTTTGTCTCTTTTGTTTTGTGAAGGTTTCTCCCTCTCGCTCCTTCGTCTCTTTTGATTTGTGTAGGATTTGACGCCTATATAAGCACCCTTCGTTGTCAAATAAAATTCAGCTGTGTTTGAGACTTTGTGTTTGTCCGTCCCTTTTTGTCCCAGTCTCGGGGTTTTTGTCGAAATGTTTGCTTCTTCTACCTGTGTGTCTACTTATGTCTCCTCAGTTGTTTTCTTTATGTGTGCGTTTTTAGAGCGCAGCTCTTAGGCGCCCGTTTCCGGCTTGAGCAGCGTCGGCGTTCGCGTTGGCGTCGCCGTCGCCGTCGGCGTAACCGCGTGGTGCATTGTTGGTAAATGTTGCCGAAGGAATCCGAGGTCCTCCCGAAGGACCTCGGGAGAACCTCCGGTTGCTTCGGGAGGACCTCGGGAGAACCTCGGGTTCCTTCGGGAGGACCTCGGAGGACCTCGGGTTCCTTCGGGAGGACCTCGGCAGGACCTCGGGTTCCTTCGGGAGTACCTCGGGTAGCTTCGGTGACCTCGGGGAGGGGGGGTCACGTGACCCCCCAAGGTCATGTGCCCCCCCCCCCCCCCGAGGTTACGTGACCCCCCCCCCCCCCGAGGTCACATGCACCCCCCCCCCCCCTTAGTACCCCTTTCCTACTCCGCCTCAAGAGCTGCGCTCTAATTCGGCATTACAGGGAGTTGTAAACGGCTTCCAATTTTTTTTGTTTTGTTTTTAGACTCGTGGTTTTCCTCCTTCATTCGCCGGCTAGGCCCCGTGCGCATGGCCCGGCTTCCATAAACATCTTTCGATCTCATTAACACGTCTTTGTTATTTGCTGCCGGCCGCTCTTCTTCGCAACATTTTACTCCGACCTGTCGTCGACGAGCGCACGCGCTCGATCGCGTTGCCTAATGCTGGCTGCGAACGGGAATCTAGACAGTACCAGGCACGTACACGTTACTGGAATAAAGTAAATAAATACCGTCATCACGTTCAAAGTGCCGAAACCACACAGGAAAAATAAGAAAGCAGACGAAAACCACGGTGCTGTTTTCATATTTCTTTTTATCCCTGTATAGTTTCGCGCATTGAACGTGATGATGAACCAACTAGCGGAAATCGCCATTTTAATGCAGCAAATACCGTTACTCGTTGCTCAATCAAAATGTTATTAACTATGTTACTGGTTACTGCGATTCAAAAGGATCACGTTCCCTCAGCTTGAGTATAACGCGTTATTTCCTTGTTATTTTAATGCGTAGTTTTAATGGTCCAGTAGCCGCTTCGAATATTTGTCGTGGTTAAAAATGCATCGCTTTTTAACGCGCTCCTTAAGGAATAACTGTGGCTATAGTTACATATCTTGTACACACCCTTTTATAGTCTCTCGCATTATCTCGTCATGCAAAATTCAGGCGCGGGCTGGGGCGTCCCAAGCGAACCTCAAGTCCTAAAGCGGGCTGAAAACATTGGCGCCTGCAGATCGAAAGCTCGAACTTTCATCGAATGTGCACTGAGCAGGTCTATTTTTGGCCGTGTGAAATTTCAAGGCACATATAAAAGTTAGGACAAAAAGCTTGCCAAAGTCCAGGTTGCGCGCATACGCAGAAGACTGAGTCAGCGACGCTATTTGCTTGTGGCGCCATCTTCCAATAGGCGCAGCGATCAGTCAACATGCAGAGGACGCCGCCTGCTCGCTGGGCCTATAAGGAGATGGCGCCACAAATAAGTAGCGTCGTTAACTCGGTCGTCTGCGAATGCACCCGGCCTTGACTTTGGCAAGCTTTGACTTTTTTACTTGAAAAGAACCACACCTTGCGATTTCCCACGGTAAAACAGAGTGCATATCCGGAGAAATTTTGAGCTTTGCATGTGCAGGCGTCGATTTTTCTGCTCGTTTTACAGCAGAGGTCTGTTGGGGACACCCCGCATACGGTTATTCATTACTACAACAGAAAGCAACAGAAATACGTTACTCGCTCCCTTTCTTAAAAAGTGACCAGGCCATTACTTCGTGGCCGAAAAAAGAAACTATGTACAAATAACAAATACCTTGTAACGCGCTACGCATAAGTCTGTTCTGTTTTGACGATATTAGACTCAGGTAGATGTTGGCTCGCAGAAAAAGTTTATCACAGTTAATTATCTTTTGACTCAGGTAACGTCATGTTCTCACACTTTCGCGCACTATCCCAGCTGCTAGTGTCACATTTTCATGGAGCTTGAGTTTTCTGCGATAAGTAGTTTAGATACTCGGGTCGAAAAACATGGTTTTCCTTTCTCGGAAACTCTCTGTCGTTTCCTTTCAATTCAAGTTTCACACTACGATATAATGACAGGAAAGACATGCTTACCGGAAAATATTTTTTGAGAGTTTCATCCTGAGAAAGAGACAAGCCGTCAGCAATGTATTTAACGCATAGTGTCATCATTCATATACGAACGAATACATCTAATAAGGTCGCGGAATACAATGTAAATAAATAAAAAGATCATTTGAGCCTACTGCCCCAAAGTCTATAAGAACAACCAATAACAGCGTTTTTTTAAATATTAGCCATAAATATGACCATGTCTACATGTTAAAATTGTATTCAGAAATAGAAAAAAAAGTGGAAAACCATGGTTTATCTGTTGGAACTCCAAATGTATAATCTTTAATTTAACGGAGGCATCACAAAAGGACACAAAAAAAAGCTGGCAAAAAATAATTTGAGTTATGCTCCGTTTCACGTTAAGTGGGAGCGTGGCAGAATAGGGTGCCTACATGTCTGTCTGTCTCAGGGTGAAGACATCCATTGTTACCCTGAATGTGCCAGCGCGTGACGCTCTCGCGCTCTTGGTGCGTGACTTGGGCGGTAAAATGGCGTCTATGCATTAGCCAAAGCTACGCGCTCGTGCTGAGTGACACCGGATTGCGCGCACTTCAAAATGCATAGAAAGGACGATTGGGCGGAAAAATGGCCGAGATGTTACCACTCAAGCAAAAGCGCGCGTGTGTATGAAGGCACTCTATGGCAGAAGCTACAGGAGCGCACCCCGGGCTTACGGCGTCCCTACCAAGCACGTGCGCTCGTGCAGTGCAAGAACTGTTCATGGCCACATGCTCGCGCTTGTAGCATCTGCTACGTCTGGACTTAAGATGAAACGAAGTACAGTGTCGAACTGTTTAATTTTTTTTGTTTTAACAAATGTACAGGGTGTCACAAAAAATAATGTACACGTTCTTTTTTACCGCAAAAGTAAACCGCCCAAAGGTAGCGCTAGAGGTCACAACCAGATGCCAAAGTTTCATCCAGATCCGATACATTAAGCAGAAGTTATGAGTGATTTTCTGAAAATTTTAATGGGAAAATGACGGCCGATAGAGTTTTCGAATACATGGGGTTCTATGGCACCAGAAACCGAAAACGGGCGAAAATGGGCTCCAGTTTTCCCATTGAAATTTTCAGAAAAACATTCATAACTTTATAACTCGTTGGCATCCTCCGGCAAGAGCGACACCATCCGATTCTTCACAATAGTCTTCGCTGAACTAAACGGACACCGGCACGGTATCGAAGTGGCTGGGACATATGTAACCTTCTCCAATTTTCTGGAGTTACAAATCTTGACCCTACAATTTCCTTTAGCTTAACATTTTACCGCAAGTTTGCCCTTCACGCAGGTGTACTCGTCCACGTCTGCATGGTGAAAGCGCTTAATTTTTACTTCTTTTTGGTTCGTCAAACTTTTACCAATTAAACGGTTAAAAAATTGATCACGATTAACGCATTATTTGATAAATCGTCAATTTAATCGATTAATTGCCCAGCCCTGAGGGCCATTGCCGAACTGATTTCTTCGGAACTGCTGGATTCGCGCAGTCTCGGGGCTTTCCTGGAGTCTTTAACCTGCATTAGTCGGCATTGAATGATTACAGGAGCACACTCCAGGTGCGACGCTCACCCAAATCGAGAAGAGGTGTGGGTGGGGATTGAACCCAGGATCCCTGGCGTCTGCAACGCGAGCTTTCGTTCCACAGTTTCCGAGCTGCATTACCCGAACACACTCGGTCCCTTACTCCCCGGAGAAATCAGAGCGGTGGCCGTAGTTTCTCTACATGACTTCGCTTAGTTTGGGACGGCGTCCCCTCGAAATATTGGCCAAGAATTGGTCACAGGAGCTCTCCACAGATGAAGGTGTGATACTCCGCTACGCCACAGAAAACACTACTATAGTCACTCACAGAACAAGAACGCCAGGAAGGAGTCTCAGTTGTCCCGCCTGCGGCCCGAGCTTTCTATGCCTTCCATAAGTTCGCGAGTTTTGAGGGCCTCGAGCCCGCCCGCTTTACCACCACACTGCAGAAGGCAAAGGGCGCCCGAGTGACGGAGAACGGACGTTCGTAAGAGGCGCTCTGTCGTTCTCACTTTGTCAGTCCTATTGCTACTGGAACTTCTCAGCGTCTTGTGGCTGGCAGAGAGTGTCCACGGACACACCCAACCCGTGGTCGGCCAATGATTCCTCCTCGTTTTTGGACATCCTTAATCAATGAAAGGACTCTATATATGACTCTGAGTACTGTACTGGTCATTGTGGATTGAATTGCCATTTTCCTTGCACGTCGCAGTGGAGACGCGCAACAGTCTGCATTTCAATAAACTGATGACGAACGTTAGCCGGGGATAGTGGTGTCGTGAGGACATGATAGGATGGGTGGTTATGCATGGCGGGTGCGCCGAATTGATTTCTTCGAAAAATAGAAGAGGAATGGGAGGGAGGAGATAAATGGAAACGAATACTTTACTAGGAAAATAAATCTTATTCTAAAAAAAATTCAATGTGCTTGGAGCCGACGCCGTTTGCGTAGTTGAAACTACTGGATGCGCACAGTCTCGGGGTTTTCATTATTGAAATGGGACGGCTGCCATTCACCGTTGTGGACAGCCCTCGATACTGCGGAGACAGTCGTCTCTGCTGCTTCGGCGAATCCGGTATCTTGGTGCGTAAACGGCAGCACTGCCCCCCTCCCCCCCCCCCCCCCCCCCCCCCCGCTCAGCGCCATAGCGCCACATATCGACGCCGACAGTGGAAAATTCGCTGCTATAGGCGCGCTGTCTAATGCCAATGAGCGGAGTATAATGTATTCCCCTAGTAAAATGTGTACTGCACTGAACAGAGGAATTCAGAAATATGCGTCTGCTTCTCGCTTGACGTTTGCCAAATGAGTCGATTAGGTAACTTTCGCCCCAAAAATACTTTCTAAAAGAAGGGATAAGTAAAATTGCTTACCAAATTTCCTTGGTCGCACACCTTTCGCGTGGCGCACACTATATCAGCGCATCCAAGGGTCTTGATCGTGGTGTCAATCAACTTCTTGATCTGTGTAGCAGACATCGAGATTTTATACAGATCATGTCTTTGGAAAGTCCACTAATCCGGCTGACTGGTACCCGGCTCCAATAACGTTGGTGAACATTTTTACGGTGCTAGAACTTCATCGCAGTGTGAATTTGGCAATAAAATGAAGGTGAAAATACGCTACCCCCTTTAAATGAAAACATCATTTCTGTCTGTACTCCGCTCCACACAAACTCGTCTGCTTTAAAAAAAAAGCATTTAATACGTTTTTGTTGCCATAAAGTCCAACTATGTTACTTTTTTGTTTTTTGTTGACAGATAAATAATATTTGTTGTAATAACGGTACTACATCAAAGGTAGTTCGTTCTTAAAACAAGTATCTTGAGCTTATTCTCTCAGTTTTTCTACTGTGAACAAAGCGTACTTGCACAGACGCAGATTATTATGCACATACTAAAAAAAATTACGATAGCGATGAAGGTCTCATGATACAGCTATGTATGATTTATTCCGTCAAAAGAGAGGCTATATTATTAAGAAACGATTGAGAAACGCAGGGCTTCCTTTATTATGTTCACTTTTCTTGCTCTCGCTTTTTTTTCGACGTTCTTGTCCGCTTTGGAAGGATAATAAGCTGTTGTGTACTAACGCCAGTTTTTGCGTTCCTTTGGCTGTCAATGACTGCAGACGTGCTGTATACAGAGTGCAAATCCGTACCCTAGACCAACCAGGTTAAAGAAAGGAGTATCAAGGTTTCGAATAGAGCGTGAATTGGTACAACTAGAACAGGAAAAACAAATTCAAAAGAAAGACAACCCTCGACAATTTGGTACGAATGATACGTACACTGTGAGCAGTCCGCGTTACTGCATTTTGTTATTTTTTTGTTGCTCCCTTTTGTAACGTCTAATTGTAGTTTTGTGAACCTTTCCTGAAGTAGTGATACAAGTAATAACGGTATTTTTGGCGTCACGTTCCAGTGTCTTGAGGAATGATATATCGTTCAACAACTACAATTTAGCCATTCCTTCACTTTCGAGATCGTGTGTTGGATATTCGAGGTTCAAGTTCATCTTGCAAAAACATATGAATTGGTTGTTGCTCGCAAGTCAACACGAATATAGCCACGTGTAAATTTGTTTAAAAAGAATAACCGAGCAACCTTTACGCAAGCGCTTGTACTTAGTGATTCCACACGTTGCACTGATTTCCTTAAGAGGACAAAGCGCTACATATGTAGCCGTTTTTAATTTTACGGTGCAATCATCTTTTCATTACATCACCGTGAAACGATACGTGTACAATGCAGCGCGCATTTTCGGTACCTTGATCATCGCTGCGTAGGTACAATATTACTGCTGCTTAGTTACAATATGAAGTAAAACAGGAACTCATGTAATAAACTTATGGTAGAAGGTGTTTACTCGTTTTCTTTTATTTTTTGTGTTTTGGAGAAGTTACAATAAAGCAATGCCATTGCATTTCTGAAAATAACTGACCGTAACGATCTACTTTTTAGTCGCGGTAGCTGTAACGATAACTGCGCTACTTTTTTTCTTCTGAAAGTAAGAATAACTATAACAAATTAAATTTTGAAAGTAACTTACCAAAGCCTGAGTGTCAGCGCGTGGAGCCTTAGACACAATGCAGGAAACTAGTGTCGTAATCTCAGCATCTCCCTTTTCTAAAAATAAAAAAAAATAAGAAAAAACGAACATGCATTACTGTCCCGCGGGAGAAATGTTTTCGAGTAATGTTTCTACACGTGTTAAAGTTTTGGACGCGTGTAGGACGACGTCGAGGACGACTTTAAGAGGTGACCCCAAGTACTGCGTCTAGGGCGACCTCTAGGACCACGTCGAGGACAACGTCTAGGACGACGTCGAGAACGACGCCTAGAGGATGACGTCTAGGACAACGTCGGAAACGACGCCTAGAAGAAGAAGTATTTACGTGGGCGGCCACGTTTGCCTGCGGGAGCCGCCGTAGATGTACACGCTGCTGCCGATGTCGAGGCCGTAGATGTAGACGCGGTCGCCTCAAGGTCCATCGCACGAAACACACAACCAGCACTAATGAAGTTCGAAGCGCACATTTTGCACAGGGCGCTTCGTTTGTGGCATCACGCTGATGACGTATGATGACGCTAGATGACGTATTTTTATGGCCATCTTTTGGGCACAGCGGCGCCGCTTGTTTTTCACGTAATGTGACAAGGGAGGTCGTCCTAGAGGTCTAGGACGGCTTCTAGGACGACCTCAAGGACTACGCCAAGGACAACGTCATCCCTGAGCATACGAGTGAGCGGTGCGGGCCGCTCAGTCGCATTTTTATGGCAATTTACTTTGTTTTTTCGCTCAGTGGGGCAAGTAAAGCTTTCACCTTAATAAGTCACGTTTAACTGGTTGTGCTCTAGTTGCCATGCGTTGAAGTACGGTGAAAAAAGTGAAACACGCATGCTAGTAGAGTGGCTTGTTTATAATAATAATAATAATAATAATAATAGTAATATAGTAATAATTCTTTATTTGGTTCATGCCCCAGAACAGTTATAGTGGGGGGAGCACATAAAATATAATAATAAAAAAAAAACATAGCGATGTCTGCCATCGTTACAAAATACGGTGCCAGTCGTTAGCCGAAAAGATATAAATCAAGCTCTCGTTTAAATACTAAAACAATCTGAGAAAACATCAACGTGAGGAGACAATTAATTACCACAAAATTGTATCCGCACTGAAGGGGACAATCTCGATTGTACATAGGGATAAAATGCACTCGTTCATTTAATAACTCGAGCTGGCACATGAAATCCCAGCGATGACACAAGTTTACTATATATATATATATGACCATGAACATTTTTATCTAAAAATAAAGCATCATGAGCAGTCCGTCTTTTTAAGAAGTTACGCAACAAAAGTTCTTTAAGAATGTGTTCATAGTTGTAAGAACATCTTCTCTCAAAATACCTATTATAAACAATTCGAACAAATTTTCTAGGAACCCTTTCGATTCGCTCTGCATCAGCTGCAGTAAGCTAATTCCGTGCAGCACTGCAAAACTCGAGTCTAACTCGCACCAAGGAGCAAAACAAGTGGACGACACATAAGGAATTGGAAAAGTTACGCGTCACACGGAATATCATTCTCATCACTTGAAAAGCTGTAGCAACAATCTGGCTAACATGATTTGAAAAGGAAAGATTGCTATCAAAATAAACGCCAAGATCGCGTACCTGTTAAACCCGTCAAATAGTAGAATTGCCAAGTATGTAAGTACGTATGGGTAAGAAATGTTTTTGCGTTTTCTACACAAAGTGTGTATATTGGTTTTAACTGTGTTAACTAGTAAAAAATTATCAGAACACCATTTAGAAATGCGTAACACGTCATCCTGTAAAAAAGCGTAGTCATCTTCTGATTGAATTCTCATAAAAATTTTGATGTCGTCCGCATATAAAAGTATCTGCGTATTCTTTGCGCACAGGTTGATATCATTGATAAATACAAGAAAAAAAATGTGGCCCTGGGTTTGATCCTTGGGGGACACCGGAAGAAAGTACAAGAACTTTTGATAGACTGCTTAATACAGGACACTATTTTGACGATCAGTTAACCATTAAACCAAGTTAAAAGTGGCGTTGTTATACCGTATAATGATAGTTTATACAATAGCAATTGATGATTTACCTTGTCGAAAGCATTGGATAAATCAAAGTAAACAATGTCAGCTTGTCCTCGCAAAAGAACAATTGGTACTATATAATTAGGAAAAAGCAGATTTGTTTCTACTTAGCGACCTTTTATAAATCTGCGCTGAACAGTGCTTAGTTTTCGACGGAAGTAAAAAGAAGCACGGGTATGTATGAGAATCTCAAAAAATCTTTGAAAAAGGAGACAGCAAACATACAAGACGATAGTTCTCTACCTTTGACACGTCACCGGCTTTGTGCGCTGGCACTACAATGGACTTTTTCGACGAAGAGGGAAAAGAGC
This sequence comes from Ixodes scapularis, assembly GCF_016920785.2. Lineage (NCBI taxonomy): Eukaryota > Metazoa > Arthropoda > Arachnida > Ixodida > Ixodidae > Ixodes > Ixodes scapularis. The sequence continues at coordinate 75,179,105 of NW_024609868.1, forward strand.
CTTTACTTAACTAAAGAATAAGTATATGCTTTAGCAAAAGGGCAAAGAAATCAGCGCAACCCTTGACAATAAAACCAGTTATAAGATCGTCACCCACAGAACGCTTAGGATTTAATCTTTCATTTGCCTGTAAAATTTCGTTTTTTGTCAACTTGTGAGACTGTAAAATTGTCGTTACAGCCAATGTTACTATTATTGGGTGTACTTCCACATACATCAGTAGAGTAATAGTCACTGAAATAGTTTCTAAAGATACCCGCTTCTCCTTCAGGAAAAGTTACATATTTCGTACCAATAAGTAAAGAGATGATTCCCGAAGACTCCTTTGTGTGTTGCCTAACGAACCGCCATAATTTATCGGGCTCGCGAAACAGACGACTTTCAACATTTTTTTCATAAACGCGTTTGTCATAATGAAACAGTTCTTTCACTAGCGCAAGATACATACTGAATTTTATGTACCATGATTCGAGCCTAGTTATTTTAAATAGTTTATGGAAATGTTTTTTCCTATGCATATAATATATTAATTATTTTGAAAACCAAAACGTGCAATTAGTAGACTTAGAGGCACGCTTAGGAATGAGCATATCGATTGCATTTCTTACTATACACTCTAAAAAAAGCCCGTGAGTCTGCTTTCCCGCACAACACTCGGCGAGCCAATCGCCGCCACTTACGAAGGCAGCTCAGCAAATGACAATGCCGAAACATATGTTTAGACGAAAAAACGCAGTCTGAGCTGTGACATTAAGCAATGCAAGCGTGACGTTTTGCATTGCTTAATGTCACAACTCAGACTGCGTTTTTCGGTCTAAACATATGTTTCGGCATTGTCATTCGCTGAGCTGCCTCCGTAAGTTGCGCTGATTGGCTCTCCGAGTGTTGTGCGTGAAAGTAGACGCACAGACATTTTTTAGAGTGTATCTGCATTTCCTACTCTATCTATATAAGAAGTAAATGGTGACCGAGCCTGCATGTCAAAACTCACGACATTGATGCTCGTTGCGCCCAGAAGCTATGACGACCATAACGCTCAGGATCAGACAAAGAAGAAGGATCTTCATATCGATAGGTTTCTCGACACGGACAGGCTGATAGCTTCCCAAGAAAAACTTGCTGCTTCGCATTTTTACTCTCTTTTATAGGGAGCGCTCGAAACACACGACCGTCAACAACATGATGCTAGATTTTTAACGATCTCCAATAGCGTTGCTCAAAGCTCGATGTTTACTACACATCAAGGATAACAAGGTCACTGTTACTAGGCACACCTGAGTCGCAAAGGGACATGGCACGCTTGGGTGAAACACGTAAACTCTCCTAAGCCGCCGTCCTCTCAAGGCCATGGCACAATAACCCGAGTCGGCAAGCCAACCACTGCACTTTATAAACGTTTACTGGATTATTTTCACCCAAAGACTGGCGGTGCCGATGTACGCTCCGAGTTATGCTAGGCACGTGAATACGACCTTATAAAATGAGGTCGTACTTTTTAATGAAAACTTGCCGACTTTCTCTTGAGAGACAAAAACAAAAAGGAGGAGAAGTTGCAGATGATATGGTAAATTTTGAAATCTTGAAAACCAAAACTCATAAGCAAAAAAAGGAACAAAATCGCCCCTTTCCCCCATTATGGTGGCAGAGGCGGTGGTAACCGAATGCGATGTAGTGTCGAGCTAGATCCGATCGTATCACCGCCGTGTTTTTTTGTGTTTTTTTTTTGTTTTTTTGCAGAGGCAACTTTGTCACCATAACACCGGGAACGAGTCATGCCGCAACATGGAATAGTCGCAGCTCATTGCGCCTTCATCGTGAACTTACTTAACAAAAAAGGCACCAAAATGAACAAAAAACGAATTAGAAAGGAAAGGAGCACGCGCGCTCTGCAGGAACGTGGAAAGCCCGGAGCTCGCTGGTTTGGTTTTTCGGGGAGTAGAGGGCGCTGCTGGCATCGCTTGATGTTTGAACACGTTCGAAGTGACCCGCGGGAGTAATATGCATTTACTCGAACAAGACGTTCGGTTGGCACTCACGTTCTTGGTTTTTGGTTTTACAGCGGAGCTGTTAAGGGCTAGGTTCTCCAGGATCGTGTCCGTGTATGTCGACACAAACCTACCTGGAGAGCTACCGCCATCTATAAGCGACGGCGGCAAGTACACAGCCAGTATGGTTTCCGCCGTCACTTGTAGATGGCGGTAACCTTTCCACCTATAATAGAAGAATGGATAGCTGGGCGCGTTGGTGGGAATGCATCGTAGGAAACAGCGCGGAAAACAGATGACGACGAAGAAGAAACACACAGTGCATCGAGTACAGATCCGGTGGTCTTCCTTCTTCACGAGAGTGGAAAGGCTGAACGTTTTTTTGTTTTTTTTTCGTTTCAGGTGTACTGAGCCGGAAACGGAATAGGTGTCCGCCGTATAACGCATTCTGTGTTCTTAATTCGTACGTCACACACGCAGAGCTCGAACTCAGCAGTGCTGTCCATTTCTCCAACCTGGTTGATAAGGAAGACTTACAATCGATCTTCAAGCGTGTGTGTGTCTTCGAACCAAATGAACTCAAGATTTTAACAGCCAGAAACAATCATTCGCCGTTGAACAATTTGAACAATAATCTCTCGATGAACCCTCCCGTCACGAAACCCAGAAATCCGGACGACCGGCATCTGGAAATTTTTCACCTTTTCCCGAAAACTCCCTAGTTTCCATTTACGTACGTTCCTACGACAGTCTAATCTCACTCATTAAAACGTCAATTTGGACCAGTTGGTACATGATCACCTGAAGAAGCGCAAAAAAGAAAACTTACAAATATGAATAAAGGTGGACGGTTCGGGGGCACGTTCATTCATCCAAGCACGTGCGTGCGTGTGTTTTTTTAAACTTTTTGGGTGGTTTCTTTTTACGTATTTTTCAATATTAAAAATAAGAATGAAGATGGTATTTGAGCCTGAAGCACCTAAAAAGTTTTAAAAAGTAAGAAAAGTTCGGGCAGAACCAGCTATGTAGTTGTTTTATTAAGCGATTAGCTGCAGGCATCATTGAATGAGCAGCGACCGGTCACGCGGCCATTTTCCCCCTACATTTTGCAGGTAAACTGAATTTGTGTGTATGTCACGTGACGTCATGCTATGTGAAGCCGTTTTCCCCGCTAAATTTAGGGGGAAATTAAAGAAGTGGACACCTCCGTGCCGACGCCTTGTCAAAATTATTTATTTGTTGCATTCTTACTGTGCTGTCTTCACGTAGCTCTCGTTGGTTCAGTTATCACTGCGCTGCTCACGCCACTCTCGCGAATATATAATTGACTTCGGCGCCGCCACCCGCAAATGCGCGGCTCACAGTTTCTTCGCCGAACCGTTTTCCAATAAACCGGCAATCGCCGCATAAAATTACAGTTGCGTTCCGGTTCGGGTTCAATATGAGATGTTCGATTTAGAGTTTGGTTTTGTTTTAGTTGGTCGAAAAAACAGTTTTGCTCCAGATTTTGGTTCGGGTTTGGTTCGGTTCGACCACTGGAAAAAAAAAAAATGTACCGTTCAGACCAGCAAAGTTCGAGTGGTTGGACGAAGACTGCCGTTGGCTATCTTGCATATGCAAGGCACCCAACATCTGCTGTGCATAGTTGGCATATAGCCGATAGATAGCAAACTGAAGCCCTGGCAACCTTTCGAGAAGTCACACTTGTGGTTGAAAACGACACAATGAACGTGGTGCTCTTGTTTTCCACGCTCTTCTGCCTGGTCTGCCTGGCGTCCGCAGATTTGTGTGGTACGTCACCGGTCTGACTTTTTTCATGCATCAATGTTCGCGGGAAAACGTTTCATTAAAATTCAGCTGATATGTAGCATTGTGAAGTAGTTATCATTTTTGTGAGTAAATTGAGAGCTCAAATTTCCAAGCAAAAGTTTCTGCATTTATTGTTCTTTATTTTAAGCCATTAGCACGATTTTACATAAAAAAAAAAATATCTGAAGTGGTGTTTTTCCAGGGCACCTAAAATTAGAGAATAACTCACAGATAAATCGCCTTGCGTACTGAATAGGCTGGATATTTTCAGATGATGTTGAGAAGGACCCAAAGAGATTTGAGCTCATCTTCTTTTGCATTACTTCCGGGGCATCACGCCAGGTGAGTTATTACATACACCATTGTAGTGCTCTTTAATGCCTATTGCACTGTAAAGTCTCAAACCAGCGTGACTTTATATGTTGCTACGTTATGGAGAAATTATATTGAATTGTGGGGAGTTTCGATTGGTCTCATTGATTGCTAATTTCAATCTCGAAGAAAACATATTATTATACTCCCCTTCAACCTTCTTTGAACCTATCCTCCCTCCTCGGTACCGAGTGCGTGGGTCATAGAACTAAAGACAAGTTGTCTATAATGCGGAAATCGTACATGTTCTCCTCTTAATTGTTGTGACCCGTATCGTCAAAATTAGTTCCAGACGTGTCACTTCTTTTTTTTTTATTGGTGATTACAAAAGAATATGAGCACTTTACTGTCATCATAACAGCTCCGGGAGGCGTTGGTTGGCGTGCAGAGGTACACCAATTGCGACAGCTACGTCTGTACTGCAAAGGCGTTCTGCAGGAACGGGTCCTATGTAAGTTTTCCATAAGCCACCCTCACTAGAAATTGTTCTTATTTCTATTTTAGAGCATTCTATTTCGCCTCTTGCTGTAATAAAAGGGTATCGGTTCACAAGCTTGTGGTATGCTTGGTGCTTCCTTACTGTCGCCCTCTTGATCAACTCTCTCCATTTTTTCAAGCAGCTTATTGCAGCATAGTCAATTATTACGGATCTTAATCCAGAAGTTGATATGTTTAAAGTAAATTGACTTTTACTGGTGTACTATACTTATATTTAATAGGTTTTATCAATGTATTCAGACTGAAACTTCAATGTAATATACAAAATTTAGAAATATCTAGTAAAAAATAATTTGTTCCTACAGGAAGAAGAATTTCTCGAGTACCTGAACGATGTAAGTCAAATCTTTAATATAATAATTGTTATTACTGTTCTATTTATTAAATCAATGTCATCCTTAAGTACAAAATAAAAGCTAAAAAATTAGCTACAAAATAGTCATTTAGCAGGCACAATTAGATATGACTGTTGAAAAATACACTTTAACAGAATTAATTTTTTTCTAATCTAAAAAAATAATAAAATCCTGTATGATTGAAAGGTACACAGAGCGTTAAATTTAAAAAGGCCAGCATACTGATATTAGCAGAAAGGATACTGAAATATCGTGGATTGAAGTTAGGATAGTTTCAATAAGTCATGAACTGCTGCAGTCTCAGTTTAATTGAAATGCTCCCAGGCTTGTTTTTTTACTGACTCGGTAAGATAGTCTTCCACAGCGGTAGCGCTGGCTAAGTATACTTACGAAGCAGGCGACATGGTAAGAGATGAAAATTCGCTCATCAATGTATTTAGATATAAATGAATGAATATAATATACTGTCTATAAAAAGTGCAATGCAAAAGAGATACAATAAGTACTTGTGGTACGGCAGGTGAAGTCTACGTGAACACAAGCATAAGGAATAGTCAACTAATGACACATAATGTTTCTAACATTTGTATTTATGTTTCAGCGGACCGATATATTCTGCGAATTCGTGCGATGGACGAAACTCTGCAACAAAAATGAGCACAATCAGCGAATTGGGAGCGGAAATGAGCTGCTTCTTGAATGACAGTTTTTTTTTCTTCGCTCACAATGTCTAGAGTGTGATGCGAAAATTTATTTTGTGTGACTTCACGTGTTCAGTGTACATTTTAAGAAAATATTAATGGGAAATAAATAAAGCCATGGTATATTTGGATCCACTCTTGCCTTTGTCGGGTTCTTCATTTAACTGTCATCTTACACGAAATAACTTAAATTTGATCTAAAATTGTCTGAATTGCGGTACTCGTGTTGATTTCGCGTGTCGTTCCTGGTATCATTTGTTATTTAAAACTTCACTTTAGAATTATGCTTTATTCAGTAACTTTATCTTACACAGTTTTCCCCTTGGCTAAAACAAAATTTTGAGGCTAGTGCTTGATACAAACATTGCAAAAAATTAGGTAGCTTTTAAAAAAGGTAGCTTTTAAGGACAAATTAGATGCTACACCTGCAAAGTAATTTATTATTGGGATATTATTATCATATTTATAAAAGTATTAAAAAGCGGAAAACAAAAAGAACAGGGGCAAGGTAAGGCAACACAAAACATGGCTACATTGACGTTTAGTGTCGCTCGTTTTCAGGGGCATGGCATCGACGCAAGGACAACGTTGACACGATTTTTGATGCAGAGGCTGCTGCACGCTGCTTTGTCGGCGGCACAGCCAATAACCCCCCTTGGATGCATCACCGTCGACATGCATCACCGTCGACTACGTTCGTGCTGCCCCGGACCTGCCCACTCCCAGTCTGGTAGATACTCCGGATGCTTCTGCGAACATCCCACCAAGAGTGGATATCAACAATTGCTTCACCTGGCAAGGCGGAACGACGTGTGATGCATGTCTACAAAAGCGCTCATCTCCTCACGGGCAGTCCGGGCATGGCACCGCCGCAAGAACAACAATTACACTGTTTCTGATGCAGGTTGCTTACTTCAAAAATGCCGCACGCTTTCGCAGTGATAAAACTTGTTTGTTAGTAATTTCGTGAACCAACCTGGGGGAGGGGGGACCTTTTTGACTAGTGCAAAAAGCTTCCTTTTTGCGATTTTGAGTATGGCTACATAGTATTTCTAATGCAGCTTCTAATTTCATCGGCTAACGTAGAAGTTATCCCCAGCCCTGATTAGCAACTGAAGGCAATTCTAGAAGCTCCATAACAAATAGAAGCTGGTTAGTCTTCTATGTTGGCTAGTATATGCTGTCTCATTAAAACCACAAAAAAAAACAAAACGGGTGCACTGGTTCTTGAATTGCTCGTACGAGTTACTGCAGTTGAGTGGTGTCTCGAGACAGCGTCACAACCAGCAACCCCGATGGCACCCGCTCTTAAAGGGACACTGACAGGGTATTTATGCTCGCCGAGGTTTTTAGTCGTACGTGACATATGAGAGCCCAACTACTCAGAACAGAATTTGCGGCTCGGAATTTGGTTTCTTTCGGCACAAAAACCGCCGATCGAGGACTGGCCGGTTTGAGTCGCCCTTACTCTTTTTTCCGTGGTTACGGTCCGTTTTCTGAGGTTTTGACGCGACCACCAAATTTAATCAAAGTCGTGGGTCATTGAAGACACACAGTCAATATTAAACATAGAAAAATGTGGCTTCCAAAAGGCTGCAAACACGGTGATTGAAAAAAAAAAGGTTGCACGAACAACCGGAAGAATTCTGTGCGTTCGGTGCATAATTCTCAACATGGCGTCATTTCGCGTATCGTGGGACGGAGGGCAGTGGACGACAGGTGTGGGACCTCTACTTCCAAACTGTCGTTCACGATACCGGCGAATTCTGTCTTCCTTCGAAAGAGAAATGTTGGACCGATCAAAAGAAATGATATTCATCCCGTACGACACGTCCAACCAGCAAGCCGATTGCACGAAGACGTCGCCGAGCCGTCGTCCCTTCTCGTGGGTGAAGACATCGCTCGCTCAAACCTCAAGCACAAAGTGCGTACTTCGAGTTGAATACGCACGCGTACGGCTTCTTTACTAGGTGCGAATGTGGGCAATCCGTGGTGCTGCCCGACTTCAAGCCGGGAGTGCATGTGCGGGAGAGTAATCGGCAGCAAACTTTCCGACACGCAGTCGACCGGCTGCATTACATGGAACGAAACAGTTCCTTAGGAGCTCAGTAGAAAGACGTCCGCTTCACACGCAGCGGGCACGGGTTACATCCCTTGTGGGCGTACAATTTTTTTTGGTCAATCTTTTTGCGATATTTACATTTCTTTTTTACTATTATCACTGGAAAACACATTTGTTGTGGACGATACGTCGGTGAACTAAATGGTATTGGATTCCATTTTTGACACCTGCGAACTCAATGTACACTGTTAGCAAGTCCCGTGTATTTGGAGAGTATTTGGGGTGAAAAACACGCTATTTACACAAATTACCATAATTTTACACGATCAGTAACGGATAATTCGTTCAGAAATCATGCGAGGTTGTAAAAAACGTGTTTTGGTTCGGTCATACACGCATAACCGTGTAGCCGACCTCGATAACACGCATCGCCCCCGGCGACGACCGCGGCATTGCCGGCTGTCGAAGCACCGGAATGCTTGGGGACACACCTAGAAAGGACCGTCGAGACAAATGCCGCGGAAAGAAACATGTCTCGGAGACAAATATGCACCAAAAGCAATTGCGCCATGTCGCAGACGTTGGCGTAACCAGCGCTTCTTACCGTGCTCGCCGCCATTTTCTGGTCGATGGCAATGCGGCTTCCCTCATGTCGCCTATGTTTGTATTTAAAAACGAGGTATTTAGCTTACTGGTCTTGATAATAGTTTCTTACACACCACAAATAAAGTCATGGGTCTAATTATTCGTTCCAAACAGTTAAAATGAATATAAAAAGCGTGTCCTCGATGTGAACACGTGACATTGCACTTGGTTTCGTTTTTGCTTCAACTGCAAGCGATCGGGCCAGGGCGCAAGCGCAACGCCGATGTACGCTGGAAGCAAGAGCCGGTTGGCTTTCGTTGTTTTTGTTAGACCGGAGAAAATCTGGCAAGTATGGCAAGTACGCATGGCGCCGCTATTGTTTTGGTTTGACGGGACGCGAGAAGCTTCGCATAGAGCTTTGCAGTTTGCGAGCACATAGTGAAGACGTGACCGGAGAAGTGCCCCTGTGATGTTCCCGGAAGACGGAAAGTACCATTCGTAATCATCGTGTATGCTTTGAAAGCGAAGGGAGTCACAGGGTCCACGATTGCGCAACCACAAGCCAAGGTTCACGACAGCGCGGCGTTGACTTCGGCGATCTCGTTCTGGTTTGGTGCAACAGGGCGATGCGAAAAAGAGCTGAAACGTTCGTCGTGTGTGGTGCGGTGTTTTGTATTCCGGGTCTGTTTGAACCGCGCTTTTAACACGGAGCGCAAATTGTTTGTTGCGGGGTGGAGGTTCAACGGGTACAGTCCCGTCGTCGTCAGCTGGTCCGGTCCAGCTGGTCCGGGAGGACGCAGCGAGCGGTTTTAAAAGTAAATCTTCCTTCGTTCCGTTTTAAACTGTGAAGATATCCCGACACATACCGTGAGTAAGAAGCAGCGGGCGTTTTCAACAAAATTACGTCGTTTTAATTGAATGATGGACTCCGGATTGTTGTCTTAAATCTGCCGTTTTTATGCTTCGTGTTGGACTGCGTTTGCACTGCGACGTACACCGCTCGAGTAGATGATTCGGTCCTGCAACGAGTTTGTTCCGCCAATCATGCGGCGTGAATAAATTAGGGCAAGGGTTCCTACCTGCCCACAGATGCATGTACTAAGACCATTTTTTTACGTAGTGAACGTAGTGCTTTTTCTTTATTTTGGGAAGAGGCGTTGGTGCATTTATTATGGTACAATCACTTGAGAGTTGAGAAATTGGAGAGCGAGCAAGCTTTCCCAACTTTGTCTCTTTCTCTCTTTTACTGCCCTGTTTCAGTTTCAGTACGCATATCAACTAGCAGGTACAAACTGCTCTAAAGCAGTTAAAAAACGGGAAGCTTAGGACGGTGCGGACTCCGTGTTTCGCGCTTTTCCCAAGGTGACGGGGTAAATGCTTTTGTGAGGTATGCCGAATATGTAAGCGATTTTGTTATGCCCGTCGTTTGCGTCTCTCCAGCAAAACGAATAAAAGGATCTACTACAAAGGCGCAATCACAAGCCAAGATTTACGATAGCAGTGCGTTTGCTTCGGTGATCCCTGTAGCTGTATTTTATCCTGCTCTCTGCAACACCGTGTCATGACGAAGAGCTGGAACGGTAACGGTTTGTGCTGGCCTCCCGGTTGACAGAAACCCGCGTCGCCCGCATCGGCACCGAGTGCGCTTGGGCTGTCGATGCTCAAGCCTTTCATCCGCGGCTTGTCGCCAGCTCATCCTACTGCTCAACGGTGAGGAAGGGCGAGAGTAACCTCGGAAGTGAATGTAAATCCTCGTTCATTCAGTTATCCGGTGTCAAAGTGTCGAAGATGTCCAACGTGTACTGAGGGCGGGAACTACGAGCGTTTTGCCTTGCTTTTATAACCGAAACCACACCAACGAGATAACTGCCTTACGTACTCCAAAATGACGGAAGCAATAAGTTTCAACAGGTCGAGTACGTCACCGGGGATGTAGGCGAGACGGCGCACAATGTTTAAACACTTTCAGTATCCACGAGTGGTACCAGGAAAGCGACGTCAACAGAGAAGGAGCTCGCGATTCAGCATAATGCAGTGCTACGGGCCCGTGTATCTTCAAAGTTCGGGGTGGTTTCAGTATGAAAAAGAAGAGGCATCAGCGCCTCACACTAGTGTTTACGAATAACACCGGTCACAAACTCCCGAGCCCCACCGCTCCACTCGACACCGACACAACATACGACAACAAACTGCATCAAAACGCCCCTAAAGTGAATGCGTCTGCTCCCGTACTGCAACTAGCGGAAGTGAAGTGTTGGGCGGATGTCCTTCACAAAAATATATTTAAAAAATGCTTTGCGGACGGATCATTTTCATTTATTATTGTATACATAATGACAAAATCCCAATAATTTGTTTTCCTATCTGATTCAAGCTAGTCGGAATGCTCATAACACTGGTCAAGCAAGAAAATAACAAAAATTTGAACTTTTTCATGACCGGTTTAAGATTTATTGTTAACGTATCGTTATTTATTGCAACGGACTAACATTATAGATTTTGCCTCCATACTTCTTAAATGCAAACAGTTCTAACACACGGCTGTCCATTGCGCCGTGTTTTGTGTATTCTTCTATAAATCTGTAATGGTCAGCGACCAAAGAGCTCACCCGCACATGTCAAGCTTATATGCGCCGCGGGGAGAAATGCATACTGAGTAGGAAGTGTCGGGCGTAGTGTCGTTGATGTGTTTGTGTACATGTCGGTGCTGTGTAGGATGTGGTACTGGTTTGCCTGCGTTGTATGCAGGGTTGCTCTCTAGTCGTGGTCGTTCGCAGTGTTCACAGACTCGTCTTTTTTTAAATACAGGCTGCTAGAAATCTCGATAGGTGGCGCAAGTTACCGCCCGATTTTAAATAGTTTGCTCAAGTTATTTATCCATGTGAGTTCGGCATTCGTTTTTTTGTCCAGCGGCTCGTTGAAGCTACCGACGCCGCCGACCGCCGACGACGCACGTACAGTACGTACGTACCTTTGCACGTAGGTACGTCCGCCGCTTGGAGACTTTACTGTGTATAAAAGACATCGAACGAGAACTAACGAGCCCTGTGTGCTTTCAATTCGGGTGAAAGGCGCGCGGCTCGCTGGGCTCGTCTCTCGCCTGTTCTCGGCCGCTGGCCGCCATGTTTCATAAGGAACACGCTCGAAACATGTTTTGCTGAAGGCAGCCACGGTGTAGCGTGTGAAGTTTACACAGCACCTCATGTGTAGACAAAAAACACAGATAGCTGCGTGTAGAACGAACACGTTTTGACGTGTCCGCTATGGGACAACGGTTTACACGTCTGGGCGTGTTATTTTTGCTAACAGTGTAGTCGATGCAGATTGTTGGGCTAGTTGGTACTGGGAATTTGACGTCATGATGGCGCTTAAGACGAAGACAAAAGAGAGACAGACAACACGGAGCGCTCCGTGTTGTCTGTCTCTCTTTGGCCTCGTCTTAAGCGCCATCATGACGTCAAATGTAGTCACTTTCGATAAAATACAAGGAGCATATGAATCGGGTACCGTCCACTTTCCGAGGTTCCCGTAACTGTTTTACGGGAATTGCAGCCAGACATTTATCCCGACCCGTTGATCTTTCGGAAACTTGTGCACTTTGCCCAACGACTTTGCCGCACAATGCCACTTTCAGATGCAGGACATCTGAGGCAACGCTTCACGCAACATCTTGGTAGCATTCACCACGGGAATTCACCACGGGCACTCACTACTAATGGCCAACACTTAAATGTGCAAAACAACTCATGTTGAAATACAGAACAGCGAGTAGAACAAACATAACTGCAAAGGAATCGCACGGCGAACAAATCCCGCGACTCATTTCGTCTGCTGCGTGCGGAAAAAAAAATCGCACGGTCGGGCGTAGCCACGTGACTTCCGCCACTCCCTCTCTTTTCTCCACTTTTCGGTGCGGTGCGGGGGTTTCGGTTTCGGATTCGAGCAGTTGCGTTTTTCGGCTTTATTGAAAAAAATACGTGACTCTTGCAAAATATTAATTGGGTAGTATTCTGACAACCATAATCCATCGCCAGGCAAAAAATAAAAAAAAATTGTGCGTGTGTGTGTGTGGGGGGGGGGGTGTCAGTGTCCTTTAATGAAAATACAATGAACTCAGAAATTTTAACAATCAAAGCCAAATGTGAAGACGCAGAGAACAGACTGCGGTGGTCAACTCTTTTGTGTATGGGCTTTCCGGATTCGCAGTTTGAATCGTGGCATCAATCCAAAGGGAAAGGTTTTGAATTTTGCAGAGGTAAACTCGGACTAGAACTAGATACCGCCAATCTTGAACGACTGCATCCTTTAGGTCGTTTATGACTCGAAAAAAAAAAAAGAACAGACCGATCTTCTTAATATTTCTGTGATACAAGGAAAGGGCCGCAGTTTTGGAATGGGATTTCAAACTACGAGGTTCTCATTTTGGTATTTGAGAGGACCTTTCGCCCTCTGTTCGACTAGCTCGGAGCCAGCTGTTTCAGCCTGTAAAGCCTCAAAACTTTCCTTTTAAGATTCGCTTTGACAAACTTCGCATGCAAAACAAATGGTTTGGATATGATACTGCTTCAAACAGTGTTAAATGTTTGTTTTTTTATAACTACGTTCCGTAGTAAACCAGGCTTCTAATTTTATCATGTTCAGCAGCACGCGCCTTAAGAAATAAGACGTCACATCTAATTTCCTTCACAAATATTTGTAGTCCCAAGTCAAAACTGAAGAAATGTGCAGTACTCCAGAAGATATCAGTTTCTGATATTGCAGTCCTGACCGAAAGATGACTGAAGCCCGATATACGCGATGACGAGATTTTTCCTAGTCGCCTTAACTTTTGCCCCTACCGTAGGAATAAGTCACTGCAACGTGGTGGTGGTGTTCTTATCGCTGTCAGACGACATGTTCATTTTGTTGGTATCTAGCTACATTGCAGTCTAGAAGTTATTCGTGTCTGTATTTGTTCAAATAAAATCGACATCGTACTTGTTACCGACCTCCCAGTAGTGATTCTACATTCAAAATTGAACTACACAAAGCCGTTTTGTAAGTCATCACGCGCTTTTTGAACGCGAATATTTTATTGCTTGGAGACTAACTTTCGCAATATATACTCGTCTAGCCTTACAGCTAACGCATAGCGAGAGTCCAGTCAGTTTCTGGAGCCATGGTTGCTGTTTAACTTAAATCACGTACTTCAGAGCCCGACACGTGGTGACACTACCCTCGACCTAGTACGCAGTCCTCCCCCGTACTTTTTCAGTCTATTAATTACAGAAATGGGTTCAGAGATCACAAACTGCTGCACTTTTCTATGTACGTGTCTGTTTTGGTAAATATGCCCGTGAAAAAGGTAATACGGGACTTCAATAAAGCAGATGTTTTGTCAATGAATAGTCATTTAATAACACTTTTTAGACGTATCAAATGAATTTTGATTTAAGAAGTGTTGAAGAAAATTTGACTTTTAATAAAAACAAAATAAATTAACTTACTGAAGCATTTTGTACCTACAGTGCGAATTCTAAGCGATGATTGCCAGCCCTGGTACAGTAAAGCCCTAAAGTCGCTAGACAATAAAATACGCTTTTTTCATAAAGCAAGTAACTGAAGACAAACTCTTCAGTTACTTCATGCTGTTCTTAAGGAGTACACTAGTCTAAATAAATACTCATAAGGTAAAGATTTTAATTAAGATCTGTCAGCCATACTTCGAAGCAACTCCCAAAAGTTTGGAATTTAATGTCGTCAAAACGTAGCATTAATTAATGCCGTCCAATTGGCTGGAGAGGGTGGAAACCACGTGGACGAAAAACGGTGCTCAGAAGAAGTAATGAATATTGTTTTCGCCTCAACGTTCAGAAACGACAGCACTTAAAGTATGCCTGAACTACCAGCTGGCCAATGCAAGCCTACGACCCCAATGTTTAACCTGTGGGTATTTCTACTCTTATTGAAGGCCTTAAAATTGCTGCTTCTTCAAAGCCAGATGAAATATTGTAAAAAAAAAACTAAATATGTCTCAAGTAACATTCTTCAATTGGTATTTCATGAGTCATTGTTCGAAGGTCGCCTTCCTTCTGATTGGAAAATGGGCAATATTAGTCCGGTCCACAAAAATGGTGATCGCTCCTCGCCTTCTAACTATTGTCTCATTTCACTAACTTCAATTCCATGCAAACTTCTTAAACCTATTATTTAGTTCTTCATTACGATAGATTTAGATCGCAATGTTTTTTTTGTTTTTTTTTTAATGAACAGCAACATTACTTTCGCCGAGGACATATCTGCGAGACACAACTCGAAATTTTCTAATGACATCCCATCGTAACCTTTAATCTCGTAACGAAACCAACGCTATATTTTTGTACTTTTCCAAGGCATTTAATCGTGATCCTGATCTTCGTCTCATCTCAATTTTTTCTCGCCTTCATTTAGATCCTCAAGTAAAATTATGGGCCCGCGGTTATCTCACCTCGCGTCTACAATACAGGGCCTTAAATAAACAGGAATCCAATTAAGTTAACGTCACAACCGGTTCACCTTAAAGCATACTCTTTCTACATCTTCTATTTCGAGTTTTTATTACTGATTTTCCTAATTAAATTTCTTCGAGCGTACGTAATTTTGCCGATGGTTGTGTTTTCTATCCCGAAATTACGCCCCCTAATGGCCAAGCACTCCTTCAAGACGACCTAATTCATATTTCTACATGGTGTAAAAACTGGCTCAGGGCGTTAAAGGGACACTGACACCCCCCAAAATTTTTTTTTAATTTTTTGCCAGGCGCTTCATTATGATGTCGGAGGACAACCCAATTAATATTTTGCAACAGAGTAGCGTATTTTTTTAATAAAGCCAAAAGACGCAACTGCTCGAAACCGAAACCGAAACCCGACGGAGGTCGGAGAAGTGGAGAGAAGAGAGCGAGTGGCGGAAGTCACGTGGCTACACACGACCGTGTATTTTTTTTTTTTTTTTTTTGTTTTTGTTTTTGTTTTTGATTTCTCCTTCCCGGTAGCAGACGACATGCGGCGTACGGGAACTGTTCGCCGTGGGATTCTTTTGCAGTTATGTATGTTCCGCCCGTTGTTCTGTACTCCAAGATAAGTTGTTTTGTATATTGAGGAGTTGGAGATGAGTAGTGAGTGCCCGTGGTGGATTTTGATCGGCTCCGAAAAGAATACACCCAAGATGTTGCGTGAAGAGCTGGCTCACGTGTCCTGCGTCCGAAACAGAAGTGGCATTGTGCGACAGAGTTTCCGAAAGATCAACGGGATCGGGACCAATGGCTGGCTGCAATTCCTGTAGACCATTTACGGGCACCTCAGAAAGCGGACGCTACCTGATTTATATGCTCCTTGCATTTTGTGGAAAGTGATTACATTGAGTTCGCAGGTGTCAAAAAGGAAATCCCATACCATTTAATTCAGCGACGTGTCGTCCACAACATTTGTTTCTTTTTTATTTTTGTTTCTTCAGTGATAATTGTAAAAAAAGAAAAGAAATGTAGACATCAAAAAACATATGAAAAAAAAAAAAAAAGGAAGAAGTTTCGCGGGGGATTGAACCCGATCCTACGACGTATAAAGCAGACGTCTTTCCCACTAAGCTACTGGGGTATATCGAAACAGGGGGATCTCTTTCCTTAGTAATAATTCAGCCAATAAACTGTAAGTTGGGAAGTTTGCTACCGATCTTCCTTTAGCAAAAGCACTCCCGGGTCGAAGTCGGGATGCACCCCGCATTGGCGACATTCTCGCCTTGTAAAGAAATCGTACGCGTGCATATTCAACTCGAAGTAGACACGTCGTGCTTGACGTTTGCGCGAGCGATGTCTTCAGTCACGAGAAGGGAGCGACGGCTCGGCGACGTCTTCGTGCAAATCGGCTTGGTGGTCGGGCGTGTCGTACGGGATAAAGACCAATTCTTTTGATCAGTCCTAAATTTCTCTTTTAAAGGCAGACAAAATTTTCCGGTATTGCGAACGACAGTTCTGAAATAGAGGTCTCACGCCCGTCGTCCGCTGCCATCGCGTCCCTGCGAGTCCCACGATACGCGAAACGACGCACGCACAGAATGCTTCTGGTTGTCTGTGAAACTTTTTTTTCAATCAACGTATTTCCAGCTTTTTAGAAGCTACAAAAAATGGGTTTCATATTTTTTTCTATTTTTAATATTGAGTGTGTGCCTTCAGTGACCCACGACTTTGATTAAATTTGGTGGTCGCATCGATACCTTAGAAAACGGCCCGTGACCGCAGAAAAGAGAGTGAGCGAGACTCGAACCGGCCAGTTCTTGATCGGCGGTTTTCGGGCGGAAAGAAACCGAATTTCGAGCCGCAAATTCTGTTCTGGGTAGTTGAGCTCTCATATGTCACGTACAACTAAAAACCTCGGCGAGCATAAATACCCTGCCAGTGTCCCTTTAAAGAAATCTAAATGCCATGTCATCCGCTTTAGGCAAAAAAAGGCCCCTTCCTCATTTTCATACATGCTAGATAGCGAGATCATTGAAGTAGTTGATAAGTAAATAATATGGTGTCGCCCTAACTTCTGATATTGCATTGATTAACCACGTTGACATCATTCCTTAGGCTGCGTCAAAGACTTTTGGCTAAATCCGGCGCTGCCCGAGTGCTGCTCCACCTAAACCTAGGAAACTTGCATATGAAACCTTTATTCGACTCAAATTGGAATACGTTGCTGCAATCAAGTATCCCCATCAAAATTTCCTAATTACTCAGCTAGAACCGGTCTAATGCAAAGCAGCCCGCTACATTTTATCTAACTACGATTATACTGTTAGCGCCTCCACTTGTTAAAAATTAATTACTACATAAGCCATCGCGGTCGCCTCGTCGCATCAACAACTCCTGCAATTTTCAACGCATATCTGGTTCCATTATTGCATTTAACAAATCATTCTTTCCACTCACGATGATGGACTCGAATGATCTTACAGAGTCAGTTGTGTAAATTGCCGATCCCGAAATCTTTAAAAATTCAGTCATCTTACATTTTTTCACAAAGCCTAGAAAAATTAACATTTCTTTTGTTGCTCTTCGTTCCAATAGTAAGTGTTGTCTTTTTCTTGCGTTCAATCTAGTTATTGTTTGTTTCTTTAACTTGCAAAAAAAAACCGCTTACCCCTTTTTTATGTAATGCCCTGGTAAGAGGGCCTTAAGGACCAATAAATAGATCAATAAAAAAAAGGTAAGAGAACACAGCATATTGCTACACCGACAGTTATGGTCGCTTGTTTTCAAGGCAATATAGTACTTGTTATTTTTTCTACTAAAAAGTGATCATCAATCTCAGTCAAACTATGCGCTCAATGCTGCAAAACGTATTGATCGGTATATTATGATCTTTGATTCCGCAATAACTGAGAGAGAATAACGAAAATGAAATTGCGTAAGTTGTTTTAAAACAACTCTTTGCTTCGCAGCTGTGTGCAAATCACTCGATGAGCACGCTGCATGTGGATTGCGACCAAATGCCGTTCGCGCACACGACGCGTGCTGTAAGGGAAAAATAATAAACAAAAATTATCGCGCTTACGCGTGTTCCTGCGCGCAGCACGCATCAGCCGAAAATCAAGTGGCTGGAAGCCTGTCGCTGAACCCGGTAAGCAAAGGTTGTACTTGCAAGCGCCGCTGGAACCATGCAGGTCGTGTTTTTTACTTTGCTGCTTCTTGCTCCGGCCTTCTTCTTGGCAACCGCTGAACGTGTGAACGTGTGTGGTACGTGGAGCGTATACATCCAATTAATTCCATTTTCATCATATTCAATTTTATCAAAAGCTTAATTTAAATGCACACTCTAAAAAATTCAAAGCGTCTACTTTCCCGCAAATTTCCTTGAGTGTAGCAAATCGGAATGATTTATCATAATTGGACAAGGATAGCAGATGCATGTTGGGAGTTTGCAGCAGCGATTTATACGCTTAAAGCTCGATCAAATGGTGCAATTTCAATAAATACTTTCATCTACATTGTTTCTAAACTTTCTTACAGAATTGCCTAATCTTAGAGTTGAAGGTGTCTTTTTTTGCGTTTCCTCTGCAGCTTCGGATTCGGTAAGTCTCCCCAGTCAACTCTCACATATTATGTGTAAATATTATACAATATGTGGTTAGGCTGTAAAAAAACGCAGAGCCTGTTTTATTATTTAGTTCGACGTGAGCGCGTTGGTAAAGTTAAATAAAAACAGAAAGAATAAACATAGGGACGGACAAAACAGCACCTCGAAAGAGGTGCGGTTTTGTCCGTCAATATGTTTATTCTTTCTGTTTTTGTCTTATTATGCTCAGGTTTTTTACTTCGAGATTTGTTCCTTGGCATTATTATCGGGTAATGCCGTATTCTCATTGATTGAAGAGCGATAAAGCATGCGGGGGACTTACGATGCCCTGTGGTTCTTTCACTTACCATTGTAGCTTGAGTCACTGAAAATTTGTTAGACAGTCCAGTAGAATTGCCGGGAAATAATCAGGTAATCGCCCCTTTTATCGCAATGATTTTCTTCGAAAAAGAATTATTTTTTTTTCCGGAACTTCTCACTAAAACAACAAGTTAGCAACTGCGCAGTTTTGAAGTTACGAATTGCTGTCTAAACTGCATGAGAGCACTAACATACATATGCCTTGTTATGAGTTTCCGTCAGGGTCGCCAATTGTGTTAGTAAACAAAACTGCTCGCGATGATTAGCGCGATATATAGCCAGAGCATATATGCATTACTACTTTTGAAAGTTTTACATTGGAATAAAATCTGCCACGCTATTACGTGTGCTGATTGAATTTGATGTTTTTGCGTCATTGGTATAAACATGTATTCATATAAAATATCTATGCAGTATATGTGCGAAAAATGTCATTTAGCGCAAAGAAAAAGATATATATGCCGCAATGTTTACAGGCTTTAGGAGCTTACTGGACAACAATCACGGATAGCAATTATTCGAAGACTGAACTGACATGCAATTTTCTCCTCTTTTTTGTGCGAAGACCATCGCAAGATATAATTTACCAGTTCACGCCAGTTGACTGGAGGGGCATGGTCTTCACCATTATTTCAATGAAAGCGATTGGTTGAAAAGTTTGGATATAAATATTTCTGTGAATTGAAAGGCTTCTCCAAAATATTTTCCAATCTTTGTTAGTTGGAGACTGTTTATATCAAGGCATTCTAGCATATAACTTCAAGTAACACAGTAATGTATTTCCACATATTGTTACACGTCAGCTTAAATTAAAAACGAATGAGTTCCATTGAACATTTTGAGTCGACGGCAAAATCGGATAACTTGAAAGTTTGGTATAATATTTCTGCACTCAAAACGTTTACAGGATTGGTCTTTTTGCCAAATTCACTCGCCCCGGCGTTCTGATGACGTTAATAAAACGTACTTGTTTTCTTTTTTTTCCCTTTCTTTACAGCTGAAGACTTCATTGTTTTTTATGAAGAAGTTAACAAAATGCGAAACCTACTCCTGTGCTGTGGAGGAATTTTGCCGTAGTGGCAGTACTTTTGTAAGTTGGTCGTTTTTAAATATGTCTAACATTTAAGAAACAATTTAGCCGCCTTTAAGAAAGCATGTGCAGAAGAATAGTCTTATGTGCCACTGGCTTAGTTCATGGTGCGGCGCCGGCCATATTTAATATGGTTGTTTGGTACATATTGCTAGCATCCTAAACTGTCCCAAATAAACACGAACTTATAAAGATAGAGACTGAGAGTTAGACGAGTTCAGTTTTCGTCATGCATTTATCAGGCTCGGCGGATAATTGTCGTGGCAAATTGACTAATTCACTTCTCTCATATCCCCACTCAATCAACTTTTAATTTGCAGGTTTTAATGGTCATTATAGTATTTCAAAATTGATAGCAATCACTATTATAGGTCAGGCCAATTTAAAGAATTTGAGGAAAGGTAATTGTCTCCTGCCCACGATGACGCTCGGGAGAGTAACGTCGTGGTTTCAATCATGCCATCCCTATCTTGGCAGCGTGTCCTTGGCAGGTGCACCGACGTGACTCAGACGACTACGTCACTCCTCCACGCGTCATTGTAAAACCAACTTGATGGGCTCTTTTGGCGCATAATAATTTTTTATTGCTAAAAGAAGCGCCAAAAATGACTGTTAGGTATCTAAAAAAAAAAAGTTACCTTTCAGCAAACTCTTGAAATTGGTCTGGCGTCTAATAGTAATTATCATCGATACTGCGATTCCAAGATGATCTCTAATGCCAATAAATAACCAGTTATATTAAAAAATTGAGTTAATTAATCAACTTACCGCGACGAGTATCCTCTCATTCAATCTCCGCCGAGCCTGATAAATGCATGGTGAGGACGGACTTCGTGTAACTCTTACGCCCTTTTTTATCTGTTTGAATTAAAATTAAGGACTCTTTATGTTTGGTTTTGCTTTTTGTTATTTTCACGATTCCAATATATGTTTTACGATTTTACGATACTAAATTATTCGAACACGTTTTTACATACTAGTTATTTGCAGGAATGTTTTATGTTGTTTTGTTTTTCTACAGGAGCTGGAATTGTTGAAATTTCTTGAGGTAAGCCTTGACTTTTATCTTTTTTTTTTTAAATACCCCATGATGGGGGCTTAAACGAAAACAATGGCACATACAAGAAGTCGAAATTTAAAAAAAAATAGTATGAAAATTAATAATGCTGAATATTGAGGCACAAATTGTCCAAAAAGTATGTAAATGAAATTATGTGTACGTGTTGAAAGTTTAAAAACCAAGAAGACATGTGAGACATTATATATTCATGCATGGTTTCCTTTTTCAGTGATTCTAAATTTAGAGCGCGTATATAGAAGTACACATTATTCTAGCCAGAGACGACACACGACAGGGGCGACAGGATAGAAACACGCACGTCTCAAACTCAGCTAAAAAGATTTTACTCACACATCGTGTTTTATATGCCACCCCTCGCAAAACCACTACCGAGTTTGCATACGTGTACAGAGCCTGCGCCACGCCTCCATAAAACAGCCAATGGTACGCCCCTGTGTACCCCACTTTCGCATGACCCTCACCGAGTGTGCACACGTTTACACATCTATCGCACGCCCTTTCATAACACACTCAATGGTACATGACTCAAACTTCTCTAACAAAACCTTATATTTTTATATAAATTTCTTGCAGAAGCTTGAGGCATGTATCATTGAGTGTGTTATGGAGGGCGTTTGATAGTTGTGTGAACAAGTACTGACTCCGTAAGGGTCATGCGATGGTGGGGTATATGAGGACGTACACCATTGGCTGTTTTGTGGAGGTGTGGCGCTGGCTGTGTACACCTGTGCAAACTCAAAAGAGATCGTGTGAGGGGTGGCATATAAAACACGATATGTGAATAAAATCTTTTTAGATGCGTTTAAGACGTGTGTGTGTGTCCCTAGTCCCCCACGTCGTCCGTCGCCTCCGGTTAGAATCATGTGTTACGTTAACCGGCTTGCCTGTCCATTAACCCTGTCTCGCATCTAGAATCTTGTGTTTTATTTAATTTATGCGTGGCTTCACAAAACATTGACCAAGAACAAGTGACCTTACAAATACAAAAATCTTACGTATATACCTACGTTTCCTCTTTCAGAACCCGGAGCTTTTGTGCGAGTTTTTCAGGTTGTCAAATCTTTGTACCAAGGATGAACGGAAACCAAATGACTTGTGAAAGAGCAGTTAGGATCTGGCGATTGCCATCCTCTTTTTGACCGAATTAACCAATAAGGCGTGCGTGTCCTCCAGTCATTCGGCACGGGAGCTTAACAAATTGTCACCTTATAAGAAAATAAAAAAAGTTCCCGGTTCTACCGGCGTGAAAATAAAAGTGGTCCCGATTGCTTGAGATTACTTTTGCACCGCGAGTCTCGTGATTCCAGCTGGTGCGTCGAATCCCGTTGCAGGAATATTTGCTTTTTCATGTGAATATTATAGGTCCACATGTGCTCCCTTTAGCACCTATACAAAACTTCCCTTTGGTTCCGTGGGCCTTCTTTTTATCCGTTTCATAAATCATATATCACCAATAAAATAGTAGGACGCTTTGCTGGTGCATTAATTACATCTTGCCGATAAAAGACATTGTTTACTTTTAGATATGTATTTATACCCGAATTTGCGTAAAAAGGGCTCAATGTGTTTCTTTTTGCAACGAAGCTGTGTATTGCTAGGGTTTCGTAAATTTTTTAGTGCATGACCAAAAACTTTACGCTCGCGCTGCTGCACGCGCCGCACGCGCACGCCTTCCCCGTGTAAAAGATTCGCAGTAAATAACCAAAATAAAGCGTTGACGAACGCGTGCAAGATGCCATTTGTTTTCGGCTTTTGCTTTAGAACAGTTACTACTGCAGACGCCGGCACGTGCGGCTAATGGAAAACCATTCCCTGCATTCCCCTTGATGCTTGGGTAATTTTGCAATAGGTTTCTTTCACTTCTCTTCTTTCGTCGCAATGGGGAGGCCGCGTATAGTCCGGGCTCCCGAAGAGCAACACGCCCACGAAGAGCAACGACGGGAACGGCAACGAGAATAGAGAGTGTCAGGGAACCGTTTTTGCACATCCGATACGGTACGATGGGCACTCCGGTACGAACTGCGCATGCGCCTGTCTTCTGCGATCTTACCGTAATGCGCTGGTGGAACCGTAAGGCACGACCAATGGCCGACATGGACAGTCTCGCTTGGTTAGCAAAGCGGCTATTTCGCTGGCGGAGAGAGCGTGCCATGGCTCCAAACATGAAGAAAATAAATCGTGGCAGTGCCTGGCAGGAGCGCCATGTGTGACAGCAAGTCCATAAAGTTTGAGTCGGCAAATAAGAAGAATAAAGACCAAAACGCAAGAGGACTTTTTCAATAGAAATAAATTGGTGTTTACCGTTGCGTCAAATCGTCTGCTCGGTAGCTCAGTGGATTGGAGCGCCGCATTCTTGAGCTCGTAGAGGACCGGTAGTGGCCCCGACACCTTTTTTTTTATTTTTTTATTTTTTACATATTATAAGGTTGTTTTTTTTTTTTTGTTCTTTTTATACAAACATTGGATGTGCATTTTGAGCACTTATCGCCCGTTTTTTACAGCTGCTGTTATGACTGAGGATTATCTGTAGTAGCAACAGTGTGAGCAACAGCCTTCTTCATCAAGGCTCTGGATACTTTTTAGTTTAAAAATGTTGCATGAATTAAAACTTTCTGTACAAATGATAATCACATATATCCTATAAACCGAGCCCTTTGAATATTGGGTGATAGTTTTAATAAGTGTACCGCAGTAAAGTTACAGGTTTTCCTTTATATTTTCTTCGTGGTCGTACCGTACACGGCGCAACGATCGGTACACGGGCGTACGACCGTGATCGTCTGCTATCTGTACCGTAAGAGAGCAACATAAGCGCCGCATCTACCACCGTCCCTCCGCCTCCTCCTCGCAAGCCGTTTACAGCAGTACACAGCATCTTTCTACTTCGGGAGGTGCTAGGCGCTACTCCTCTTTCGCTCTAGCACTTTGGAATGACGCAGCGTTGAAAAAGAACTTGTTGCGAACTCTCGTTGTGAGGAGCGAAGGAACGGATTGACCTCCTCATAAATAAATATAGAGATTTGAGACGTACTGAAAGATACGTCATTCCAAAAATATACACACTGTATGGAAAGAAAAACAGAAATCATTACATTCCTTCCTTATTTAACGAACTCCCAGAGTCCCTTATGAATATAGAATCCACCAGGGTACTAAAAAGGAAACTAAGGAATTGGTGTCAAGCATCTGAGCTGTAGATATCGCAGCCTAACCGTTGGAGATGTTTCGTACTTTTATTTCATGGTTGCGTGAGTAGACTTGGCTATAAACACCTATATTTCATGCTCTAAAGTGTTCCTTTTTGTATTTATTTGTGCCGCTAATTTTGTGTTCCTTTCATTTTTTTTTTGTTTTGTGCTGCAGAGTGTTTTTTTTTTGTTTTTTTTTTTGTAACAACATGTTTTGTAGTTGGTCGCCTGGCCCCACATACAAGCAGAATGCTGCTTTTGTGGGCCAGCTCTTTATTTTGTATGACTTGATCTTAAAATAAAAATTGAATTAAATTGAAAATTGAAGTGAAAATTGAATTGAATTAGCTTTGTACAAGAAAATGGCCGCATCAACTTGAGAAAGTGAGTATATTTTGGTTATTTTTGTATTTTCTTCGAGATTTAATATTTCTAGTTTTATTAGTCCATAGCTCTCTTAATACTCGATCCTGCATTGGGCCTCGAAGGAAAGAGACAGGATCACTAGCAGACGACTTCGAATGTTGATGATAAGCGCGCGCGAGCGTGTTCTTGTGCCAAATCGAGTTTGCTTTCGGCAACGTTTCAGCATATCAGGACGTGGTTGGTGTAAACATCATATTTGGTTGATGTAAAACACCAAAGCTTGCCCGCTGAGAACGCATGATTTATTAGAAAAAAAGTTACCATGTACGGTCGAGGCATTATTTTATTCTCCAAGTATATAAATCTGGTAAACAGAAAGAAAAAAACAAAACAAAATACGCTGGCACATCATTCGTGGTATCCGCACATCCTTCCTGGTATCACAACTTTTTTGTTTACTCAAAAGCTACGCCAAGTTGAACGTCCTATGCCTTTCCGCCAACAAGCGGCTCCTCTTAGTGTATCGGTGCTCGGTGGCACCCGAAAGAAATGTGACTGACTTCGTGTCACGGCACACCAAAAAGAATGTTTATTCCCTCGTGCCCCTGCACAAGTCACGGGCCCCACGGCACGCGCCTGCGTGCCTCGCTTATAGAAAGCGGGAAGTTCAAAAAAGACTCACGACACACTTAGTGCGCAGACAGTCGTACAAAATCACTTTTTCTAGATTTCTTTCGCTGAATAGAGCCAACTCCAAGTCATGGTCAAAAAGATCGAGCGCCATTGTTGTCGGAAAGCTCGTCTGCTTCTTAGCAGACGAACATTTTAGAACTTCGCGGTGCCAGGGGCGACACGCCGTGGTGCGCCAGGTTTTGTATTACGGAAGCGCATTCATTCCAGTAAAAAAACGGGACGAACTATAACTAGGTATACTATATTTTTGGTTCTCTATATAATTAGGGTGCGATCTTTATTTACTTGAGTTTCTGCGATTTGTACAAACACACGATTTGTCTTTTCTCGATGAGGCAGATGCAGGTTTCCGTTGCCAGGGGGCGCGACCTGTACCGATCGTCTGCTATAGTCTGCAAATACGGTTCCCCCAAAGCCGTTTCAGGGCACACGATCGGTCCACACGCCCGATCCAAGGTATCGATGTTTTTTCTTTAACGATCGTATTTTGTTCCGGTTCCCTAAAACTCTCTAGTGTCAGCTGCGGCGGCGGGCGGCACGTGTGTGTGCGTACCTTTCGTCACGATGACCACCGACCAAGACAGTAAATGTGTTCGTGCCTTTGTTCCAAATTCTGTGTCACGTCTGTGTCATGTGCTAAACAGCTTCGCTGGTCATCCCCGTTCACACAGTGGAATGGCTCAGGATTTTTTTAAAGTTTTATATTACTTTATACCTTATATTTAGGGTTCGGAGTTTTCGGTTTAAACCGATAAAAACCAAAAAAAAGTAGGCCGAATCCATTTTCGGAAATTCTGTTTTAACCGAAAAAGGTCAGTTTGTAGGTTCGGCGTTTTCGGTTTAAACAGATAAAAGTACGGTGGGGGAGGGAGGAGAGAGAGGGAGAGGGTGGGCTTTGCAAGGTTCGACATTGTGTGAAGCCCTCTTCCAAGGTTCAACATGCAACAAAAGAGGTCTTGGTTTGGACTTCGCGGGATCTGACCCTCTCTCAAACTTCCCTGCGGTTGAAAACATAAATACAAGGATTTTATTTTATTTTTGTTATTCCACTGGTCATTGTACGGTCATCACCTCAGACGGTCACGTCGTCAGAATGGGAAGGAAAAAGAAGCGCGCTGAAGATTATGCCCGCGAATTCCGCGATTTTGAGGTGTGTCCAGACGGAAGTTGTAGCGAAAACGCTTAGAGTGATCACAAATATCACAGCTACAAGGATCCTCTGATCCGGTGTCCGATTGTGTTTCTTTCATGTTCACCGAAAAAAAAGGTAAACTTTTTGGGGAATGAATATACACCGGAAAAAAGAACCGAAAATTTAATTTGAAAATAAACACCGAAAAAAGTACGCCGAATTTTGAAAAAATAAAAACCGAAAACGCGGAACCCTACTTATATTCGTTATCTATGAACTGCTTGAGTGATTAACGCTCATAAATTAGCCAGGGGAAAAAAAAAAGTTTAAAATCGGTAAACATAGCAATCAAATAAACATAATTAAAAATATCCCTTCGGCTTTCAAGATACCTTTAAAATTGCCAAGTTCCTGGTTGGGCATTAAACTCAGCTGTTTTAAAGTCTGCCCACGGGAGGGATGTTGGGAGGCGGAGAAAAGCTCACCCGAGAAAAACTTACCGCAAAACTGTGTGATGCGGAGAAAAGCTCACCGGCCTTTTGACGGATGCGGAGAAAAGCTCACCTACGAATCTAAGATTCAAGTGTTCACTCAAATGAAACACATTCACTCAAAGCATCCGGTAAGAGGTCAGGCATAGCCCGACGAAAATAAAATAATTTTGTTTCATAGAACACTAATTAAACAAATAATGGGGGAAAATATAAGCAGTGTAGAGGGCTGCCACTTGAGTAGTTTCTGGATATTCATCTATGTAGTGACCTTTTATATGGTATACTAACACCACATTGGAAAATCTGCACATTTTCCAATTTGTTTGAGAAGCAGTGGTTTCAATTCGTATCTTATTCGAACGGAAAACAAATATGTCGTATTTCCTCTGTCCCGGATACGTCATATTTAAATATGGTAACACTCGCACAAAGTAGGTTAACATAAAAGTGGTACGAGGGCTACGGCCAGGGTGGAGAACGAAAATCAGAATTAATTAAATCGTGATTTAAATCAGAGCGATTTAAACATGGTAACACTCACACAAAATAGCTTAACATAAAAGTGGTACGAGGGTTACGGCCAGGGTGGAGAACGAAAATCAAGATTACTTAAATTGTGATTTAAATCAGACCGATATTACTAGGATGATTGAAATCAAACCATGCCAGGAATAATTCTCAAAATATTTTCTGTTCTTTATCGTATGATGCTTTCTATATAATCATATATTCTGTGTATAAATCGACGAATCATCACACAAGAAATATCTAGATCGGATTGAACACGAGCGCAAAGCAGTGGTCTTCGAAGCAAATCCATGCGTTGAGCTTCATTTCCACCTCCGACCTTGTTCGTCAGTTACCTCACACTCTTTTGCAATGAAGTCAGAATACAAAAGACAGAAAAAAAAACTGAGAAAGTAATGTCGTATATCAAAAAAATCCAAGAGCAATTTTTGTTTTGATATCAAGGAAATTAAGCTGTTTTTCTTCTAGTGTGGCGTGTTTTCATAAACAAAACGTGTTAAAATTGCTGTAACATTTTACCGCATTGTTTTCACTGATCAGAAGGATTGATCAAACAACCTGACGTGTTAAAAAATGCATAAAATGATAGATAATCAGTATTTCCTAGCTACAGTGATATTAGCATATCAGCCTGATTTAAATAAAATAAATCTGATTTAAACTACTTTTAAAACATTTCTTTTTAATATTTTGGCTACCGCAGAACGACCTGATGTGAAGTGTGTACTCTGGGTGACACCGTCAATATAAACAAACTATTAACTTTTTTATACTTTTTAGTGGTTGCTATTAAAGCTACTAGTGCAATTGAAATTACTCATTCTGGGCACACATTTATGCGGTAAAAAGTCGACGCTGATACCCCTTCTCTAAGTAAAACGCGAAAAATTGCTTCGCGCTTACTCTGTTGCACGGTGTACCGCCTGCATGAGAGACGCCCTATATCCGTGGTGGCACTGCTGTTATTAAATGATAACGACCACTTTACATAATAATTGAATTCAAGATGAGCTTTTCTCCGGGTCTGTCAAAGGACTGATGAGCTTTTTGCCGAACCTGTAGAAAAGTGGATGAGGTTATCCGATGGGCTTTTCTCCTGTGAGCTTATCTCCGGTGAGCTTTTCTCCGGTGAGCTTTTTTTCAGGGATTCGGGAGGTTTGCGGTATACGGTTATATGTAGTCACAACAATTTTTATATACACAACTTTCGAAAATACTTGTCCTAGGGGGATACTTTGAAAAGTTGTGAAAAAAAAAGCAAATTCAAAATGGAAATTTTAGTTTTGTACACAATAAGCCGCATTTGTCTGCAGGCATTGATGACACCTCTCCGGATTTCTAGGATCCACCTCCTCTCGCTACGCACTACTACATTCGGCCATTAGAAAGCTGCCTCACTAAATACGTCAGCGGCTGTCATGTTTAAACGCGCAGACGAGCAACATCTATACACCAAGCATGTATACACCAACAGATAGTGCTTACAAACAAGCACGCTTCGCCCGCACCAGGTGTGGGCACTAGGCGTGCGCAGCACCGAATTCGGGAGGAGTGAAGGGTCTACGCATGCGCAGTACCTACAGCAGCGCCACCGTGGTCGCGTGACGTCAGTAAGTTAAGTGCGTCTATAGAGTATTCGTTTTCGTTGCTCCGTTTCACTTTTTGAAACCGACCAGAGCCGACGGTATAATACGATTCGATGTAGCCAATCATGCAGCGCCAAAACGTGCCTCGTCAAGGCGCTCGTCGTTTTTGTCAGTTTTCTGTCACCTAATATAAACCCCTCACACGTACAAAAAAAAAAAAAAAAAACCCGCAGGATTGCGGCGTGTTTACTCCGCGTGATTGTTTTAGCCAATGATTCCAAACGCGCAAAGACAACGAGTACAGCAAGAATACGTCTTTTTGACTCTGCTTGATGGGCTCCAGGGGATCGGCGCTTATCGGCAGCGGTAGGCGCTTATAGTGAAACTATGCATATATAGTTACTCCGGGATACACAAGGCGCATTAAACCAACGAGTCAGAAGTCATATAATGTTTCGAAATAAAACGTTATTTGATATTCTGTGGAGCTTTTGTTCGTTTTGTTTTAGGTAAACCTTCGGAGCATGCGGAGCGCAAGTTCGTCTGCTTCTTTTGCAGGGGCTGCGGTGACGTCAGAAAGATGCCGAGCTCTGATTGGCTCTGATTGAAGGATAGTGGGTAAACCGCAAAGCAAGCTGCCTTAAGGTCTACCCACTATCCTTCATTCAGGGTCAATGAGAGCTCGGCGTTCTGACGACACCACAACTTCTGCAAAAAGAAGCAGACGAACTTACGTTCAGCATACCTTTGGTTCTCCGCCATATTTTTATGTCAAAAACGTCCACACGCAATAATATTTCTTAAAACACTTTTTTTTATGTTGCGGTATGCTACGCAGGCCTGAGTTAGACAATAAATAGCGCTTATGAGGTCAGGCACGTATACGCGTTGGCGTTTATTAATGGCTCGTTTAAAACAATGCGAACGGTATTTATTTGGAGACCAAAGTTACCAAACAACCAAACTGTTTCCTGTTGCAACGTCTGGGACTAGAAACGTGAAATTGATGAACACATGGAAAAACGTGACATGGACGTTGACGCGGGAAAACAAACGCACTCCACACTTTGCAGAAAGGAACTCGAGAAGTCCGGAGTCGAACGGGCGATGCCACTTCGGCTGTCGAAGACTGGATCTCATCACTCTCAGGAGGCGCTGTTGCAACTACTTCCCATGCCTTCGATCACCTCGAGGATTTTCTGTTTTTTTTTTTTATAGGGAATAACAATAAATACGGGGTCAAGGTTAAGATCACATTTTAATGGCAAACACTGGAAAAAAAGTAACATTGTCTTCAAGTGTTAAGTGTTTTTATTAGGTTTAATAGCATTTCAATTATAACAAGACATTACTGTACGGTCCTCTCAAAATCAATTATGTACATTACTGAGTAAGACCTGTCTATTTTGACAGGGTGTTTCCCGAACGATTGAAATCAATCTTAAGAAACGAAACTTGAAATTATGAATTGATTCATTTGAGATAACGTTATCGATCGCAGCGGACGTCAAGTTACCAGTTGAAATTATAATTTGTGAGTCATTTACCTAAACCTTACTCAATATATTTTAAAATATTATCCTCGACTGACACAATCACTTTTCAAATTTTTGTTGTCCGTCGTCAAAATATCTCAATGCTGTTGTTAAAATGAGAGGACACATGCAAAGGAACAATATATATTTTTTTAAATAACCTAGAGTGAAAAAGAGTCATAACACAAATTCTGCAGTCTCTCTAAATTTGGGGAGGGGGTGGGTGGTTGAGGGCAAGGGGGGTATTTTTTATTTGTCCGAATCGTGGTTCCTCTTTCAATGAATAATGCACATCTACTTTACCCCAATGCCACGAATAACAGTGTTCCACATAGAACTGGTGATGTGGAGGTTCACAAATACGATTCACGCTATGATTATTGGTAGGTGCTCATCATATTCAACGTCACGGCGCGGCCCATTTTGATAGGTTGAATCTTTATGGCTGCGTCGTCGCCCACCAAGTCACTACCTTAAATCGGAGCATTGAATCACCTTTTGTCTACAGGGAAGCCGAAAGCGTGGGTATATTCATATAAAAGACGAAGTAAAGGTTCATACAAAGATCGTATCAGAGGCGAGTGTTTAGGTGTCAGAAGACGTCAACAGACTATAACGGGTATACCCGTTAATCTGAAGCCAATGTATTGACCTAATAGCTGCTAAATAAGTGATAAATGCGAATACTTACAGCTCCGTTCTCTTGGCAAAGTTGACTGATAAAGCAAATATCGTTCCTGCAGCCGAAGCTGGTTTGAAGCCAGTCGAGCTGTCGGTTATCCTTTAAAAACAATGCCGGACATAACAGATATTACAGTATCATGTTGTTTTTCGTACGCTTTGTGACTATCTGTGATAAAAAAATGGAAGTTGGGACGGCGTGATGTAATTTTAAAAATTCAATGATACAAAAAATAATTGTTGTGCCAACAATGGCGTGGTTATTATATGTGGGAGTATCTATACTCTCGTATAGCCACCAAACATCGGATAGTTTGAGTAAAAGAAAGTTACATGCAGTTTGTGCAATATGTACAAATTCTTTTTAGTGGCTTAAGACTTAAAAGAAATTTGCGGTTTACAAAATAACGTTAATGGGAAATACAAAACTTTGTATCAAAGTTTGGTTGCTATACCCAACAAAGATAATGTTATTGTCAAGGGCCTACTAAAATTTTAGCATGAATAATATTTTATAGTCTCCCTACTGTAGCCTCAACAATCTAAAACTGTGCGCCGGAATATGAATAATCAGCAGCACCATTACATCAGCTCGTAAATTTCAGCCGGGGAACAAATCGTAATTTACGCAATTATAATCGTGCCTCACTGTTGCTCATAACTGAGCTTACAGTTGCGCTATCCAAGATTACAAAGCGAAAAATAAAAACCACAGTAAATTGTTGTACCTTTCGAGAAGCATGACTGCGGACGCACGTCATAAATTTGGAGAGTTCATTATCTGTCATACCTATAAAACAAAAGATTTGAAATAAAACAGGAGCTTTCGATATAAGAACACCTTAACACTAGCGTTAAAATAGGAACACGAAAGCTTACCACAAAGTCTCGAGGATGTAGCCAAGCTCACCAAAGCGCAAAACACAATAAGGGTCCTCATAGCTCCCGGTTTCAGTCCGCTGGATTTCCGTCGGCTCTTCTGCTTCGACTAACGTTCGACGGACGCTTTATGTTGCCGACGGGGCAGTCTAGACAGGATGCTCGCTCCAATCAAGTCGCGATAGCAATGGCTTGACGGTAGACGCACGTGTGGGAGGAAGCACGGCCTCGCCCGTTATCGTGGGGAGCCGTGGCTGCGTAGCGCATTTGTCAAAATACGGTCACGGTTTTCCCACGTAAACCTGGAAACCCCCACCAAGCATGCGAAATCGAGCTATCGACATTGGGTCTCTTGGATAGCCCTTTCTCGTCTTTTTCCGTAGAACGTCATAACATCTTGCTGCGTGGGCGGCACTTTGCGATTGAACCTGAGCCTGTCAACAACGCATTGATCGAACGCGAATCTTGTCCAAACGCTGACGCGGCGTTCATGTCCAATCCGCGCTTCGCACTCGATCTGGCTAAAATGGCTTCAAAAATTCAACGCGCAAGCGTTTCTTTTTTTTTTTCGTTTTTTTTAGACATTATTGTACATTTATTCAGAAATGTGAGGCCTTTGTTATTTCAACGCGTCTTGCTTCGTGTTTGGTTGTTTGGCGTTCTTGTCGCCTAATGCCGCAATGTCATTGGCTGCGGTGTGATAATAAGATGCACGCGCCTGGGCACGCCCTGTGTTTCTTAACTTGTCGGTACTTATAGTGACAAGTGAAAACTTAAAAAACCCAAAGCGTGCCCTTTTTTTGAGGCTTCTTGCTTCGGTATTAGTTCTTCGATGTTCCCATCGTCTCGGTTTAAGGCACGCCACGTCATGCGATTCTTAAAACTGTTCGTGATCATATATATGGTGTTGCTTCGGAGCCCCACGTCGGGCAGACTTCAACCACGTGGGGCCTATATTGGTCCCGTGTTGTGGGACACTTGAGACGTGTTTCGAAGAAACCAGATATCGCACGCATATTTTTTTTATCTTGGCACTTTACGGGGTTTGGTTCCAACAACAAATGAAGCGGAACGGCAAAAAAAAAAAAAAAAAGTAAATGCAAAAAAGTGAAGATAACAAAATGAGGCTCGCTACTACGGTGCTCTAGGAGTGCGCACCGGATGTTCGGGTCGATTGCACGCATGCCTCAGTCGAGATTCAAGAACAAGTTTTCACACACTTCCGTCGCTGCAGACGCCCCGATAACACCAATTTGACGAGGCTGAAGAAGGAAGCTCTCTGTTATTGGCGTCTCTCTTTTATAGGGTGAAGGTTTCGAGTAGAAAAAAAAAAAGATATGTTATTGTTTTTGTGTCGTAGTATTTACTTTGATGATTTTAAAGCTCTAAATGTCCGCACTTACCACCAATCCTGCACGACACACTGCCCCTATCTTATTCGGTACCAGTGTTTTTGGCGAGTTTGTATTCTTAAAGAAACGACATTCGTAGACCGCTCATTACCATGTTTAGTTGAGAAAATCGTTTTCACTGAACAGGTAGAAAAAGAAAACCTAAGTTGGTATTCTAGCGTCGTCGTCGGTACACACACTGCTCGACGGACCCGCGTGAATACTACACTAGTAGAGTAAACTATTTCTGTCGAGAAAAAGGCCGGACGCAGATGACCTCCTATTGTGTTATTCACTCTGATGCAGTATATACGTCCGTTTACCTTTTGAAAGTAAGAGGAAGTAGTCCTGAGAGTGGGTTTAAGGAATAACGACAAATGATTAAAAAACTGAGACTGCGTTAAAGTTGAGGCTTGGGCGGGTTTGCACATACTTCGGTATTAAAAACAGCGCGGAAAGAGTAGGACCAGACAAAGAAGTAACACGGACGTAGCGCTGCGTGTTCCGCTTCTTGTTCATTTAAATGTTATTTCAATATGGCACCAACCCCCCGAGACAATGTGCGCTCGTCCGTTCGGATTGATAGCTAGATGTGGCGGGTAATTAGTTTACCAGCAAGATTAAGCTGGAAGCATTTCTCCGACAAAATGAACGGGATTGGTGCCTAAATTGACGCGACACTTTGGTGTCACGTGACACTGACATCACGTGATATGGGAACTCACATGACATCACATGACACTCTGACAGTGAGGTCAAGTGACACTGTGTCTTATGACGTGACATTGCATTGCACTCGACGCCATATTGTGACGCCATGTGATGCAGTGTCACGTGAGCTCTACCCAGCGCACACAGATGAGCGCACGAGTTGACCTAATGAACTCTAAGAAAGTTGAATAAGAAAACCAGAAATACAACAATAAACACATCAGTTTACTCAACGGGCAAACGAATAAAAAGCTCAGCAGGAATAGGATCCCAAATGGCATTTCACTAGATCTCCTTTGAGAGCAGCCAGAGCGAAGACGTAGTTCTTTCTCCAGGCCCAGTGTCGACACTCCTGGGTTCTGTGTCTAATCAGTGCCACAGAAAGAAATTCCTCTTTAAGAAGAAAAAAAAAAAACTATATTTACTTAACAGAAGGTTAGAGTGCAAACAAGCTGGTAGTTGTTGAAAATAGTAAAAACACCCCCAGACTGGGAAAAAGAAAGGACAGAGGTCCCAAACACAGCTGAATTTATTTAACGACAGTTGGTATTCATATATTTTGGAGAAATCTTTGTTGGTCCTTTTCTTCTTTTTTCTAGTCTAGCGGTGTTTTTACTATGTGCATTTACTTTTTTTTTCCAGAACTCTTTTATTAAAGGCGACGCTATCAATGAGCTCCGCGAAAAAGTGATCTCGTTTAAACGTTAAAGTGCAGCTTCCACTCAAAAGAAGTGTAAAATAGTAAAAATTGACAAGTGATATCTTCTGCGCCCGCGAACAAAGCATTAATTGTTGATCAAAAAAATTATGACTGAAGTCTCTTGCCCAACAAACATCAACAGTGCCCAGGGTTCTGCAGACGGAGATAATAATATTCTGCCTGCTGCACTGAACGATAGTCGTGTTGCAAATGATAGTGTCGGGTGAGTTTTGTTATCAGATGTTTTTTTTTTTTTGTGTGTTTGCTTGTGTCACTTGTTATTTGCTTCGCCGCGGAAAACAACTTGAACGTATGCCCTCTCAGAAGCAGTGATTCACGGCTCTCAGGTCATCTTCACAATGAGGCATATATTTGTGTGTGTCACCTTGGCCTCCGTCGCCTTTCGGACCGCCTCTACGGAACTTGATCTGTGCCGTATGTATTCTTTCCAACTGGCTGCTTCAATCACAGCCTCAAATGTATGCCAGAAGCTTGAATTGATTTTGCTGTTTCAGCCAATAGTGACTCGGAAATTGCGACCGTTTTCAACTGCGTTCGAGAAAGGGCAAATACCAAAGTAAGTTCTCACTTTGTTAAAAAAAAAAAAACAGGAAAAAAGCAGTGTAAACGTACATCGATGCGTTCCTGAAAGTTGTTGAGAAATTCCGTCAGTAACTTTGTATTTGTATATATATATATAACTTTAATGCAATAAATACAATAATGAGAGAGAATTCCTCATGACAGAAAACAAGTGATAGCGCTGTAATCGAAACCATGTGGCAAGGAGAAATAAATTAACGCACAAGACCTTGTGTCCTTGTCTCAGAGTATGGATCATGTGCTTCCTAACCAGCTCACCTGTGCACCTTTGCTCCTGACACAACGTTGCTTGTTTTCTCGTCATACAAAAGGTGGGTATATGTTCTACATTTATCTCGGAGTCAGAAAGTTTAAAGGGTAGCTGCAAGAAAAATTTTTTTTTTTTAAACAGCCTATTTAGGACAAGCATGTCACAAAACAAATCTTCCGCGAAAAAACAATTTTTTTCTAGCAATATTTACGCCGCAGGACGTGATTTAGTAGGAGTCACAACATTACAACATTTGAAACGCCCGCTCTTTCGACGCGCGCAGAAAAACAGTTATACGTCACTCCGTGACGTATAGCAGCCACTACGTGACGTATAATACCAACTTTGTAGCGCGCGATTTGAAACGGACGAAATAGCCGCAAACTAAAATGAGTCGCGCAATAAATGTTGCTGCAGAAAATTTCGTTTTTGGCAGAAAATTTGTTATGTGCAAGTTTGTCCCAATTAGGCTGTTTAAAAATACTTTTTTCTGTGCAGTTACCCTTTAAGACTCCCTGTTGTATTGTTCTCCTTCATACGAAATTAAGGTAGAACTAACCAAGTGCAACAAATATATATATATATATATTTTACAGGCGTTTGCTACAATATTTTTTTTTAAATACGAAAACGTGCCCCTTTCCCCAAAAAATCTTACCTAAAGAAAAGTCATTAGTATCGCATATTTCAAGCTAATATAATTTCTTCTTTTAGTGTCAATAGAATAGCCTTTAGGCGTTCTTATTAGGTCGCTTTACAAAATTAAAAAAAATATATTGACCTCCAGAAATATTTTGGGCAATACGTTTTAACAAAATTTATTGCATCTACGCTTGCGCACGAAATATTCATTCATATGTTGCCGTTAAATTTTTATTTCCTTTAGTCACTGCACACTTTGAGCAAACTCGGACTCATAACACGATGCGAGGATGAGACGTGCTTCGTCCGTTTTCTCTGCAGAAGGCACGCGGACATTGTAAGTGACCTTGGGGGCATTACTTCTTTTCCCACCAGCTTAAGACGCGCAGGACGTGGCGAATTCCGAGTGCCTTATTTTTGCTCCTTTGCTACTCAGACCGAAACGTAGGCAGATAAAAACGCAGAAAAAAAAAAACGAATCTGGAAGCAAGAATCTTGAGCGTAATAATCGGCGCCCTGCGTTTCTTAAGCAGTTGAGTGTGTCGTGCATATTTCTTCGTGGGACAGTTTGCAAGCAGGATTCAAGAATGGATTTTTTTAAATGAACTAAGGAAATAAGAGTCCAAGGTGAATGTGAGCTGGTATAGAACGGGACCTGGACTTATTTCAACCCGAAGCTAGGGTCGAATAACAAAAGGTTTTTGAAAAGCTGGAGGGTTAGATTCTTGGAGTCTTCTATACAGGATAAAACATTCATTGCACCCACGTTCTCATGAAGCACGTCATTTCCAGGTCTGAACCTCTTTTAAGCCTCGTCGTTCGTCCAGCTCCTTCCGTAGACTGCAGTTCTTAGATTTCCCTTCTGTTTTTTCACGGAAGTAGACGTGCCAGATATTTCACAGCACGCCTTCTATGAGAGTCAGGTGCCCAGAAAATGTATCTGTAAAACTGTAGGCGCTATTTAGATTTACTGGATTCCCTTTTTTGGGGGGCTGACATTAATCTGTTTTAACATTTCGTATTTCAGGCCGAACAGTTTCACGCCATCCTCTCGGTAAGTGCAGGTTTTATGTTTTCTGATAGACTGAATTAGAACACATTTCAGGTTTACTAAACTGCTTTTATTTTCCAAACAAATGTTTGTAACGATGCTTACATGACAAGGTGTTAAGAGCAGTATATATTTTTTGAGTATTATGGTAGACATTCCTGTAATGCATACGTTTATATTAACTACGGGAGCAATTATACGTACCAATTTTCGGTGCGCATCCTTCAAAGAATACGTCTTATAGCTGAAGACTTTAAACAATTTAATTTTTGTTACTCTGTTCTCGTGTATTGGTTGTAACACACCGTTGTACTCGAAAGGTAAAAATATTTGTTTGAATTGCTGTTAAACTCTATGGCGCTAGAACATTTGCAATAGATCAAAAGCTTTTTTTTTTCGGTGATACCACGCTTATCAAGTCCAATAATCTTTACCTTATCCACGCTAACTAAAAAAACATTACACCCCCACGTACTCGATAAAAACATTGCAGCCCCACTGAAATATTTTGAATGTGCAGCGTAGTTTACATGAGTCGTTTTTATTATTTTGCTAGCTATATATGTATCAAAACTATTAACACTAACGTGCAGATTTTGATTGACTTCCAGGACAACGAGTACAATGCACTCGCACAACTCGTACAGCGTTGCCAGACGAAGTGGCATCCTATACTTGCTTGGATTCTGGACTTTTTCTTCTGAAGACGTCGCCCGAGAGCTGTCGTTATTCAAGGCATCATCATGTCTAAGCAGTTCAGAGTTATAGATATCAATCCTTCGTTTCTTTTAACGATTACAAATTTTCGACAAATTAAAAATAAAAGGTTCTGACGGATCTAGGTTTACGAAATGATGGAAGTAAATCAATTCCAGAGCGATCCCTGTTATATCCGTGTCGTGTTTTATTATCATAAACGCTTCACTCTGGTGGAAATGAAAATATAATTTCCGGAAGGAAAGGGTTTTGCCAATGAACACAAAAGACGCACTTCTGTTCATTTGTTTACTGGTTTAATTTTTAATACTGACATATATTGAAGAATAGCCAATCATCAAGAAAAAGACTAAACAGTTTTGAGGGCTAGCAAACAATTTGTGTAGCACACTAAATAGACGAAAAAATAAAATTGGTGTCACATTAGGCATCAATGTAAAGAAAACGGATGAGCGTGCATTTTGAGTAGCAATTACTGTATTTCTATTACAATTTTTTTGTATTTTATTGTTTGAATGACCCACTGGCAAAAATACCATAGAGCCACACGTGGTACTCCATGCTGTTTCAGACTAAACCAGTGACGCGAAACTCTTATTGCACATTTCAAAATTATCAGCTTCGGCGGTTTTTGACCGTTATTACCTTGTTTGCCTCTTCTGAATACCTAGATTTCTTTGCAATATTGGAATGCAAAAAAGATGTTAATTTAATGATCTGTCTCAGTTTTATAATTCGAATATGTTGGCTCTTTTATAAGTTCATTTAAGAATTACACGATAACACCTTATTAAATGACCTGGACTCGATTTCTACATTTGCGTGACAGGAAGGCCCAGAAGCGAGTTTTACATTTCTTAATACTAAATAAGAAAAATATATTTATACCTGTGGAAACGGTTAATTGTCACCTGAAGAGCGACTAAACAATCCCCTAGTCAATGCAGTCAAATACTCATGATTATTTATTAGGACCGGTGAGTTTGTACCGAAGTGATGTGCAAAATGCTACTGTCGACCTAATGTTCACATACTACCAAAAGATAGTTGTACCACAGTCCGGCGGGCAGATTAA
Source organism: Ixodes scapularis (assembly GCF_016920785.2). Taxonomy (NCBI): domain Eukaryota; kingdom Metazoa; phylum Arthropoda; class Arachnida; order Ixodida; family Ixodidae; genus Ixodes; species Ixodes scapularis. The sequence continues at coordinate 75,218,302 of NW_024609868.1, forward strand.
AGGCCTTAAAGGCTCGCAATCTTGCGCACGGCGATAGGCGCTAATTCGTCGGTTCTTTAAAGGAGTCCGTTCCGAAGGCCTTTAATGTGACCGTCTGACCGGGATATTAGTTTCAAAGGCCCCACTCACTCACCTTCTATATTTTCTTCCTCTAGTTTTTTTTCTTTTTTTCTTGTAAAACGAACTATTTGGTTTTTAAATGGAAACTTGGTATATGTGTTGAAAAATCGCCCTGCTTCGGGGAAAGCCCTTGAGTTTTGGTTTTTAATGCGAAGCCATTAACTGTCCCCTTGAGCGCACCGGCAATATCAGCTTTAGAAGCTGGGGCCAAACGGCACCTTAATTTCTCGGTCCCAATGGAGCGGAGCCTGTTGTAGGTGGCAGCGATTTCGTAGATAGGCTCCCATTGACTCGCGCGCGTCATAGTTTCAAGGAACGAGGCTCCCATTGGCTGGCGTGCGTCATAGTTTCAAGAAACGCCACCCCATGGCGCTGCGGGCCCCGCGCCGGTAGAGTTCCCGTATAGGCTCCCTACGGCGCGCCGGCTTCGCGCCGGTAAAAAGAACACGGTGGCGCGCGCTCGGCCGCATCTGCTCCTCTCGACACCGAAGAACATGGCGTCGCCTCTACACACTAAAAAATGCCTGCAAGCCCACTTAGCCGCAAAACCCTCGAGGGCCAATCTCTGCGATCTACCAAATCAGCTCAGCGAATGATGAGGTGGAACATCCGTTTATACCTCAAAATTAGCGAAAATGATCCCTGGAGAGGGGGAACAAGAGGGACAAAGGACAAACACAAATCTCCAAACACAGCTAGGTGACTGGTGCGCGACCGAAAAAATCCGCCTGGTCCGGGTATCGAACCCGGGACCTCTCCATTACAGGTGGAGCGCCGGGACCTCTCCATTACAGGTGGAGCGCTCTAACCTGTAATGGAGAGGTCCCGGGTTCGATACCCGGACCAGGCGGATTTTTTCGGTCGCGCACCAGTCACCTAGCTGTGTTTGGAGATTTGTGTTTGTCCTTTGTCCCTCTTGTTCCCCCTCTCTAGGGATTATTTTCGTCATTCGTGTCCAGCTCGCTTGCACCTTTGCATTTAATTGCATTACAATCAAAATTAGGTCGGTGCTGTGGCATTTCGCAACGCAAAGCGTCATGGTTGAACTGCCTAATGCCACAGCGCAGATTTAATTTTGAGGTCTAAACAGATGTTCCACCTTATCGTTCGCTTAGCTGATTTCGTAGATCGCAGAGATTGGCTCTTTGAGTGTTTTGCGTGTAAGTAGACGCGTAGGCATTTTTAGAGTGTAGCATCTGCATCGTCGGCGGCCGCAACCGATCGGCAGTAGCGAAACCAGTCCGTCCACGCAAGTACACCGCAGACGAACTAAGAGAGCGGAATAACGCGGCACAACGAGCGAGGAGGCAGGCAGTGAAATCCGCCATTTTTGTCAAGTCTCCGAATACACGGCGGACGGAACGAGCAGCGGCGTAACGCGCTGGGAGACAGAGCAAGGCCTTTCGAAAGCGTGAAGCTCAAGCTGATCGCGATTCAAAGCGTCTCAGCGGAAAGAGGACGAGGCCCTTCGAAAACGCGAGGCGGAAGCATTACACCGCAGGCAGCATGTTTTCGCATTCACAACTCATAAGAAGTGCTGAGGTGTCCTCGGACGTTTTGTTTACAACTTCCAGCTACTTTCTTTTCTTCATTTTTATTTATCACGTGTCGGCACGTCTGTCTTTGCACACTTATTTATTGCACTTTCTTTCACGTTTTTTTCTGCAGGACCCACAACAGGAAGGGATAACCGAGCTGCTGCGCATGTGTTCGCTGCAAGATGAATCAACGCGCCTACGCAACTAGCAGCCATACATGTAGTGTATTATTGCATTCTTCTAGTGAAATAACTCTCCTAGTAAACTTTGTTGCCAGAATCCTTCTGGTCGTAATATATCTGAGGACGTATCCTCGAATTTCTCCTGTTAAATGAGCAGACGCGATTAAATACTGCAAGGTTTGAAAACAAAAATCATTCCAACGAAGGAAAATGCACACTCTCAATATCAAACCACTGGAACTTCACCTGACAGTCCTACTTTTCTGTAGTTCAATGCGCCACCTTAAAAAATGTGTCAATGGCTATGCTTGATTGCAAAATAATATTAAGTAACGTTGCAATATAATAAATAAAAAGCAAAAAAGTAAAATGGGTTTTGTTGCGTTCATTCGTAGTACGACCATAGGAGAGGCAAAGGTTTTCTATGATAAAGTTGCCGTCTTCCATGTAATCTGAACATTAGATTATCTCAAAATGTGATTTGTCAAACTGTCCAAGTAGCCCCCATGGTCCAAAGATTATACTCTGTACTAAAAAAAAAATCTAATGCAAATTTATTATTTTTAGAATCGCCGTCTGGGCTTTCTCTAAAATAACAGTCTGTATACCGGGTGTTTCAGTGAAAACCTTTAAAATGTCTGCAAATAGGGTAATTAAAAAAACCAAAAGCTATTTCCGAAAAAAAAACTGCCAGCCACGGACGACTTCAGAGATTAAAAAACCCATACTAATTAGCTAACTAATAAACTTCAAGTTAAATGTTCAATTTTTAAATTAGCGCAGTTTCTTGGCAAGTTTAGAAGTGTGGACAACCTGATCTCATCTTCGTTTTCAAAATGGAGACAGGACCTTCTGAGCCCTACAGTGATAGAAAATCTCATAACTTTTCTGCCGAGAGAGCTTGAGATTTTCTCGCGCTGCAAGGCTCAGCAAAATCTCTTCAGCGTTTGCTCAAACAATTTGAAGTAACCACAGTTTAGATTCAAGTGCTATAGCTTAAAATCCTGCTATGAAAACAACCTTATGGCATATTATAGTATGTTCGTAGTCTTTTGAGTCCAACGAAAGGATCTGATTCATTTTATAAATTGTTGAAGAAATAGTCTACAAAGAACAGGTACAACGCAGTAATGTCACGAATAAAAGTAGAAGATGATTGTGAACCAAAATAGATGTTTGGTGAGGCGAACTTGTGCCCGCAAGTAACAGAAATTGAAGCCGTACATCCTGCGACTGCAAAAAAAAGGCGATTGTGTGCCCCCGATATTGCTCCTTTGATACGTGCAACGTGTTCACGAGCATTGTAAGCAAAAACAGGTGATAACAACCCAAATAGAGCTGAAAATTTCCAGAAAAGCAACGATTGAAAAGAAATAACCTTTGCAGGCGGAGTTTAAACCTGGTACCTCCGCGTAGCAGACCTGTGGGGCTTCTAACTCTGTCACAAATGTAACTCTTTTGTTCATCTTACATACAGTCGCGGTAGAATATCTTTCGCCAGATTACCCAAGCACCAAAAGGAAAACTGGAATTGTATGTACTCGTGCTGCACGCGCTCGCACAATCAGCTTAATCGCTTTGAAGTAAATAATCAAAATAAGGTGGTAACCAGCGCATGTCTATGTTGTTTGTGTTTTTGCTTTGGAACCCAAGCTTTATCGGGTGACACGCCATCTTCTTTGTTTGTCTTCAGTTCGCGTTTCTTTTATCAGCGCAGTGGAAGCATGGGTTTTACTTCCATTGCATGTTTGACAATACTGAATATCTTACAAGGTGTCAGCACGTTAGGTCACGCGAAAGCTAGCAAAGATATTGGGTGCTGCTTACAGCAATCCTCTTCGCTCGGACTGGTGGGAGAGGTCCTCACCTGCTTTTTTTCTCGTGAAATATAAGCAAAAAAAGCCATTAAAGGCAGTGGCGTGAAACAGGAGAATCATTCGACTCGCGTTTTCCCCGACCAGCTTAGTGATGAGGTTCCTCGTGTCAACCTTCACATTGGCTGCCCTCATTGTTGTAGCTACATCTTATAGCTTCAAGTATTTGTGCTGTACGTAACTGGTTTAACCCTCGTTCTTTTCATTGTTAAAACGTTTTTTTGTGCACCCAGAAAATTAACGACACAGCTCGGTGAGCTCAACTGACGCACTGACGTAACGCTAGCTTTAACTGTAAGATGGAAACAATTTTTTAACCTAACATTATGAAAACTTTTTGTGTTTTTTTATAATGTAATTTATGTGTGAGTCTGACCACGTGAAGTAATATTATGTTAACGCTTTATTTATACAACTAAAGTTAGAGTCGCTAGGGATTTGTGCTCTCCACTCTGCGTTGTTTATTTGTTATATAATGAGAGAAGCGGGGATTGCTCTTTTGGGAAGGAGCACCCCGCAATTTTATGGTATCCTATATACAAACTAAGCCTTCGCACAGGAGGCGAAGAGTCCATCATTGCGATTCGCCCAAAAGTAGAAAGGTGGATGGCGAGGGACCCATTAAACTTTTACCCCTGGGCATGATTCATGTTCAGATTCAAATCACAACATCCAATATCCTGCTCAAGATCTAACATATATCACTGTTTTTAGTCAAAATGTTATACTTATGTTCTCATTTGTTCATCTTCTTCGGTAATAATAACAACAGTTTGTTAGAGTGGTGTGCGCTAAACGCGCGATACTTCTGTTGTGGACAGAGTTCCTTATTTTTGAGTATGTATGTACACTATTGTCAGCGTTCTCAAACATGCTATTTTCCAGACTGGCCCGAGTCGAGGCTCAGCGGTACTCTCAACTGCGTCCGGAAAAGGGCATTGGACGATGTAAATATGCTAATGTTTTAACAATTGACTAATCAAATTTGTCGGCATAGAAATGTTATATATATATATATATATATATATATATATATATATATAAATATATATATATATATATATATATTTGCGTATTTTAAAAGCAATGTCAGGTACTCAAAAATTGAAAGCTTCGAAGGAAATAATTTGACCCTTTCGGAACTTCTAGCTGCTGATAAGAACTCTGCCTGTCTATATCTCTATTTTTTTTTTCAGTTGAAACAAGGCTTGCTTAACCTCGAAGCGGAGACAGGATGTGATTCCGGCCTTTGCATTGTTCACAGCTTGTGTGAGAATCCAGGCTTGGTAAGTCATGTCCCCAGAAAATATCTAATTAAACAAATGAGTTTTTACACGTTTTTTTTTCGTTCTGAAGTGTGCAAACCATTTTGTAATAACGTCCCGGTCAAGAAATTGTGTTCCTCTCGTGTAATACTAAATCAAAGCTGCAAAATAATGTGTTTATTTTCATTTAAGCTCTACATGCACTGTCGGCAGCTTATGTTAAAAAGTCTTGGAGTGTAATGAATACAATTAAAACAAATTACTTCACTTTCTGACTTATATGGTACTGCTGCTTTCTATTGGTTGGCCATGATGGTTTGAGAAATGGTTCTCTGACAATGCAGGTCTATGTTAAGTTAGGTTTCTACCCAAGTCAGTGTTTTGATCATATAGACTCACTTCTGCTTGAGTTTGACAAAAGTATCAACCTGATCAAAGGCTCAAAGCGCCTGTACAATTTGCTACGCATTTTGTTAAATTAAATGTTTCTAAGAGCCCTATAATATAATTACATCGCTATACTTCTTGCTTAAATATTGGAGCAAACTCTCATTATTTTGGCAATATTATATAACTGACCATATTCGAAATATAGTTCCACTACAAACCTCTGGTCATGGATGTGGTCTTAGCCATAATAAACCCATATGTTTCATTAGCACTCTCTGTAAAAATTGAACACACATTACTTGTCCACACTCTCAAATTGTTTTTTTTTTACTACACCTCCAGTGATATCTCAGCTCTTGGTTTTCACTAACGATCTTATATTTTTTTTAACCATAAATTGGTGGTATTGAGAAAGATAAACTTTCCGAACAATCCTTAATATTAAATTACTGCAACTTTCGATTGACTAGAAATTCAATATCAAACCATAAATGAACTGTATTTTCCTAACTTCCTGAATGCTTTCAAAAAGAAAACATTCAATTTGTGCCAGTAAATTAGGCTCAATGTTGAGATATCTCCATTTGAATATTCACAGGCTGTGAATATTCAAAATCCATAAAAGGCAGTGGCGCGAAACAGGGGAATCATTCGACTCGCGTTTTCCCCGACCAGCTTAGGGAATAGGTTCCTCGTGTCAACCTTCACATTGGCTGCCCTCATTGTTGTACTCACGTCTTATGGCTTCAAGTATTTGTGCTGTACGTAACTGGTTAATTTCTCGTTCTTTTCATTGCGGAAACTTTTTTATGCATTCAGAAAATTAATGAAAGCTCGGGGAGCTCGAATGTCGCACTGACGTAACTCTAACTGTAAATGTAAGATGGAAACGATTTTTTAACCTAGGATTATGAAAACTTTTCGTGTCATTTTTATAACAAAAGTTATGTTTGAGTCGGACCACGTGAGTAATAATATGTTGACGTTTTGTTTATACACCTAAAGTTACAGTCGCTAGGGATTTGTGCTCTCCACTCTGCGTTGTTTATTTATTATATACTGAGAGAAGCGAGGATTGCTTTTTTGGAGGGCCTCTGAATATTCAAATGAAGAAATATCTCGACATTGAGCCTAATGTACTGACATAAATTGAATGTTTTCTAAAAAAAAAAAAAAGAGAGAGCGATCTTTAGTTGATAATATACATTTCTTTAAATTTCGCAAGCACCGAGGAGAATGCTAGGAACCTATGCACACCGGGCCGTATGCGCTCGTCCTCTCCGTGTAAAAAGTTCGAGGTAAATACAAAAATAAAGCGTTCACAATCGCACGTGCTGCAGACGCTAGCACGTGCAGCCCGTATAACTATGTGCTCGTAGATTGCAGTTGGATCTTGGACAATTTATCAAAATGTCTATACACTAACTCAACTCTGTTACGTCACGCCGCGCTGCTGGCGCTTCCGGCGAATTTCCGGTCTCGTGGTGCGGGCGGGATTCGCCATGCGGGCCGGGCACTGCAGTGTTGTTTTGAAAGAAACCAGGCTTAAACCTACCTTCTCGTCAAATCGCTGCGACTGGGGCTGCACCAAAAGAGCGAGGAAAGGTGTCAAAATAGTTTTCTCATGTTTGTGCTTACTCGGTTTGTCCAAGAACGTGGATAGGTACCGTGAAAAGGCAGAGCCAAACGCCATCAGACCACAATTGCGTGTGCGGGAAGCACTGAGTCAGATTCGCTGAGATTTGTGATCGTGTAATTTATTTCTTTTGTTTTAACGTGAACGCGGGAATACCGTGAAGTTGTTGGGACCGCCCGTGGACCACATTCAGTGCGTCTTCCCGTTCAAACGACCGTCTGATAATTTAAACTTTCGCCTGCTCGTTCGATCGACAACGGCTCGTAGACCACACTTTGACGCGGTAATTGCAATAAGAATTGTAATTGCGGGCCTCAAAGGTTTTAAAATTTGAAGGTTTTTTGGGCTAATTAGGCTTGATGAAAACAGCACATACAAGGAGATGTCGATGATTCTTACCGGTGACCACCACCTGCTTGTTATGCCTGATTCACATGGTCCGATTCTGCTTGTGATTTTTAGTATCGCCGTCGAGCATCGCTGCTACTGTCCGCGCTTCTTTTGCCCCCAGAGCGATGTCGTCATTGAAAATGCCAAGCAGAATCTCATTATGTGAATCAGGCTTTAACGCCCATTCTGCGGCGCCCACGCGAAATGGATCGTCGCTCGTCACGTAATTCACGCGAAGTTTTGGGTGTAACACGCCTTTTTAATCTCGCGGAGGCCACTAAATTAGTCAGACATGTCAGGAACCCGTGAAATCAACAATTCCAACCCGAAATAGAGCACGGGGGCTTACGCCGTCGCCGACAACATCGCATTCCTATGGTTTGTTGATGGGACAGGGGGCGCTTCTTGTCCACGCTCCATCACGCTTGAGCAACGACGGAGGCGTCCACTAGGGGCGCTCCGATTCGTTTAGAAACAGTAGTTGCTATATTGTAAACAATGTTAATTCCTACTCTAGTTTGTTTTACTTCAAGCGTCCCTCAGGGAAGCGCATTAGTGCCTTTATTATGTTTTCTTCCGTTAGCGACCTGTTATTATACGTTTTATGAGCGGCTTGATAATTTTTAGGACTGTTATATTAAACGTGAGACTACTAATAACTCAGGCGTTGTGTTTTTGTTTTTGATATCTTATTGCAAGCAATAGCATATGATGTTTTAGAAAAATGTATAACGATAGGAACGTCTCGTTGTTATGCTTCACCTTTCGCATACTATCTTACTGACGTTACTTTTTATTGTGCGGCTTGCCAGTAGTAGTGTAGTGTCCAGATTACTTGTAACCTTTTCTAGCGATCCCCCATTTATCGCATTATTGCCAATAGGCAATTCAATGGTATGTTAAATAAGGCTTTCTAGACTCCGTCTTTTGTGAGGTGACTTTCAGCAATGTTCTTAGTTTTCTGCAAATTATACATTACGTAGCTGCAATCTGGGATAGTGGCCAGGTGAGACTCCCTTTTAACCTCCAGTCATTATAAAATCGTGGAGCTGGATTCATGAATAAATCGGTTTTTACATCATTTTTTTTTTCGCACGATAAATTGTATTATCAATTTACAATTTAAAAAAAAAACGGTAACATTAAGCTTAATCTAAAAAAATAAAACGATTTTCTCATCTTTCTATATTTCTTCGTAGACCACTCGATACTTCAAGCCTGGCGTACCTTATTGAATTGTTTACTGTCGACCTATGGTGCGACTTTCATTCCTAGAACATCAAGAGGCTGGAAAAACCTTCTTGCATAATTAGGATAAACATCTAGTTAGACTCCCTGAAATACTGTACTTTACTAATAATGTTTTTGAAGGCTTACGCGACGCACTAACTCAACTTTATGTGTTTTTGTTGCATTAAGGTGTCTTTTGTCATCTGTAACTCATTCAGCATTTGAGGGCATTGAAAAAAAGTGATAAATACTTGCATCCATATATAGCAAGCCAATAGGCAAACCACAGATGACTAAATGAGCAGTAAATAAATAAATATCATGCAAGTAAACAAAAAGAAATCAACACAAATAAATAAATATTAAGTTAATAAATGAATTCATAAAATAAGCGAACAAATTAACAAATAAATAACTCTATATATAAGTAGCTCAGTAATATATTTATAAATAAATGAATAAATAGTTTTAAAAAGAAAACTTTCACATCGCTCTTGTTCATTGAAATACGTATCAAGAACGAAGCGAAGAAAAAATACAAGATATTAACAAGTGGTTACAAATAACAGTTGAAATTTATGGCATGCAATTATATTTTGACATACAAAGACGCTGATATCAATGACATTACTAAGTCTATTATAAGAGTTCCACAAGACAACAGCTAGCTCATTGACGTGTTTGGAAATAGCCGGAGTGCGCAGTTACAGAGTTACAAATAGCAATTGTTACTTCACTTCAGATGAATAAAACTGAAAACAAAATGGTTCTAGCGGGTGCTGTGCCGTGTCTGTTTATGAAATAATGGCAGTAGAGGAAAGTCGAAACAATCCTTGTTTTAACTGTTTCGCGTTGTAAATTTGTGAAAAAAAGCTTTTGAATTAAAGGGCCCCTGAAATGAAAAAGAAAGTGTTTTAAAAACAGTCTGGTTGAGACACGCCTGTCAAAAAAATAAATTTTACGCGAAAAAAAAAATTTTTTTAGAGCAATATTGACTGCGCCAGACGCCTCCTTTCCACCTTTCTCTCTCTCGCCACTTCGGGCGCGTGGACCGGTAGTCTCCGCCTCTTCGTAGTGGATCGGCTTGGCTGCGCCCCGCACGAGAGCCATTGCTACTTCCTGGACGTGTTCCAAAATTTACTCGATCTTACCCCAGGGTAAGGGTTTTGTACCCTTGGCGTTCTAAAACCTACCCGCGTACAGCGTTTTTCAATCTGTGCTGTCACGTGATACGATCCGCCGGAGAAACTCGGATCCATTTGAAGATTTGGAACACAGCCCCTGGCCGGCTGTGTCTGCCGGTCGCACGACGTACCGCGTCGTATCGTGCACGTACCGTGGTCACCGTGGTGCCGTGGTCGTACACACAGTACATAGTCGTCGCGGTGGACCCCGACCTGAAGCGTCGGTTGCTTCAACGCTGCTAGCAGCTGGGCCTTCGCCGTTACGAGGACACACCTCGCCAGCCGGGAGGCGTCCGCTCCGATCGCCGCGAGACAACCGCTCGGGAGGCACCCGCATCGCTGAGGCGAAGCGGGTGCCTCGACGAGTTCGTCCGAGCCGCACGATCCTTCAAGCCGCCGCGAGGACACGCAGTGGTAACTGTTTTTTTATTAAACGTTGAGTGCGGTGCCGCGTGCCTCACTAAACTCCTTTCACGGGAACCGACATCTAAACAAAAATTGGCACTGACGCGCGCCAGAAAACAAACAAAAGATGGGGTAAACGGGACACACGAATCGCGCAAAGAGCAGAAAAACCGAAACCTGTCACCCCGCGCCACTTACTAAGTACTTACGATGACTGACTAACTAACACAAGCAACAAGCCCTCTTCAGAACGCGAGACGCGAAGACGGCGACCATGACAGAAAACAAAATGGCGAAGCTTTTGTTTGTTGTTTTGTTGTAGTATCCGAACAGAAGTTACGATTTTGTAAAACGTTTGTAAACAATTGCGACATTCATTCGATGGATTGTTTCTTAAACCTAAAAATATGTAATTCAAAAGGCGATTTCAAGAGATCACGAAGATTTTATAACCAACATCTAAGCTGTCACTCATTCTATTGGCCAATGAGAAGCCGATTTGAATGACCATGGTTACCAATGAGAAGCCGAGCTGAATGACCTGGAATTTGCGCGCAAATTTTCAAATAAATCTCTCGCCGTCAATATTGCTCTAAAAAATTTTTTTTTCGCGTAAAATTCATTTTTCGACACGCGTGTCCCAACCAGACTGTTTTAAAAAAAACTTTTTTTTTTCTTTTCAGGGGCCCTTTAAGAACGAAGTGTGAACGTATAAAGTTTTTGCACTTAATTTTTCATGGTTTAATTTGCATAAAAAATTTATTTACATTGATACACGCATTGGTGAATCCATAAGGCACCGTCATTCTATGTACTATACATAAGTGGGCCGTCTGTTAGAAACGATTGCTTCAAGTATAGTTTCTTTCCTAGAACGATTACGGAGTGGAATGCTCTGCCAAGTGGCACTGTTACCCGAACCTCAGTTAAGAGTTTGTTAGAAACGTCGAGAGCATAGTACTTTGTCACACGTCGTAAGTGTTCATTAATCATGATGCTTATCTGGTGTTCTACTCCCACCCTCAGAGTCCATTCCCATCATTTGTTTTATTTGTTATGTTGGCGTAAATTTGTATAGGCACTTGAGCACTTCGAATGCTCTGTCATAACCTGTCTAGTCAGCTAGTCATACACTAGCAGCATTTTTTTTCCTCGTGTTTTTTGTCGCAGCACGTATTAGTATTCTCTGCGGCCGTTCTTATTTTTTTTCTCTTTTTTTTTCTTCGTTGTTTATTGTTTTGTGCATGTATGCGATTTACCGCTGTGTATTACCCACTACTCTAAAACCCCTGTCTAGGGCTGACGGTATCAATAAATAAATACATAAATGATAATGAACATGTCAAAATTTAGGTTTTCATTTTCGCATGGAAAGCGTTTTTGATCGCGAAATATATAACAACTTTTTTATTTTTAATGCTGGAACTCTACAAACATTGCCCAAGAACCCACTAACTCCAAGGAAGAAATTTACTTTTGATGTTTAACAAGCAATTCCAAACGTGCATTATTTCGCAAGAATATCAATGAAGTGAATGCAAGGGTTCAAGCGAACTGGTTCAGATTGAACATGACATAAACCCCGAAACTGCGGGCAAAACTCGACACGAACACCAAAAGGTCTCGAGAATTTTCGGTGTTCGTGTCGATTTTTGTTTGCGGTCTCGGTGATTATGTCCTGTTCATTATCAAATGCATTATTTTGAGAACGCGAATGCACTCTAGGTTTCGTAACAGCCACCAACAAAAAGCCTATAAAGATATGCAATTGTCCATTGTGTCCCAAGCTAAATGCGTGACACTTATCCTCTCTTTCAGGATGAGGGGCTTCGGAAATTTTTGACTGTAAGTAATTTGTTTGGCACTTCTGGATAACACAATTTTGTTAATGGCTTTGACTCAATTTGCTTACATTTCTGTGATATAAGTACGTGTTGACCTAACACCAGTCTCAGATACTAAGTACAAAACTTGAAAGTATAAAACAGAGAGGACGAGGACGGGAACAGGACATCTTTCATTTAGCAACAACATAGAATGGCACAACGATAAAACCGCCCCCCAAGGGTCTCTACGTTCTCAAAGAGGGAAAGGAAATACTAGTTATAAAGGAAAGGGAATACACTAAAAGAAAAGTTTAAAAAGCGCATCAGTAATCTAGTTATTTTCGATTACTTAGAATTAACCTTGGTCATTGTCAGTGATAATGCGGAATTATTCTTGTTTGCAGTCCAAAAAGGGAATTGTACTATAAATATAAAAGTTAAAAAGCTGTAGCGTCACGACGAGGTGTCAATATTCTAGTCATCTCTGGTGTTAAGAATTCAACCTCTGTCTTTGTCAATAATAATGAAGGTGCAGAAATGTTGTTGTTAACAGTCCCCATGGCAAATGACTCGATGATTTCTCTCCCAAATCTGTTATTGTGCCCGCCCAGTATATTAGTATTAGAAAAATGAGGTGTACAGTCATCGCATGTGCGGCTGTGAACGACAATGGGGTGATACGACTCAGTTGAAGCCTTTGATGCTTCCAAGTTATGTTCTCTGAGTCGGTGGTTGACGCATCTCCCAGTCTGTCCAATGTACTGACTGCCACAGCTTAGTGGAATTGAATAAACCTTCTTTTCTTCGCATTCTACGAACTTTTTTGCATGTTTTACATTGCACCCTCGGGGACTGTCGCTCCCATTAACCTTTTTGCACATCTGTTTGAGGCGCATACGACAAGAAAAAACCACCCTCGTGTCAAACTTGGACGCGATAGACCTTAAACGGTGCGCGGAATTGTGCATGTAGGGAATCACAGCGAAACGACCTTTCTTTTTTGAAACAACTGGCGGAAGTTGTGGTTTGATAATGAACCTCTCAAGGGTGGAGCGAAGTAGGTCAGCAGGAAAGCCTGCTTTTTCTAACCTCTGCTGCTGCAACTTAAGGCTACTTTCCGAGAAATGCTTGCACGACTTGGAGAATGAGGACTTGAAAAGTGACCTTACTATTCCATGCTTAACGGACTTGGAGTGAGCACTGGTGAAAGGGAGGACTGGCTTCTCCGACCTCTGCTGGAAGGCCCAACAAACACCTGAGGAATGAGGATGCAATCGCAAATCCAGAAATTGTAATCCTTCCACTGAAGGATTTTCCCGGGTAAAAGTAAGCCCTGCCGCACAGTCTTTGAAAACTTCAAAGATGCTGTCAGCGGACGCAGCGTCTGGATAAATGACCAAGTAATCGTCAACATACCTAAAAACTAGGCAACCCTGGAAGGACTTTTTCAACTGATCGTTGATAGCCCTGTCAACAAAGAGAAGAAATATTTCACTAAGGACAGGTGCAAGGCAAGAGCCTATACAAACTCCCTTCTTTTGTCTGTAAATATTTCCTTCGTATTCTACCAAAGTGGACTGTAAATAAATATCTATCAGGTCGATGAAGCCCTCAACCGAAACACCGGAGGAATTTTGAAAGTCGCAAATTCCGTGTTCATGGATTGCATTAGTCACAGAATCTAAGATGAGTTTTGGTTCTAGGCTGTAATACATATCTTCAATGTCGAAAGACATAACTGAGTGCGGGATGGAACAAAAATGAAGCGAATCGAAGCGGGGGATTATTTCAAGGGAGTTTTGGACTCTGAAAGGCTGAGGGAGGATGATATTAGACAAATGTTTTTGTAGATAACGACCCAGAGGCTTTTGCCAACACCCAATTTCTGAAATTATGCTCCTGAAGGGAACTCCATACTTGTGAGTCTTTGCAGTAAAGAAAACAGACAAATACTGTTTGGCAGGACTACCAATGACGTTCTTAAGAGAGGTTAAGTTCAAGGAGGAACAAAGTTCCTTTGCCCTCGAACGCAGTCTACCCGAAGGCCTAGTTTTTAAGGGCTCAAAATTCTTTGACAAGGCATCAAGAACCTTATCATTAAAAGCACTTTCCTCCAAAATTACAAAAACACCCGTTTTGTCCGATTCAAGTAATTTTAGGTGTTCTTGGCGAAGCTCTTGCACAGCCGCACGTAGTGGAAGCCTGCTTGGCCGAGGGGGTGGATGGTGACACACTGCACGCACTGCCGAGCCCAGAAAGTCTTGCCGTTGATGTTCAGGTATAGACGACGCTACTTGATGCACAGAGGCTAGCTGGTCTACCTTCAACGAAGGAAGATCTGGAGCAAACTTTGGTCCCCTCGACAGCAGATCCATTGTGGCAGCGGAGAGCTTTTTTGTAGAAACCATCACGGGAGGTTCAAACTTGGTGGTCTTTACCTGTAGACACGAGGTGTTGACTTCCTTGAGCAGTTTATTCCACGATGCTTGAAGAAGACTGGCAGCAGCATCCATGATGAATTTGTACTCCATTCGGGCGCTGAATCCTTGTCCGAAAAGTTTCTCCATTTGGGAGGGAAGCACTCTTCCCATCACGTGAAGTTCATGAGAAATTTCTTTTCTCGTAATCTGCATCACTCGGTAGCATGAAGCCCAGTTGTTGCAGCGGAACCCAAATGCCAGCTCTACACAGGGATGAGGCAAATCCTTGCGAAGGTAGAGGCCCAGTGAACGCAGTCGGAGACGAAGTTGGGTCATCTTTGAAATGAAGATGGCAGCTTCCAGAAAGGACACCGGATTGAAGACCGAAGACACGCAGTTGGGGTTTGGACGAAACATGGCTCGAAAAACTTTGTCGGTTACAGTTGAAAACGAGCGTGTTGGTTAATAGATACAAAACTTGAAAGTATAAAACAGAGAGGACGAGGACGGGAACAGGACATCTTTCATTTAGCAACAACATAGAATGGCACAACGATAAAACGATTTTGTAATTTTGGAGGAAAGTGCTTTTAATGATAAGGTTCTTGATGCCTTGTCAAAGAATTTTGAGCCCTTAAAAACTAGGCCTTCGGGTAGACTGCGTTCGAGGGCAAAGGAACTTTGTTCCTCCTTGAACTTAACCTCTCTTAAGAACGTCATTGGTAGTCCTGCCAAACAGTATTTGTCTGTTTTCTTTACTGCAAAGACTCACAAGTATGGAGTTCCCTTCAGGAGCATAATTTCAGAAATTGGGTGTTGGCAAAAGCCTCTGGGTCGTTATCTACAAAAACATTTGTCTAATATCATCCTCCCTCAGCCTTTCAGAGTCCAAAACTCCCTTGAAATAATCCCCCGCTTCGATTCGCTTCATTTTTGTTCCATCCCGCACTCAGTTATGTCTTTCGACATTGAAGATATGTATTACAGCCTAGAACCAAAACTCATCTTAGATTCTGTGACTAATGCAATCCATGAACACGGAATTTGCGACTTTCAAAATTCCTCCGGTGTTTCGGTTGAGGGCTTCATCGACCTGATAGATATTTATTTACAGTCCACTTTGGTAGAATACGAAGGAAATATTTACAGACAAAAGAAGGGAGTTTGTATAGGCTCTTGCCTTGCACCTGTCCTTAGTGAAATATTTCTTCTCTTTGTTGACAGGGCTATCAACGATCAGTTGAAAAAGTCCTTCCAGGGTTGCCTAGTTTTTAGGTATGTTGACGATTACTTGGTCATTTATCCAGACGCTGCGTCCGCTGACAGCATCTTTGAAGTTTTCAAAGACTGTGCGGCAGGGCTTACTTTTACCCGGGAAAATCCTTCAGTGGAAGGATTACAATTTCTGGATTTGCGATTGCATCCTCATTCCTCAGGTGTTTGTTGGGCCTTCCAGCAGAGGTCGGAGAAGCCAGTCCTCCCTTTCACCAGTGCTCACTCCAAGTCCGTTAAGCATGGAATAGTAAGGTCACTTTTCAAGTCCTCATTCTCCAAGTCGTGCAAGCATTTCTCGGAAAGTAGCCTTAAGTTGCAGCAGCAGAGGTTAGAAAAAGCAGGCTTTCCTGCTGACCTACTTCGCTCCACCCTTGAGAGGTTCATTATCAAACCACAACTTCCGCCAGTTGTTTCAAAAAAGAAAGGTCGTTTCGCTGTGATTCCCTACATGCACAATTCCGCGCACCGTTTAAGGTCTATCGCGTCCAAGTTTGACACGAGGGTGGTTTTTTCTTGTCGTATGCGCCTCAAACAGATGTGCAAAAAGGTTAATGGGAGCGACAGTCCCCGAGGGTGCAATGTAAAACATGCAAAAAAAGTTCGTAGAATGCGAAGAAAAGAAGGTTTATTCAATTCCACTAAGCTGTGGCAGTCAGTACATTGGACAGACTGGGAGATGCGTCAACCACCGACTCAGAGAACATAACTTGGAAGCATCAAAGGCTTCAACTGAGTCGTATCACCCCATTGTCGTTCACAGCCGCACATGCGATGACTGTACACCTCATTTTTCTAATACTAATATACTGGGCGGGCACAATAACAGATTTGGGAGAGAAATCATCGAGTCATTTGCCATGGGGACTGTTAACAACAACATTTCTGCACCTTCATTATTATTGACAAAGACAGAGGTCGAATTCTTAACACCAGAGATGACTAGAATATTGACACCTCGTCGTGACGCTACAGCTTTTTAACTTTTATATTTATAGTACAATTCCCTTTTTGGACTGCAAACAAGAATAATTCCGCATTATCACTGACAATGACCAAGGTTAATTCTAAGTAATCGAAAATAACTAGATTACTGATGCGCTTTTTAAACTTTTCTTTTAGTGTATTCCCTTTCCTTTATAACTAGTATTTCCTTTCCCTCTTTGAGAACGTAGAGACCCTTGGGGGGCGGTTTTATCGTTGTGCCATTCTATGTTGTTGCTAAATGAAAGATGTCCTGTTCCCGTCCTCGTCCTCTCTGTTTTATACTTTCAAGTTTTGTATCTATTAACCAACACGCTCGTTTTCAACTGTAAGATACTAAGCATTTGAAGATATTGGCTCTAATTTACTTTGATTAGAAAATTAAACGGCAATGCTTCGAAGAGTAGCGTTACTTTTTACCTTTATAGTGAACCGGCAAAATGTAGTTTTATATATTAGATTAAAAGTTTAATGATTGATTGAAGAGAGACCAGGCAATCACCTACTAGTTAGCATGCTGCCATTGAATAACGCACGGCTTGTTGTTGTGTTTTCTTCTTTTTTATAATGCTGTTAATCTCTTACGCTCTGTTAAGGACTGAATCAGAAACGATATCACACAGGCACCACTTGAAGACCGATAATTTTTTTTATCGAATATACTCTCTGAATGGTATTGTCATTCATTTTTTTTTTTTTGCATCCGAACATAGCCAAGTTAGTCTGAAGATCCTCATTTCGCTAAACTTTTTTTTTGCTGCCTCTTTTTATGTTGAGTTATTCAATTTTTTTAATGAATACTTAGGATATGACAAATTGAAAGTCTACCATATTTTGCTTAAATCACTCGCCCACTTTGACAAATACGGTTGCTTCCACTTTAATTTTTACTGTTTACGTGTATTCAAGTTTGTCCTTGAACAATCATTCATTAGAATTTCTTCCTACTTTTCACAGGACACACAGCACGAAGAGATAACCGAGCTGCTGCATATGTGTTCACCGCAAGATCAATCATCGCGGCCACACATCGAGCAGTCAAATATGCAGTGGATTTTGGCATTCTTCCAATGAAAAGACCAATTCACGGAAATTCGTTGCAAGAAGTTTACTCTGCAATAGCTAAAGCCGTGTCCAAATATTTTCGTGCTGAAATAAACAGCGATTGGTAAATGAATAAAGGTTGAAGAACACATATCACTCTAAGGAAGGAAAATTCACGATCCCAACTTCGCACCACCAAAATTTAATGCAACTTTTCTTCCACTCTTCTTTATTTTCAGGCGAAACCTTTAAAATGTTTCTATGGAAATGGTAGATTTAAAAAAAAAATATCCGAGTAAAGCTTTAATATGCTAAATAAAGGAAGCAAACAAGTGAAAATGGGTTGAGTTGTGATCATTCCTAGAGCGCCGAGGAGAGGCAGAGGTTCGCAACGAAGTCGCATTTGTCCAAAAAATCAGAAGATTCGAATACATTCAAACGTGTTTGGCCCGTTCCAAAAGCAGCCTAGACCCCCGCCTCTTCTCATTCCAATGGTGTGTTTGCCGTAATATGTATACGTCATTATTAAATTAACTGCGAGCTCACTGCGTATATTATTTACCGTTTCTTTTCTAACGTTTATTGGCAGACACGCCCTGAAATGGGTCTACTTTCTTGCAGAGATTAACGTCTTTTGTGTCAGACTGTTTTCTTCATGATGTCATCCACTCAGCATTCCCCTTCGAAGAATGCCAAGTGGATGGCGAGATAAAAAAAAAACAGTCCAACATAATTGCGATCGATTCTGGGGGCAATGACATAGAAGTTTTGCTTAAGCACTGCTGCTTATTGAACTGATGGTTAATCCACATGAAGAATAACGTCCTAAAGATTGCTTACTTAATGAATAATAAAAAACACGACATATACTTGGTATTGCATATGAAGCAGATTACATGCTTGCCATTAGTTGAATTAAAGCAAAAATAAAAATTAAAAAATATAGTTTTAAACGTAAAAACACTTTTATAGTATTAAATTAATTAACATTAAATTATTTTACATTTCTGAACGCTTCAGAGCTCCGTAATTATAATATACCTTGTATCCTGCAATACATATAGCTGGAAATATAGTGTATTTAAAAGAGGACATAGCTGGTACTTTCTTTTGGACATTACTGGCGCGACATTAACATATAGCGCTGTGTGCTCGTGATCGTCAGGCTGCTGGTCCTGTAATACGGCGTCCAAACAAACGCAGTTTTTGCAGGTTTTTTTACTGTTTAAATTAGGAGCACAATTTTCTGCTGTTCATTTTGCATTGTCATTATAATGTGTCACATACATATACATGCAAGCCAAATCGTGCGAGTGTCCATCGCCAGGCAGTCATAGTCCGCTAAAGGCACTCATGCTTAGTGCACAGCTACTAATTTTTACGATTGTATGTTTCATTATAAATTAGCCTAATTGCGTAATGTTTCCAGGTGCTTCTAATTCTTGTGTACCTAAACGGAACATGCAGAATCAAAAGCAACATCAAATAATGTTAATTGCGTGGCAATTTTGCTCTGTTTACATATCAAAACGCAGCTTCTCGAAACCAACTTGCTAAAAAAAATTGAAATTTTTAGACGTTACACTAACCGATGGCCATATTCGTCTGCGTACTTCCACAAGGCGCTAAATAAAAGGAAGAGACAAGTAGATATTATAAATTAAATTCAAAGATTTATTCTTAAACCTACAGTAAAGATACCCCCCAAGACATACACACAGACAAAACAGAAGAAGAAAAACTGCTAAGAGAATTTTGACGGGTCTGGAAGCCCGTTACAGGAGGATGAGGATGGAAAGTATACGGAAACTTTGAGGGCCAAAGAAAACTACAAAAAAGTCTTATTTTTTCGGTAGTTTTGGAAACATTGGAAACATTGTCCAATAAGAATAATTCAGCAACGACCTAAAAGATAGCTATAAAGGCCAATACCGGCAATAGGTTTTTTTACGAGTTTTTGTGGTGTAGTATCACATAAAAATTATTTTAGTGTTCGCGAAAACCTTTGTCAATATGGCGGATTCTTCGCTACTCATCTGGATACTGTCAATAGAACAAAGCCCATTCGCAAGTTAATACTGCAGATTGGGCGAGTTGGTAAGGCATAATTACGAACCAGCGCACAGGTAGACAGTTATTCAAAATCCAAACACACAGAAATTTATTTATTTATTTATTTATTTATTTATTTCAAATACTGCCAACCCTTGCGGGTTATAGCAGGAGTGGATACAGTAATATATCAAACAAAATACAGGTGACACAAGAAATTATACATAGAACAATCATTCTCACAGGTGCAACTACTCGTCAGCAAACCAGTTCATCAACTTTTCTTCAAATTCTTCAACAGACGTGACGTCCGAAAAAACACTTGGGGGTAATCTGTTCCATCCTTCTATTGTTTTCACAAGAAACGAATATTTAAAAATGTCAATATTGGGCATAAATGGGTCAACTGACCATTCATTGTTTAGTCGTCGAGACCGTCTTCCAGGAGATCTGACATAAGTTTGCGTGTCAATACGAAGATATTTAAAATACAACAAATAAAAAAACTTCAGCCGCGCAATTCTTCGTCTTGACGCTAAGGACGATAATTGGGCTTCCCTCAACAATGCCGAAACAGACTCATGTCTATCGTATTTAGAAAAGATAAACCTGGCTGCTAGCCTTTGAATGCGCTCCACTTTATCTATTTGAGTTTGTGCGTAGGGGTCCCATATTATCGATGCATATTCCAATGTCGGGCGCACTAGAGTTTTATAAACGTTGGTACGGATATCGGAGTTCGTCCGTCTTGGAGATCGCCTCATAAAACAAAGTTTCCTATATGCTGAATTACATACATTTTTAACGCGCGTATTCCAGCTGAGATCACCCGAGATAGTAATACCAAGATACTTAATAGTGTTAGAACGTTGCAAGACTACACCATTTATTTCATACAAAAACATCAACGGAGACTTCTTTTTGGTTATGCTTAAGACAGTAGTTTTATCAAAATTAATTCGCATATCCGATTTTTCACACCAGTGAAATATAGTCATCAAGGACAATCAAGTCAATTTACACTCACACTTCAGTTTGAGTGTATATTTATGTGTGTTTGGATTTTGAGTAACTGTCTACCTAAGCGCTGGTTCGTAATTATGCCATCCACAAGGGAAATCCAAAAAAATGTAAGCCGATTCACCGGGTAAATCTCTTTAGTCACTTTAGCTTTGCGAACCCTTGTGCGCAACGCGTTAAGTTCTCGAATTTCGGGAGCGCATTGGCTTTGGATCTGTTTGAACTTTCCGCTGCGTACCATGGTGAGACCCCGTTCAAATATTTGGATGAACTTCGATGTGCTCAACAATGGGAGAGGGCCAGCTGCGTGTACATTTTGTTGTGCCAACTACGAATCCAAACGCAACCCGTCAAATGTTCACGGTGCCCACCGGACATTCAACCTGCTGCGCTGGTGAATCAACCAAATTGGCAAGATTTCCATCTTAAGAGATGTCCCTCAACAAGAAGTACATCCGTTAAAAATGTGCGGCCAGAACGTCCACCGTACGAAAACAAAGGCGGAAACTCTCGAAGAGAAACTGACAGTCCTATCAACCAGCATACTTCTATGCAAGCATTTGTTGAGAGAATGGCACTCAAGTGCCAAAGGAAGCTGGATGAGGCACTCGGGCGACCGATATATTCAAGTTTAATGCCTTTGTCAGTCACCGAAAACAAATGCTGGCGAAAAGTGCTCAAGCTTCTCTGGCCCGCATACGCACTGCCCCCTAGGCTCTCGTTAGGTGGCTGACAGTTGGAGGTGGAGTACGCCCGAATGGTGACGCATGTAGAACATAAAATTAATTCTGCACTTAGTGTCACCCTACTCACGGACGGCTCGACGAACGTACGAGGTGAGAGCTTATTTGAGTTCCTGGTGGTCACACCAAATCCCATCTTCTACAACATCGAAGAGATGGAAGATCACAGGCACACCGGAAAATACATCGCAGGAGAGATTTCGAAGGATATAAAAGAACTTGGAACAGGAAAGTTACAGACAACGCAAGCAACATAAAGGCCACAAGAACCATCGGAAACCAGCATGCTACGTACACGCCGTACAAGCCAGCGGTACGGCGTTACGCTCTGGACCGGGGGCCCCACCCATCTTCGGATATTTCAGATATTTAAATCAAAGTTTACTTCATCATCATCATCATCATCCCCTACCGACGAAGAGCCACCCACACCTCCGGTTTCACGAGCGTTACTCGGCTGAGATTATCTCTCTTGTCTCTCTCCTGTCTGTAACATAAACAGTGGCGGATCACCGCCGCTCCCCGGCACGCAGAAGATGCTCTGTGCTGGTTTTGACTAGACGCTTTTCTTTCGCTCTAATAAACTCAGTTCTCCGCAACTTGACTCAGCTACCCTCACTCGTAAAGTACACATCACAACACTTTCCTCACATCACTATTTGGGATGCAGTGCTCATGGACTAAATTTTCTGTTTTCGAATTTCTTGAAGTGGGTGACGTTGCAGGAAGTTAATAAGAAGTTCAAGTGTAATCAACTACGGAAAAAACTGTCATAGGTTGCGGCCCACTTCGCGAAAAGTCAAGAAGAGTGCTATGTTGAAAGTCAAACAACGCTTAAGCTACCACCTGAAACTCACTGGGCAGCAACCGTGAGGTCACTGCGGGGTCTTTCGAATAACAAAAAAGCTTTACAAAAAACCGTTACCGCCACTGAGTTTGAAGTGAGTAGAGTAATGTGAACCGCGGTTTTAGACGACGTTGATTTTGGCGAGATGTGCACAGCGGTTTCCATGATTTGGAGCCAGTTGCCTGCGCTATTTCCAAGGCTCCGTCAGGCACTGCTGTTCTGTGTGACGTTCATGAGATCTTCAAAGTAGCAAGACAAGTGGAACAGGCACTCCAGACTGCCTTGAGTACCAAAACAAAAGAAAAGAGCTGCATAAATCCTGCATGAACGACGGAACTTTATTAGTCGTCCAACGCATAGGGCCGCACATTTCCTGGTCCCGTAGTACAGAGGAAAATTCCTGAGTAAAAAATATGTATTTAATCCTATGATAACATCACAGAAGTGGCAGTTGGGTAAGATCTTCATGTGGGAAAAGTGCTGTCCTATCTCGCTGCACACAGAACCCTATCAAGTGAGTGGTCAAGGAAGTTACTGGACGATTCGGCAAAGCATATAATTTTTACACGCTGTTTTTCCCTTTGTCAGCATGAACCGCCCACCCCACATCGCCACCATCAAGTATATCCCACCTTCTACGTGGTGACAAGGCATGCGTGCATCTGAGTCCCTGGTACCAATTACCTGTCGCCTGCTTCAAGCTCCACCATCCACCGTTGCGTGGGAACGAAACAGGTCTCAGTTCGGCACTGTCCACACGAAAAGTAGTAACGAGCTTAAGAAACACATTGTGCAAAAGTGTTTGTGCACTCCAACATAGACCTGATCGATCTTAATCTGATATACGAGAGCGAAAATGACTCTAGCATGAATTCAGAGTAGCCCCAATCGACCTACTGCTTCGGAACATGCTTCTTGTATGAGAGAAGGAATCTTGTCAGCAAATATGTACTTGGTCAATTGCTGTATGTTTGAATTTTGGTTGTGTTCTGTTCCCAATAATTACAGCCATACCCTTGGAAGAGAGAGATAGATGAGGCGATAAATCAGCGTTCAACTTGCACTATTCCTAGCAGAAATCATATGATGCTTTTACTTCATATCTTAACATAAATAACTCGTTTGTCAATCATTATGTTATCTTACTCAAAGGTATGCACTTGACGGCGGAGGAATGAATACTTGATTGTGTATTATGAATTCAATGTTTTCGTTGATTAGCATCGTGTCCTGCTGTTGACAGAGCAGTCGAAGACGTGTTGCTTATAAAACATGTCATAGATGATGTAAAAAATTGGCCTTCTCAGATGCATGCCACACATTACAGCAACAAACCTCAAACAGCACTATAACTTATAGCTCACATATTTTAGACGTTTTCCAAACTTATTTTGACATAACTTTTTTTAAACCTTTTTTCTGTATGCCAAGTGAGTCATGCCCAACAGAGAAAAAATGGTTCATAATTTCAGTGCAACGCAAGCAATATCACCAAGGAACGAAGAGCACACTACCACAATCGCATGAGCTTCTTACCTCCAAACCCGCTGTCGTACTGTTTCTCCTTCTTATAGACTGAGCAAACTGATGTACCGGCTTCATGAGAAAAATGAAACTCAGTTTATTGGTTTACACCAATAACGCACTTCGCGAGAATGTGCTGCTGGCAGTGGTGACAGAATGCGAAATTTTGAGAACAGGACGCTACCTGGATCAAAATATAAAACCGGGAAAAATGTTTTCTCTGCTTACATTCGCTAAATCTGAACATCGTCCAACCAAAAAATGGGACTTCGGGTGCCCTGCAGCGTTTATATCACTACAAAAAAAAAAAAACATGTCAGCAAGCACGAAAGCAATACTGCCTCTTTTGTTGGCTAGTGTCTTTAAAAAAAGAAACGCAACAGGCTCTCTCCCATAGTGTCATTTTTTTTTTTTTATTTTACGAATGCTGGCTTAGGTGGACGTCGGTTTAGAAAGCGTTTACCATTCTTTTATCTTTCGATACAGAAAACGTAATGTTCACGAACTTACGCATTCTATCACATCCGGTAGCGCCACATTCTCAATAATCTGTAGCTTTCTGCGATGTGTGGTTCATTTATGTGAGCCGGAAAACTGGAATTTATTTTCACTCACCCTGATATTTAGAGAACTCCGATTATTATTCCTCCACCTGTTTTTTCAACGAACCCCAACGAAAAGATGCATGCCATGACTATTCTTAGTTTCGAAACAGTCATTACTTTCCACTTCGACGTTCATTGCTGAAAGTAGCCTAAGAGGTTTGTTAACAACTTAATAAACTGAATGTAGTTTTTTTTCCCCGTTGTTTATGTCCTCGAAAAAAAAAACTGTTGTCTTTGTTCCCAAATTTTTCTTTCTCGAGCGTTCGCATCCCTACATAAGGGGTAGTTGCGGAAACAAACAGTACGATACTGAACGAAAAATTGCCTCAAAATTATTAGGAATACAAAGAAAATTGCCATATTCTCTAGTCGGTCAAACATTCAGACTTGTCACAGTATCTCCCAGTAGTGTTTGAGTAAGGCGCTCTCGACTTGAGTTACACGGTGGTGCTAACAGTCCCTAAACAACTAATCACAGTCGAGCTCATCTGAGATCAGCATAACTGACTGCGCATCGGAAAGTGTGTTCAAGATGGCGCAGCATTGGCGGTATCACCATACTTTTCGCTTCGAAATGTTAGATGATGCATCTATCATCACTGATAGGATGAGAACAGCAGGGCGCCTATCTCAAATGCCTGACCTCCAGCGCGCGCTTGTCGCCTTCCGCCGTGATTTGGCGGCACGTGCACGCTCGAGGCTCACGAGATGCCGAAGCATTATCGAAGGTAGGAAGCATGATGCGCCGAAGGCGGGACTGCTGAATGACCTTTTAACCGCTCTCATTTCGCCAGTGACTATAGACCATTCCATTTAGCGCTCTCTGGGCGGCACCATTTTGTTTGACCGCAGCGCCCTCTCCACACATCCGCGAAGTTCAGCGGGTTCGGCGGGGTAAAACGAGAGAGAGGGCACGCGCCCGACTCCGCTAGCAGGCGACAAACCGGGAGGTTGCC
The DNA here is from genome assembly GCF_016920785.2 of Ixodes scapularis. Lineage (NCBI taxonomy): Eukaryota > Metazoa > Arthropoda > Arachnida > Ixodida > Ixodidae > Ixodes > Ixodes scapularis. Next base: position 75,243,809 of record NW_024609868.1, read on the forward strand.
ATTCTCCATCTTTGAGCTGTACCGGCGGGCAGTACCGAACATCGAACTCTCGCTCGTGGCTGCCGTTGTGAAGTGGTTCGCGTTCTTAGAGTAGTTATGGCTACTCCAAAATCAGTCTAGAGCTCTCTGTTGTTCTATTTCGGTAAATGATCAACTAGCATATATTTTTTCCGTTACTTAAATAGCAGCTAAGTCAGCCGGCAGAACTACCCTAAACTACTGCGTGTATTGCGGCAGGAGAGCACGTTTTTTATTTATTATTTCAGGCTTCCACTCACGAACTTTGTATAATAAAAGAAGGTACAGCAACCGGATTTACTTTTAACCGGAGAGACCGTCCAATCTGACAGTTTTCCCTTTTTTTTCTTTTTTTTTATTTTCACGCAGGCAACAGCGCAATAGGACCCTGTTAGTCTTTTTATTTAGCATAGTATTACACGATAACTGATATACCAAAATCTGCGCCTCTGCACTTGAAATTTTCATAATGACGCGATTTTAAACAGAGTTTGTACGCCAGCCGGATGCTAGGTACAGCCCACTCGGAGGAGCAGACGACGCCCGGGTGAGAGGGGTAGGGCATTTTTTTTTCTTTTTACCCTCTCTGCTATGACCCTAATGGAACGGTCTATAATCGCTTTTCACCAGCTATGCATGGGCACAGCCATAACTGGCCTTCACTATTTGTTTCCTTCCATTTCGTTCGCTTCACTTCATTATTGTTGTCGCCCGGCAGCTTAGTGACCTTTTCGATACCATAATGTTCTGGTCCCCAGCGCAGTCATTGTGTGAATTTGTTATTACCGATTTTAGTGGCTCGACATCTAGGTGAGACAACAGAAGGTGAGTTATCGCGGCTGTATTCTGGCATGCGGGCGGGGGGGGGGGGGTGTCTAGAGAAACAATCTTTGAAGCAAAGCATGTTGTTAAAACAATCCGCGAAGGTCGCAAAACGAGCAGAAATCTAAGGCTTAATGTACATATTCGATATAGAAGACACATAATAAATTGAGAGGAAAAGCGCCCACACCTTCCTATACATTTTGGTAATCTAAGGACGACTGGTGGCATCGGTTATCCCGTTTTTGACACATGCTGTTTTCAACACTTTAATAAACGTTAGGAACAGGTGAAATTTCCCGCTTGAAATGTCGTTACATAAATTTTTTTTCTTGTTTTTTTTTAAACCCACTTTTAGCTGGAGTTGTACCAACAGAAATGTGGGGGACGCTTAAGCTTCGCCTTTAAGAGTGGAACACCATAGTTTAATGGGGCCCCGTTCCCAAAGCCTTTTAATATAAACCCGCGCTCGTCCCCAAGCCGTGCAATCGTGTGTGCGTGGTTTGGTCGGTAGCGTCAAGTGTCACGTCACGTTATGTCATGTATACGCGTGACGTAATACGTGGCTGTAATGGCACGAACGAATCGACCCGCTAAATGAAGCAAGAACTTTTTCTTAAATTTGGTAGGAAAAGTTATTTCCGAATTTTCCCGGCAAATTTAGCATGTCGGTAAAATCATGACGTCACAGCCACCTGTCACGTCACACTTGGTTGTGCCCCTTGCATTGTGGGATTTTATGGTCCCACCGAGGCCGACGCCGGATTTTCTGCGACACGAGCTTGTAAACGTAAGAAATAAAAGCTGACAAGCACTTGACCGACTTCAACGGATTGGAGCAAAACTAACATTCCCAAATTTGCGGCTGATCTGTTTGACCGATCGCGCTCATTATCTTTTTTACGGGTCCACCGATGCCACCACTGGTGATCTGCCACTCTAGACATCCGTCTCTTTATTCATTGAGAAATGTCAACAACAATAATGCTTTACCTATGTCTCTCTGGAATGCATTTTTTTTCTAACGAATTTTGATAGTAACAGTATTTATTATTTATTATCCAAGAAGAAGGCAAAAAGTGTTCTGCTTTTTTTATGAAATGCTTATCAACAATAAAAATCCGTCTACGCTTAGACAGCTTTCATATTTAAATAACTTTGCCTCAAACTTCATAGTTCAGTCAAAATCACTTTTAGTGGCCGCCAACTACCACCACTGACGTATCAAGCGTTGAAGTGATCCTCGTTATGGGACTATTAGACCATTACCACGACAGCTGCTCTGAAAGCTCTAGTTGCGTTTCAAAATATAATCGCCAAAATTCTTTGCGAACGCTCTGGCCTCGAGCAATGTGTTTAATTTCTCATGTTGCTTTGACACTCTTCTAACGTTTCCCCCTTCATCATCCCTCTAGCGTTCTGCTTTGTTTAGGCACCATTCAATTCCTATTCGGACGTTTTGTTTACAACTTCCGGCTACTTTCTTTTTTTCATTTTTATTTATCACGTGTCGCCACATCTGTCTTTGCACACTTAATTATTGCACTTTCTCCCTCGCTTTTTTTTCTGCAGGACCCACAACAGGAAGTGATAATCGAGCTGCTGGGTATGTGTTCGCCGCAAGATGAATGAACGCGCCTACACAACTAGCAGCCAAAGATGTGGTGTATTATTGCATTCTTCGAGTAAAAGAACTCTTCTACTAAACTTTGTTGCCAGAATCCTTCTGGTCGTAATATATCTGAGGACGTATCCTCGGATTCCTCATGTAAAATGAGCAGACGTGATTAAATACTGCAACGTTTAAAAAAAAATCCCTCCAAGGAAGCAAAATGCACAATCTCAATATCAAACCACTGGAACTTCACCTGACAGTTCTACTTTTCTGTAGTTCAATGCGCCACCTCTAAAAATGTGTCAATGGCAATGCTTGATTGCAAAATATTTTTGAGCAACGTTTCAATAAAATAAATAAAAAGCAGACAAGTAAAAATGGGTTTTGTTGTGTTCACTCGTAGTACTGCTATAGGAGATGGCAAAGGCTTTTCATAATAAAGTCACCCTCTTCCATATAATCTGAAGTTTCGATTATCTCAAAACGCGATTTGTCAAACTGTCCAAGTAATAGCCCCAATGGGCCAAAGATTATACTCCGTACTAAAAAGAAAATCTAATGCAAATTTATTATTTTTAGAAACGCCGTCTGGGCTTTTTCTAAAATAACAATCTGTATACCGGGTGTTTCAGTGAAAACCTTTAAAATGTCTGCAAATAGGGTAATTAAGGAAATGAGAAGCTATTTTCCGAAAAAAACAAACTGCCTGCCACGGAGGACTTCAGCGATTGAAAATCGCATACTAATTAGCTAACTAATAAACTTCAAGTTAAATGTTCGATTTTTAATTAGCGCAGTTTCTTGGCCAGTGGTAATGGCACGTTTAGAGGTGTGGACAACGTGATCGCATCTTCGTTTTGAAACTGGAGACCAGACCTTCTAAGCCCTGCAGCGTTAGAAAATCTCATACTTTTTCTGCCGAGAGAGCTCGAGATTTTCTCGCACTGCAAGGCAAGGCAAAATCTCTCCAGCGTTTGCTCGAACAATTTGAAGTCACCACTGCAGCGTTCAGATTCAAGTGCTATAGCTTAAAATCCTGCTATAAAAAACAACCTTATGGCATATTATGATATGTCTGTAGTCTTTTGAGTCAAACGAAAGAATCTGATTCATTTTATAAATTGTTGAAAAAACAGTCTACAGAGAACAGATACGATGCAGTAATGTCACGAATAAAAATAGCAGATGGTTGTGAAAAAAAAACACGATGTTTGTTGAGGCGAACTTGTGCCTGCAAGTAACAGAAATAGAAACTCTACATCTCCGACGGCGAAAAAAGGGCGATTGTGTGCCCCCGATATTGCTCCTTTGATACGTGCAACGTGTTCACGAGCATTCTAAGCAAATACAGGCGATAACAACCCAAATCGAGCTGGAAATTTTCAGAGAAGCAACGATTGAAAAAGTAACCTGTGCAGGCGGAGTTTAAACCTGGTACCTCCGCGTAGCAGTCCCGTGGGGCTTCTAACCCTGTCACCAAATATAACTCTTTTGTTTATCTTACACACAGTCGCGGCAGTACATCTTTCGCCAAATTACCGAAGCACCAAGGAGAATACTCGAAATGGAGGTATTCACGCTGCACGCGCTGGCACGATCAGCTTAATCGCTTTGATGTAAATAACCTAAATAAGGCGGTAACCAGCGCACGTCCAAGTTCCATCTGTTGTTTTTGTTTTTGCTTGGGAACCAAAGTTTTATCGGATGAGACGCCATCTTCTTTGTTTGTCTTCAGTTCGCGTTTCTTTTATCAGCGCAGTGGAAGCATGGGTTTTACTTCCATTGCATGTTTGACAATACTGAATATCTTACAAGGTGTCAGCACGTTAGGTAACGCGAAAGCTAGCAAAGATATTGGGTGCTGCTTACAGCAGTCCTCTTCTCTCGGACTGATGGGACAGGTCCTCACCTGTTTTCTTTTTTTTTTTTTCTCGTAAAATATAAGCAAAAGACAGCCATAAAAGCCAGTGGCGGGAAACAGGGGAATCATTCGACTCGCGCTTTTCCCGACTAGCTTAGTGATGAGGTTCCTCGTGTCAACCTTCACATTGGCTGCCCTCATCGTTGTAGCTACATCTTATAGCTTCAAGTATTTGTGCTGTACGTAACTGGTTATATTCTCGTTGGTTTCATCGCGGAAAATATGTTGTTATTTTATGCAGTGGGAAAATTAGTTACACATCTCGGGGAGCTCAAATGTCGCACTGACGGAACGCTAGCTGTAACGGTAAAATGCAAAAGATTGTTAACCTAACACTACAAAAAATTTGTTATTTTTTAAAGTAATTTTACGTTTGAGTCGGACCACGTTAAGTAATAATATATTGATATTTTATTTATACAGTTGAATTTACAGTCTCTAGGTATTTTTGCTCTCCACTCAGTGTTGTTTATTTATTATTTAATGAGAGAAGTGGGAGTCGCTTTTTGGGGAGGAATATTCTTAACCTATTGACCCATAATATGGTAGCCTTTATACGAACCGAGCCTTCGCACGGGAGGCGAAGACTCCATCCACGCGATTCGCCAAAAAATAGAAAGGTCAATGGTGAGGCACTCATTATATTCTGACCCATGAGCATGACTCATGTTCAGATTCGGATCACAACATTCAATGTCCTGCTCAAAATCTTACCTATATCACTGATTCGAGTCAAAATGTTATCCTTGTCTCCTCATTTGTTCATTTTCTTCGGTAATAATAACAATAGTTTGCTTGAGTGGTGTGTGTTAAACGCGCGATATTGTTTTTTAGATAAAGGTGCTTATTTTTGAGTGTATGTACAGTATTGTGAGCGTTCTCAAACACGCTCTTTTGCAGACTGGCCCGAGATGAGGCTCAGCGGCACTCTCGACTGCGTTCGGATACGGGCATCGAACGATGTAAGTATGCTAATGTTCTAACAATTGACTAACTAAATTTGTCGACATAGAAATGTATTTGTTTTCCTTTTATTTTTATATTTACATAGTTTAAAAGGGTGTCAGGTACTCTACGTTTGAAAGCTTCGAAGGAAATAATTTGACCCTTTTGCAACTTCTACCTGCTGATAAGAACTCTGCCTGTTTATATCTCTATTTTTTTTTTTTTTTCAGTTGAAACAAGGCTTGCTTAACCTCGAAGCGGAGACAGGATGTGATTCCGGCCTTTGCATTGTTCTCAGCTTGTGTGCGAATCCAGGCTTGGTAAGCTATGTCCGCATAAAATATCTAATTGAAAAAATATATTTTTTTTACGTTTTTTTTTTCAATTCTGAAGTATGCGAAACATTTTGTAATACCGACCCGGTTAAGAAATTGCTGTCATCTTTTGTAAAACTAAATCAAAGCTGCGAAGTATTTTTTTTTTATTTAAGCTCTACATGCACTGTCGGCAGCTAACGTTAGAAAATCTTGGACTGTAATGAAAAGAACTGATAACAAATTACATCACTTTCTGGTTTGTATGGTATACTGCTGTTTTCTACTGTATTCCCATACGTAGAGTTTGTCATGATGCGTTTGGGAAATGATTCTTTGATAATGCAGGCCCATGTTACGTTTTATACCCCAGTCAGTGTTTTCATTATGTAGACTCACTTTTGTTTGCGTTTGACGAATGTATCAACCTAATCAAAGGCTCAAAGTGTCTGTAGAATTGACTGTGCATTTTGTTAAAGTGAAGCTTGCTAAAAGCCCTATAATATAATGACATCGGTATATTCTTGCTTAAAAATTGGAGCAAACTCTCATTATTTTGGAAATATTATAGAAACTGGATTTAACTTCATTTCATTTATTAATCCCTCAGGTCTCGAAAGCATTACAGAGGGGAGTGGGCGGTTAACTCATAAAAGTAATTTAGTTCAGTGAGGGAAAAAAAACACGCGCTACGCAACATCTGTTGAAAAATTGGGAATAACATTTTTAAAATCAACAGTGTTAGTTATTGAGACTATATGTGGGGGTTGGAATACGATTCCAGTCAATGGAGGTCTGGGGTAGAAAAGAGGAATTAAAAGTGGAGGCGCTGATATTAGGAATCCCTACCTTTAGGTCATGGTCTACACGTGATGATATGTACGATGGTTCTAAAAACAATGCTTGACGGAGAGCGGGTTGAGAGTAATAAATCTTGTGAAATAAACAGACAATATATTTTTCTTCGGGAAGAGAGATTAGGCAAGGAGAGCGACGATTTCATGGAAGTCACACTGGCTCTGCGATGATAGTTCGGAAGTATGAAACGGGAAGAACGATTCTGAATAGATTCGACAGCTGATGCAAGGGTGATACCGGGGTTCCAAATAGAAGCTACATATTCACGTTCAGGACGAACTAGGGTTTTATAGGGGAGAAGTTCTAACGAAATGGGGAGCAAGCGGGAAGTTACGTTTCAGATAGCCCAAAAGTCGATTTGCGTTGTTAGCGACATATTGGACGTGGATATTCCAGTAGAAGTCGTTGTTTATGTAAACTATCCGAAAGTAGTTTTACTACATACACATGGATGTGGTCTTAGCAATAATAAACCTATATGTTTCATTAACAGTGCACTCTCTATAAAACGTAAAAGCATAATATTTGCTTCCACAATCTCAACTTGTTTTCTTTCATTGGACTTCCAATGAAATATCCTATGTGAAAGTCAGCTTTTCATATTTTATTAACGATCTTTTTTTTAGCTTATATTCTTAACCATGGACAGCTGGTATTAAGAAAGATAAACTTTTGGAACAATCCTCAATATTTAATTTCTGCAGCTGTCGATTGACTAAAATTCAGTATGAAACCATAAATTAAAAGTATTTTCTTAACTTCCTCGATGCTTTCTAGAAGACTTACCAAAACCTGTTAATATTCAAATGAAGATATCCCAATATTGAGCCTAATATACTGACATAAATTAAATGTTTTCCAAAAAAAATAGTGACTCTTAGTTTGAAATCAACATTACTCTAAATTTCGCAAACACCGAGGAGAATGCTAGGAAGGTATGCACACGCGCTGTATGCGCTCGTCCTCTCTGTGTAAAACATTCGATGTAAATAACAAAATAAAGCGTACACAATCGCACGTGCGAAGTGCCGCTTCTGATAAATGTCTTGCGTTAGAAGCGTTACTGCTGCAGACGCTAGCACGTGCAGCCCGTATAACTATGTGTTCGTAGAATGCAGTTGGATCTTGGACAATTTATCGAAATGTCTATACATTAACTCAACTCTGATACGTCCCACCGCGGTGCTGGCGCTTCCGGCGAATTTCCGGTCTGGTGGTGCGGGCGGGAGTCGCCATGCGGGGCCGGGCATTGCTGTGTTGTTTTGGAAGAAGTGAGGCTTAGACCTGCCTTCTCGTCAAATCGCTGCGACTGGGGCTGAACCAAAAGAACGAGAAAAGCTATCAAGATTATTTTCCCGTGTTTTGCTTGCCCGGTTTTTCCGAGAACGTGGATAGGTGCCGTGAAAAGGCACACCCTGTCGTGATTGAGTGTTCCGACGTAGGCTCCCAGCCCGGCGACACTACCTTGTACCGGGTAGGAGACAGGCTCGAGGAGCCGGGAGGCGACGAGCTCAGCAAAAAAGAACATTCTATATTTACATTAATTACAACATCGCTTCAGTGTTCGTACCACACCAACTTTACGGGTGTCCTTTCTTTTTATATCCGCCTCGCCATCTCGCCGTCCACTGGCTTGTCCAATCGCAGGGACCTACGTGGTCCTCGGCAGCCAATGTGGATGAAGTTCGTGTGCCAGCGGCCAGCCAATGCGGAAGAAGTTCGTGTGCCAACGGCCAGCCAATGCCGAAGAAGTTCGTGGCGGGTCTCTCGGCGTGGTGGCTCGCTCGCTGAAGAGTCATCCACACGCACACGCAGACACCCAGCTTGTACAAAGGTTGCCTCGAGAGCCGAGTTCTCCAAAGCTCCCGCACGAGCCGCCGGTCGGTGCGAGAGCGTGCTTTGGTCCACGCGAGCCAGGGGCACGCGCCGCTCTCGTAAACGTGGTACGGGTGTGTCGTAGCCTTTCACAATAACCCAGACGCCATCAGAGACCACAGTTGCTTGTGCGGGAAGCACTGAGTCAGATTCACTGAGATTTATGATCGTCTAATTTTTTTTATTTTGTTCCAAGATGAGCACGGGAAAACCGTTAAATTGTTGGGACCACCCGCATACCACGTCCAGTGCAATTTTCGCGTTCAAACGACCGCCTGATCGTTCAAACTAACGTCTACTCGTTGAATCGACAACGGCTCGTAGACCACACTCGGACGCGGTAATTTCCATGAGAACTGTAAGTCCGGGACTTAAAGGTTTAAAATGTGAGGATTGTTTGGGCTAATTAATCTCAGTTTAAACAGCAGGTACAAGGGGGTGTTGCTGATTGCTACGAGTGACCATCACCGGCTCGTTATGCCTGATTCACATGGTCCGATTCTGCTTGCGATTTATAGTATCGACGCCGAGCATCGCTGCTATCATTCATGCTTCTTTTGCAGCCCGAGCGACGTCGTCACTAAAAATAGCAAGCCGAATTTCGTTATGGGAATCAGGCTTAGCGTACATACTGCGGCGTGTACGCGAAATGAATCACCGCACGTCACATTATTCACGCAAAGTTTTGGGGTGAAACGCGCCTTCTTAATCTCGCTGAGGCCACTAAAGTAGTCAGACATTGTTAAGAAGACATAAAATCAACACTTCTAACGCGAAAAAGAGCACGGGGACTTCCGCAGTCGTCAACTACATCGCATTCCAATGGTCTCTTACTGAAACACGGGGTTCTTCTTGCCCACCCTCCATCGCGCATGCGCGACGCCAGAGACGTCCGCTAGGGGTGCGCCGATTTGCTTGTAGAAATGAGTGTGTGTATTGTAAACGATGTTAATTTCTTTGTTACTTTAAGTATTCCTCAGAGAAACGCATTGGTGTCTTGTTTTAGTTTCGCTTCCGTTAGCGGCCTGTTATTATGCGTTTCAGAAGCGGTTTGATTATTTTTCAGGACTGCTTTATTTACCATGAAACTACTAATAACCTAGTTTTTTTTAAGTTCTCTTGATACAATCATGATATTTAAAAAAATGTACAACGATAGGAACATCTCGTTGTTATGCGTCACCTTTTACATATTACCTTACTAACGCAGCTTTCTATTGTGCGGCATGCTATTAATGCAGTAGCGTCCAGATTTAGTAAATTGTTCTGGCAATCCCACATTTACCACACTATTGATAATAATCAATTTGATGCTATGTTAAATAAGGCTTTCTAGATTCCGTCTTTCCTGAGCTGTCATTCAGCCATGATTTTAGGTTTCTGCAAATTATACATTACGTAGCTGCAATCTGAGATAGTGATCAGATGAAACTCACTTTTAATCTCCAGTCATTATACGATCGTGGAGCTGGATTTATAAGTAAATTTGTTTTTTAAATTCTCTTTCGTGGTACAACAAATTGTATCGTCAGTGTACGATTTATAAAAAAGATAACACTAAGCTTATTCTAAAAATGAAAACGCTTCTCTTGACTTTTCCTATTTATTCGTAGACCATTCATCACTTCCAACCTGGCGTACCTTATTAAATTGTTTACTGTCAACCTATGGCGCGTATTCTATTCCTAGAACATCAACAGGCTGAAAAAACCTCTTTGGATAATTAGGATCTATATCTGGTTAAACTCGCTTAAATACTGCTCTTTACTAATTATATTTTTGAGGGCTTACGCCACCGCACTAACTCGTCTTTGTGCTTTTTGTTTGCATTAAGTTGCCTACTGTCATCTGTAACTCACTCTGCATTTGAGGGCATTGAGAAAAATTAATAAATACATGCACACATATATAGCAAGCAAAAGGCGAACCACAAATGACTAAATAAGTATGTAAGTAAATAAATATCAAGCAAGTAAATAAATTAATAAGCCGACAAATGAATAAATAATAAATTAATAAATAAATAACTTCATTTATAAGTACTTCAATAATACATTTATAAAAAAATAAGTTAGTATTTTTAAAAATAAATATTTCAGGCTCCTGTTGTCCATTTAAAATACATATCAAGAACGAAGCAAAAAAATACAAGATATTAATTAGTGGTTATAAGCAGCAGTTGAAAATCATAGCATGCTCTTATATTTTGCCATACCATTATTGAGGCGCAGATATCAATAACATTACTAAGCCTATTATAAGAGTTTTACAAGAAAATAGCTAGCTAATTGACGCGTTTGAAAATGGCCGGAATACGCAGTTGCCCCAGTCCAGAGTTACAAATACCAATTGTTAGTTTACTTTAGATTAATAAAATTTAAAAAACAATTGGTTCTAGCGGATGCTGTGCCGTGTCTGTTTATGAAACAATGGCAGTAGAGGAAAACCAGAATGATCGTTGTTTTCACTTGTTCGTGTTGTAAATTTAATCAACACGTCGAAATTTAAGTTCTAATTTTCGCATGGAAAGCCTTTTTGACCACGAAATATATCACAACTTGGTTTCTTTCTAATTCTGGAACTCTACAAACATTTCCCAGGAACCCACTATCTCCAAGAAAGAAATTTACTTTTGATATTTAAGAAGCAATTCTAAACCTGCATTATTTCGCAAAAAATATCAATGAAGTGAATGTAAGGGTGCAGGCAAATCGGTTTAGATTGAACATGAGAAACCCCGAGCTTGCAGGCAAAACTCGACACCAATACCAAAAGGTCTCGAGAACTTTTGGCGTTCGTGTCGATTTTTGCTTGCAGTATCGGTGATTATGTCGTGTTCATTGTCAAATACATTATTTCGAGAACGCGAAAGCACTCTAGGTTTGGTAAGAGCCACCAACAAAAAGCCTATAAAGATAAGCAATTGTTCATTAGGTCCCAAGCTAAATGCGTGACACTTATCCTCTCTTTCAGGATGAGGGGCTTCGGAAATTTCTGACCGTAAGTAATTTGTTTGGCTCTTCTGAATAACTCAATTTCGTTAATGGCCTTTAACTCAATCTGCTCGCATTAATGTGATATAAGAACGTGTTGACCTAACACCGGTCTCAGGCACCTAGCACTCGGATATATTGCCTCTTATTTATTTTCACAATAATGTTTTATGGAGTAGTTATCTTTTACCTTTTTAGTTAACGGAAAAATGTAGTTGTGTATATATAATTAAAAGCTTAATCATCGACTGAAGAGAGACCAGGCAATCACCTAGTTAGCATCCTGCAATTATATACTCATGGCTTGTTTCTTTTTTTCCTTTTTCATTATAATGCTGTTAATCTCTTCCGCATTGAAAAAAACATTATCACACAGGCTACCGGTAACATGTTTATCGAATGTACTTTCTGAATGTTATGGCGTTCATTTGCTTCACATACTAACAAAGCCAAGTTAGTATGAAAGTCCTCATTTCGCTAAACTTTTCTTTTTCTAATTTTTGCTGTCGTTTTTATGCTGCGTCATTGAATTTGTTACTAAGTGACTACTTAAAATATAACCCATTAAAAACCTATCATATTTTGCTTAAATCACTCACCCGCTTTGACAAATACTACTACTTGCACTTTATTTTTACTGTTTACGTGCCGTCAAGTTTGTTCTTGAAGAATCATTCACTATAATTTCTTCCTATTTTTTTTTTTCAGGACACACAGCACGACGAGATAAGCGAGCTGCTGCATATGTGTTCGCCGCTAGATCGAGCATCGCGGCCATACACCGAGCAGTCGAATATGCAATGGATTTTGGCGTTCTTCCAATGAAAAGACCAATCCACGGAAATTTGTTGAAGGAATTTTTCTTTTTGCACTAGATAAAGCTGTGTGCTAATATTTTCGTTCTATAATAAACTAAGATGGGTAAATGATTAAAGGTTGAAGAATACAAATCACTCTAAAGAAGAAAAATACACGATCACAAACTCGCACCATCAAAATGTAATGCTACATTTCTTCTACTCCTCCTTATTTTCAGGCGAAGGAAGAAAAATACACGATCACAACTTCGCACCACCAAAATTTAATGCGACTTTTCTTCTACTCCTCTTTATTTTCATGCGAAACCTTTAAAACGTTTCCAAGGAAATGTTAGATTCAAACTTTTTTTTTCCTGAGTTAAGCTAAATATGTTGAATAAAGGAAGCTGATCAGTGGTGGTCTATTTACATATTATTTACAAGAGAAGACTGCAGAGATCGTTGGTGACATTCGAGCCCTGCGAACATGTCGCTAGCTCAACCAGGAACAGTGCGTGAGGCGTGGCCCGTGCTGAGGCCGCGCGTCTTGGCTATTGCAAAATGAAGACGACGAAGTCCCATCGTAACACTTCCCCCTTCTCGATAGAACTAATCAGTTTCTCGAAAGCGCACTGGTTAATTTGTAACGCGCTTGGGGCGTGTTCTGGGTAGAGGCACCGGAACAGACGAGGAGGATGGTCCAGGAGAATTTTCTGATGTCGGTTCAGTATTCGGCATAGCAGAGTCCTGTCCCTTGATGAGCGGTGTAGGCTCTGGAAGTGAAAACGCACCAGAGGTGTTCGCTGGTGAGAATTCCGTCTCTGAAGATGCCTGGCCTGAGACACATACATCTTTTTGTTCATCGGGATCCGAGTCGAGAAGTGGCCAACCCTTCTTTGTCAAGCTGGGCATAGTTCATTCCCTCTTACCGAGCGTTCTAGACCCGTAAGCAATGGGAGCTTCGCAGCCTTGGTTGTCAAGCTGGGCAAGTACGGGTCCTAAACCGTAGGGAGAGGCATCGCATGACAAGAAGAGCGGCTTATCAGTATTCTAGTGCGCCAGGACCTCTGCTGACGAGAGCAAGTCCTTCAGCACTTGGTAGTCCTTCTTATGTCGGGACTCCCATTTCCATGGTACATTTTTGTCGAGCAAGCGATGCAAGCTTTCAGCCACAGTTGCTCGATGACTGAGGAACCGATTGTAGAAGGCAATCCTTCCAAGAAATGATTGTAGTTCCGACTTGTCTTTTGGCTGTAGCGCTTCTACAATCGCCTTTACTTTTTCTTGTGTCCGCCGAATGCCTGCAGCATCCACTTGGTATCCGAGGAATTCAACCTCCGACATATCGAAATGGCACTTTTCTTTCTTGACTTTGAGGTTTGCTTGACTCAAACGTCGTAGAACTGCTTCGAGTCGCTCTAAGTGCTGGTCCTTGGTGGAGCCAGTGACGAGGATGTCGTCAAAGTATGTGGCGACGCCCGGTAACCCAGCAAGGCATACGTCTATAAATTTTTGAAAGATAGCCGGGGCTACAGATATGCCAAAGGGTAAACGCTTGACGCCGTACAGTCCCTTGATCGTATTGATACACAATACCTCAGGCGTAGCTTCATCGAGTCGCAGCTGCTGGTAGGCTTGCGCCAAGTCAATGTTTGAAAAGTGCTTTCCTCCACTGATTGTGGTAAGGAGCTCTGGTACAATCGACAGTGGGTAGGTCCCAGGGTTGACAGATGCGTTTCCTGTGCTACGATCCCTTCCTCCCATCCTCGTCGCAAGTGTTCAGTGGTGGTCTATTTACATGTAATTTACAAGAGAAGACTGCAGAGATCGGTGGTGAGCTGCAAGCCCTGCGAACATGTCGCTAGCTCAACCAGGAACAGTGCGTGAGGCGTGGCCCGTGCTGAGGCCGCGCGTCTTGGCTATTGCAAAATGAAGACGACGAAGTCCCATCGTAACAAAAGCAAACAAGTGAAAATGTGTTACGTTGTGATCATTCCTAGAACGCCGAGAAGAGGCAGAGGTTCGTAACGAAGTCGCCCTTGTCCGAAAAATCAGAAGATTCGAATACTTTCAAACTCGTTTGTCCCGTTCCAAAAGCATCCTAGACCCCCGCCTCCTCTCATTCCAATGGTGCGTTTGCCGTAATATGTATATGTCATTAATAAATTAACTGCGAGCTCACTGCGTATATTATTTACCGTTTCTTTTTTAACGTTTATTGGCAGACACGCCCTGAAATGTATCTACTTTCTTGCAGAGATTAACGTCTTTGGTGTCAGACTGTTATCTTCATGATGTCATCCACTCAGCATTCCCCTTCGAAGAATGCCAAGTGGATGGCGAGATAAAAAAAACAGTCCAACATAATTGCGATTGATTCTGGGGGCAATGACATCGAGGTTTTGCTTAAGCACTGCTGCTTATTGAACTGATGGTTAATCCACATGAAGAATAACGACCTAAAGATTGCTAAACAATGAATAATTAAAAAAAAACAAGTCATATACTTTGTATTGCATATCAAACAGATTAAATGCTTGCCATTAGTTTAATTAAAGCAATATTAAAAATTAAAAAAATATAGTTTTAAACGTAAAAACACTTTTCTAATATTAATCTGATTTAGAATATAATATTTTACATTTTTGAACGCCTCAGCGCTCCATAAGTATAATATACCTTGTTTCCTGCGGTACATATAGCTGGAAATAAAGTGTCTTTAAAAAGAACATAGCTGGTACTTTCTCTTGGACATTACTGGCCCGATATTAGCCTATAGCGCCCTGTGCTCGCTATCCTCAGGCTGCAGGTCCAGTACTACGGCGTCCAAACAAACGCAGGTTTTTTTACCGTTTAAATTAGGAGCACTATTTTCTGCTGTTCATTTTGAATGGTCATTAGAATGTGTCACATACATATAAATGCAAGCCAAATCGTGCGAGCGCCCATCGTCAGGTTGTCATAGTCCACTAAAATCACTCATGCTTAGTACACAGCTACTCATTTTTATGATTGCATGTTTCATTATAAATTTGCCTAATTGCGTAATGTTTCCAGGTGCTCCTAAATCTTGTGTACCTAAACGGAGCATGCGAAAACAAAAGCAACATTAAAATAATTTTAACTGCACGGCAATTTTACTCTGCTTACAGATCAAAGCGCAGCTTCTCAAAGTCTATTTGCTAAAAAGAATTGAAGTTTTTAAAAGTTACACTAACCGACATCGATTTTCGTCTGCGTACTTCCACAAGGCGCTAAATAAAAGAAAGAGACAAGTCGATGGTATAAATTAAATTCAAATATTTATTTTTAAACGTACAGTAAAGGCCGCCCCTCCCCCCCCCCCCCCCACACACACACACATACAGACAAAACAGAAGAAGGAAAACTGCTAAGAGAATTTTGGTGGGTCTGGAAGCCCGTTACAGGAGGATAAGGATGGAAAGTATACGGAAATCTTGAAGGCCAAACAAAACTAAAAAAAAAAAAAGTCTTTTTTCGGTAGTTTTGGAAACGTTGGAAACATTGTCCAATCAGAATAATTCAGCAACGATCTAAAAGATAGCTACTAAGGCCAATAACGGCAAGAGTGTTTTGGCGAATTTTGGTGGTGTAGTATCATGTAAAACTATTTTAGCGTTAACGAAAACTTATGTCAATATGGCGGATTCTTCGCTACTCATCTGTATACTGCCAGCAGAACAAATCCCATCCGCAAGTTAATACTGCAGATTTGGCGAGTTGGTAAGGCATAATTACGAAGCAGCGCATAGGTAGACAGTTACTCAAAATCCAAACACACCAAAAATATACACTCACACTTCAGTTCGAGTGTATATTTCTGTGTGTTTAGATTTTGAGTAACTGTCTACCTGAGCGCTGGTTCGTAATTATGCCATCCACAAGGGACATCCAAAGAAATGTAAGCCGATTCACCGGGTAAATCTCTTTAGTCACTTTAGCTTTGCGAACCCTTGTGCGCAACGCGTTAAGTTCTCGGAACTCGGGAGCGCATCGGCTTTGGATCTGTTTCAACTTATCGCTGCGTACCATGGTGAGACCCTGTTCAAATATTTGGATGAACTTCGATGTGCTCAACAATGGGAAAGGGCCAGCTGTGTGTACTTTTTGTTGAGCCAGATACGAATCCAATCGCAACCCGTCGAATGTTCACGGTGCCCTCTGGACATTCAACCTGCTGCGCTGGTGTATCAACCAAATTGGCAAGATTGCAATCTGGATAGATGTCCCTCAAGAAGTACATCCGTAAAAGTTGCGCGGCTAGACCGTCCACCGTCGGAAAACAAAGGCGCAAACTCTCGAAGAGAAACTGACAGTCCTATCAACTAGCATACTTCTATGCAAGCATTTGTTGAGACAATGGCACTGAAGCGCCAAACAAAGCTGGATGAGGCACTCGCGCGAGCGATATATTCAAGGTGAATGCTTTTGTCTGTCACCGAAAACAAATACTGGCGAGAAGCGTTCAAGCTTCTCATGCCCGCTTACGCACTGCCCGCCAGGCTCTCGTTAGATGGCTGACAATTGTAGTAGAAGCACGCCCGAGTGGTGACGCAGGCAGAACATAAAATTAATTCTGCACTTAGTGCCACCCTACTCACAGACGGCTGGACGAACGTATGACGTGAGAGCATATTGAAGTTCGAGGTGGTCACGACAAAGCCCAATTTTTACAACATCGAAGAGATGGAACATCACAGGCACACCGGAGAATACATCGCAGGAGAGATTTTGAAGGATATAGGAAAACTTGGAACAGGAAAGGTTTTTTCCCTAGTTACGGACAACGCAAGCAACATAAAGGCCACAAGAATGATCGAAGGCCAACATGCTAAGTACGCGCGGTACAAGCCAGCGGTACGGCGTTACGCTCTGGACTAGGGGCCCCACCCATCTTCGAATATTTCCGATATTTAAATCAATGTTTACTTCATCATCATCATCATCATCATCATCATCATCATCATCATCATCCCCTACCGGCGGAGAGCCACACACACCTCCGGTTTGAAGAGCGGGGCTCAGCGGAGATTCTCTATCCTGTCCCTGTTCTGTCTGGAACATAAGCAGCGGCGGATCACCGCCGCTCCCCACCATGCAGAAGATGCTCTGTGCTGGTTTTTAGTAGACGCTTTTCTGTCGCTCTAATAAACTCAGTTCTCTGCAACTTGACTCAGCCACCCTCACTCGTAAAATACATTTCACAACACTTTCCTCACATCACTACTTTGGGATGCAGTGCTCATGGACAAAATTTTCTCTTTTCAGTTTTGTTGAAGTTGGTGACATTGCAGGAAGTTAATAAGAAGTCCATGTCTAATCAAGCACGCAATTAACTCTCACAGATTGCGGCCAACTTTGCAAAGAGAAAAGAAGAGTGCTATGCTGAAAGTTAAACAACGCTTAAGTTACCAGCTAAAACTTGCTGGGCAGCAATCATGAGGTCAATTGGGGGCCTTCTGAATAACAAAAATCTTTACGAAAAGCCGTTATCGCCACTAGTTTTAAGTCAACAGAGAAACGTGAACAACGGTTTTAGACGACGTTGAATTTGGCGACATGTGCACAGCGGTTTTTATGCTTTGAGCCAGTTAGCGGCGCTAATTCCAAGACTCAGTCAGGCACTGCTGTTCTGTCAGATGTTCATGAGATCTTCAAAGTAGCAACACAAGGGGAGCAGGAACTTTAGACTTTGCCTTGACTACCAAACGAAAGGGAAAGAGCTGCAGAAATCCTGCATGAACGACGTAACTTTATTAGTTGTCTAACAGATACGGCCGCAGATTTGCTGGTCCCGAAGTACAGAGGAAGGTGCCTGCGTACAAAAGATGTATTCCGTCCTATGCTAACATCACAGAAGTGGCAGTGGGGTTAGATCTTCATGCGGGAAAAGTGCTGTCCTATCTCGCTGAATAAAGAACCCTTTCAAGTGCGTGGTCAAGGAAGTTACTGGACGATTCGGCAAATCATATAACTTTTGCACGCTGTTTTTCCCTTTGTCAGTATGAACCAACTACCCCACATCGCCACCCTAAAATATATCCTCCCTTCAACGTGGTGACAATTCATGTGTGCATCTGAGCGCTTGATACCAATTGCCTGTCGCCTACTTCAAGCTCCACCATCCACCGCTACACGAGAACGAAATAGGTCTCAGTTCGGCATTGTCCACACGAAAAGTAGTAAAAAGCTTAAGGGACACAGGGTGCAAACGCTTCTGTTTCTGCACTCCAATATCGACCTGAACGGTCTTAATCTGACATACGACACCGAAATTGACTCCAGCATGAATTTAGTGTAGCCCCAATAAACCTCTTGCTTTGGAACGTGCTTCTTGTATGAGAGAAGGAATCTAGTCAGCAAATATGCACTTCGTTAATTGTTGTAGGTTTCAAGTTTGGTTGCGTTTTGTTCGTAATAGTTACAGCTGTACCCTTGGAAGATCAAGGGAGATGAGACGATAAATCAACGTTACACTTGCATAATTGCTTGCAGAAATCATATATTGCTTTTACTTCAAGAGTGGGCATGAATCAATAGTTTGCCAATCATGACGTTATTTTACTTAAAGGTACGCACTTGCCGGTGGAATAAGGGATGCTTGATTGTGTAATACTAAATCAATGTTTTTGTTAAATGACATCGTGTTCTGCTGTTGACGGAGCAATCAAAGCCGTGTTGCTTGAAAAAAATGCCATAGATGATGTAGAAAATTTTTCCTTTTTAGATGCAAGCACAGAATACAGGAACAAACCTCAGACAGCACTATAAGTTACAGCTCACATATTTTTAACGTTTTTTAACATATTTTGATATAACCTTGTTGATTTTTTTTTGCTGTATGCCAAGTGAGTCATGCCGGACAGTGAAAAAATGGTTCATATTTTTTAGTGCAATACAAGCAATACCACCACGGAACGAAGAGCACACTACCACAATTGCTTGAGCTTCTTACCTTATACCGCTGCTGTAGCGTTTCTCTTTCTTATGGATTGAGCAAACTGATGTACCGGCTTGGTGAGAGAAAATGAATCCCAATTTATTGGTCCACATCTATAACGCATAGAAAGCTCAACTCCGGGAAAATGTGCCGCTAGCAGTGGTGACAGAATGCGAAATTTTGAGAGCAGGGTAAAAATGTAAAAAACCTAAATAAAAATGTAAAACCGGGAAAATTTTTTTCTGTCATATCCAACTAAACCTAAAAATTGTCCAACCAAAAAATGGAATTACGGGTGCCTGCAGCTCCCGTAATTCCATTTCAACGCAGAAACCTGTCAGCAAGCACGCAAGCAACACTGCCTCTCTTGCTGGCTAGTGTTTTGAAATAAAGAAATGCAACAGGCTCTCTTTCATAGTGTCTTTTTTTTTTTTCTTTATTTGACGAATGCTGGCTTAGGTGGACGTCGGCTCAGAAAACGTTTGCCACTATTTTTTTCTTTCGATACATATAAGGTAATGTTCACAAACTTACGCATTCGATCACCTCCGCCAGCGCCACATTCTCAATAATCTGTAGCTTTCTGCGATGGGTAGCTCATTTATGTGAGCCGGAAAACTGGGATTTATTTTCGCTCATCTCGGTATTTAGTAAACTGCGATTATTATTCCTCCACTTGCTCTTTCAATGAAACCCAATAAAAATATGCATGCCACGACTATTCTTAGTTTCGACACAGTCATTACTTTCTATTTCGACGTTCATTGCAGAAATTAGTCTAAGAGGTTTGTTAATAATATAATAAACTCAATTTGTTTTTTTCCGCGTTTTTTATGTCCACGAAAAAAAAAGTATACACTCAAGAACGTTATAGCCACGCATAAAAACTAAAAAGATGTATACATACAAGTAAATAAACTAACACATCATCAGTTCAGAACAACTAAAACCGCGATTATGATATGGTCATTCATAAAGTGAGAAGTGACTTTTTTTTTTAACGACATTGTATTTGAAGTTGTAACTGACTTTTTTACCTCATTTTCTTTCAGTTGGAAATCGGCTTGCATCAACTCCAGGACTGGACACATTGCAACAACGACATTTGTTCTGTTCAGCGCCTTTACGGGTGTCCGCACTTTGTGAGTATTCACGTTAGGAAAAACGTAGCAATTATTATTGCGAGGTTTAGTTATGGTTAGGGCGCTACCTCCAAAACAAGCCACACAAACGTAGGCCGTGTTAGTGAACTGACGTATATACCGGGCATTTCTGAGAAAGAAAAAAAAACGCATTTTTTCGGCTTGCGTAAATAGAATAAATATCGCTGGGAGCTGAAACTCCGTGAAAATGTGACGATAGCGGTTCGAATAAAAGAGGAAGAGAACGCGAAATTTGGGGGACATAATGTTACCTGAAATAAAAGAGAACAACCAAATGTCTCTATGAGCCGACTTCCACCTGACGTTGTGGACGTTCGTATAAGTGAAAAAAACATATAGAGGCAAAAAAAAAGAGAATATTTTGTGCTTTCCTGCTGACACGTCTTTGTTCACTGAAATATATCCTAATGTCGCCCACAATGCTACTTATTTTTTGACGATAATTAGGATTGGGTGAGCGCGAGGTCATAGCAACTATTTGTCTTTTTCTTTTATACTTTGATCCAGTTACGTCATGTTTTCAAACTTCCATGTTCTATGCCAATCGCTGACGTCACCTTCTGACGACGTTTAATAGCGATGCGCAGTTTATGCACTCGGGCCGAAAAACACTCTTTTTTCCTAAAGTACCCTGTGTTTTATGTGAAGCATCAAAACCATAGTTGGTGTTAACAATCAAACTGGCAGAGAAGCCTCTCTCTTCAATTTACAGAAGGAAGTGGCGTCACATAAAGGCACACCATCGTTCTGACATCGGGAAATAGAAAATAACTCATCCGCAAGCCGTTTTGATGCCAGAGAGAAGCCCTAGTGTGCTTCGGGCGCATGAGGCATCGTGCGGAGCGTCTGTTCTTGTTTGTGGGACATCTCTTAGAGCTTTTTATAATATAGCGAAATTTGAAGCTAAGCACAGTTTGAACACGCAGAACTAAAGCTAAAGTAGCAAGAATGTAAAGTCTACTTTGCTGTAAAGGCCACAGCATTCATAAGTAAAGTTGTATTCACCGATAGCTTAAAGGATTATCAACTTAGAATCATTTCATGATCAATGGACGGCATATAAAATTGCAGCCTCATGTGATAAGGACAGTCGGAGACCAATCACATTGTGATGAATGCCGCGTCATTTGCCACTGCCTGACTCTTTTAGGATGTCAATCACAGTAACAATGCAGGCAACCATATTGAGTTTTCTTGTAAGCACGTATTCTTTCGTTTATTATTTCGTGCATAACTGTCTGTGCCTTCGACTGGTGGTAAGGGCTCTGAGTAAACAAGTTTGTGACGTTGTACACCCCTATGTCTTTCAGTAGGAGCAACTTAAGAGTTACCTTTCTGTACGTTCACTCTTAAAAGCTACTTTTAATTGCATCTTTGCTTTTAGTGGCACACAATAGCATGTACCAAAGACGTGCAGTTTCTGATGCTACCAGGGTGGAAACATAACCGGCATATCTGTTTAATGGTACCACAGGCAAATATGTTTTCTATTTTGGTATGCAGTGTTTGTATTCTAAAAATAAAGTGTGACGAAAGGTGTGGCGCAAAATGGTTTCTTTTATTTGAGTAGGATAACGACGCTTCTAAAATCACTGACGAAATCCGCCATGTAAATATAGGTGCGACGTCGACTACCTATTTGAGTTTGCGTCTGTCGTATGGAACTCATTATCTAAGACGCAGGCTATGAACATAGAAAATGTTCAGAACAGAGTTGTCCGGATAACTTTTGATAGATACTTTGAACAGCACTTTTATTATAGGTATGAATATATAATGAAGATATTTTCACTTTCACTACTGTCTAAAAAGATGATCGTTCGAGATTTATTTTTTTCTGGTCAAGGCTACATATGGCGTAGTTGATTCGGCGCAACTCTATGCACCGTCACGATTTGAATAATATTATTCTATCCCTTATAATTATGTTCGTGTTCGATGTTTTATATTTTTAGTAAGCGTGTTTAGAGCCTATGTATTTGCTTGCTGATTGTGTTTGTTTGTGTTGGCGCACCAATGAGAAGTCAAATATGTGGTTGTATTTGGGTACCCAAAGATAAATATCTTATTTTTATTATTATATCGGCTACGGTGCTCTTCGTCTATAGACAGCGTGTTTGAAGTCATGTATGGTTCAGCCGGCGATAAACTCCAATACCTCATAAAAAAAATAAAAAAAACAAGATTATTGCGATTTTTAATTGCGGGGACCCCAGTGCCAAAAGGCGTTTTAGATTTTTCTTCATAAAACTGACCATATGAGTAGAGCGCAAAGAGCAAAGAAAAAAGATATATACCTATATATATATATATATATATATATATATATATATATATATATATATATATATATATATATATATATATATATATCCTTTTTCTTTGCTCTTTGCGCTTTACTGATATCTTCTCAAGCTCAAGAAGAAGCCAAAGCTTGCGGCTGGCATTGAACCCACCGTCAATCTGACTCTAGCCGTCTAGAGCCGAAAGGAAACCACCAGCGATTTGAACATGAATCTTACTGGGATGAAATGGAAGCACACAGCGTCGAGCGGAAAGAAGCAGACGGGACAGAGGGCAAGGGGAAGCAGACGACGGAATGCGGAAAGGAGCGGAAAACGGAGGAAAGAACGATGCAAACGAAGACGAGACTTTTGTACCGGATGACTGTTGCAATCCCGTCTTACAAAAGAATGCCAATGGACAAGTGGGAACAGACGCCGCCATCATTACAGAAATCTCTGAAAGTTTGCAAGCTTCAGTAACTTGGGCTGGAACGTGCAGTTAAGGCTGGGAGAGGAAGAGCAGATTTTAGGGCCGTGTCTCCACCTTCCGGGATGGCACCTCGAGTTGTGCCCGAACGGGGTGCGCCCGTCTCGTCGGCCACTGCCGAGCCGGAGACGAAATCGGAGCCCAAGTCCACCGCTAGGCCTTGTGCCGATTTTTCGAAACTCAAGACGCCTTCGAGGGTCGGAGACGCACTATAGCGTTCAAGGTGCTTGAGCTCGATGCCAACTACTGCCCCAATGTGTCCGGGTACAAGGAGTTCAAAGTCTGGCACGACATGCAACACTGCCTCGACTACAAGTCGGCAACATGGTCATTGTAGAAGACGACAGCACATCTTTTCGGCTAAGGAAATGCGGTCGGGTTACGAGTGTTGTGGCAAAGAGTAGGCACACGGAACGACGAGGAAGAAACGAGTTGGAGCTGACCAATGTGAGCCAGCGAGCCAGCCGAACGCTGCCGTCTGCCGATACCGGAATCACCCTGATTGTAAACAGTTGTTTCTATTGTCACAAATGACAAATGACGAAGCGACTAAACAAGCTAAAACAAGCTAAACGTTTCATGGGGCGAACTTGTGCCCAGAACAAAAAACGAAGAAAACAGAAGATAACAATAGAGCGTCGCGTGCGTCGATAGCGGCGTAACAGCAGGATCGAACGCCGAGGCGAGACTCGCCTGGGCTTCTGGAACATTCGGCGTAGAACGTTCGGTGCCTATACTTTGTTTCAGCTTGGGTCCGAGCGCGGCCGATGTCATGAGCCGATGGGCCAATCAAACAGCGAAAGAGGCACAAACTCCATGGCGTGCTCTCTGCAGTTGATAGGACCAGCCGGTATTCGCCGCCTTTCTGTGCGTGCTCCTCCGCCGGCTAGTCCTATCAGGCGCAGAGAACACGCCATGACGTTGCGCTTTTTGCGCTGTTTGATTGGCCCTTCGGCTCATAACATCGGCCGCGCTCGGACGTAAGGTGAAGCGAAGAATATAACATTTAGACCTCGAAGATGCAACAGAGCTCTCGCATTTACCAGAACACTGAATTGCAAGAATAAATAATATACGCGTCGCTCCCAGGAATCGAACCCTGGCTCTTCGTGTGGGAAGCAAGCACGATAACCGTTAAGCCGCGGCCGTAATGCTTACTTGGCCAGCTACGCGCGGCACTATGTGTACTAAAGCTTTGTTCGTAACGACGACGATTACTCCATGGCCTTAGAAATACAAGAAAGTGACGACGAGGAGCTACAAATTTGGAAACCGGGATCTTAGATCAGGTGAACCCTCAACTACGTATCTAGCAGAACTAAGACGGCTGGCGGAGATCCTGTCACTTTGGAGACAAACTCGAGGAGCAATTGCGCGACCGATTTGTTTGTGGTTTCAATCACACGATGACCCAGAAGCAGTGACTAATAATTGAAAATGTGACTTTGACGCGAGCTGTGGAATCGGTAGTTGGATTCGAAGCGGCTGAGGATCAAATGAAGATTCTCAAAAATGCGCGCGCCACCGTTGAAGACGAAGTGAAACAACTAGCAAACACAAGCGCTGCCTGCTCGCGTTGTCACAAAGCCAACCACCCTCTTCAAAATTGCCGCGATAAAGGCTGCTACTATGACGCATGTGGACAAAAGGGTCACCTGCGGAAAGCCTGCAAAAACAACAGCGTGCCACAAAGAGGAGAGAAAACATCAAATCATCATGGAAAAGGCAAACGCTAGGAACCAGCCAAGAAAGGAAAGGGAGCGGTGCAACAGCTGAAAGAGGAAGAGAGAGCGGAAGAATATTTTGTCCCGTGGACAAACGCGGAATTACTGACGGTACCACACCTCCAGAAAAGCTTTTTTATTAAGGATGAGACTCTGGAGATGGAGGTGGACACCGGAGTTAAGGTGACAGTGATTCAAAAGCGGCTGCAAGGAAAACTGAAGATTCGTACGCTGGAGCACTTCAGAACCAAGCTTCGCACTTGCTGAGGACCAAGCTTGCACGTCTGTGGTACTGCTGATGTCCATGTCACGAGCAACCGGAAGACCTGGACGCTACCACTAGTCGTGGTGAAAGTAGAGCTGTGCCACCACTGTTGGGAAGAAATCGGATAGAGGTCCTGGACGAGACATGGATACGAGCACTCCAGGTATATACTGTGAAAGATGCGCATTGCTTAGATGGCATCCCTGGCCGAGTTCCATGAACTTTTCATAAGTAACAAGGGTGTTTCAAAGGAGTTGAAGTCAATCTGCAGGTGAAACCAGACGCCGAGCCGAAGTTTATGAAACGCCGAAAAGTTCCCTATGCACCCCAGCATCTGATCGAAGCACAGTTAGGTGACAAAATAAAAAGAGACGTCGTCATGCCAATAAACTACAGCGAGTGGGCGACGCCTGCAGTCAACATTTCAAAAAAAGTAAAAGAGGCCCGGAAATGTGGCGACTACAAGCTCACGGTAAATCCACAACTTGAAGTGGACCAGTACTCACTGCCAACAGCCAATGACTTGTTCACGACTTTGAACAATGGGCAGAAGTTCACAACGTCGGATTTAAGACACACCTACGAGCAACTGGTGTTGAATGAAAAGTCTCACCAGTATGTCACCATACACACGCATAAGGATACAGATACAAGCGTCTAGCTTATGGGATCGCCTCAGCCCCTGATATCTTCCAGAAACAAATGGAGATAATATAGGGAGGGATTCCAGGTGTCTGCGTGTTCCTGGACGACGTTTTAGTAACCGCAGGGGACAATACAACGCACTTAGAGAGATCGTACGAAGTACTAACGCGCCTGAAGGATCGTGGACTTCAGCTACCGAAAAAGAAGTGCCTGTTCATGCAAGACAAGGTGGACTACCTGGGACATACAGTTAGCGGTTCCGGAATAAGCACAATGAGCAAAAATGTACAGGCTGTACAGGAAGCACCGGTTCCCGGTGCTTCCTGTACAGCCTGATCGTTTTGTTATGATCGTTCCTTGGACTCGTAAACTATTTTGAACGTTTCGTGCTTAAGCTGTCTACGATACTAAAGCCGTTCACGCTTCTTGTGCATGTAAGACGTGCCGTGGAACTGGTCACCAGAGTGTGACAGGAGATTTCAAAAACTTAAGGGAATTTCGAGCAGAGCCTCAGTGTTGGCTCACTATTATCCAGAGCTACCGTTGATTTTGTCTCGCGACGCTTCCCTAGTTGGAGTTGGAGCCGTGTTAGCGCACGTGTACCGGGACAATACAAAGCGTCCTATTGCTTTTGCAACTAAAGAAGGAAGCCCTAGTGATAGTCTTTGGGGTGAAGAGATTCCATGACTACATATATGAACGCGAATTCATCTTGGTAACCGACAACAGGCCATTGTCAACCATCTTTGGACTCCACAAAGGGATTTTAACGTTAGCAGCTGCAAGATTGCAATGTTGGGCAATGCTTCTGTCAGCGTATCAATATACAATGGTCTGCAAGAAATCAAAAGACAATCTCAACGCAGATGCCCTATCTCGCCTGCCAATTGATGGACAAGAAGAAAGGGTTACTGACTATGGTTTCTACTTGGCACAGTTAGACATGTGTCCAGTGGGCATGAAGACTCTGCAGGAGGCAGGAGAGAAAGACCAACTGTGCAGCAAGGCACTGAAATTCACTCAGACCGGATGGCCGGAGAATGTAAGTCTAGATATGAAAGCATATTTCAAGAGGAAGTTGGAACTTACGATGGAGGAAGAATGCTTATTCTTGGGCCGAAGAGTTGTTATTCGAGAAGCATGCCGAAGAAGAGTACTCCACGAGCTTCATGCGGTGCATGACGGCATTGTGCGCATGAAGAGTTTGGCAAGACTGCATGCTTGGTGGCCGAACATTGACAATCACATTGTCAGAACAGTCGAAGAGTGTTCGCCGTGTCAGAAATTTTGAAACCAACCAATTCAAGAGCATTTCCACTGGCCGACACCCGAACAACCCTGGGAAAGACTGCACATTGATTTTGCTGGCCCGTCCCTAGGGGCAAAGTTTCTAGTTGTCACCGGCGCCTTTTATAGTGGCCAGAAGTGGAAATAACGTCGAGCCCAATTGCGGAAAAAGTCATGGACGTGTTGAGGAATTTTTTTTGCACAGCATGGACTACCGCGAACTATTGTCTCGGACAACAGACCACCCTTCCACTCTGAAGTTTTCGAAGAATTTTTAAGGGGAAATGGAATCCAACACAAGTTTTGCGCTCCATTTCATCCTGCAACGAATGGTGCAGCCGAACGAGAAGTAGAAGTGCTAAAGCAAGGACTGCGGACACAGACCGAAGGGTCATTAGCAACGAAGCTTTCCCGAGTTCTGATGGCATATCATTTAACGCCACGCACATCTACTGGTTTCGCACCATCCAAAATGTTGTTCAAGCGAAGACATAGAACCAGATTGGATCTCCTTCACGCAGAGAAGTTACCGGAGGTTCAAGCTCGAAAAGAACCAAGAAGAAAGCTTCAAGAGGGAGACGGTGTCTTTTGCGAGACTACCGAAATCCAAGGAGAAGTTTGATTCCAGGCACAATGCTGAAGTCTTTTGGGAGAGCGCACTACAAAGTCAAGGGGCCGAACGGAGTTTCAAAACGACACTTCAAAAAAACTTCTTCGCCGACCAAACCAAGTTGCAGGCACCGGGGAATCTGTGTCAGATACTCTGTTCATTCCCAGACAGGAACAAAATAACCCATCGGAACGTGGGAAACCAGACTTAAAAGCAACTGTCTCTTCTATGGGTGCCCGAACAACGTCTGAAAGCGCGGAGCGCCGATACCCCTCGAGAGCACGCAAACCGGTGTCTTGGGACGGACTGTGATTGGTCTGAGGGAGTGTTGTGTCCAAGAGTAGACACACGGAACGACGAGGAAGAAGCGAGCTCGAGCTGACCGACGCGAGCCAGCGAGCCAGCCCAACGCTGCCGTCTGCCGATACCGGAATCACCCTGATTGTAAATAGTTGTTGCTGTGTGTACTAGAGATTTATTCGTAAAAACTGCGATTACTCCATGTCCTTAGAAACACAAAAACGGGGATGTTCTCAGGCAAAGATGACGTGACTCGAGCATGCGCACTACGACTCTCCAGCGGTTCGGAACTACGCCGCTCTATTCAGCGCCTTTGTCTGCTTGAGGCGGGATCATCTCTTTCGTCGCCGCATGGGGAGGATGTTGAATATTAGAAGATGACAAGAGCCGGCAAGAGCACGAGCTCGTGGACCAGCGCACCGGGGGAACCTGTAGTTCCGAGATATAAATGGATGCGAGTAGTACAGAGCGGTACGAGACTTTTCTTCATAATGTAAACGACAATAATGCTTCATTTATGTACTATCTCTGGTATGAGTTTGACGAATTTGGATACTAATAATATTTATAATCCAAAAGAAAGCAAGAAGTGCTCCGTTTTCTGTTTTTTTTTATTAAACGTTTATCAAACGCAAAAATTCGTCTACGGTTAATCAGCGTCCCTATTTAGATAACTTTGCGTCAAACTTCATAGTTCAGTCAAAATTACTTTTAGTGGCCGCCAAAAGCCAATAAAGTATTGAGAGTTGAAAGGATCCGCGTAATGGGACTATTAGACCACTACCGCCACAGTGACTCTGAAAACTGTAGTTGCGTCTCAGCATAGAATCGCCAAAATTGTTTGCCCCCCCCCCCCCCCCTCTGACCTCGAGCAATGTGTTTAATTTATCGTCGCTTTGACACCCGTCAAACGTTTCCCCCTTCATCTACACTCTAGCTTTCCCGCGTTTTTCAGGTACCATCAAATAATTATTCAAAACAAAAATATATTTGTATTATTCTTTTTTTTTTTTTTTATAAAGCTAGTATGAGTTAACCCCTGGTTAGCTCACTTGGTAGAGCGCTCCACTGGAAATGGAGAGGTTCCGGGTTCGATACCCGGACCAGGCGGATTTTTACGGTCGCGCACCAGTCACCTAGCTGTGTTTGGAGATTTGTGTTTGTCCTTTGTCCCTCTTGTTCCCCTTCTCCAGTGATTACTTTCGTTCACCAACGCCAGTCGTTTTTTCTCCTACCGTGCTGCCCAGATCGGTTCTCTCGAGTACTGCTGTCCCTTGATGATATTCCATGCTGCTACCCCGAAATGCTAAACGCAGATGCTACCGTCGCTTACGACCTTTGTAGTTCGGCTTCAGGAAACAAAATGAACCCTCGGCAAAAGTTAATCGGTTGCAAAGATCCAGCGCGCGCTAGCAAAGATACAGAAGCTTTCGAGCCCCGCTGTCAGCCGATCCCCATTCACGCTCCCGTCATCACCAGTCTGCGAACGCACGCAAAGTGGACCTACAAGTTCAGAAGTGAGAAGGTTAAGTCCCTTATAGTTCACTCACAATGAAGTCCTTTCTCCAATGTTCAGCCTTCGTCGCCTACGTTCTTTTGGTTTCTTCTCAAGACCTCAACCTCTGTCGTACGTAAGAATACCGCCGAGTCTTGCGCCTCGTATTTATGATTTATTTCTTTATGTTCACATGCAATCAAACATGCCATTTTATGTGTTGTACTCAGTTTCCGGCTTTTCCCATTATAATTAAGGATATTTTTATGCACCTTTTTAGCCAAGACGGATGCTCAACTCAACGTTCTTTTCAACTGCGTTCGCGGAAAAGCGACCGATGATGTAAGTAACCTCAGCTAGAGGTATATATGGTGGTTCAAGTCACCAGGCTCGATCTAAAATGGACCGTAAAAAGCGATGCCTGCACGAAGCCATCTAAACTTTTCGTCGAAGGTGTATTTCAGAGGTCGGTTTTTTCTTGTAAAATTACAAAGCGTAGTTCTTCTTTAGTAAAAATTAGGGCCAAGAAACTTGCCAGGTTCTACGGCGGGCGGCGACCCAGACGACCGAGTCCAGTAGCGGGGTGTGTTTGGTGTTCGTATTGATAGATGGCGTCGGGAGCAGCGTCTGAAGGTGCAGCCGACCAGCGAAAGAAAGCAGACGACACACAGGCGAGATCTGCTGACAGCAAAAGCGCCGACGTTATGCAGACGCGTTTTGTTTTTTTTACTTTAAGTTTTGTTTTTATTGTTTGAATTCACTTTTTTAAGCGAAGGTACATTTAAAAAAAAATTATATTCATTTTAATGAACCACGGTGGTCGCGAGCCGTCGCGATAAGGAGGTAGCGCCATCTATCAATACGAACACCAAACAGACCCTGCTACTGGACCCCTGTCGTCTTCGTTGCTGCCCGCCGCAGATCCTGGCAAGTTTCTTGGTGTTATTTTTTAGAGAAAGAGAGCTACGCTTTGTAATTTTACAAGAAAAAACCGACCTGTGAATTACACCTTTGACGAAAAGTTTAGATGGCTACGTGAAGCCGTCGATTTTTACTGTCCATTTTAGTTCGAGCCTGGTGACTTGAACCACCCTATATTGTAATTGGGTACTTTAGCAGCGGCTTTCGGCTGTTTCTTCAATTTTTTTTACCGTCTACAATGAATACATTTACAATTGATGTCTAAAAGCCAATAAGCGGTTCAGACATTTCGGACCGAAACAAAATAGTCCGAATCTACTTAAATGATCTACAATGCGTTATAAACTTTGGGCTTGTTTGTATGGCACCTTGTAAAAACTGAACTTCATAAATAGCCTCATTAATCAAATCTAGAACCAAAGTAGACAAACAAAAACCTTTGAGGCATTACACGTTCGAAGGGTCAGCTAACTGATCGCGACACTCGCCACGTCAGTGCGTTGGTCACTTCGCTTGAAAGATTTTTCCAAAATATTACTCTAAACTACAATTTACTCTTTTTTTAATCACCATTCAGTTTTTATTCTATTTTATTTTATATATTTTTTTCGCACTCAAGACAAGCGAGTATATACAGAGCAAAAAGAAAATAAACGTATATTGTTCAGCCATGACTTTGCTGGGCAAAACTAAACTGCACCCTTAAATCATCGTTCCAGAGAATTGCAGCGCTGTCAAACTAAAAATGCGAAAATTCAATAACTAACACGAGAATAAATACAGCTTACTTCCGTTCTTGAATTCACATAGTTGCAAAACTAACATTGCAAAAAGATTGATATTTTATCCTTTTAGTTTTTATTACTGCGAAAAGGTTTTTCATATTCCGTGAAGCATTGATTTTTTATTTATTTATTTATTTACTTATTTTATTCATATATTTTTTATTTGGTTATTATTACATTAGAGTTCCTATCATATATTAAGGCATTAGGCAAGAGATGGGCTGCTGAAAATTTGGATAGCAAAAAGTAACAAATACGTTAAATAACAACAAAAGTATTCAATCAGTATAGCTATGCATAAAAACTAACAAAACCTTTACATTCAAGGAAATAAACGAACACATCATCAGTTCAGTATTAATAAAACCGCGATTATAATGTAATCATTGGAGTGAGAAGCGACGTTTTGTTTTCTCTCAACGACATAATATTTGAAGTTGTTACTAACCTTTCTACCTTATTTTCTTTCAGTTGAAATTCGGCTTGCATCAACTCCAGGAATTGACACATTGCAGCAACGACGTTTGTTCTGTTCGGGTCCTTTGCATGTATCCACGCTTTGTGAGTTTTCACATTAGGAAAAACGTAGCAACCAGTGAAAGTGTTTCAAAAACAGTTTCTTTACCTCACTTGTTTCACATGGTCGTCTGTAGACGGCATTTATTATTGCGAGGTGTAGGTATGGTTAGGGTGTTATCTCCAGAACAATGCGCGCAAGTGTAGGCCGTGTTATTAGTAAGCTGATGTACCAGGCGATTAAAAAAAAAGGAAGAGAACCATGTTTCTTCGGGTTGCGTAAATAGACTACGCATCGCTGAGAGCTGAAACTTTGTGAGAATGTGACGCTAGCGGTTGGAATGGAACTGGAATAGAACGCGAAATTAGGAGTACATGACGTTACCTGGATCAAAAGATAAAAGAGAAAGACAAAATTTCTTAATGAGCCGACTTCCACCTGACGTTGTGGACGCATGGGACGTTTGTATCAGTGAAAAAACACATGGCGGCGAAAGAAAGAGTATTCTGTTCTTTCCTGTTGAGAGATCTTCGTTCACTAAAGTATACCGTAAAGCCGCCCACAATGCCACTTCTTGTTTTGACAATATTAGACTTAGGTGAGCGGGAGCTTATAGCAACACTTTGTCTTTTTCTTCAAAATTTCGATCAGGTTACCGTCATGTTTTTGAAACTTTCGCCTTCTATGCCAATCCATGGCGTCACATTTTTACGAAGTTCAAGCTTCCTGCGATGCGTAATTTATGTACTCGGGCCGAAAAACACTTCTTTTTTTCCAAGACCCCCCCCCCCCCCCCCCCCCCTGTGTTTGATAAAACACATCAAAACCATAGTTTCTGTTAACAATCAAGCTGCCAGAGAAGCTGGTCCCTTGAATTTCCAAAAAAAAAGTGGTGCCACTGTGCCCCTTAATATAGACACACCGTTGTTCTGACATCGCGAAATAGAAAATAATTCATCCGCGCCCCATTTTTATGCCGAAGAGACGCCCTAGTGTGCTTCGGGCGCCAGAGGCATCGTGCGGAGGGTTTGTTCTTGTGGATGGGACATCTCTTAGAGCTGTTTATATTGTAACAAACTTTGAAACTAAAGACAGTTTGAACACGCAGAACTAAGCTAAAGTTGCAAGAATGTAAAATCTAATTTGCCTGAAAGGCGACAAGTTTCTTAAGCAAAGTTAAAATCACCGATAACTTAAAGGATTATCAATTCAGAATCATTTCATTATCAATGGGCATCCTATGAAATTGCAACCTCGTGGGGTAAATACAGTCGGAGGTCAATCACATATTGATAAATGCTGCGTCATTAGCCACTGCGTGCCTCTTTTAAGATGTAAATTACAGTAACACTGCAGGCAGTCATATTGTTTGTTTTTTAAGCACTTATTCTTTCGTTTATCGTTTCGTGCAAATACGTCTAGCCTTCGACTGATGGTAAGCTCTTTGAGTAAACAAGTATATAACGTTGTACCTCCCTATGTATTTCAGGAGGAGCAACTTAAGGATTATCTCACTGTAAGTTCACTTTTTAAACCAACTTTTAATGCATCTTGGCTTTTAGTTGCACACGCAATAACGTGTAGCAGAGACGTGGAGTTTCTTATGCTACCACGGTCGTAACGAAGTCGGCAGATCAGTTTAATGATACCACAGGCAAATATATTTTATATTTTGCTATGAAATGGCTTTATTATTCTGAAAATAAAGTGTAACTAAAAGTATGGCGAGCAAGTGGCTCGTTTTATTTGAGTTGGATAACGACATCTATGAAGTCATTGACGAAATCCGCCATGTGAAAATAGTTGCGACGTCAAGCACTTACTCATATCGGCTGCGTGCTCTTCGTCTATTTACACCGCGTTTGAAGTCATGTATGCTTGAGCCTGCGATAACATCGAACACCTCGGAAAAACACGAAAACAGTCTTATTGCAATTTCTATTTGCGAGAACCCCATTGCCAAACAACGTCTTACAGTTCTTTTTGCGTAAAACTGAGGGAATGAGTAGAGCGCAAAGGGCCCAGGAAAAAAAATATATATATATATAAATATAGTAAGAGGTGCAGGGCTTGGCTGCCGAGATTTTGTATATAATAAAGAGCAACCTCAAAAACTTAACTCCTTTACTTATACGTTTCGACCCGAGGCGGGTCTACGGATGAAGACCCGTCTCGGGTCGAAACGTCTAAGTAAAGAAGTCAGGTTTTTGAACTGGCTCTTTATTACTAAACAAAAGAATGCTTCGAAATTATTACAATATCGATTGATTATCTCGACAATATCGCGCATCCCGGTGTAATATATGACTTCAGAGCGGGTTGACACTTACAAATATCTGGACGTTCACATCACATATAACCCCTCATTTGAATCGCATGTTCACCACGTCATTTGCAATGCCAACCGCATGCTTGGCTATCTAAACGTATTTTTTCCAGACTCCTTCGACTTTGAAACTCTTTTTCTATAAAACACTAGTCCGGCCAAAACTTGAGTACGCTTCTGCTGTTTGGGATCCTAACGCTTAGAGCCTCGTCGGCGCCTTGGAAGCTGTCCAAAATAGATCTGTGCGTTTCATTCTTTCTAATTACCATCGTACATCAAGCGTAACCTTTATGAAAACATGCCTATCCTTGCCAACTCTTTTCTTTACGCCGAAAGTTTTATCGATTACGTTCATTTCAGAAAATATTTTTTCACAACCCAATCCTTAAGACTGAACTCTTACTGGAGCCATCCTACATATCGTCACGCAATAATCACAAGAATAAAGTTGAAATTCCTCAGTGCAACACTAATACATACTGCAGATCATTCACACCTCGTACGTCTGCTGACTGAAATCACCTTTCCACATCCATCGCCACAATTGTTAACCCTGTTGATTTTAAAAATGCCGTATCCTTACTACTAGACCTTGATTCGTAATTTGAGTGTTCTATTAACTTGTACGTAACAATCCCACACCTCTGTAATGCCTTCGGGCCCTGAGGGTACCAATAAATGAAATGAAATGAAAAAAAAACCTACAATCCAGGGTCCGAGTTCAGAAAATAATAAGCAGAGTTAAAAAAAAAAAACGAAACATTACAAAAAGCGAGCAATAAGAATAATGCTTACGTAACTTACTCATTGCAAATTAAGTTAACGGAACTATAGTTACGGAACAACTTAAGAAACGAAGGGTGTAGCAGGTCCCGGTCGTCGCTATACCGTAACCAATGAGATTGCTGCATAAACAAATGGCCGAAGAGCGTGTTTCAAAGCGAAAAAACTTTTGCGGACAATAAGTCACACCCTCCAGTATTTAGTAACTACTTAATAATCCCCTTCCCCGCACCGCAATCTTTGTCTACTCGGCTGTGGAAATGTAACACGTCACGCCCGTGTCCACAGCCCACTAGTTCCGGCCTTTTCGTCTGGGTGATAAGAAGGAATCCGTGTATCGCCCATATATAGATAAACTCCGAATGTTCAACCCGGAGCCACGGTCTTTATCAGAATCGGGAAAAAACCCCAAAGCTCCGAATTGCATATGTCCTTAAATAAGCAAAAAAAAAAAAAAACTCAAGCTTTACGGTGAAGGAAATCTTTGCCTACAGCTTTAATTTGTCCTGAACCGGAACACTGTCCCCAGTAAACTCTCTTTGAGGTTTTATTCCCATGCCTCCCATCCTGTGTTCTTCTGTATAATATACCCTTTTCAAATTTCCATCGAGCAACATTGATAGTTCCCATTGCATGCTCACGAAGCGCGTGATTGGATCCGAGTATTCGCCGAACGCTGAAGCAGCGCTCGTGTCCAATAACGGCCGAGCCGAGTTCACGCCGAGCGCCGAACGCGTGCACTACATATGTTCAGAGTGCGTTGATCAAGCAGTAGCGTACAGGCGATGGCGCGGACTTTTGAAAAGGGTCTATTAGGCCCCGATTAACCCCGAAATTTTGTCTGACAGCAAAACATTGGTACCAGAAAACACTAAATTTGTGGAAAAATAATAAACTCTGAGAAAACACCCCGAACTTCGAAGAAAAAGAAACCCTGAAAAGACGGAACTGGTGATAAGCGGTAAAAAGTTGTGTAGTACGTTTTGCGGGAGGCAGAGTTTTATATCAGTTTGATTTTGTTTTGCGCGCCAAATTTAAAATCATTAACGATGAACGTTTCCTATTGATTCGCAGCAAAGAGAGTACCAAGAACTGATCGAACTTGTGCGGCAGTGCCAGCAACATTCCATGCCAGCCGCCGAGGAGATGAAGGAGACTGGGCTCGTCCACTGGACCCTGTCCTTCTTCCACTGAACGCAGCCACCCCAAGCTTCCGCTTATGTCCTGCTGAGACATGTCAAAAGTTTGCGTCATAAAACCCGCACATAAAAATAAAAATATGTTCCAAAGAATAGTGGGGTGTAGAAAATACTTCGGTCCCTTTCGCGAATAAAAACAAGGTTTCACGTTTTTCTCGTTTCACCTTTTGCAGTTACTGACAAGTTAAGAAACACAGGGCGTGGTTTATTGTGTCCAAGCTTCTTGTTTCGGTAATGAACACTCTTCTTGGCTAATTACGCAGTATCATTGGCCGCAAAAAAAAAATCGATAATTAGATGCACAGACCTCGCCTTAGGTGAGCCTTACGCTTGAGCCGCACGCCATGAAGGTGTCATTGGTCTTCTCTTCCGTAAAACTTTCAACTGCGCAGAAGTCACGACAATCTAAGTTAACCCTGATGGCACCGAGGTACTGGCGAGTCTTCTCGTCTGTATATTATTGATTGCATACGGTATGAATATAAAAGGACGAGATTTTTGTGCCGTTCGGCCAGAGAACTCGTAGAACCAGTCATTGCAAATTATAGACCAACAACGGCTAAGGATAAGGTGCCGTAAACGTCGGTGCTCAAAAGTGGTATTCGCTGGTTTATTTATTGGGTAAATATAATGCTCAGTGCGGAGATGGTCCGACCGCAGACCAATTCAAAAAATGACCGGTGTCTGCTCATCAAAGATTCATCTCTAAGCCGATATGATTGACTGTCATTTTGCTTTCGACAAAGGTAAAGTGCAGACGCGTGGCTATGCTCAATGAAAGGTGTACCTACATTCGAGAAATCGGAAGCCCACTTTTGTTTTTTGGGCGGTGCTCAACATATAAACAAGCTTTGGTGATTAGCGAATCAAGAGTTGCTCTGGATGCCTATAGCACAGTACCGGCCTTAGGGGTGGGCGACCGGAGTAGTCGCACAGGGCGCCATTAATTGGGCTGGCAAAGCGCTCGTGTTGGGCCGCTACTTACATGTTTCCTAACAACGCGATGTCGTATCGAGCAGATATAAGCGTTGAAAGGGAAAGCTGGGGGCGGGGGCTTCGGCGGAGTTTGCCCTTGTCCGTTAAGAAAGATAATATTTTTTAATTGCTGTCAGCAATAAAAAAATATTACCTTTCTGAGCGGACATGTATAGAAAATTTGTCACAAAGGAAAAAATTTGTTTGCAATATTTACGCCACTACACGCCATTTAGGTGCAGAATTCAGAGGTCGCAGGCCCTAAGCCCCGCCCCGTGCTTGCAAAGTGCTTACATCTTTCATTGGCTGGAGAGATGATTAACGTGTAAAAGGTTAATTATAAGTTTGTATCTACGTGCTGTAATAGTATCTTCATCTACTATTTTTGTTATGTTTGAGAAGCAACTGATCAAGATAGAGTCATTGTTGTTTCCAAATGTATTCTGAAATTGCTTCTCCCGCTTTGGTTGGAAACAATTAACAAACATGGCTGCCGGCGTTTGTGGAGTGCTGAACGAGCATAGGTCGTTGACCTCGTCAGTTATTATGAGTGTGGGTCGTTTTGAGTTCACAAAAATGTGTAGATGGAGATCTCATCAACCGATATCACTTGCAGCCAATAACTTCCGCAAGTACGCTCCTTCGGAAGCGCTGTGCGGAAGCTTGTTTTCGCAGCGGGACTGGCCCAGGCATATAGGCCCTTGCCCTTTGCATATAGCGAGCGCTCGGTTCGCGCTCGCCGAGCGGATTCTTGTTCCACTCGCGAGATGCGAGCCATATCTCCGTGTGCCGCTTGTATATCTGGAGCCGGTAAGGCGCTCGCCGAGCAGCTCCAACCGATCCGTGGGAAAGTGGCGGAGCCCGTCAAGCCGTCCAAAGTGGTTCTCCGCGCAGCCTTTTTCGGATGAGTACGATCTGTAGTCAATCGCAACATTTCAGTTTCGTTATCAACGTTCCCACAGAGGAGTGAAGGAGTTTCGCGGATTTTTTGTTTCGATTGCTGGGTGGGTTCTCCTGCTGTGCTGCTTTCGTTCCTCCCGTCATGACCGACTCCCCCGAGCATACTGCGGCGATGACGTCGTTGCACTCAATTTCAGAAGGTCTAATAAGACACAGTGAGATCAAAAGCACTGACGACGACGAAGATACCAGCTTAGCTCCAGCTTGAGTGACGACGAGGCAGCCGTTCTCGGCGAAGTGTTTGCCGAGTCGTTCACCTTTCCAGCGAAGAGGCCCAAGATATCGCGTTATGTGGAAGATGTACGTGCCCATTCGGATGTCGTTTGTTCGTTGTGTCGTTTGTTTGTTGTGTGGTCTCTGGAATGTAAATGGAATAATTAGAAGACCAATACGCCAAATACTCTGCAGATGGAAGTCGCCTTCGGAGATGACGATCGCTTTACGACATACGAGTATGGCATTGCTTAATTGCATCCTACGGCTCGTACAGGTACGTACTTCTAGTTGTCTTCATCGTGTCACTGTTAACCAAGTAGTAAACAATCAAAATATTTTTCAAAACTTGAAGTTCCGCTTCCGATTAGAACTTCATCCTTTCAGTAAGATATCAGATGATCTGAAAACGGTGGCGCTAGGAGCGTTACGCTTGATTTGCTCCGCAGCGCGTGCCACTGGGGTATATCACGTGAGCGATCGCTCACGGAGGCCAACCGCTCGACGACCGCTAGCGCGGGGCGCACGGCATCTGCCAGGGAAAGGGGCTAATAGAATACCTATTTTGATCGATCTGGCTTGATTATTTTGCGCGTGTTGATGCTGAATAAAGATGTTGGTTTCCGTAAAAGCGGTCCCGCCGCTCTGTAAATTGTGCAACCGTCTTGACAGCGACCATGGTTTCAATACTGGGAAGATACTTACACAGGTAAACATTTGTCTGGAAGCAATTGGGCGTTTGGCTCGTATCAAGTTAATATGTTCCTGTCACTCCGCTTCTAAAGGCAAGTAGCTCTGAAGTTTTGAACTGTACCTGGCATACCAAAGCGAATACTTTTATGTCACGTTTTAACTGTACGTCATGACGGTCTCTTCTTCTCCTGATCGCGGATGCCATGTGAAAAAAAAACATATAAAAGCTGAAATGACTGCATATTTATTTGGTTGCTTTTTTTAGTCCTTTCAGTCACTTTTTGCTGCATATCGATAGACGCTGACTGAGACGCTTGCATTGGGCCGTCGCTCGTGCATGATGAAACCCTAGAACGCCGCTTTCACGGTCGAGTCTTGCGAGCGTTGTAAATGTTTTTTGACGGGAGGGCAGGATAGTTGTAATAATACGAATTTACTTGTCAGAATGAAAGGAAGACGTCAATGTTCTTTCTAAATGTGTCCCCCATCGCATTCAAAAATATTGATGTTTACCACAAAATATCAGGAAAAAAAGCTCATAATACAGTTATACCCCTGTTACACGGGCACACTTCACCGCGGTTGACTCAGCTTTAACTGCTGTTACGCGGCACCACTGATACCGCACTATACCCTCGGACATCTATTCCATAAGAAGTGAAGAGCGCGCGTGCACTGCTTCAATGGATGATCAAGAAGCTCAAGCGCACGTTCGCCCATAGCTTTGACTGCATAGCCGCAGAATGTTGTCGGCAAATATTGTGCGCTAACTGTGTGGCTTAGCGTAAATGTAGTTAAGTGTGCCCGTGTAACAAGGGTATTAGTGATTTTTTTTTAACGCGATATCTGTTTTTTGTTTTTCTCTCCAAAGTTTGGTGCTGTAGCTGTAGTTGCAGTTGTTGTCGTAGTTGAAGATGTAGGGTATCCTTTTTTAGGTGTTGCCAAATGCATAAAAAAGATCGGCCACCGCCCGTGGGAATCGAACCTTAGTCCGCTGCGTGCGAAGGGGAAGCATTTCCACAAAACTACGCCTCAGCTTTTTTTTCTTTCTTTTGCAGTACTATGCCACAGACAGCGTTAGCAACCCGGTTTATAGTTAGGATATTGTTAGTACCTGCTGTCCACTACGCCCGCTCTGTTCTAAGTTTCTTCTTTCATCCTCGATCACCTTCGCGTTGAGATTGGAGCTTCGCACTGTGTGTCGGGTAGGACAAATCAATGTCCCTCGCAAGGCAAAAAAGAAAAAGAAAACGAAACTGCCAGTGTTATTATAAAAATATTTTAAACATTCGGTTTCTTATTTATTTAAAAGTAGATGAGAACCTAACACACGGCTTGCGATTGGAGATATTATTTTAATTCGAAGTTTGAGCCGTAGTTTGTGGTAGGGGCACACTGCTACTACGCACCAAATATCCCCCACATGAGCAAGTAGGCTATAGAACTTTTTGCCCTTCGTCGCAAGGGCTCTGCCCTTCTTGCAATCACGTTCCAGGGCCACAATAAGGTGGCTCCAACTCGTCGCTCCAAGCCTCGTTCTGCGCCTTGGTGAACGCGTTGTATTCGCCTTTCCCGTCGCGTTTCACCTCGTTTCTGGCCGTACTCTTTAAGGTGTCGCCCGATCTTATATTCACTACCTAGCTGCGTTCAATAATAATGTGCACAATTTTTGCAATTGATTTTGTAACATGTCATGACTATTTTCGTTGTCGGCACACCGGATAGGTGTGAGAATATTAGAGGTGGCACGGCAATCACAATTAACACTGGCGAACAATGAGTATGTGTCAATGACCATGGTTACACGAACGTTGAGAGGCCAATTACTTAAGAATGAGCATGCATGTATGCTTAGTGATGGTATCGAAATTTTCGCAATTATAAGCGCAAGGTATGTTTATGATCGCTCATTTATGGTTTGAAAAAGGGATAAGGCGCTCTTGCAAACAATGCGAAGCACGTAGCGCTGACCGCATTTGTTTCCCGCAAAAGATTACTGTTGCGCAAGCTGCCGCGCCGTCGGCAGCTTGCAACGTGGGGAGTAATGTACTAACCTTTCATATATAAAAAAATACAATTTGTTACAGCGCATTTACTTTTCTTTCGTAAATCATTTGTTATAGTGTAGTGGGGAATCGTTCCCGGGTGAAACATTTATCACAAACAGCTTAAAAGTGCCTTGGGTTCCCAATATGTCGACGAAGGAGGGGGGTCATCTGCATGAAGATCGCCCGAGTGCAGCGTTGACAATGCCGGTTAGAGATTTTGTTTCGTGTTATTGCATATGTTTGTATAGAATTTAGTTTGTTTCCTTAGTCCAACATTTGGAAATGCTGGTAATAAGTATTTAGCAGGCCTGACCATTGAAGCAATTTACTAATCGTCCTAGGATAGGCTATTGAAATATTTGCCGTATACATGATTTCTTAGAAGAAGAAAAAAAACAGACCGAGACAATATCGTTTTTCTCTAGATCCCCTGTTTTATCAGATGAGTCTCAAGTCTTGGAAGTTCACTAAAAATCTGAAATAAGCAAAATTGAGAGGGAGTTTGCAAGTTGATTTGTACCCCGCGATTCAGCGCAACGTTAAGCAGGTTTTCGACCTGTCGTCTTTAATTACACGCCCGTGCATTAGTCTCTTCGTTAGTTGATTTCATTGAAGACTAGTGTCAGCGGGTGCAGCTGCAGCCTATGTTAACCCTCCCTATGCATTAGTTCAGTCGTTTCGCCGCCAAACATGTCTGAAATTAACGACAAACATAACCAAATTCATAGAAAGTTTTTCGTAAAAAAAACCTGCAATTTAGATTTAAAACCACTTGGTGGGTTTTCAAAGCGGCGTAGTACCACTCTTTGTTGGTTGTGTGTGACAAGAGAAATATTTTAGTCACAGGATTAGGTTAAAACGACATGAACCATTAGCACAGCAACATGGATGGTCATACCTAAACCGACCAAATCGAAGTCAAGCAATGGTGGCAAATACGTCAGCGCCTTCCATTCGCCCGTCAGTAAACTGCCGAGATTAAAATATCTAGACTATTTAATTATTATAGACCTACATAATACTGCGATTCATTCTCAAATCATTCTCGTCTTATTGGATGTCAGTCTATTCCTCAATATCAATCAATTATCAATAGGATGTCAGCCGTTTTCAAAATGTGATTACTTTATTGCGTTGCGTTACTTCTAATATTAAATTAGTTATCTCCGGTGGCTGAAAGCCTCTTGCATCCCTGGTGTGAATTGGGCATAATTTGTTTGTGTTAAGCGTTTGGCGCGCAGTGGCCTCAAAATTTGATCATGCGTGATCATCTCGTGGTTATTTGTTTGTCAAAAAGACACATAAGTAAAACCATATTTGCGTTTTTGTAAATAAGAAAAGCGAATAATGTCACAAAAAAAAGATTCAGAAGGTACAAAGACCTTGTCCTCATTATGTTTCATGTCAAGAATACTGGCGTTATTTATTTGTGTATAACTAAGTAATCATGCTGAAAAAAAAAATTAAGATATATACAAAATGTACGGACCAAATGTGAATACGCGATTCCATATATAAAGAATTTTTGAAAATCAAATAAAGGGAGCTGGGTTTAATAAAAAGACAGAATGATTATTGTAAGGAAAATATTGAACACAAATATCCACAGGTGACATTGCTATTTTTATCCGTCTTCGAAAACATGTGTTTTCAACTCTCTGCTGATGTTTTGAGCCGATTAAATAGACACACACACAAACAAACACGTTTATTTTCATTTTCATTCAAAGCGGGAGCAACACGTAGGTACTCCTTCGGCGTTTGGGTAGGGTGTACGATTCTTATCTCACATATCCTCAGCGTTCTATTGCAGATTAAATTTGAGCACATAAATATTAATACTGTTGAGGAATTTGCAACCAATTTGCATTAAGTTGAATGATATTCTACGGCGAAATATCTGAATGTGCCTGTTGAAAAGCGAAGCTTTCTTCTGTCATGTAAGCTTGGAAATTAC
This sequence comes from Ixodes scapularis, assembly GCF_016920785.2. Classification (NCBI taxonomy): domain Eukaryota; kingdom Metazoa; phylum Arthropoda; class Arachnida; order Ixodida; family Ixodidae; genus Ixodes; species Ixodes scapularis. The sequence continues at coordinate 75,286,566 of NW_024609868.1, forward strand.
ATGCAAACGGCCGATTGCAACTTCACGCAGTTCTCTGTAATTGGCCATTACACATTTACGTAGTGAAGGCGTCTTCTACCATCGAAACGTGCTTGACCTTAGTAACGTTTCTAGAAGACCAAGACCAAAGATAAAGTAACATTGCATCAGCAACAAGGAACCAGCAGAAGCCAGCAAAGATATCAGTTTGTCGCTCCTGTTGTCGTGATTTCAGCTGATGCCTATTGACTGAGCATCACCTGAGAGCCTAAGCAGGCAGCCATGGGACGTGTATAAAGAGAGGAGAAGGGAGGACCACGGTAGACTTTCCGTTCGCTGCTTGTATTTTGTAAAGTTCTCTTACGATGAAGGTTATCTTCTTTTGCTACACTTTGGCGGCTTTCCTTATTCTGGCTTCGTCTCAGAAGTTCGACCTCTGCGGTACGACACGTCTAGTATCAATATAACTTAAGTTCTCGGCAAGGTGCTTATAATGTTTTTGTGTAACGGTGGCGCATATTTTGTTCTAGATAAAACTGATGATCAAATAAGCTGGGTCTGTGCCTGCATCCGTTCTCATGCAACTGAAGGCGTAAGTATTTTGTTGCATTAGTTGGTAAACGTAGATGGAGCACTTAAATACTGGAACAAAGAATCATGTCCCAAGAACATAATTTAACTAAAAAAAAGATATTTCCTAATATACGATTTTGGACGCATATATTTTGCTGTAACTTCTCGCTCAATTGAGTCACATACAATGTATGATCCAAAGCTACCAGTACAATTTTACGCTTTATGTGTTCGAAGGGTGTGGAGGTTTTGAAAATGGTATACATTTTTTAGTACTCTTCCTCCACCTCATTTAAATTATTCCTCTGCCATACTGTGATACAATCCTAAGTAACTATGTTTAACTACTGCACTTTAATTGTACTGCAGATACAAATATCCACATGAATAATTTACAAGACATTTATGCGATTCCTTTTCGCGGTTTGCTTTTAGTTGCAGAGGGGCTTGAAGAGCCTTTGGGACTTGACAAAGTGCACCACGGATGTTTGCATGGCGCGCACTTTCTGCAAGTATCCGGAATTTGTAAGTGTCTCAAAGATTAAAAACGTTCTGAGTGGTGATAAGCCTGTTATAAATAAGCGTATAAACCCTGTTTTTAGCAATAGTATATTAAGATTAGTGTGCCACCTCCACATAGTGCGAGACGCCTTTAGCTTTTACATGTACCGTTTTACAATGCGTGATTTCTTCTTGCAGCCCGCGGAGCTCTATCCCTTCCTGACGGTATGTATACTGTCTTTTTTTACTTCAACGGCTTTTATGTACAAAAAGGTTTATATATATACGTATATATATATATATATATATATATATATATATATATAGTCGTCTTAAGTTGTTTAACCCTTTGGAGTGTACAGAATTTACTCGGAGAGTTTGAGAAATGTTTTCGAACATATACCGCGCATTTATACTTGAGAAGATCACGCCATTGCTTCGTAATTGCTATCAATGTAACTTAGCAAAAAACTAGTCAAAAAACCGCTGTTCCATAAATGTAATTTAATGTGTATTATGAGCATCTAAAACATCGTGCAGCATCCCAGCACCATTCTGACATACGTTGTAAGAAAAGGTTTGCAAGTTCGTATTTCCTGCAGAACACAAGTCAATGAATCAAGAAAAACAACACAAGGATCCCTGCAAATTATGATGCTCAGAATAGGATTAAACCAAACAAGTCGATGGGCGCAAGTAGAATCAGCATGACGTTCTATTTTCTCATTGTTACTGCGCATATCACATTTTTTTCAAAACGAATCGTATTACGAAATTCGTAATCGCTGAAATCTTTACATTCATTCCCTCCATTCGTCCGCTTGTGTTCCGCAAAAAAAAAAAAAAAAATCCAATTTACGTAACTTTTTTGTGGAATGTATATCACGCAAATTTAATAGCGTTTCTCGTGCTCTATGGAATAGCAGCTTCGCGGACTTTTGTTATAAATCGGGCTGTCACTAATCGCGTCTCCAGCTCGTTGCTCGCCCTCCAGCGGCGGAAACGGAAAGCGCTCTAGTGAGGGTCCCCGTTTCTCCGGCTCAGCGGGCACGGCGGAACTTCTCCCGATCAAGGCTCGCGAAATGTCATTTTCGAATGAAAACAACACTCTTCACTGTCCCAATTCAGTGCTGCAGCCGGTATGGGTTTCTACTTTATTAGAGAGTTTTAGTATTGCGTATATAAGCAAACGCAAGCACTGTGCGTTTGCGTTAGAGTGGCGTGCTCCACGTAGCGCATGTATGTCATCGCCATGCGCCAATCCAAGACCGCGATTTCGGGCTACGCTCACGCGCAGTGTGGAACACGCAAAGCTAATGCAAACACACAGCGCTTGCGTTCGCTCGTATACTCAGTACTAAAACTCACTCCTCTTTCACCGGCTTCCAATGCCAATGAAACATGCTGCAGTGAGCAGACGCTCAAGCAGGCAGGCGTTCCTTCGAACTGGAAATGCTGAAACTGGCAAAACTACGGTGCTTAAAAGTAAATGTAAATAAATCTTATAAAAAAATAGTCACTATTTTTTTTTGGGGGGGGGGGGGAGAAGGGGGGGGAGACATTTTGTTTTCAAGGATATTGGCGGCGGCTTTAGAAGTTTCGCCGATTATCAAAAGTCGCGATTTTGATAGCACCGTCCATTAATCTACTTTTACATGAATTTCTTACATTAGCTAGAATGCTTTCATTGATTTTAGACTGTTCTTATTTTATAACTTGGTAATTAAAAATGCTGCAATGGGCACCATTGATGATAATTAGCACACTTTTGATTGCCACACTTGTTCGCGCTTTTGCAATTAGATCATAAGCAATTATAATTATTCTAACGTTTGAAAATCGCGTATTCAAATATCTTAATTTTAATACTAATATTAATATTAATACAAATCGCGGCAAAGTATGCCCCCAATTAACGCCACAATCTCAAAAATACGCCATTTAACGATAATAGTCTCCCCGGAAAGGTATCATCTTGTTTTCTTTTTAGCATATGAAAAACTCTGACATGGTTATCAAGATAAACAAGGAGTTAAACACTGGATTAATATAAGCTCCGAAGCGTTCCGCGTTGCTTTAAAAAACACACATCTGTCTGACTTGGATTTCATCTTTGAATGTTTCGAGTGAGAACAGCGTTTATTAATTCGTACATTTTGTGAACATATTGTAAAAATTAGATTTATTCTGTTATTCTTGTGCTGGCTAAAACCTTAAAGCAATTAATCGTATAAATACTGAAAAACCCATTGAAAAGCCCACAGTTCGTTATTTCACATGGCAATTATCTGAGTGGGAAAAGGCAGTGTGAACTCAAATATCAGCACTGATTTTTTCAACAAATACCAATATTCTATGTTACCTCTAAGGTGAATGAAAGACCCTGTCTTTAAAGGGACACTAAAATCTCCAAAATATTTTGAAGCGCCTTAATCGAACACGTATGTCACAAAATAAAGTTTCCGCGAACAACTACTTTAAATAAATAATCATGGTGTGAGACACATCTTAAGTTATAAAAGAATCTGAAATTAAGACCGATACTGAGAAACTAAATCAAAAATAGAGTTTAGTTTCGGTTTCGATCTAGAATTAAAACGTGCCTCCTGGCGTAAATATTACGCGAAACACCGTTATTGTTTTCAGGGTAAAGAGGTGACCTGCGCTCATAACACCTTAGCTTCCTCGTATTAGCAGAAATAATTTGTGTCGCTCAGTGAAGCCAGGACACTAGACAGGCTCAACAGCGGCACGCATCTCCGACCCTCACTGAACCCACCATTTTGGAAAACGAGTGGCGCCACCTATAGTGAATTGGAGTCGCGATATTCACTGAAAGCTTTGGTTTTTCTTTTATTATATCTTTAGCGCATTGCAGTACCCGCACGTTGCTGAGTTTATGGGTATAAAAAAGAAACAAAAATTTACGCCCGGAAGAGAACCATGGAGAATTAAATTAATTTTATTCCGATGTTCACCAACTATTTGCCGCAACAGTCTGTGCTTGCATTGCACTCAAACAAAATAACTACTCGTAGGGCTTTGTATTTTTATTCCCCGTCTTTATGATGATGTACTGATCCGTTTTGGTTCAGTGTTAAGAAACAGATACACAAAATGCTTTTTTTTTTGTGCGTGCGCTTTTCTTTTTTAAAGCGCGGGAATCTGCGATGCGTTGATCTCAACCGATTTTAAAAACTCTAACCTTTGAGGGTCCGCTGGGCTTCCCGAGAAACCCTATTCGCGGGCGCTCATGTGGTATAAATTCAGTCCATTTCATTTATTTACACCTTAAGGGCCTGTGAAGGGCATTTCATAAAGGGGGGGGGGGGGGGTGTTCAAGATTTATACAATACGGAAAACGCAAATCCATGAAAAACACAAAAGGAAACTTAAAAACTTAACAAACTTAACACATTCAGGACCGCTCATAATTACACAAATCGTAAAACTATAGTGAGAGAAAAAATGAAGATTAATACAAGATAGAAAATTATTTGGGTCCAGAGTGGTGACAATGGATGGTGGGAGGTTATTCCAGTCTCTGATGGCCTGAGGAAGGAATGATCTATTAAATCTGTTCGTCGAGCCTGAAATCCGTTTGATGACACGTTTGTTGTTAAGGCGCGATGATGTTCTGTCGGGGGTTGATAGCAACTCATTTTTAAGTTCTGAATGTGGTAGTAGATTTTATGATGAAGGCAGAGCTGAGAGACTCTCCTGTATCGAAGACTCCGCATGACTTTAATGATTCGGGTCTTGAAGACTGCTCCAATGCATAATCTATCGATAACATAAGTATCGTAAACTATATTAATATACCTACTAACAACATTAAAAAAAACAATTGATGGAGGCAAGTTCCATTTATCTTATTACCACGAAATAGCCAAATATATTGAGTATTACCCAAATCAAAATACCGGGGACGAAATTCCGACGTGACAAATGCCCTTAACATCATCCGGCATCTGCCGTTAGTAAACGCACTCATTAAGTTTGGAATGTTTTCGGATTTAAAATGTTTGCTTTTAATGTTGACCGCTTATACTAGACCTCAAATTTACTTTCCAGCACGAGCAGTACGTCGAGCTCGAAAAGCTGCTGGGAGAGTGTCTGGACAGTCTGCCCAGAAGTCATCGTTCCATCGACATGTCCGGCACCTTGCAGTGGATCATGAGCTATCTCTACTGAGAACCGCTTGCTGCCCCGGTTATATTTTAATTGTAATTATATATATATGCATGTAGGAAAATGTATGTACTGTCAGAATTACTATGGAGGTGAATGCAATGTTTAGGTCAACGACTACTCGAAACATAACGTGATGCATTTAACTCGAGGCTCTGACAGAAGACGGATTAGAGGCATTGTCCCTCCTTGTTTCACTTTGTACCACTGTCAAACATTTTTCTTTCTTCTGCCCCAGTCTCAGGTGAAATTCATCATAGTAAATTTCGACCAGCTCACCTGAGCACTGACTCTGCTCTCGTTGCGCGAAACGTCGCATTACCATTGACGGTGCTTTAAGAGTCGCATTAATCTTTGTACGGACGCTGCAATGAACGTTGCATTAAACGCGGTAGTAAACGTTGCTTTAAAGGTTGATTAAAACGTTTCATTAAACGTTGAATTAAACTTACTTTTTATTCTGACAGTACACCTCTTCTTCGAAGTCTACTCTGCTCATTGTGTTTATCTTACTTTACTGCATCCTATCTACGATATGCGCTATATAAGGTGTTTTCAATATCCGCGTTGCTCTCAGACTGGCTTAAAACATTCACCTGCACATCGCAATTGCAAAGTTTCTTCCAATGTTTAGTTTAGTGGAAATTTTAACGCGTAGCTCCTTTTCTGTGAAAAATGAGAACATACCCGCCACGGGTCAACGGCGGACGACGACGTAGACGACCGGGATAACGAGGGTTGTGCTTGCGGTGCCACCATCCCATTAACGCAGTGCGCAGACTGTCACGTCTGTTTTTGTTTCTTTTGTTGTTTTTTTCGGAGTGTCGTCTGTTTGTTGCGCCTATCGGTAGATGACATCACAAGCACATACCCTCGTTAACTCAGTCGTTTGCGTCATCCAACACAATGCGCAACGCAAGCTCGACTGCTTCTTGCGCAGGAGTGGCGGTGACGTCATAACGACGTCGAGCTCTGATTGGCTTTGATTGAAAGGATAGTGGGTAGACCTCCATGCTAGACGCCTTGAGGGCCCTATCCACTATTTTTTTCAATAAGTCAATAAGAGCTCGGCCTTCTGACGCCATCGCAACCCCTGTGCAAGAAGCACACGAGACCGCGTTCCGCATTGACCGTGGCACGTTGGTTGATCTGTTTTAATAAAACGAAAATCATGCCTCGAAATTTCATCAGGTAAAATGCCCCCTTTAAAAAAAGAAACATCTTTCAATTAAATGCTTGGGTTGTTACGTGCCGCATCCGATTTTTCAGCCGAAATTAAATCCGGCGTGGATACTTAGCACACACTTAATATACGTTTTGCTTGTGAACAAAAGGATCAATCGAAAGAACAAAATAACTTTTTAAACAATGTTTCGGAAAAAATATTTTCTGTTGCCACTCGCGGGAAATTGCTTTTTAAAAAAATCTTACTCAAACGTCATTGCGATCGCTATGAATGTGATAATTGATGCAATGCTGCGCTGCGTAGTTACGCGGAAAAAACTGGAGAAATGAAGTTAAAGCAGAAGGACAGAAAAACAGACAAAACTTCTTTTCTCCAGTTTTTTTCCGCGTAACTACGCAGCGCAGCATTCCATCAATGTCAAACCAACCAGCCCAACTCCAAGCATCATTGGTGTGATAACTTTTTTATATTTGTCTTTTTTTTTACTATTTGTCGGGTTTTTAAGTTGGATGTATCTTTTATTTCTTGCTATTTTTCGGATAGATAATATGAGCTGCCTTGTATCGCAGAAATAAAGCCGAAGTCCCGTGTTTCTAGTCATTTCTTTTTCCGTTGTCACATTCTGAAAGTTAAAAAGAAACCATGTTTGCTCCTCGTCTGATTCCCAACGCTTCAAACAAAAAATTAAACGTGTTATATTATAGTATGGAAAGATCATTAAGATGGTCATAAATATTATACTTCAGTGCAAACCGCCGCGTACCACAAGAAAAAGCTCCGTAACCTGAAATATTCTACGTGAAATGCCGTAAGTGGTTCTCAGGTGACACGACATCGTTGGCGGTAAATACCGTATTTACTCGAGTAATAGCCGCACTATTTATGAAGAAGACCCTTGCGTCTGCTTCCCACACAGCACATAAACAGCCAATCATTGCGTTAAGCATAAATAACATAGCGGATAACCAGATCGAGAACACGATTCTCCATAGAAATTCAATGTTCACAGATGGTTTCTTCGCATGAAGACGTTGTCTCTGTCCTGTAAACAGCTGGAATCATGCTGTCTATCGCCGTGATTGGCAATCTCCGTGCGCCGCGGAAAAGCAAACCCTCAGGTTTTCTTCATAAACAGTGCGGCTATTACTCGAGTAAATACGATACAAGGCAGTTGTGCCTAAACTCTCGATATCCTCCATCAGTGCTTCAGTTCACAGGTTCACTGTTGCTTCAGTTTACAGGTTCACTGTTGCGTCTTTTGGGGGCCGGCTTTTTACAAGTCACGAAAAGTGGATAAATCACCGGGGGCATTACAAAACGTTTTCGAAAGCCCCGGAAACGCAGAGCGCGAGGTACGCATCGACTTGTGGGCACGACCTGTGTGCTCATCCTGGCTACTGTTGCGCCTACCACTTGACACTGAAGAGGACGCAGAAAGAGAGGACAGCGTAGCTAGAGCAACTAGATTTGAGAGTGTTTTCAAGTGTTCAGTCTGGGTCACGAGATTTATGCGCCGCGTTTGCAATACGCGAAAGGTGCGAGGAGATGGCGAAAGCGTCTCCATGCTTTGCACCTAAATTGCGGCCCGCTATCCTCTTTGCCACTTGGCAACGCAGACCTGCGATCGGGAAGCTGATCTACGCAGGTGGGGAAGGAAGTGTCGGCCTTTAAATTCAAGCTCTTTCCATGGTTCGAGCAGCACCCTCTCTTAAACCAAGGCTCTCTAAGCGTAGCAAGCGCTGCTTTTCGCCGGACGCCTACATTTGCCCTCTTGCCTATTTAGCCTCCGACGTACGCTCGAGCCGGTTCAATGCGGAGCGCAAGTTCGTCTGCTTCTTGCACAAGAGTTGCGATGATGTCAGAACGTCGAGCTCTTATTGGCTGATTGAAAACAAACTAGTGGGTAGACCTCAAGGCTTCTAGCATTCAGGTCTACCCACTATCCTTTTAACCAAAACCAGTCAGAGCTCGGCGATGTTCTGACGTCACCGCAATTCCTGCGCAAGGCGCAGACGACTTGCTCTCCGCATAGATCCGTTTCCCAGAACACTTTTCGACGCCACTGGAAGGCGCTGCACATGGGCGTGCCAACCGGAAGGGCAAGGGGGCGCTTGCCCGCCCCCAGTTCTCAGTGTGTGTGTGTGGGGGGGGGGGGGGGACAACACATGTTCTGCCCCCCCCCCCCTCCCCGCCCCCCCCCCCCCCCCCCCCCACTGAAATAGGGCAAACACTGGCCGGCGGCGCCCAAGGGATACCATAGGCACCGCCCCCCGGCTCTGGGGGGGGGGGGGGGGAGGAGGAGTCTGTTTCGCCCCCTCAATCAAAAACACGTATGTACACCACTGGCGCTGCACGTTAAGCAAATGGTTCATTACCAACCTCTTAGGGGAAGGCTCGCACGGACAAGGGAGACACTCATTTGATCGAATGACGTTGTAGCGAATCAAGCCCTGCCCCCCACGTTTGATCGAATGACACTTTAGCGAATGGCGGCGCTCATTTGAGCGAATGACGGATTAGCGAATGGCCCTTGGTGTCTTCCGCGCCTCTTGATTTCTGTAATTTTATCTTTTACGCTTTCTTCATCGTTTCTCACGTAAACTGTGACAATACCGAGTGCGACTGCAACCTGACCGCTTACGAGTTTTCAAAAGAGCGGCGTCTACGATCGCCGCAATGGCTGGACTATGCTAGACAGTGCGACGGACCTAGTGTTTCAAAATGCAAGGGGAGGCATATCGACACAACCGTGGCATGAAATACCGTAGAAAGAGACAGTTTGAGATATCGTAGCTGCTTTTATATACATATCGGCTTATCGCCAGAAATAAATGGAGGGATAAGGTAGCAACAGCGCATTTTCCTCCTTTCTACTAACGCGCCCCCAAGCCGACACGAGAAGGGAGGAACAAGACGTTTTTCTCCTTCTCCAGGCAGACGGGTGAAAGCTTTCGCCCTCCCGACTCATCTTCTTTCGGTTTCGTTTTTCGAGCACGTCACGCACTTTGTTTAATAAATGTTTTTGAGTTGATTGAGCTTCAGCGGCAGCGAAGGCCGCTTGTAATTCCGTCTTCTAGTCCAAACGTGCAGAACATTTCGGTTGCATTGACGTTTTTACCATAAATTTTATCAAACGAGCAAACGAAGCCGCTAAAAACAGCCAAGTTCCGGAGCAGTGCCAGCAGCGCAACGTGCACTGGGTAAGATGGCCGTCTCCGGATTGCGCGGATTGCGGGACCCACGCGGAACTGTGTCGACGTTTTCGATGTTAGGGAAATTGCAGAAACTGCGTCCAAGGCAGGCAGGTTTTTTTGCCGGGTGCCTGGTTGAATTCTGTGCTGAGTTCGGTTCTGTTTTCTAATGCCGAGTACCAACCGGCAATCAACATGGTTCAGCAACATAGCTGCAACATCGTGATGACAGTGTTGTGCGTTGTAAACAGAAGATTGGAATCATCGCCGATGTGATCGTGTGTTCCCGTATCAGTGGTTTAACAAGATGAGATGACGCAAACTGTCGGGCATTGATGCCGCTGGTCGGGCCGTGATCGGAGGGGGCGGTGTGTCGCAGGTTGACATTCCGCTTTACATTAAAGAGTTTAAGACCACTTGACGGATTAGGTGCAATCGATCGACGTGCGGATAGTCATGTTGGAACGTTGGTCTGAACCGTAAGCTCCTATCGTACAGTGGCCAATGAGACTGTCGGTTGTCTCCTCCCCGAAAGCGATTGCGCTCTGGGGAAAGGACTGAACAGTACGAAACTATTACGGAAAGTACGTATATTTCCGGTTTGGAATTTTAGCATTAAGGAAAATTGGTAGGTAAAATCGAAAAAAGAAAGCTATCCCTTATTTTGATGTTTAAATATACTACGGTTCCTGAAGAAACTGCCCTACAAGTGGCGCGCTGGGAACAGCGCTAGGAGTTTTCAAGCTCGCCACGGCCTAGCTCCGTACACTTAACACCTGCCGCAAGTCGCGGCTTTGACTGCATTCAAGTTGGTCGAAAAGTGATTTCTGTGCCCGTGAAGCATCACTTCCAGCTGGGTGAATATCCGCTCTACAGAGATTGATTCAAACGGCATTTGCAGCCGTGCGCGAACAGCACAAATAGAAAAACAAAGACTACAATAAAAATAGAGGCCACGACGTTCCGTGCGGGGAAACAAACTCGTGGCTCCGAACCGCATTGGAGCGGCTTGATTTATGGCTTTCAAAGAATTGCTGCGTGATCGAGCGTTTACTTTTTAATAAGAGATTCCTCCCCTGAACCATTCAAAATACTCTCAGAGGTATGACATTGCTGGCACAAAATCAACATGCTGGGAATAGTTCTTTATTGCTTAGGCCGTCACCGAGAAATTCCGTACGTTCAAAACGACCATTATAGAAGTCGGAAACGCAGAGCTTGGCTGTAGTGTTCGGGTTAGTGTGCCGTTGTATTGATATATGTATGTGCCTCGTATGTGTATGCGCTGAATGCATGTTCACTTGATGCTTGTATTATGCGTAATGGGTGTCGATGTGTGTATAGTAGAGGATCCCGAAGCGGCAATGGTGGCCTGAGAAAATAAAAAAAAATTTGTAGAACATGAATTGGGCGGTAATTAGCGCCACCTAGCCTAGCTGCTTGGGATTACTCTGCTTGACCCTGCCATCTGCTGGCAAGCGATTTAACCTCATAGCATACTCATAGCAGAAACAACAGCAGATATGCAACACCTGATGAACATCTGTACGGAAGAGGTAGCGAGGGAAAATTTTAAATTCTACAACGAAAAAACATAGTGGATGGGTTTAATTCAGAGGGCGACCAGGATTTTTACCTGCAAAACCAGGCAGTCAAAAAAAAACACGCTACAAGTACCTCGGTGCAACAATTACAAACGATAAGGACTACGGCCCAACATGAAAAAAACATAGTCGCAAAATCAAACCATTTGAAGGGTATGGTGTGGCATCTGGCCAGACATTCATACCACAAATAATCGGTGGACAGAATGTCGTGGAAAACACTCGCAATCCTGGCCACTACATACGCCAACAACACGCTCCAATACAGCGCAGCAGTGATAAAAGGATTGGACCGACACCAGTACGAGTTGTGGAGGTGGCTACTGGTGGGAAGCAGCTCCACAGCGAACGCAACAGTCACGGGAGAGGTGGGCTGGTCCACGCACCAAGCCAGGGAGGCCAGGTCCAAGCTGCACTACATGGGAAGATTGAAATTCCTCCCGCCGGAGAGCATTGCGAGAAGGATGTATGACCATATTAGATACAAGGGAACGAAAACAAACTGTATAAAGAAGCTAAACGCCATAGACTCAAAATTCAGCGGGGGGACAGTCAGGCAACAGGCGACCACGGAAAGAGAATGAACCAAAACGATTCGCGGAGAGGTGACACAGGCCGAAACACAGCAGTGGCAGAGGGCGACCCAGAAGAAAGAGAGCCTCGAGCTCTACCGAACGCACAAGATGGAGCCAGCTCCGTACCGCCGGTACAGGGGAGACAGAGCCAGCGCCTTGCTTTTCAAGGCACGAACGGGCTGTCTCCTGACTCAGAGCCGGAGGTGGCAGTTGTACAGGGACGACCCAACCTGTCCAATTTGTGGAGAGGAAGAGGAGACATTCGACCATATCGTGAGCCGATGTAAACGCCTCGAACATAAACGAAAAAACGCCTCCAGCTGCAGCTTGGAACGGCCCTGGGACTCGTGGATGTAGACGACGAAGGCGCGCGGAGGGAGACGGAAGACACGGGGCGCCGCCTGGTGATGTGGGAGACACTTTGCCGCAACATGAAAACTCGCAACGGCCGTGAACTGTCATAAAAATGTGAACTTTCATAAAATGAACACTTTATTTTATTTTATTATGGAACCAGAGGAACTCTTCCAGAGAACCCGCCCAGATCTAAAAGGGACTTGGTTCACCTGACTTACTTACTAACAATGAGCTTAGAAGTACTAGGAGTGGGAACGTTGCAATATTGGTGAAGCCTAGTCATAAAACGTTTACACGATATTGTGCCCAGCGTGACCGCAGATCTCTCTGGCAATTGGTATGCGTGACATGTCACGTGCGAGATGGTTGGTTGAGAATAGGAGGATTCCTTGCAGGCTTGCGCGCGCTCCGTCCAGTAGGTTTTATCAGATCGAAGGCTAGACGAAGGCTAGCTACGGTCACGTGATGTTGTCATGTTGGGCTGATAACTGAGGAGACTAAGGAGGAAAATGAGAAAGAGGCGAGGCGTCAATGGAGCATGGCTTGTGGAGGCTACGCGGCTGACGTCATGCCCTCTCCTACCCTTCTATTCTCCATGCTTACTAACCTTCCTTCACGCTTCGCGATAAACAGCGGTTTCGATTTTGTCAACCTCCGGCAACATAGCGAGTTGCGCGGCCGGAACACGGATGGCGCCACCATAGAGGTGTATAGCAGTGCTCGCGTGCCCGAAGGCGCTCATTACTAAAAACTAAATAAAACAATAATGAATCAAACTTCATTTAGCTCTAGTTATGACTGCATATTATTTCACTAAATACAAATTAGGTATTCTTAAAAGATAACATATTTCTTTAAGTGCGTGTGAACTTCACACTCTCAAAAATGTGCCTTTTTGTTTTGAGCTTCTAAAACAAAACCGCTGCCTGTGCGCATGCGCGCTTGCGCTCTGCGCGTTCTAAAACCGGTCGACCGTTGTGGAGGCGTTCGTGGTTCTGGCACCAGAACTCAACAAATGAATTCTGGTGTCATTCGCGGGGCATTCATTGCTCTAAAAAAATTATTTAAACTTCGCTGCGATCGTTATTGGTATTCTAAGGCATGTATAGATTTTTTGTTATTTCATTGCTTGAGGCACTAGCCATCGAACAGAGTGGAGAGGAATATGTCACCAGTCCGTCCATCACGCTGCACAGCGAAGAAAAGGAATATCTACGGTGTGTTGCGGCTTTGGGCTAGTGACTCGTGAGGACAGTCATTGGAAGAAGTTCTCAAAACATCCACGGGATACTGATTTCAGTGACTCGAAGTGGAAATATATGGGGTTTGCTTCAGCATATGAAGATATTTTCTTAATTTTTTTCAGTTTTCGTTTATGTAGTATATTTTTCTTATTTTTCTTGTCCTTGCGTCGGATTTATTTTTGTGCACTTCTTCTTATGCTTTACTCTTTTTAAACAGTTCTAAAAAGTGCATCTTACTTCGCAATCGAGGAATGCTCAAAGGGACTAAGAAGAATAGGAGTTGCAAAAAGAAGTATTAAACTTTTAAACGCCGCACTATGACGCAATGTTTGAAACACTAAAATGGCTGTTGATAATTTACACGTGGCTTCTGAAATAACTATGAAAACATATAGCCAAATTAACAATCACTAGGCATGTTTATTTGCAAGTTCCATTTTTGTAACATTGGCATTTATTTCTAGTATACAAAATGCAAGTGTCGTCTGAAAGAACATTTATTGAGCGTAAAATGGGAATTGCTTGTTATCTAAAGAGAACCTTTTAGCTACGTTGCAAGGGCTTCGAAAACTAAAAAGATAAAAAAGAATGCTTGAAAAATATGTTTATTCAATATATGTGTTACGGGGCAGTCAGCGCTTCACGATCACAAGCCGTGGTAAGCTGCAAAGCAATTCTTGCGCAGCCGCTTTTCGCACTGGTCCCTTTCGCAACATTCATTGATAACAAACATAGAGGCATTTCAAAATCGCGCAATCACATTCATTTTTTCAGATTACTCACGAGACACCAGCATCACTTCTTTACGAATGAAAGCTAACCTTGATCACCTCTCAACCAGAAGGAAATTATCACGCCTGTCTCTTTTTCACAAGATTTACTATCATAATCATGACATCAGAACTTCACTATTATCCCCAGCCACTCGCATATTTCCTTGCATTGATAACGTCTGTAAAGTTCGTCCAATTTTGGCCTCGTCAGTTTCGTTTCTTAACTCCACCTTGCCATTCACAATAACGGACTGGAATAGCCTGCCTAACAGTATCGTGACCCAGACAGATTATAATACATTCATATCCCAACTGACCATCCATCTGCATTTGCACTAATAGCAAAGTCAACTCGTGTTTATAGAAATGTTTTATTTTGGGTAATTTTCTGTTTCATCAGCTGTTTTTCCCTAAAAACGTTTTAAGTGGTTTTTTTCTTGTTTTTGCTGCTTTATATAACAATGTTTTCCAGCATGTAACCCACTTTTTGTTTGTTCCTTTATATAATGTTTCTTCAGCAGTTACTCCCATCTTGTGTAATGCCAGCAATGGCCTTCAAGGTTTAATAAATGATGATGATGATGATTTGTTGGTAGTGTTTTTTTCTGTTTTTTTTCTTGCACTCCGCGCACTTTCCTTGTGTAGCTGAGACAACATAGTGACCGTCAGTCTTCCTTCCCGCGATGCTGGGATGAACCCGAGGTCCAGGTCGCAGGGCGAGTTTCTGCTTCAGGTGGAGCAGGGACATGGCGACGTCCCGCGTGAAAGCTGGGTGCGTCATGGCGGCATCTGTGACCTTGTGAAGTTCGCGGTGAAGGATCCATCCTGCGACTACAGTCATGTTGAGACCATTGCTAAAAAGATTCTACGACCACTTCTTGCTTCTAAGCCTTGGGCGGTAGCTACGAAGGGGGCGGTCTATTACATTTACACCTCCTATGCCTTCGTTATAGTTTTTGATCAGATATGGTTGCGCAATGTCTATCTTTTTCTTGCAGCGTCGTGAAAAGCGCTTTGCAGTACAAACAGGCTCATGACTGAGATGGTTAGAGGCCACTGTGACCAATGCGTTGTCGTGCCATCTGCATGCGTATACCGCACCGTCACACTTGCAGTCTAAAGCTCGTCTCTCCTGTTTTGCGATGTCTTTCTGGCTCCTCAGCGGACAACTACCAGTTCTTGTTTCTCGAACAGTCCCCGTCGCTCTTATTCCTTCGTCAGCCAGTTTCGTCAGGAGACCGTAAGAGGTAAAAAAGTTGTCGAAATAGACCTCATGTTGCTCACGGCTAGACAGGACAGATACCATGTTGCTAACCACCCTAAACCCGAGGGAAGTCTTATCATCCTTCTCCTTTCTTCCGCAATATACCCCCATCGCATAGGGGTACCCATTTGGAGAGCACATCATCCATATCTTATAGCCAAATCTAATTGACTTCCCGCGTATGAACATTTTGCACGACTCGTGGCCATAATAGAGCACCATGGACTCGTCGATGCTGAGGCTTTCGTGGGACACTCCAAACTGGAGGAAATATTTTGAAATCTCGTCGTAAAATGGCTGAATCTTCGCCATCTTCTCACCTGATTTCAACTGAGTGTTGTCCATAATGTGAAAAAATCTTTTCAGTTGCCTGAACCTTTTGCGGGGCATCACTGTCGCCACTAAAGGCACGCAAAGGTCTTCAGCCGTACCCCAGTAAGAGTCTTCGGAGGGAACGGAGTGATAGCCACTGAGAAGTAAGAGACCAAAAAACTGCCCAATATCCGCTGCTGTGACGTCCAACTTGGTCTCTTTCTGGAGTTCATATCTTGTGGTCGTTTTAGCGAGCAACCCAAGGTATTCAGGAGAAATAATTTTGCTGAACGGCAAAAAGAAGCTCATGTTTGCAAGCTCAGGAAACTCCTCTACCAACGGCCGAGGGTGCTGGTTGGCAAGTGCTTTGTGGAACATCGAATGTTGACTCCATTCCGCTCTATTAGAATGCTTTGGGGTCTTGTTCCCCGCCTTGGTAGAAGCTTTGTGCGCTTTTCCTGCACACGCTGGGGTACCCACTACCGTTTTTTCACGGGTTTTCCTCGTGGGTCTCTTCCGCTGTGGCTCGAGACTGGTGCACTCCGGAGAATCAACGTCATCATCGCTGCACTGCATGACTTTGACGTGCGAACGCGACAGAACAGCACACGACAAAACAGCACGCGACAAAACAGCACGGTCAAAACAGCACGCGTCAAAACAGCACAGCGTTAAAACAGCACGGCGGCAAAACAGCAGGCGTCAAAATAGCACGCGACCAAACAGCACAACGTCAAAACGGCACAGCGACAGAAGAGCACGTGCCAAAACAGCGCGGCGGCAAAACAGCACAGCGACAAAACAGCACGCAAGTAGCAACTTCGAGCGCGCTCTTCACCTCTCTGCGCAAATAATGTCGAACCTCCTAACCCTTTCATATATTGTCACTAGGTTATAAAGGAATTTATTGCCTATTTCATTGCTAAGTCAGTGTCCCGACTGGTGCTGCTGTGCTATTGCTAAAAACAAACGAAGTTAGCAGTAGTTACTACTACTTAACTACGCTGACCACTGAAGAGATTGGGTAGTTAGAGATGATATCTTCACGTCGATGCGCGTTGTCTGGTCTTCTTTTTGTTTTTTTTAGAATCAACGAAAGATGACAATTTATTGGAAAAAATAAATCTATAAGTTGAAGTTATGAACCGTCTGGTTTACGGCGGTCTGGTGAGGTTCCGTAGTACTCGTCGTTTCGTAATTGCCACCTAAGCGTAGAACGTCTCCCCCAAAAAGCAGGAGATGCGCCGATTACAGATGCCTTAATAGAACCGAGAAGGTAAGGTAACTTTAATGTCGAGCGAATTCAAGGTGTACAATGGGCAACGATTCTGCGGGGTTCATTAGCCGTGAATAAAATGTCCCAGAAACACGGGGCTGCAGCTTGTAGGCGAGAAGTTGTTTTGAGATAAATTCACAGATTATTTCCGACGAAGGCTTCGATCGAGTGGAAACCGGTGAAGCAGAAACATGCCATAGCCTCAGTGCTGTTGCCGTATAGCGTGGGCTAAGTACACCGTTGCCGCACACACTTTCTGTTTTATTTTTAACAACTAACAGCAGCACATTGTCGTGCGATTGATTCATTTATTGTAGACGACATCACCAGCAAACTTCATCGTCAATATTAGCAGAACTTCTCGAGAAATAGCCAGAATACGCAACAGCGGGGGCTTCGGTACTGCCCAGGGAGCCTTCATGTGCGCATCGAGTATACTCCCCACTCCCAACTTGCTCCGATGAGAACGGATTCGACAAATTGGCCGTCGACGAGATGACTTTCGAGGAATCGGCCTAGACCCTCCATTTTTATACAGTGCCTACTTTGAAACATGAATTTTTTAACTCTATCGCTATATTTAGGGTTCAGCGTTTTCGGTATAAACCAATAAAATGAGTAAAAGTACGACGAAAAAAATTCTGTTTTGACTGAAAAAGGTCAGTATTTTCGAGCGCGTTTGGAGGTGTGGGTGGGGGAATGTGCTTCATTACTGACCGTATGACCACTTCCTTCCGCAGTTTTTAGCCGGTCTCCGAGATCGGTTCAACTTTTAACAAAATTTGAACCGACGCAATGGTCTTCCGGACGAAATGTGGGTTTTTCACGTGATAGGGATTTGTGTGTCAAATTCTTTGTTCAGAGAAGAGTTTAAACCGTAAATGCCGCACCCATAGCTTCCGTCTACTGGAGGGGGGCATAAATACGATTGATTTATCGTCGTGTCTTGGACTGCGCGAATTAACCACCTCTCGCAGTCGTGAAAATGGGGAAAAGGCGCACAGAGCACAATGCTTGCCGTTTTGTTGATTTTGTGATTTGCCGCTCCAACCGAAGTGGTAGTAAAGCTCATGTTCGTCCTCTGTACAAATACGAGCCCACGACGATAATGTGAGATCACGATAGGGCCCCAGTGCGTCTTGCAGAACAGGTCGCGTCGGCTGCCACAGACAGCAACAAATAAGAAATTCAGTACCTGGTTCACTCACCATTCATTTTAAGGAAACGCCTTTAAATATTGCATTTTCGTCAGTATAATGGTTTTCGTCAATAAACCGAAAAGAATTGAAAAGTTTATGAATATACTCAGCAATAAACCGAAAACGTCTGCTTGAAATAAAAAACGAAAAATGTACGCTGAATTTTAAAATAATTAAAATCGAAAACGCCAAACCCAAGCTCTATTGTCAATGTCCTGTTTTGACGCAGTGCTGTTCTGACGCTGTGCTGTTTTGACGCCGCGCTGTTTTGGCACGTGCTCTTCTGTCGCTGCGCCGTTTTGACGCTGTGCTGTTTTGTCGCGTGCTATTTTGACGCGTGCTGTTTTGTCGTCGTGCTGTTTTGACGCTGTGCTTTTTTGACGTGTGCTGTTTTGACCGGGCTGTTTTGTCGCGTGCTGTTTTGTCGTGTGCTGTTTTGTCATGGTGCCCTTTGACGTGAGCACAAACATCAGCGGGAACAACCTCACAGAGGTCATTTTCGTTAACGTGCTCTTCGTCAGTAATGTTGCCATCTTCGTCAGGTGGCAACTGGCATATGGATGCATCTTCGCGTTTTTCATCGGAAAAGCTGAACAAAAGCTCAACTGCAGCCTCCAAAGTAAGGAAGCGTTGAGCCATGTCCTAAGAAAAGAAATATTGCATGGTAAGGAAGTGTGCCAGCACAAAAAAAGGAGCCATAAGGTAGTTCTCTACTGACATTGACAAGTGGTGAGGTTGCCACGTACGGCACGTGGACGCCACGGCTTACTCGTGTTGAACAATCTCAAAAGCACGGGAAGGAAAGCTGCCATTCAAGTTTCTGTCAACCGCCGCACAGGGGGCGCTACCGAAAAGTATTAAAACTACGCCGAAGCGCAGGCTTCAGTTTACGTTGAATTTCGCTACTGTCATGTGACTATGTTCCAAAAGCGGTAAGTTCGCAAAAAACTCAAAGCCAGTGAAAGACGGACAGGCTTTGGTTATTTATTTTTATCACATAATTGCCAATGGTTTCCCTTTGTTTTAAATCTGCTTTGTTCATTTGAACGCCATTTTTTCTTGCGAAATGACGCAACCCACAATCGGCTGTGAAAAAACTCAAAATATGTCATTTCACAAACACTGATTCAAAGTTTTTAAAATGACAAATAGTATAAGCTAAAATTGCGGTGTTTTCCACAGCCATTAAACAGTATGCGAAAATAAAAATTAAAAACAAAGGTATATTCCGAAAGAGAACAAAAAATCGAGTTTCACACGTTCCAATTTTGGAACAATGGCAAGTAAAATGTTTTAAATAGTTGATAGTCAGCTCTGTGTATGTCCTGTCCTCTCTTTGTGTAAATGTTTAGTGTTCAAGCTGTTTCTCATTGCCCAGAAGCCATCGTGCCATAGACATGTCCGGCGCCTTGGAGTGGACCATGAGCTCTATTTACTGAGGACCGCCTACTGGCCCTAATATGTTGTTGTTGTTTATGTCAATTTGTCATATCTGAACAGGGGACCGCCTACTGGCCCAATTATGTTGTCGTTATTTTATGTCAATTTGTCACATCTTAACTGGGTTCCGAAAACTGCTCCGATCTATTGTCACTCAATCGCCCAAGTCTTGAATAATATACAGGCACTCTTTAGAGTGAACTAAAAGGTGTCCTCCCACTGTGGCTCCGAAACGGGACCTGTGCTCACGGAGCCTATCGTTGTCGTTTCCTTTTGTACCTTTTTCCGCTGTTTTATCTCATTATATTTAATAGGTTAAATTATTTTCCATATTGAATATGTTTTGGAATATTTCTTGGAAAATGTCATACATAGCGCCAATCTTCTTTAACTTTCGCAGTTGTTTTCTGCTCGGCAGAGACAGCAAACATAAAATGGTCAGTTCTCGAAACTTCCATGGCTGGGCTGGCACGTGAACGCAACAAAAAACCTATGTCGATCAGTCACTGGCACTTTCTTGGAGGAACCGGCCAGCGAAAAATGCTGAAAACCGATGTTGGCCGCAATGTAAAAAAATGACGACGTAAAAAATACATGCATGTTTTGCCATCCAATGCTACAAAAGGCGCAGGGTCATATAAACACGTACAAGGGCTCTGATCCAAAAAAAAATGAGAGCGGCCTTTTTTTTTCATTTTAAAACTCGAAACGTTTTTGCATTTATTGAAGCGAAAATGTACCGATCGTTCCTTTTTTTTAATTTATACAAGGTGTTACAAAAAAAAATTTACACAGTTTTCTTTTCCTTTTTCTGCCGCAAAAATAAAATAGGTATTGCCGAACGCTCATTCTCCGCTTAAAGGTAGCGCTAGAGGTCACAACCAGACGCCAAAGTTTCAGCCCGATCCGATACCTTATTCAAAAGTTAAAAGTGATTTTCTAAAAATTTCAATGGGAAAATCTCAGCCGACGGAGTTTTCGAATACATGGAGCTCTATGGGACCATGCAGAAACCGAAAACAGGCAGAAATGGGCTCTATTCTCCGATTGAAATTTTCAGAAAATCACTTATAACTTTTGAATAAGATATCGGATCGGGCTGAAACTTCAGCATATAATTGTGACGAAAATAATCCCTGGAGAAGGGGAACAAGAGGGACAAAAGACAAACACAAATCTCCAAACTAGTGCGCGACCGAAAAAATCCGCCTGGTCCGGATGTTTTTGGTCGCGCACCAGTCACCTGGCTGTGTTCGGAGATTTGTGTTTGTCCTTTGTCACTCTTGTTCCCCTTCACCAGGGATTATTTTCGTCATTCTTGTCCAGCTGGCTTGCACCTTTGCATTTGATTGCATTTTAATCTAATTGTGACCTCTAGCGCTACCTTTGGGCGGAGAATGAGCGTTCGGCGATGCCTAGTTTATTTTTCTATAAAACAGACTGTAATTTTTTGTGACACCCTGTACATATATTTTAGCTCTTCAAAAATTACATTACCATTAAAAATATTTATGTAAAATTTACCTTCTTTTTTATGCCGAATTAACGTCGCTAATATTCTAGAAGATTTATCACTTCTGGCATGAGAAGCGAAAACTTCTCGACAGGCAACACCAGAATAAATTGGGCACAACATCGAAGTCCCTTGAACAAATATCTGACTTTATCGGCTTTTTTTTTTCTTAGAGAATGGCAGTGTATTTATATTCTCGCCAAACTTTAGTACTTGTTATTTTTTAACTAGACGCCGGTAATTCTTTTCATTTTTAAGCCGTGGAAATTAAAATTTCTTCGGAAATTTTTTACTGCCTTTCAGATATACACTAGTAAAATGAAAGCATTCAAAGAAGTCTGCGACGAAAAGAAACTGCACACATTACGGAACACCCCACTCAAATATCCCACAGGAAACTCTGCAAAATGCCATTGGGTACCGATAAACATATTCACATCTCTGAACACGACACCTTTCACACGCAGTTTTTTATACTCCTTTTTTTATTATTAACCTGAGGAGTTTTTTATTTTTTTATTTGGAAAATAATTTTTGAGGCGTATCTATCCGTCTGCTTGTTTATTACTGCTTCTCATTCAAAATTGGTATAAAAACTGTATCGATAAGCATTTGTATATCCGTCTTCCCTAAAGCATTGCGAAAATAAAACAGCTTGTCATAAGCTACTTTATTTTTACTGGTGAGGATTATATTGAATGGGAACCAAATTCTGACGCGTAAACATACGAATCAACAGGTGTTTGTGTGCATCTTGCACCTGCATACCATGGCATAACGTGGAAGTTTATAAAAGTCTAGAATGTTGATATTGCTAACCAAGCAAATTTGCCTACTGGAGTGCCGGCTTACGTTTCTTGTCTTTATTCAAGTTTTCTCGATGAACGCGCCTTGCATTGAACAGCGTGATGAAATAAAAGTGAAAGATGGGGTAACACTGCAACGAAGACCGAATAAACCTAGCTTCGTTTCAAAGCTTGTGCCGTATTGTTTGTTATTTAATTTCGTCTTGTCTCAGCGTTATCATCATGTTGTTATTGCCTTTTGGTGGCATTTAATTTTATATGAATTTAGAACTCAGTTTGTACATTCATTTAGGCCACACCGGAAAGGTGGCGCCAGAACACCAAACATTATGCACACTAGGAGTTCCAACAAAATAACAAAGAGCAGCATAATATTACATTGCAGACACGGCAATAGGTTCAGCTAGTAAATTGTATAATTTATGTTCAAAACCTATGCAAGTAAACAAAATACCAAAACGTCACTAATCACGCAACCTTTCAAGCGATATGTGCTCGTCGATTACACATACACGATGATACGTAACGTTATAAAAGCAGTGGGAAAAATATTAAATTGGGCCACATGCTATTTTTCTTGCATCGATGAAGGTGGGCTGCAGACAACCGCACCCTGCGCTTCATGAAAGCTTGGCTGAGCGGGCCTATATTTAAGATAGTTTCCAATTTATTAGCGTATATTTCTGGAGCGCATTGGATACTTACAAGCATGCGTGAGTAGGGATGTGGCGAGGAGATAGCGGTGGAGATGTTGAGCCAAGCCTGGTGGCGCTTGACGAAAATCTACCCTTCTGCCTCTTTTTCGCAGCTTGTATTGCAAACGCGGTCCCTAAGCCAAATCACTTTAACCGGGGAGTTGGAGATACTCTAAAATCTGGGCGCAATAGGTCTACCTTATAATGAGTAGCATGACAAAGAACTGCGTGCCGAGGTCCGACACGGCGAATCCTCGACGGAGAAACAGCCCTACTGCACCTGGCCCAAGATCTCACCGACACGCACAACCTTACTTCCTCAGCCGTTCACATACTTTGCTGTTAATAAACATTCGAATGATTGATTGTAATATGGCACCTGACTGTCCTAACATCATGTTCTAAGTGTCGTAATAGTGACAATCATTGGTGATTTGATATATTTATGTTTTAGTGGAAGCTCTCAAGTTGTGGAATTTTTTCTATCTGTAAACTTCCCATAAAAATGTATTGTATCAAATCATTAACGACTGATCTCACCCTTGCGCGGACTATGATCAAGAGTGGTTGCAGCTGCTAGCATCCGTCTGTTCTACTGACTGCGAGCTCCTGATGAGTTCAGATGGTTAAGCGCTTCGTTAGTCTTGGAGAGGTCCCAGAAACCAACCCCGTACCCGGCAGATTTTTTCAGCGGCCTCCAGTAGCCTAGAAGGCGCCACTTGCCCCACCATTTCAGTTGAAAGTCAGTTTATCCCTGGGGTGAGGTCATTTAATATGATGCGGCCCGATCTAAACCAAGTAAGTGTATTGAACGGACGGATTTTAATAACCCCGACCTTCTGTATGGGGCTTGACGCAGTGTGTTGCAACGTAACTTGGCGTATAGCGTTTGCGCACATATATTTACACCATGCGCGATAACCCCAAAAAATGCTTGTGCTGAAAATTTATTACCATACATATTTGTCCTCGTTCTTTTTTTCCGCTCCTCAATCAGTGTTTTTGACCTTGCATTTTATATTCTTTTTGACACATGTCACTTCGCTTTTTTGTATCTTGCATACATTGTGCGTTTTTCAACTTTTAGATACTTGGTAGATCTGGGTCTTTTTGCGATGCGAAAGCAATAACTCTCCCATGGAGCGAGAAGACGTCCTCAGCCGCGCCAAACGGCAGGTAAATTCCCGAAGCCGCGATCTGACTCATCCCAGCTTTCAAACCACGCAGAAAGCCTTGCTGAATGGCAGTGATATGAAGCAGCCGCGCGTCAGTTTCAATGAGCGCCACCCCATGGCGCTGCGTGTCCGCAAGGCAGTGGCTCCACCGCTCCACGCCCAAGGTCAAACCGGCTAGGAGAGAGCGCGCGCTCGACCGTCGACCCAAGTACTCCGCAGACGAAATAAGGGAGCGGAGGAACGGCGTTATATGCTTTCGCATGCACAACTCATAAGAAGTGCTTAGGTGTACCTCAAGCTTTTTTATCATGCCCCGCCCTTCTACGATTCTTCAGCATTTCACTTTAGGTGCAATATATAAATAAATAAAAAAATAAATGTGATGTTTGGACTAAGCAGAAATACTTTGTCCTTAAGAGGTGATTACTTGGCAGTTGTTTTGGAGGCCGAACCTCTCCTTCACCTCTTCTAGGCTCAACAAGATTATTTTTGTAGATGCAGCTTCTTGCTCTATACCCGTTTTCCACCTCAAATATCGCAGTAAAACAAGTCCGGCTCCTCGCGGCGCAATACTAATTTTCCCATTTATGTGGAGCATTAAGACTTCTATAGGTGTATTTTAGACTGGATATGTGTTATCTTACCAAGACGTAAACATTTCAAACGCCGAAAGCGTCGTTTCTTTCTCCAACAGCCAAATCTTCTAAGAACTACTTCGCCCGGCGTATGAACAATGCGCAAAACGTCCTTTTTTCTTGAGGTGAAAACGAGTATAGTCTTTTAGCTGATCGATTCACGTGAAAAATTTCCGAAAAATAAATTTTTACGAAATGACAGTTTAAAGTTACAAAAGCATTTTTCGTTTTTTAGCATACAGAAGCACGCTTGTTGTAAGAACAGTCACACCGATCGCGGATGCACGAACTCCAACGGCGCATCGTCACGGAACAGTCAAGCCGCAATTAGAGTATACCTTGTGCCCCCCCCCCCCAAAAAAAAAAAAATATGTTTTTTTACTGCAAAAATAAATTACACATTGCAGAGGGCAGTGCCGGCCCAAATCTAGCGGCAGCTCTTCGAACCAGTTGCCGAAGTTTCAGAACTACCGTTATCGTATTAAATAAATAAGAAGCGCTTTTGTTTTTCTTCCCAAAGAGAGATTGGGTCCTCCATTCTCTTTAGCTGACGTCATCATTTTTGTGCATACATGGGCCTTGTTGTCCGTCATTTTTAATCAGTTAACAGCAACCTCTGAAACTTTGGTAAATGTTTCAGAAACCTAGCGCTGCATTTGAGCGTAAATTGTCGCATCGGTGATGCGAAGGTTCTTTTTGTGGTGAAGAAAACACTGTGTCTTTTTAGAGGTGGGGGGAAGGTGGGGAGAAGGTAGGGTATTTTTAATTCTTATTCTTGAGTTGAAGATGTCCACCAACAGCTATACGCCTCACCGGTGGTTCACCATAATACTTTCAAAACAAAATGAGCGATGCGAAAACTGTAATAATAAAAGTACAAACACAACAGTGAAAAGCACATGTTCTATGTATTTCCCCTACTACTACCTTTAAAAAAGGACGTTAAAACCTATAAACACATCTTTTCCAGATGAGGTAAAACTGTTGTACGAGTCTACCATTCTCCTTGGAGGCGAAAGTTGTGAATGTCTAGGAACATTAAAAAAAAAACGTTAATTATACCTCTAGAAGCGAAATGATACACGAATGTGCATGCCTGTTAGCAAACCTGGACAAGCTACTCTGTTGTTCAATAGTTTTGTTGCAAATGTTACAAACCTCTAATATACCTTTTTTCTTCAAGTGTGAGCATTTGGAATTCCAGAAGTAGCCAGTTGTAATAATATTTCTTATCGAGGTATCAGTCGTAAACCAAACGATTAACACGTCTCTGCACTCCTTCAATTCTCTCTAGCCTAGACGACGGCAGTGAATTCCGCGCATTTAGTGGAAATTCTAATCTCGAGCGGACAAAACGATTTAAAGTGCTATAACAGTTTTCGGGGTTTTAATGATCCGTGTAATTCTAAACACCATGCCAAGCATCCTCAATGATGAAGCAACTACATCATTCACGGCTGTGCTTCCATTAGAAGACCGGAATCCAAGAATACATCGAGATTTCAAAGTTCAGACCTCCGTTTTATTTCACGCATGTTTAGCATGTAAGAATGAGTATATAGCATATTGTTTTCGGCTTATTGTAATCACCATGTCTTTTCAAGTTAACATACGACACATTTTTGAACACCACCAACTAAAGGTTCACGTTTCAACTAAAGTTTTGCAATTTCAAGCAATCTACAGGGGTTTCAATTTCGTGGAATATTTTACGCCATCTGCGTACGGTAGTATCTGAGAACAGTTTTTACGGTCAAGAAGATCATAGTCAAAAACTATGTATAAAAAGTGACCAAGATTTAAACCCCCAGGCGCCCCAGAAGTATCGACCTATGCGGGAGACATGACTTCTTGACAGCGTACAAAGCTCTCGCGCCCGACAAATACCTTCTGAACCACCTTGTGTATGTTTTGGTTACTCCATATCTAGACATCTTAACGAAAACATTTAATTATTGATTATATCGAGAGCTTTCGTCATACCTAAATAAAGTACATTAACTTCCAAAAAAAGTGCCAAGCATCCAATCGAAACATCAAGAAAAGGCTACGTATCCCATGGTCTCTGTTGTACGTATTCCCCCATCGTGTTTTTCGCACTTCTAAGTCCTTCAGGTCATAATGAACCAACTAGTCCAATCCAAAGTTTGAATTCAACGCATTTCACATGGAAAATATAGATTTCTTGTGAAACGACCATACGCGACTTTGGTAGGGCCCTCGAGAAGCAAGGCAAGCAAGCGTACGACAAACGTTGCATGCCGAGCTACGTCAAATACGAGCAGCCTGAGCGACGCCTTATCACGCGATTCGTACTCACGTGCTTCCCGGGTCAGCTCGCCTGCGACGCGCACAAGGAACCAGAACAGGTCAGCGCCGAGGTCGGCGAAACTAATCGCGATTCCCAAGTTGCTGATTGTTGTTTACACCTCTGTTTCTCTTTCGGGGGGTTGGTCAGCTGCCTCGGGGCCTCGGGGTATTTCATACTTGGTTTTGATCGCACTCGGTTTACAAGCGAAACTGAGCAACGCACACGTACAGTCATGAAGACTATTATTGCCTTCATCCTTATGGTCAACTGGAGCCTCGTAGTATGCCAGGAACCCCTGGAAATATGTGGTGAGTACATGCGCTCTTTGACACTATATCTTGGTAATTTGCGTCAGAAATACTTGTTACAACCCTGCGTGTCTTTTTTTCTGTCGCAGGTATAAAGGATCGGGAAATAGAATCGATCTTCTACTGCATTCGCGCCAACACTTCACCTAGTGTGAGTCTACAAACAACGTTTTACTCTCGTGTCCCATTTAAAACAATAGTTTCCAAGGTTATCTTTTGGGCTTGTTTCTTCGAATGACGCATGTTTCTGACTAACAATGGCGAGGTTTAGAATAGCATATACAAAAGCTTCGTCACAATGCGCCAATTCAAATTTGGTTAGCGCTTGGTGCATGCACAGGGGCGAAGACGCTACTTATTTGCACATTTAGCGTTTTGGCGTACGCTATTCCAGAACTCGCTAATACAACTACGCGAGGCAGCGCGCAAGGCTGAGACCGATCGTTTGGGGAACATCATGCATCATGCATCATGATGCACAGAGGGGGGATGACCCAGCCGGTGAGATTTTGGGAATGACGAACGTAAAACTTTCTGTCCCCGTGGTTTGTGTCCCACGCGATACTCTAAGAAAGCTGGAGCCTCTGCTTTCCCACAGAGCACATAGGTAATTCAATCGCTTTGTCCTTTAAAGGAGGTTCGGTGAATGGCGCGGCTGAAAATATATCTATTAACCTAAGAAAACTGTTTGCGCTGTTTTCTTAGTGCCATACTTCGTTTCAAATTAAGTCCTGGCACAGCCAACGCTACGGGCTAATGAGACGAATCAAGCAGCGTGAAAAGCGAAAGTCACTGGGCATTTTCGTTTACGATTTGTTCAGCTGTTGAAGATTTTCAAGTTCAGTTGAAGGTAGGACACGTACAGAAACTTGACGAGCACCAGGATGGTGCGCTTTCGTTGCTGTCTGATTTGTCCCATCGGCTCGAAGCGCCGGCTGCGTCTGGTCGACAGTGATTGGCCCTTTCAAGTGCCATGCGGGAAAACAGAAGCTCCAGGATTCGTTCAGTGTAGACAGAACATTTCCTGACGCGGCATGCGACATACACAAAGGAAATACATTTGAAGCTTCTTATACTTTATCGCACAGCGGGTTCCTGATCAAGAAGCGACTGGTTCATCGCTAGTGAAAGTGCAGTAGGCTGGAAACAAATATTCGGAACACTCTACTAATATAAGTTTACTGAATATAAAAATAGAGTAATACGATGTACAGTTTGAAAGAATTTTCTGACAGGTTTTATACCTGCATGGAAGAACACCGTTGTCAAAAACGCGGCAGGTAAAAGGGGTAGGTGGTCAAAATCTTAAACGTATTATTTACGTTTATTTGTTACTCAAATGCTGATTTAACTTATTTTAATGCAAACCACTGACTTCACGATGATCGCACATAATTGCATAATCCTTCACACTGCTGAAAAGATCAAAATCGTGAGAGAAGGTCAACTGCTTAAGTTGCATTAATAAACAAAACAGTAAAATATTTAAAAAAAACGGGCACAAAAAGGAAATAAATTGTTTTTCTTTTGTACTCGACATTTTTGCTTTCAACCATTGTAGAAAAACACTATTAGACGTAACACACTTGTTGGGCTCTGACATAACTTTATCATTTCATTTCACTTCCTTACCTTAAAAGGATACGAAGCGAAATTTTAGCGCTTATTCCTTTGTGTATACGTGGTCTCCTTTATGACAGCCGCTCAGAAACACCAAACTTTCGTCCGTAATCGCAAAAAAGCAATTTCAAGACCAATAAAACGATTTCCCAATACCACCTTGTAGTTGGTTGGAATGTCTCAGGTCACGTGCCCATCAGGAGCAGCACCTTGGCGCGGCGTGTCCGATGGAGGTGCCCGGGAAAGAGCGGCGCTTGGCACACCTCTTCTAGCACACCACACCTCGGTTATTCTCACTTGGCGAGACTGTAACGCGTGAGCGATAAAGCTGGCGCCACCTAGTGATGACGATCGCAATTACGGCACCCTTGGCCGTGTCGACAAAGTTCAGAGTGTGACGTCACGGTCAAATATCCCGAGACGAACCGCGCCGCCTCGATTGCTGATTTCGAAACGCTAGCCAGAATCCGTCGGTTAGAACGAAAAATATAGTCATCCGCAGACAACACAAGCAAGTAATCACCATGTACGGATATTATGAATCATATTTTGCCCGTTTCGAAGTGTTCCGGGGACATTTCAAGCTTTGATTCTGTACCGCTTTAAGGACCACTTGAGGGAGGCATTACATAGGGGGGTGTCAAATTCAATTTTCTATAATTAAACGAACAGAAATACTGCAAAAAAAATAAGAAAGGGTTAGTAAATAACCTGATATAAACATTATTCAACTACTTCAGAAATCTTTTCCGAAAAACATTTGTAATTGTTTTTAGCTGCCAACTTTGAGGGCAGGCTATTCCAGTCTGATAGGCATAATGGCAGGAGTGAGCGTTTGAATGTGTTGGTATTGCAAAAACCTTTCAGCCTTTCCACTTTGGTGAAGAAGGAAGACCAGCGAAGATGTACTATGGTGGGAATGAAATAATGGCCGTCCGCAAGTCGGCAGGCCAGAGTGGAAAGGCTGGAGGGGTTCAACCACTAACAAGCAGAGTTGTTAGTGGTAGAAGTAAGTAATCCGACGGTTTCATTTACAGTTTGTGTTGTTTATCGGCCTCCTGATTTAAATGTGGGATCATTCATTTTTGAGTTCTTGGATATGCTAAGTAATTTAAATGTGTGTGAAGCTTTATTATCAGACGGTGACTTTAATATAGACGTCAGAAATGCTTCAGAAAGTGGCTTCAATGACTATCTTGACATGTTAGCAGGCTTTGGTATTGAAAACTTGATTGCGGACTACACTAGAGAGGAGCATCTTGGAAACAAAATAACAAAAACTTGCATTGATCACGTATTGGTCAGACTAGACTGCATGTCCATAGTTGCTGGTGTAGTTTGTAAAAAGCTTTCTGATCACTATTTTACTGTCTGTGTCGCAATGCTGGATAACATAGCTGCAGAAAATAAAAAGGATAAAAAATGAATAACAATATTGGACAACAAAAAATGTAGATAAATTGATTTCAGAGTTCGACTGGAACTCTTTAAAGCATCTTCTTCACACTCACATATATGAAACTATGGTTGGAGTGTTCTCTAATATATACAAAAACTCCCAGAAAACTATCAGACTGAAACAGAGAAGTGTGGGTAAAGTATGGATCGACAGTGACATACTAGAGCTATGTCGACTCAAGGACAAACTATGGACTAGGTGTAAACAAAATCCGGGAAATCAGTCCTTAAAAGATGAATTCCGTTCAGCAAGGAACAAGTTGACAGCTAAACTCAAATTTGCAAAACACAGTTACTATAAAGAAAAATGTAATAATACTAAAGGTAACGCTAAAGGAACGTGGAACCTAGTAAATGGGCTAACAGGAAAAGAAACAAAAACAAGCATTGATGATACAATCGCAAGAAACTTCGGTGAATCAGGTGATTGGGTATCGTTACGTGAAACATTCAGTAATAAATTTGCAACTGATGTTGAGGAACTTAAAGCTAAAATAAACTTCCAGCAGCAAACCGGGTTATCAAATCTAGCACACAACCTGGAGTCGGCGTATCTGCCTTCGATGACTCACGCAGATTTGCGTTGTATCATAAACACTATGTCGATAAAAATCCGGCAGGAATTGACCAGATTCGTTTAAGAGATATTGTACATAATTTTGATAAGCTAAAGGATGTGTTACTATCTGTTCTAAATGGCATATTCGAGACGGGGGTTATTCCAGCTGGGCTCAAAAGTGCGATTGTAAGGCCGTTATTTAAAGGAGGAAATAAAAAAGATGTAGCAAATTACAGACCCCTATCGATTATGCCAGTAATCTCCCACATAATGGGAAGCACATTGCGAACACAATAAACTCTTTCTGTGATAAATTTGATTTAATTAATAAAGCGCAGTACGGTTTTAGGAAAGGGAAAAGCACAACGTCGCTTCTTGAGGATTTCACTGATGTTGTGAACGAAACTCTGGATGAAAATAACATTGGTTTAGCATTGTTTTTAGATTTGTCAAAGGCAGTTCACACAATTGACCATTCAAAAATGCTTCAGAAGCTCTTTGCTTTGGGCTTGAGAGGACCTTTTTTTCAGTTCTTTAAGAGCTATTTTTCTAACAGAACGCAGAGAGTTAAGATAAAGAATTATATGAGCAAAACTGTAATGGTAAATTATGGAATACCACACGGATCATCATTAGCTCCCTTGTTGTTTAATATTTTTGTTAATGACCTGGGCACACTCAATTTGCAATCGAAATTATTTATGTATGCGGATGATACGGCCTTAATTCTCCCGCATTAAAATTACGAAGTTGCAGTAACAATATTTCAAAATGATGTAAACGTATTAATGAACTGGTTTAGTGAAAGTAGGATATTTGTAAACTTGAAAAAGACCAAATGGAAGTGTTTTAGGAATCCACATAAGCGAGTAGTTTTGCATCGTTTTTTATGCATATGTGAACCAAAAGGGGACCTCAAATTTATACGGAAATTAATTATGAGGCCAGCGTAAAATATCTAGGGTTTCATTTTGACAAACACATGACCTGGGAATATCACGTGAATTACATAAAAAAGAGGTTGAGAATGGTTTCTTCATATATATACCGTATTGGTACGGCAGTGAGTGCCGCTATAAAACAAAATATCTATCGTGCTCTTGGAGAATCTGTGCTCAGATATTAATTAGTTTATGGCTCCTGCTCAAATCACACACCACAGACAGTAAATAAATTGATATTTAGGATAGCAAACAACATTTCATGTGGGACTCAGTTTCAACAATTAGGTCTGTTTCACAAACTTGAATCATTTAACATCATGCCATTGCATATTCTATTCAAATACATCGTTATAACAACGCATTATTTCTCTAGAACAGAATTCAAACAACCAGTTCGTAAAAGGCCCCTCAGAAAGGCGGAAAGGTTCTATTTGCCAAGAATACATACGCTCTACGGAAAAAGACCAAAGAGATTTCTATATTCCCTGCACTTTCAATGATATACCCGAAGAACTTATGGACCTAGGGTCTCTTAAATCAGTTAAAGACAAATTTAGAACATGGTGCTTGCAAAAGTATATTTAGAACGTTTTATGTCTTCCTGTGTGCTGACCTTGATGCCTCTTGTACAGTGATTACAGTATACGTATTTAGGTATCTGAATTTTAAGCAATATCCTCCTGATCCTTATGTTTGTTGCGGTGATGATCTCTTTATATTGTATAATTTTGTACTTTGGTATATGTGCTGAATTTATGTGTGTTCAAATTATCAAGTATTTCTAATTCAATAATGCCTGTCTCTATTGTGCGAATTGTGTCCTTTATGCTTCAGTTGCTATATGGCACTTACAGGAACTAAGATTTTGTGGTGTATCAGACGTTCAGATTAGTGAATGTATATTTGAACTTTTGTCATTTGTCGTGTTGCTCTTTGCAGATGGAAGTCATTGTCCTTTCTTTTGTACAAGGCTTGAAGTTATCTTTTCCTCCTTTTTCCTGATTTTGTTCAACGCGAAGAGCAGCTTTTGCTTAGTTTAGTTTTGAGACTGCCGGGCCACGTCATACAAGCCTTATGGGCTTTGACGAACCCGAACTTTGTAAAACGAAAAGAAAACAATTAATTATTATTATTATTATTATTATAAAAAAAATGAGCGACGGCGGCAAGCAGACAACCGGCAAACACAACAGTCTGAACAGATACCGCCATCTATGAGCGACGGCGGCAACCAGAGTGTTGTGTCGACATTTCTGTGCGGACGGACACGACCCTGGGCAAACTAGCCCTTAACAGCTCCGCTGTAAAAAGGGAATAAACTTTGCAGGGGTGATCGAGGCGCGAGGAACTATATGGTGGGCCGGAGAGATCAAGGTTCGCGGAGACCACGGGTTATAGTACAATCTGTGCATGAAAAAGTGCCGGTCTATTTTTCCCGAGGTGTCGAGAGTTTGCAGGACAATGGATTATTGTGAAAAAAAGACGCTAGTTTAGAAGTGGTTATGAGTGATAACATGAGTAGCACGATATGAACAGCTTCCAGTTGGTTATATAAAAAAACTTTGGTGAGGGTTTCATATCCGTGACGCATACACCAACCACGCTCTGACTAGTGTAATACAAGGTAAACGTTCAACAAAAGACTTCGCGATGAAAATATGCCTTGTTAAACCTCTTAATGTTTTGTGAGCTTTAGAGCAAGTGCAGTTTATGGGACTCTTCCATAATAAATCTTCAGAAAGGTACACCCCTAAATATTTAAATGTGTTCACCCGTTCAATTTCGCCAGAAAAATATTAAAAAACTGCTTTGTGATCTTGGCAATTAGATTATTTTATATTTATCCGGGTTGATGGTCATGAGCCATGAATGACATCAAGTTGCTAATGCTTCTAGATCTTGTTGCAAGGTTGTGCCGTCATCTATTGAAACAATATTTTGATAGAGCCCAAGGTCGTCAGCATATAATCGGACGGTAGAGGATAATGAAGAGGCAATATCATTTATATAAATTAGGAAAAGTAGCCGACCTAAAACAGAACCATGAGGGACGCTAGGGATGACATTCAGGGGAGGGGAAGTGTCATTATCGATGATCACAGATTAAATGTGATGTCAAAGGAAAGCTTGAATTCAGGAGACAACTTTACTGTTGAAGTTTAGGTATGTGAGTTTGGATATTAATTTTTTATGGGGGACCCGGTCGGAGGCTTTTGAAAAGTCTATGAAGATTTCATATGTTTGTTAGGAAATATGCAGATTAGTATGTAGATGATTGGTAGGTTTAAATAGTTGGGTAATACAATAAAGGTTGTGTGCATGTGAGTGTGACTTTTCATCCGCGCTGTTCCATCGAAGCATAAATTACCAACTTGTCCAAGCATCCCCATTAACAAAAACTACGTTGATTTTATAGTTTTCACAATAGAAAACGCTCTAAATGTATAATGAGCAAAAAAGTAAGAGCAAAAACGAGCTGGTGTAAATTAAATATAAGCACAGAAAACACCAAATTGAGGCAAAATATGGACAGCGCAAACATGTAGTCTACACTCAGGTTTCATGGTAGTGCTATCTTTCTATTGTCTCTGCCTCGGGTAATTTCGTCATTATGTGAAACAAACAGCTTTCTTCATTGTACAGTTTATATTCTTAAATCTTCCTTGAAATACGCTGGAATCAAATTTCTTACTGTTTTTCCCCTTTGTTTTTGTGTTTTTGTCCGCAGCTACAAGAGACCCTCCGCCAGTTCGTGAGACATCTGCAATGTGATTCAGAACTGTGCCTCGTTCGCAGGTGGTGCAAGAAAGGAGACTTTGTAAGCACCACCTTAAAACAAAAAAGTTGTTTTTTAATTGAAAAAAGAATTATTCAAACAATAATATATGTTTTCCCCCGCAGAGAACTCAGGCCGTCAGGCACTTTGAGGTAAGAAATTATATGATTCTACGTTACAGTTTCACTAGAAACCTTCTTGAAAGTAGCCGTAACATGTGTAATCGAACATCACCTCTTTAAACGTAAATTACAAGATGCCCATTTTCTCCCTTAATAAATTTAGATTTTTCCTCTCCCAATAATTACATATGCTTCTGCGCTCAAAGAAATCTAAAGCGACGACTTTCCCTCAATTCACTAGAGAAAGCCAATCGATTCAGCCGCCGACCAATCACAGCCTCACTTGAATGCACATGATGCAGTGATTGACCGGAGCCTGATCGGGTTCGGCCGTCTTTCTGACACGTCTGGTGACCAGTCAAACGGTTTGGTCGAGCATGACTATGGTCTGACCGGGCCCTCAGTGGTTATCATCGGTCGGGATATGAAGAAACACCTGCGAGAACGCCATTTCGGGGTTATAATTAAGCTGGAAGCAGCCGTCGTGGCGTGGGAGATAGACACTACCAAAAAGTGGTTCCAGCGGGCCATGGAGAGGCCGCCACACGGGTAGGGCAAAAAGTATGACCTTGAGGGGGAAGCTGTATGGAAGGTGCACATAAGCACCTATACCTCAAAGTGACGGGTATCTGCAGCAAAAAGAAATGTAAATCAGTGTGATACGTTTTATAGTTGCAAAGAAAAGAGATGAGACGCTACGGCTCGGGCTTATGCTTGTGAGACTTACCAATCTCGGATTGAGTCGTTGGTAAAAAAATAATACAAAGTGATATAAGTAACAGGTGACGGCCTGTCCTGATCAAAAATAAAATTTGGACATAATCTACTGCAATACAATTGATGCAAATGAAATGGTAAATTCAAAATGTAGCGTCTTGGGGGGGGGGGGGGGGGGCGTAATCGTATTCGTAAAAAAAGAAAAGAGGAAATAATATCAAAAGGAAAAAGGGGATCTATTGTCGCCCTGGAGTTTCGATCATCCGATAAAGGGGTGTCCAAACAGGACACTACAAAACGCACGACTCCGACAAATCGTGAAAATTGAAGCGGACGCGCCCGCTTCAATTTTCACGATTTGTCGGAGTCGTGCGTTTTGTAGTGTCCTGTTTGGACACCCCTTAAACGCCGGCCCGCAAGCAGAGAGAAGGAACCCGACCCTCACTTTCCTTCTCGCCGCTGTGAAAGGAGGAAATCACCTCTCGCTTCCTCCTCGCCATTTTCCGATATATATATATATTTTTTTTTTGCCAGCTGCCTGTTTTTTTTTTTTTTTTTTTTTTTTTTTTTACAAGTTTGGGGTGGAGGAAATGAAAGCTTCAAGGATTTGAAAAGATTATCCAGAAGCCAGCCGGCACACCTGCGACAAGGAGCTGAACCAACCGATGTAGCTGTTTTGAGCGAGCTTGGAACTTGCTCTTCCCAACGAGTTGCATTGGCTTTTTTTTAGCATTGGTTTGGAAGACGATTCTTTGCTGTTGTGAGAGCACAAATGCCTCGTTCTGCTCAAAGAAGTAGTCATTGAAGTATCAATTTTAATATAAATATCTGGTTTCGCATCTTTCGTTGTTTAGGCGAATTCATGGCGACAACGGGAAGTACGAGCAGCGTTTTCTGTATATCAGGGATGGCGCTCCATAGACCAGTGGTTCTGAATCATCATTGTTCGTAAACCGGCAGAGGGGACGGAGGATCCCATCCGTAGTGGGTCTAGCACTTTTCGGAGTAGAGCGTTTTGCTGTAGGGCATTTCGGTGCGGACTTTTTGGTGCACAGACATTTCAGTGTACGGACTTCTTGCTGCAAAGACTTTTCGGTGTGGGACCTTTCGGTGCGCGGATATTTCGGTGCACGGACATTTTGTTGCATGGACATTCGACGCTATGGTTTGCTCGCCGGTCTCTCTTTTCCAACGTACGCAGACACGCTTCACATCGTGTTTGTGCGTTGAGTTGATAGAGATAGTCTCCTCTATAAGGTTTTGGCTTTATTATTGGTCCTGCGTGTAGGAAACGACCCAAACAGCAAGGCGTTTGAGGTTGTTTGTGCATTCAGAACAATTTTGAATATCTTCAAATGCGCCTCCTCCGCGTAATCGCATAGCTCCGATTGTTAATAATAAATTGTAATGACCTCGCACGACAAAAAAAAGCAAAAAAAAACAACAACAACAACAAAAAACAATGTATTTATCACTTGTAACTCATTAGGGAATAAAGTAGGCGTGTGGGGGTACAAAATAAGTGTAATCAAATCAAATATCAATTTGAATCAAGCAAACAAGCCGAATTTGGTGAATGCTAAATCTATTTTATTTGGTATCAAATGTTTGCTCATTCTCGTACGAAAAAAAAAACAGCAGTGACCACAGATCATACACAGCGTATGATGATCTGTGGTCAACGTCTCCTTCCATGCCGTAATGATGTCGCCAGACGTAAAGAACTGCCTTACAATCGTGCTTATACAGAGCGATTTTTTTTAACGACTAGACATTTTTCTAAAAAAGACGTCAGAGTTACGCAATTGCGGTTTTTGCCTTATCTGTAGTCATCAAAAACACCAAATCATTCATTTTTAAAGAGATGTAGTGGACGTGAAGTGGCTCACGGCGTCCTAAAAAGCCTAATTTGGACGCGAATCGTGTTACCGCAAACTTTTCGGCCAGCGCACTCCTCGCCCCTTCTACAGTGGCGTTGTCACAACGATGCGCATGATTTGTCACTTTGGCTTCATGGCGTTAGGCTGTGCCACGCGGAGATGGAGCCCACATAAAATCAGAACTATATTTTCGCGCCCAAATTAGGAGGACGCCGTATAATAGTGTACGCGCGTTACATCTTTTTAGGAATGGACGGTTTGGTGGCTTGCGATTATGGCCAACAACTTTCTAAATACAAGATGCCGTTTTTTTTTCTAATTAAAAGGTTAATTAGCGAATTTTAGGCAATCGGTCGGTTTTAGTTGCGTACGTTATTGAACCTTATCCTCGCCTGGCCGTATAACTTACCTACACAAACCGCAATGGCGTTAATTTTCACTGCACAATTTGGTGGCTTTCGATTACGCCCAACAACTTTATAAATCAACTATCCCGTTTTCTTTTATAATCAAAAAGTTAATTAACAAATGTTAGGTAATCAGTCGGTTTTAGTTGCGTTCTTTCTTTAACCCAATCTTCGCCTGGCCGCATAGCTCACATCGACAAAACGTTAATTTCCACGTTTTTTGTAATATCTAGTAGGTGAAAAAAAACAATAAACAAACGTTGTATATAAAACA
The DNA here is from genome assembly GCF_016920785.2 of Ixodes scapularis. Classification (NCBI taxonomy): domain Eukaryota; kingdom Metazoa; phylum Arthropoda; class Arachnida; order Ixodida; family Ixodidae; genus Ixodes; species Ixodes scapularis. Next base: position 75,324,431 of record NW_024609868.1, read on the forward strand.
GAGGGCAGTTCTTTTCTGATATAAATAAAGCATGCATCTCTTTCTTTTTCCGGCCTATGAAAACAAATACCGGGACATTCGAAACTGAGTTTATGATGGGGCGGGCGCTATATTACGGGGTATTTTGTCATGTTTCATAAGCTTTATTACTAGTCAGAAGGAAGCCACGCGAGCCGTATCAGGTTGCAAACAGCTTATCGGGTGTTTCTCAAGCAGCTCTAGAACTTTCCAAATGACATTTTGGTTCTTAATACATCTAAAAAAGTTTGGTACTTAGTCCTAAACATTTAATTTATTAGGCATAATTAAAATACTGCAACTCTCGCAAGACGTCTGCCCAAAACAAAGTTGGTTTCATTGGCGTAAAGTGGCTGCGTCTTTCATTTTTATGCTTCGTCTTTAAAGATTCGTGAAAAGCATTCGCGACCTTATCTGTCAAGCCGCGACCGCGTACGCGGACAGCGCGGCCTCCTCGGCAAGTTGTTCCCTTATCGAAGACGACAATGAATAAAAGGTACGATCAAAATCTTAATGCCTGAAGAAAGCGCAAGTTTAAAATAATTCTAAGGGTGTCAGTTGATTTTATTTCTGCTATATTCAAATTTCAACACTCGTCGCGGGCAGCGTGAAAGGAAGCACTGCTTGGCGCGAACCAGTGCCCAGTCAACGGTCCTACACTCAAACACGCATCACCACCCGACCTGTTTGAAAAATAAATAATTTCCAGCACTTTTGGTAGAAAATGCGAATTTTTGTACTGAGCGTGATATTTTGTGGACCCAAAAGTCCTGTAACCAAGATCGGTAGTTCATAGCTTCAGGAAGACGAAGAACGACGGATGCATTATTGCCCACGGAAGTACTGTTTTGACTTTGAATTCCACATAAAATTGTATATGCACAAATTGTGACACGATACCGAACTTGCTTGATTACTTTTCTTTTAAAGACAACATAACCAGGCATAATCTACGGATATTGCAGAATTCATTTTAATTGGCGTGCTGCGCGAAAGACAAGTATGGACATAAAGAACACAACAGAGCTCTGCATTTCTACTGCATTTCTTTCCGTACTTGTGGACAGTTAGTCCGCATGAATATATTCAAAAACTGCGAAATCCTTTAAGCCTACCCCTTTTTATAGCTTTTTTCGTAGATGAATTGTGGCGAATCCCGGCTGGGTTCGGGTAAAGATCTCGCACGTGTTCAAGGACGCATTTCGGCATGATTTCCCGCTTGGTGACGACGTTGAGCTGACCGCTGTTCCGCTTCCTTTCTAAGTAGGCGGGGAACGCCAGACGCCTAAATTAGCCAAGCAGCCCTAAAACTTGCGGTAGCACACCTTCCGAACTCCTGGTTTTTTCTGGAGATGGCCTTCGCCCACCCTGACAAAGCCCCAAACAATTATGTAAGGGCTGCAGAGGCTATCTGGGCATTCCATTTCTTCATCAGCGAACAAATGCGAACAGAAGAGAATGAAAACTTCGTAATACCTGCTGTCTTTTAATAAATGGCATAATATGCTACTATTGCTAGTTGCACTATTTTACGCGAAGAAAATTGTGATTTTGCGGTTCAATCTCCGTGTTTTCCGTTCTCTTTGCTGATACGCAAGATATTTGTCGGGTGTGAAGTTTTCAGTTACATTTGTTGACAGAAACTAAATGCACGTTTGGCCACGAAGAAATTTTTTTCAAAGGCTGAAGATAGATGAAATATACCATAAACCGTTTCAGTTTTTATGGAAGTTTGTTTTTACTCTTCTTAGTAGCTTGAACGAGGCGGCCGTCACTCTAGAAAACACCTGTAGTACGAACCTATATATTATGCCCCAGAAATGGTCAGACTGTGTCTCTCTGACTGTAATATATTTGACTTGTAATTACTCATGATTATTAGTTTGTACAAAAAACAAACAAAAAAGAAGAAGAAAACACATTAGTGATACAATCACTCTTCAGAGTGCCGTTGTTAGAACGAGCAATTTTCAACTCTCTGGGTAGAGCTCAAAGTTCAAATAAAAATACCCATCTTCTTTCCTTCTGCTGTGATGTTCAAGTTCCGTTCACTCGAGATAAATATGCGGTGTTGTAGCGTGTGCGGCCGCATGCGGAAGTATCCGAATGTAAAAGAACTTGTTGTTGGGCTAGTTGGTGTTGACTATCTGAGTGTTTTTTAGAACTGCAAAAAAAGAGCAAAAAAAAAAAAATTGAGCCAGCTTGAACTTTTCCGAGCTCATATTCAGCCTGCCTAACTAATCCCTGGTGTTTGGGATTGAAGCAGAGAACCTTGAAGGGTGACAGAGATTTCGTCGGGGGGCCGGTAAGCCCATTAGCACTCGTGCGAGAAGGCCGTAAAAAGCGAGGAGGAAATGGAGGAGGAAAGGGGAGGAGGAAAAAAAGAAAAGAGGGGGAATCTTCTGCCACGCTGAAGAAAATTTTGAGCGCCCGCCTTTAAGATCGCCGAATAAGTAATCACGAAAGAGTCATCATTTAACACGCACCTTAAGTTGTCAGCGACATAGTACCACATAGCGTAATACGAAGTTTTTTTTTTATTTCCACAAGACATGAAGAAGCAAGAAAAAGCTACACAATCAAGAAAGAATGAGAGAGAGAGAGAGGAGAGCACGAGTGACAGATAAAAATGGTGGGGGGCAACGAAAGATTTTATGCGATAGGCAATAACAGTTTAAGGAAAGCAGGACGGAATGAGCCCCGAGCTCTTCATCATAGCTCAAAGGCCAATTAGATTGCTGCCTGATCCGATAAGAACACCAAAGAACGAATCACAAAACCGGAAGCTAGAACATATTAAGCCCCGACCTGCGTTGTTGTTGTCTTTTTTTTTTTTTTTTTTTTTTTTTTGTTTAAGCCGTTAGTTTTAATAACACATAATAGAGTTCATATAAGCCAGCCGTTATTACAAACATGATTACGGAAGTACACTCGGTGATACTTGAAAAAAATCTACATACGTAGAATACGCTTTTGAGTGTGTAAATCCCTTTGCAACTGTGTATGTAGCCAGATTAAAACCGCTGCTTCCCCATAAAAAAGCCATTTGTTGTCGATATTGTCACAATATCACTTACACCATTCAATGGAAGTGAGGTCCCATCCGGGAGCGACATCTGTTGAGGCGGAAGAACTATTTTTTCCAAAGGCTGCCAAAGTCTGCTCCGTATCGAGTCAGCAAAATCGTCTAAATATGGCAGGCGGCGAATCGCTCCGTCGAATTCAGGTAGTAGTTTATTCAATCGTGACGCATGCGCGTCTCGCATTTATATCACGTTTCCACCAAGTTACCCCTCTACAAAAACACGTTCTACACTAAGAAAATATTAGCGCCCTTGTGGACAAGCCGCTCCAATTTTGTTTTTATTTTGATAGTCGATCCCCAAACAAAAATACTTTATAAACGGGCGTTTCGCTTTACTCGAGTACTAAAAATATAACGACGCTATATCAACAAAAACGCAACAAGATCTGTTTCAATCGTAAACCGGAGACACGGAAAAATAAAAAAAACGGACAAAACAACAACAAGTCTCAAACACAGCTTGAGAAGCTGTGTTTGAGACTTGTTGTTGTTTTGTCCGTTTTTTTATTTTTGTGTGTCTCCGGTTTACGATGGAAGTTCTTCACCAGCTCGCCTGTGCTTTTACCCTTTTTTCGAAGATCTGTTTGCCCATCAAATCTACTGATCAGAGTTTGAACTCGGGTACAGTCACTGGCTGCGCTTAAATGGATACGACAGTAGAGCATCGAGTCGAGAGGGAACCGATCACATGCTCCCAGTCCCTCGGCTTCTTTCTCTCTTACCCAATCACAATCGTCATCTGTCGAACCAATGCGCTACGTTCGCATCCATGTATGCGCGTCTACATGGCAGCTTAGGAAACAATTAGGGCGCTGATTATTAGGTTTAAACTTCTCGCTTTGTGATTCCATATTCAACACTCTTACCGGATAATGCCGAAGTCTGATTGGCTACGGAGCGGTAATAAAATGCTCGTAACATTGCCGCGTCCCGCCTTTTTGGAACTGTTGGTGATTATTGTGTGGAGTATTCATAGATAAAACGCATCGCTAATGTTCAAGTAATTTCCCTCCTATTGATCCTGTGATAGGATGCTGAGATGGTTGTATTCGTGAGATAAGCTGATGGACTCGAGCAATGCCACGCTTCCTTCTTTCTTTTATCACATATAGGCTGGTTCGTGATCAGAAGTTGGCGAGCTGCGTTTTATTACTGTGAATAACAGCACCAGCACAAAAAATATTTCAAATACGCTTTAAAAAGAAACCTATAAGGTTTACTTCCATGCACAGCCCTCGGGAGAGCCAGTCGCTAAAATCCACGGAGTGAGCTCGGCGTATTGTAAAGCTGGAAACATGTTTAGACCACAAACCACAGTCTGCGCTGCGACATTGAGCATGGCGTAATCACGCAAAACCTCATGCGCAGTGTCAAGGCGCAGACAGTATTTTTTAGGCCTAAACATGCATTCAACGCGAGGGCATTAAGGACCTCGTGTCACAGAAGAGCCGGCGTCGGCGTCGGTACGACGGAAAAATCCTTATTAGTCGATAGGGTCATGACGTCACTGTCACGTGACTCCGCGAGGGAATTAAAAAATAGCCCACAACGCTCACGTGAAACGTGACGTCACGCGTGAAATGAAAGTGATTTAAACATGACATCGGGGGGGGGGGGGGGGGTAAAGCGAATTCAAGGTCGCCGCAAGTTTCAAATTATTTCACTTTAAAAAGTAATTCATTTGCCTTAAAGAAAAAAAAATGAAGAATTTTAGGCGGATTACGAACCCGCGATGCTTCGGTTGCGAGCCAGGCACGCTACTGACTAAGCAACGCAGACACGCTTGCACAGCTTGGGAACGAGAGGGGTTTGTATGTTTAGCTGTCGCGTTCTACTCGTAAAGGCGAAGCTTAAGCCCCCCTGTATTAACCTCGTCATTAGCCCATCAATCTGTCCATAGATTGCTGCTATTGGTCCTCCCAAGTGCTTTGTGGGAAAGTAAAGACATCCTCGCTTTACGCCCCTGCCAGACGGGCTCCTTAAATGCCCTCAGAAAAAACTCTTTTAAAAGCTCGGCGACTCAGCGAATGACAACGGCCGCGAGATCGGGAGTCGATTTACCTATTCGAGACGTTTGTTGTGAACACCGTTAACGTGTCCGTCTGGCAGGGGATTTATGAGTCTATGCGGGGCACCCTTGTATATAGAAGTATTTTGTTGTTTTGTTTTGTTTATAGTCCTAAGATGAATAATTATTCTTTACGCGCGCAGTATGAACACTTCATGGAGCTCTACGACGCAGCTCAACAGTGTCAGGAGCTGACGCCCCTTGCAGCATCGCAACCCACTCGCGTTCAAGGCTCGATCTGGAAGGCATTCGTCAACTGGATTCGTTTTATGATAGTCTCTCAAAACTAGCGTTTGCAATCTTTAAAAATAAGAGTTTTGTTCGTCGCTTGCTTATTCCAGTGACTTAAAATTTATATGAAGAAATGGGTACTCGCAAAGAATAAACCTTTGCCAAATAAAATACTGATTTAAAAGGTTTTGGTTATTGCCCTTCGTGTCAATTTATTCAAAATAACCCCAGATTCAAACTTTCTTGAGCTATGGTGTTGGTGCACACACAATACTTTTGTCATGCTAGTTTGTTTTATTCGAGTAGCTCTGGCAAAGCTTTTGTTTAAATTTCAGCATACTTATCTTACCATGAGTTTTAAAAGACACAACAGAGTGCCATTTACCGAAAAACTGGGAAAGTCGGACACAAAATGTGGCCATGCAACTACTTTCAATCTCTAGTGCGATCCCCTCGTGTCATGCAGTACCTACATATTTATACTGCAGTTTCACCCTGTGTATTTGATGTGATTCTCGGTGATGTGATTTGTTAGGTATTAGCCGTTTATGACACATTCTAGCAAAAAAACAAAATGATCAAATATGTTTTTCTTTATTATTAGAACCATGGGTTTTCAAATAGTTTGTGTGTTATATTTTTTGCTTCGTTAATATGCTCGTTTTATTAAGGAGTTGTGTATAGCGCCATTTATGACTGGCAAATCAAACGATGTGAGTAATACAAGACGGCCCGTCGCTCGTTGTCACGCACACCCACTCTTGAGTTTCAATTAATACATATGACTCGTTTCCACTAAAACTTTCCGTTTACCCTTAAAAAATATCCCCGAATTAAGTACCCTTGAAGTACTAGTGTCACAGGGCTTCGAGGTGAATAAGGTATAACTTGTGCGCCAATAAACTCTGTAACACAAGCTGTAGAATTCGATTTCTGCGGGTTCTGCCAAGCGCTCGACACGGTGTCAGAAATGAAGTTCCACTGTCTCTAAAGCTTCGGGCGTCGCCCTGCTGCTGCGGGCTGCGACTTGTACTCGTGGTTTTGGAAACAAGCCGTCGCTGGAGTCGCAGGCATTCACCCGATCCTTTGGAATGGCCGGCGTAAATCGTGATATTCGATGACTACAGCCACACGTCCGAACTTTTTGACGCAACACAAAGAAACACGGAAACGCCCTCTCCTCTACATGTCACGGATCAATCGCTCACTTTGTCCAAGCAATGCCTGTCGTGGCTTAACGGGCGGGTACAACTGGACCCACAGAAACTGCGTACCAGTGCGTTACCGCGCCGTAAAACACGACCGACCGGTGCGGCTGTGCTCCGTTACACAATCGAGGGTTCTGGGGAACCGTTTTTGCGCATCCGATACGGTATGATTGGTCCTCCAGTACGAACTGCGCGTGCGCTACTACAGAAGACCCGCATATGCGCAGTTCGTAGCGTATCGGATGCGCGAAAACGGCCTATTGGTTTCGCTGTCAATAGCGAACGCACAAAAACGACAAGCACCATGACGATGCACTTTTGGCGCCGCTTGATCTTCTCTATCGCATCGCAACATTTTTTTTTTCGGATTTAATGTAAAACGGAATTATATATGAAAGCCTCGGTGACCGCCCGACCAGCGACTGCAGGCTACGTTCACGGATTACGAGGAAAGGCACTCTGGGATGCTCTTCGGTCGGGCGCGACGCGCAATTCCTAACGTCAGCGCTAGACGGGGCACGACGACGAGTCTGTTAACCGTCAGCAGCAGCTGCATGGGGAGGGCGAAACGCGAGCTATCTGTTCGGTCGGAAGGCTTCGGCCACTACGCGTGCAAACTCGCGCGTGCCTCGCTTAGCGAGAAAGCTCGAGATGTCTCATGTCACACTCGTAGCATTGGATTGTTGCGCTATGACGTTGAGCAATCCGTAATGCGTCATATTGCATAATCGCACATTGCGGAATTGCTTAAGACCGTTTTTTTTTCATCGTAACTCAATAAGTTATAAGAAAGCACGAGTGAACTTATTATTCGTTTATTTATTTTAAATTATGAATATAAAGAGGACGTCAGTTACTGAAGCAATAGAGGTAAAAATGGGGTTTCATTTCATGCAAGTTTTGAAAAATTATAAGTAAAAAATTCCTATTGGTGAGGTCGCTGGCGCGACGTTGTCAGTGGGAATTTTCTTTTTCTGCACCAAGGTGGTGGCAAAGGTTGATCTGGAATTGAAAATTTTATTTATTTATTTATTTTTAAAAGAATGGTAAACCGCAATTTGGATTTTTTTTTTTTTTAATGCAGGAGATGTAGGCGGGACGCTGCAATCCATACAACACTATTCGTAAAGCGATATCTCGAATGGACGGCCGTATTTTTGGGAAAAGAGGTCGAGATTGAACCAGGCCGACGATGCGCGTGGCGTAGATATCTCGTTTCCTCCTCTCTTCGCTTCGCCCCCTCAAGGCGGCGAGGCGGAGAAGACGCGAGGCCGTTCCCTTTCCTTTTCAAAAAAACATGACGTGAACATTTCTGCCAAATGCGCCTCCTTCTTTTGAAAAATACGTCATTCGTTTGAGATATCGCAGTATGAGTGGAGTTTTGGTGTTTGTAGAATTCCGTTGCACGCTTTTGCCGCGTGTTTCGTGGAATCCAGATTTCGGTTCAGCATAACGAAGGCGATAGATATTGCGACGAGGTGTAATATCAGATAGGTTAAGATTAGACTTAATTAAATTATCACCTTCCGTCTGGGAATAGTTCCAAACAGAAATGAAACACGTACAGAACGATTTCGGTTGACTTCAAAGTTGAGAACAATATCCAGTGCATATGAGGGTCAGAAATGACGACTCGGGGTTTGTGTTCAGATCGCACCAACGTTTTAAGATACTTGTTTGCCATGAATCGGGGGTGTCCAAGCTGCGGCTCGCGAGCCGCATGCGGCTCTTCCCATGTTAAAGTGCGGCTCGCGGCTCCCTCCCCAACCTTCCCCCCCCCATCCCCCGGGGCCCCGCCTCCCTGCCGGTCACAAGAGCGCGTCCCCCTCAAAAAAAGAAATGACTGCTTTCGACTCGGATAGACTAAAGTAGTTTTGTTTTTTGCTATGTACAAAAATTTGCCCCCCCCCCCCCCCCCCCCCCCCCCGCGGTTCTTGGAAGTTTTGTGGCCTGTTCGCGGCTCTTAGGCCGGGTCAGCCTGGCCACCCCTGCCATAAGTGATCGAGTTTATGATTAGCATTGCATGTTATGTGTACAACGTGAGTATGCATTAGAAACTATACTACCTATTGATTAACTCTAACGGTCAGTCATGTCATTCTGGTTTCTAGCGCGGGAAACTTAAAACCGACAAAAGCATTTACACTCTTCTTCACGATATGATTTCGATGAATACTAGAGCTTTCAGATGTTGACGGTGATTCAAATTACATACCAGGGGACTAAATACTTGGCATTATCGAGAGCTGTGCTGGTGGAAGTTCCCACACTTTCAGTATTGGACAAATCGAATAACACAGACAGGCGACACGGGAATGAGAAAGATCAAAGGATAGTTGTGCGAGAGAAGTAGGTGTAAAAAAGAATACGCTGTTGTTGTTGTTGTTTTTTGTTGTTGTTTTTTTGTCCTGTCTTCTACAAAATAGTTTTGAGACGGAGACGACTGACCTCAATAAGAAGCACGCGTTAGCGCTGAAAATATTTTTGGTCTAAATACGCATGCAGGAGCACTTCTCTGAGATGGAACAGAATGCTTCACTTCACAGAAGTTTATTTTTGGAGTGCTACATTCTGAAAGCGAAAAAAGAGTAGTGTATTTTACGCATATACTTAACATGTCAATGACCATCGTCGTCTTCAAAATGCTTGATCGCATAGCTTGACTGTACCTCTGAGGTATGGTACTATCTTTTCGGTGTAGTAAAGAAACATATTAGGGGGCGATATATTCAAAAGTGATTATCTCACTGCCGCCACACGTTGTAACGCACAACATGTATAAACTTGAATGTAAACAATGCCTTCAATATTACATTATTGCAACGATCAAGATTCCAAGCCTTGTTTTCTTTAAGCCACAGTATACGGTATGTCTTTTACTAGTGATGAGTGTCAGGAAAGAAGGTACCCCGACGGTAGTCAATAAGTTTGATTAAAACGAGTGTTGCGCTTTCAGCACAATTTGGCTTCAGAAATAATTACCGCATTCTCATATGTCCGGCTAACAGCCTGCTGTAAGTTAAATGACCAAGGCACTGGAGATTATAGTTGGTATGCACCATAAAACAAGCATTAGTGTCGGTTTGTTGAGTTTTACTCAGTATGAGAATTGCTTAGATGACTTAAAGAGACACTAATAGCCCTCCTCGCCCCCACCCCCCACCTTCTAAAAAAACCATTTTTTGCCAGGCGATTTAGGATGCTGCCAGAAGACCACCCAATGAACATTTTGCTACAGAGTGACGTATATTTTGAATAAAGACACAAAACGCAACTGCTCAAAACCAAAATTTAAATATGTGCAGGGAGGCTCCGAGGAGACAACTGCCGGAATTCGCGTGGCTATCGCTCTCTACCCTGTATTTTTCCCGTTTCTCCGCTTCTCAGCAGAAGACGAAAACGAGGACTTTGCTTGAAGCGTCTGTCGTGCGATTCTTTCTCACTTACATCCCTTCCACTCAATGTTCAGCACTTGAAGATCGATTGGCCGGTGTCACGAACGACAGTTCCGAGGCAGCGGCCTCACGTCCGTGACAATGTTGGTCCGTCTAGGGCCGCCATCGCGTCGTTCAGCCCGCGGTACGTCGCCATTTTGAGAAAATGACGTGTACATGTACTTCCTTTTTTTTTTTCTTTTTCGATCAACGTATTTGCAGTTTTTTGGAAGCCAGAAAAAATGGTTTCATATTTTTTTCTATTTTTAATACTGAATGTGTGTTTTAGATGGCCCAGAACTTAGAATATATTTGATATTCATCAATTTCAACGGCACGTGACCATAGGAATAGAGTGAAGGCGCCTGAAACCGGCCAATTCTCGACCGGCGGTTTTTGGGTGGAAAGAATCCAAATTTCGAGCCGGGAATTGTGTTTTGGGTAATTCGGCTCTCATAGGCCATGTTCAGATAGAAACATCAGCATAAATTAGTACCATGTTAGTGGCCCTTTAAGTTCACGTCACATCAGCTGCCATTGTGGCAGTCTTGCAGCTAAGGGTGTGCCTTTTTCAGTTGTCCTGTCCTGTCCCCTCTTCGTTTCCTTGGTGTTTGCGCTTTTGAATTTTTATACAATGTGTAGCCAACTAGCCCAACAGTTAATTTTGATTGCATATCGGACCACCGAATTTGTTCTCCTCGACAAGAGCAAGTTCAAATGATCGCCAACATGTTGCAACTCTGTCACGTGCGAACCACGTCTAAAATATTACATAAAACCAAACTGATGGCGAAGCGTCGACAGCATCACAGTTCGAATCATGCCATCGCATAACGTTTGTGTGAGGCATTAAATAGTGCTCTTCAAATTCGTTGTCGTGTCTACCGACTCCCGGACTCCTACAGACCTTTACCCCCTTGTAACCCTAAAAAAGAAGTAATAAATATTCGCGGTACCTCATCAGGGGCTCCCCGGAGTTATCTGGGAGCGTCTGTGTCGGCAAGAAACCCGACCAGAAAGATAAGACAGGAAAAAATGAGTTTCATCGTTTATTATTATCAAGGTGTGTGCATGCGAAATATGAACCCACGCTGCCTTGAAAACTGTGTGTGCACCATTCCCGCTTTGCCCAAAGTCCTGACGGAAACACGGGAGTGCCATGAAGATTCTCTTTTTCACTATGACTGCCCTCCTTCTTTGTTACTCATCTGTCAGTCTGGACTACTGCGGTGAGTAGAATGGGCCGACGAATGGCTAGCTGACGTTTAATTTAAGAATATTAAGCCTCCTTGTTTTCACTCTTACTGCATCTATTGTTTCACTGGTTTTGTTGTGTTTTCAAATAATTTGCCTCGACTGTGACAATTTTCTTTACGCAAAAAAGTGAGTGTAAATAGTGCCGTAAAGGGCATCTGTCTCCACGTAACATTAAACCTCAAAATTTATGTTTTGTTACCTTATAGTTGGGCACGTTACTCTGAGAGCCTCTTCCGTTCAGAAGATCCTGCATTACGGTTACTGCTGAAATTACACATTTTGCAAAACCTCTTAGAGGCCTTTTAATATATGTGATTTCACTAGAGGGTTGTCAATATTTTCAAATGAATTTAAAAGTTAACGCACAAATGTTATGGCTTTTTGTCAGAACTAGAGTACCCCGATCTGCACAAATGGGCCGTCTGCGTCGGGTTGCATTCAAGCGTCAACGTAAGTTGATTTGAAAGTTGTGAAAATGAAGCATTAATTATTCTCTTAGTCTTTTTTTTTTAGAACGCAGCTCTTAGGGGCCCGTTCCCGGCTTGAGCGGCGTCGCCGTCGCCGTCGGCGTCGCCGTCGGCGTAACCAAGGTCATCCCAAGGTCACGGGACCCCTCCAGGTCACGTGACCCCCAAGGTCCCGTGACCCCTCCCAAGGTCATCTCAAGGTCACGTGACCCAACGTGACTCCCAAGGTCACGTGACCCCTCGAGGTCACGTGACCCCTCCCAAGGTCATCTCAAGGTCACGTGACCCCAAGACCCCACGTGACCCTTTGAAGGTCACGTGACCCCCAAGTCACGTGACCCCTCTGAGGTCACGTGACCCCCGAGGTCACGTGGTCTCCTCCCCAAGGTCACGTGACCCCCAAGGTCACGTGACCCCTCCCAAGGTCATCTCAAGGTCACGTGACCCCAAGGTGACCCCCACGTGACCCCCAGGTCACGTGACCCCTCTGAGGTCACGTGACCCCCCCGAGGTCCCGTGACCCCCTCCCCGAAGTCACGTGACACCCCCCCCCCCCCCCGAGGTCACGTGACCGCCCCCCCGGAGCATATTAAAGAATGAGGAGAGGAGGAGGGGTCTACCCTCCCCTCAGTACCCTTCACTCCTCCTCCTCAAGAGCTGCGCTCCAATTCGGCGTTACAGGGATTTGTAAACGGCTTTCACTTTTTTGCTAAAACAGTTTGAGATTTTGCTTTCAAGACATCATTTCTTAACTCTACCACAGGCGTTTATAAACAGTGATACTCTTTATTGTATAAAAGCTTGACTGGGCGAATGTTTAACTTCCCTGAACAACCTGATGGATGTTATAATTTCCAGTTGAGGACAACAATATTGGAAGTTGGAAAAGCTCTTTCCTGTCGCAACTTCTTGTGCACATTTGGAAAGTTTTGTCTAGAAGGAAGCCCGGTGAGTTCTGCCAGCTTCTTTATTATTACAAGGTTTTAATTACGACCTCCAGTTAAACAAAACGCAATTTCGAATATTGTCACTGTGACAAAAAGTTTTAATACCTTTTTTTTCTACGTCTTTAGGATACGGTACTCCCAGTCCACTTCACGGTAAGCCAACATCAATTGTATGTTGCAATTAACTTTACACGCCCCCACAAGCTTGGAGCCCCGCTTGCGGGGCCTGCCCAACAAAGATATACCAGGTGATATATAACCCGAACCACATGAAGGAACACACAACAAAACTGGGCGAGCCCCCGTTCAAGCAAAGTTCCAACTTTATTCAGCTACATTTAATTTACTGAGAGGACCATTTGGGCACACAACCGACTCCGTTTATCAAGTTTGACGAGCCCTGCTTACAGCCGTTCTCTAAAGTACACTTTTTTTTCATTGCTTTTCTGGATATACATCTGCATGCTTTACATAGGGAAAAAGTAACAAAGCCTAACACGTCCCCTCTCTTTTAGAAAGCTACTGGTGCAGATCAGTTAGCAATCTACCATGTAAATACATAAAAGAAAACCTACTACGTGAAAAAATACTAATGATCGAGCGATATGTCATAAGTCAACAAAATGTTCCGCTGCTTTTTTTTTGTTTAAACCGCACTGTCTTGTACAATTCTTAGATAGTCATTGATAACAGAATGTTTAAAAAGATTAAAATATGTCGTGTTTTTTTTCTGGTTTATATCCATAACAATTTCGTCTCTCCATTATACGAACTTTGGCTAAACATTGGACGCATCGCTAAAGTAACAACATTATCCTATTAATATACTGTAGACAGATAACATAACATTTAGTTTTGTGATTCATTGCGACCGCAATATAAAAAATGAGGTGAAAACGTTCTAAAGTTGTATTGAAGTATATATACAATTTGTTTTCTTTTTTTTTTTTGCAGGCGGAGCATATTGCCGAGCTAGAAACACTGTGGAAAGAGTGCAGCCTGGGAAACTGACTAAAAAACAAAGCAGGCTTTGACTCTAATTTGGGAAACTTGAGCAATAAAAAATTACATAAACAGTGATTTTGTTAGAAAGTGGAGTAATCTCTCACCAATTCGCAGTTTGGCTTTTACCAGCGTGTACATCTCGTCTGCCTTCAATGCAGTCAAAACAATTTTAACTGACTCGAATTTTTAAAAAAACGTTATGTTCGAACTTAAATTGCAAAGTATAAATTCTTGTGTCTTTGAAGTATTAATATATTAATTTAAATCCTCAAAAAACTACGGTGGTAGTTTAACCACAGCCCTATATATATATTAATAGTAAGGTACACACGAAATTGATGGCAAGTCACTAATTTTCCTAATGATAGGGTAATGCTTAAAGGAACTATCAAACGAAAACTGCGAGTGAGAAACCATCTTAGCTTTTCTTCCTTGTTGGATTCTGTCATGACTCATCTAGGCTCCCCAATGACATGTGCATTACTTCAGGATCATGGGATGCGTGGGTTGCAGACGTTACTTTCTTATTTTTGTTTTACCTCAACGGCCAATGGTTTATCTGTCACTCTCGCAAAGGTGATCCGATGAGCAAGGCTCCCGTGAAAATGGTTAATCAGTTTTTAACTTTTTTTTTTCTTACGTGAATAAAACCTACATAAAAGTATGAAATCTTCTCCATAAAATAAGAGCAGTGCGGCGCTCTAATGATTTACCATCTCTGTTACTGTAGACAATACCAATCCGAATAAATCCAAACCGCTCCATTAAAATGTGGTCTTCTCCAGCAGTCAGCGTAAGGAGCGAAAATTTAAAATATTTTAACTTACTGAATCAGTACAAATACGACATTAGTCGCGATGTAGTTAATCTATTAATTGGTAGATTCATTCATTAAGTCTACAACCCCAGCATTTAGATGTACAAAAGTAAATCCGCAGTAGTGTATATTGAAAACATAAGGTCCTTGAGAGGCAGACGTCCCGCAAGGATTTTATTCTTGCTCTTAAATTAGACTGCAACGAAACCATGGGTGATTAATACATTATTTAGACTATCCTAGCTTCATTTAACAGTTTCATAGTCTTACTATAGTATATATATATATATATATATAATACACACATCTGGGGCTTTATGCTACACGGCGGGACCAAGCGGAGCAAAGGGACAGGAAAAAGCCGTCTGCTGCGATTAGTCAACGGCGCGTCGCTGACCAATCGCAGCAGACGGTGCTGTACCGGTCCTCTGGTCCCTCCTGGTCCCGCCATGTAGCATAGGGCCCCAGGTGACTTCAATCAAATATGCGTGGGAAAGAGAGAGGAAAATACTCTTACACTGTATAGGACATGTATACTTAGGTGACTAGCAGTGACTGCAGCGAAAATGAAACCCGTTCCGGAAAGACAACTCGAAGACGCTAGATGGCAAAGAACCTCCTGACAAAGGCAAAAACTTTATCTCTAAAAAAACTTATCTACAGCGAAAACCAAAGAAAGGCTTCCAACGTGGAAAGACAGCAGAAAATAAAATGGTTTCGTCTATCTAGGCAGGTGCTTTTACTGCAAGTAAATCTCAGGTGTTGCATTTCTGGACGAGTATCGCAGAGCGATATCCGATACCCGCGTGCTAATATAAGGTCCAGGAGTGTGTCTCTTGTGCGGCTTCTTCAGAACTTCCACAGGAAGCACACAGCACAGCCATGAAGTGCGCAGCCGGTCTCCTGGTTTTCGCTTCCCTTGTCTTCCTTGTTTCTGCCGATCACAAAACCGTGTGCGGTAAGTCTTTGCCGCATCGACTTACCTGAGATTGAATGCATTAGAAAGGGCAGGTCACTTTGTATTACTTTGTTAAGCCTTTTCTTGATCAAGACTTAAGTAACATTAGCCCCAACAATACTTGCAAGTACAAAGACACCCCACCCCATTCATGGTAAATCATTACAGGAAGTTGCTTATGGACGGCAAAAACTAAAACAAGACTTTCGAAGAATATAAACGTGTTTTAGGGAAGTCTCGTCAGCACCCAACGACTCAGAAAGAATGGTATTAGTAAGAGCTCATAACTTTTCCGTCCGCTGCATCCCATTTTTGCGAGACATGGCCCTCTATAGTTCGTATAAGTACAGTATCAGGAGTAAGCTCGTAATGCGTGAGATTTTGTTTATAAATAAAAAAAAAAAACGAACAAGGTTCTGGGAGCATCAAATCTTGTTTTTAGAATGTTATAGATGGTGAAAAACTTATGCCATGTCGCCGTCAAGACTGGTTCATAAATAAAAAATATTAACTTTATGAGCAATATCTAGAATTTTTACTCTATTTTCAGACCTTCAGGATGCGGAGTTCACCGCATTGGCGAGTTGCGTTCGTACCGCTCTTGGTGATGGAGATGTAAGTTCAAGATTTCTACGAAGAAACCATTGTAACCGATCGTGTCACTTGAGTCGCTCACAAGTTTATAACGTAACCTTCCTAGCAGCTTTTTACAGTATTGCCAGGAAAGAAGTGAAACGGCGGACATCAATTTTCTAATAAAGAAACTTCTGTAAGGTTGCTATGTCACATTGGCTTGCTCTCCTCATGTGAAATTCTAACATGAGACATGTCTAGACATTTTCGTAAGAAGTTATTTCAAGCCGAACCGTATGTCTACTCAAACGTTTCGTATGATTCATTGTAAATGCAACACATTTAAAACCTGCAGGATTTGAAATTAAATAAAATATATAAAGTACCCAAAATTATCACAATAACACTCTGTCAAAGCTACCAGCCCGAACTGTTTTTTTTTTTTATTTCTATTGTCGCAAATCATTTTCCCTTGTTATAAGGAATCGTCATAGCCATAGTCGCACTATTTTGGTTTCGTTGCTCTCTCAGTTTAAGCTGATACCACACTACAGTTTAAGCTGACACCACACTACGACCATTAATAGCTAGCACGTAGAAGTGGAACTTAATATTTTGTTCTAGTCATGGGGACACAATATTGTACCTCGAAACACGATATAACACTTCTGCGAGCTTCTTAATCGCAAAACCTCACTCGTCAAACGTCCAAGCACTCTTTTCCTTCTTTTTTTTTTTCTTTTTTTCATTCCTAATACGCTGAAATGATTTATTTTTTGTATGAACTGGAGTTTTCGATTCATGTATTTTGCCTTTTATTGCAGTCAATGTAGTCTAGTACAGTGGTGGCCAGGCTGACCCGGCCTAAGAGCCGCAAACAAAACCACGAAACTTCTAAGAGCCGCGGGGGGGGGGGGGGGGGGGGGCACACGTTTGTTTAGAACAATAAACGAAATTTGAATTACTTTCAACCTATCCGACTCATAAGCAGTCCAATTGTGCTGAACGTAGCAGTAGCACAAGACAACCAAACCGCAACCTGTCTCAATTTAAAACGGGTTTGATTTCTTTTTTTGGGAAATTGCTCTTGTGACCGAGAGGGAGGAAGGTAGGGAAAGTGGGGAGTTGGGGAGGGAGCCGCGAGCCGCACTTGAACACGCGAAGAGCCGCATTCGGCTCGTGAGCCGCAGCTTGGCCACCTCTGGTCTAGTACAATGCCGATATACTAACTCGCTTGGGGTCTCATCTCGGCACGAAAGGACATTTTAGGAGCGAAGCTCCTTAGGGTCTAGCCTTGTCCGTCCGGCGTCCGCGCTTACATCGATCTTGCTGGTGCTCGTGCTCGTGATCGTGCTCGTGAGCTTACGTGCTCACGTGCTCGTGTACAGCAAAAAAAAATAATAATAAAAAAATGCGTGCACGGTCGGCAGGATTTGAAACTGTGCGTGGAGACCCCAATAGATTTCTAGTCCATCGCCTTAACCACTCGGTCACGACTGCGGGACGAATGGAAGCTCTGAGGTGTGGTAGTAACTCAAGAGCTGGCGATGTCATGGATGAAACGTTGCATGTAGCCGCTCAACGTTTATACAGGAAAGGGCGCTGCGGTCAAATGCGTATATAATCGCGCTAAGCTTTGCATGCATTGACTCAACGTTTATAGACGAGGGGGCGCTGCGATCAAATGCTTAAATGCGTATATAAGCACGTTCCATACCACACATTCTCTTTCTGACATGGATGAAAACGAACGAAAGACTCGTCATGCGGCGGCTCAGCGTCTAGGCAGACAAGCACCATAAGAGCTTCGCCCCAATCAACATCGTTCACCACGTGGAGATGCATTCATTTTTTATGTTATACATTTAAGGAAACTTTCTGCAATCAACTCGTTAAGTTATCGTTGGCTATTTAAGAATATCACGCTTTTTATCAAGGGCTACACGCCTCATAAAGAGAATAAAAAGCATAAAGAAAAAATAATTAAAATATTCGAGTCAAATAACCTAGTCCAGTATCTTAAGCGCTCTGCTTTCTCAGATTATTTCAT
Source organism: Ixodes scapularis (assembly GCF_016920785.2). Lineage (NCBI taxonomy): Eukaryota > Metazoa > Arthropoda > Arachnida > Ixodida > Ixodidae > Ixodes > Ixodes scapularis. The sequence goes on from NW_024609868.1 coordinate 75,342,549, forward strand.
CCAATCGCACAATGCAGAAAAGTCGTGTGCCCGATGAGTAGATGTGCGAGCTTCTGATCACCCTTTTTCATGATCTGTTGTTTTAAAAAGCACCGCCATCGTGTTATAAGCAAAATGTAACAAATAGTAAATATTTAAAAATTAATTACTTCTATATTATTTATTTCTTATGTCCAGCACTTAGTTCGCTGTTAGTTAGAAGGTAGACCCTTCTTCGGTAGCAGCTCAACATTTTCTGTACCTCGTTACACTGTGAGGAAAGCGAAGGGAATGACCAAAAGAACTCCTAATCTTCTTAAAAATTAGAATCGGAGCTGGTATTTGTTAGGTTTAATAATGATATAATGTTTTGTGGTTGTTGTAATTGTTGTTGTTGTCGATTTGTTTGCAAGCATTTTACTCTTTCTCGTGATAATGTCCCCTCACATTTTAGACACTCCTAATTATTTTCATACAAGCTTTAATGTAAATGGTTCCAAAACTAAACTATAATCGCCCAGTGTGATTATGCCGCTTTTAGTGCCGTGCTGTTGCGCTGGAAGGTAACACTGTTTTTTCACACAGGTGTCCTAATAAAAAGTGTTCGACATCATTGTGTTTTCCACCCTTGTGCTCACAATAAACTTGCATTACCCACGTTTTTCTAACGTCAGTCGCATCCTCTCACAGCTCGCCAAGAAGCTCGCGACAATCCGGGCAAATGCTGACTGCGCTACAGACGCTTGCCTCCATCGCAAGTTGTGCGAACAAGGCACTCTGGTGCGTATCTAAAAATGTCTAATCTCTAAAATCGTAAATAAATGAGAACCTTCGGCACTCATTACAAACCCGACTTTTTCGGCTTGGTCGCTAACGTCAGTAACGGTGAAATAAAAAAAAAATCAAAGTCGTTTACAAATCTCCGTAATGCGAAAATAGAGCGCAGCTCTTGTGGAGGAGAAGGGGAGGGTACGGATGGGAGGGTAGACCCCTCCTGCTTTTCCGTACCCTCCACTCCTCCTTTCTTTCTCCTTCCCTCCTCGTCTTTCTCCTCTGCTCATCTTCCTCCCTTCCTCCTCCTGCGTACCCTCCCATCCTCCTCCTCCCACAGTTTCCCCGCTAAATTTAGCTGGAAAATTGATGCCACGTGACCTCAACACCAATTTAGTTTTCCCCGCTAAATTTTAGCGGGGAAAATGACGACGCCTGACTTCGTGTCACTACACAGATGAACAAATTCGGTTTCTCCGCTAGATTTAGCGGGAAAATGGACGTCACGTGACCTCAACACGAATTCAATTTCCCGCTAAATTCAGTGGGGCGTTTACGCCGACACCGACGCGGACGGCGACGCCGCGAAACGCGGAAACGGGCGCCTAAGAGCTGCGCTCTAAAAGATATTGACCGTAAGGCTTCTCGGATACAAAATTTTAAGTGAATTAAGCAGATGAAAATGCATACCATGCCCGCACCAGGCGGATTTTACTTTTTATATTTGTTTTGTTTTTGAACATCAATTTTTGTCCAGCAATCCAAAAAATGTCGTATCGATATTGAATTTTTTTCTCTTTCTCTCTCTCGGCAACTAGTTTAGTTGCATCCCTGTTTTATGTGTATTCATAAATTATTCCTATGTGTCTGAACTTGATATTTTGCTTTATTTTAGAACACTCCGGCTTCAAGCCAATTCACGGTGAGTATATTTCTTTCTCATTTTGCTTAAAAAGAAGACGAAGATTTGTAGCTCATGATCTCTAAAGTGTTTTCGATGTAGCTCGCACCAAAGCGCAAAGTTTTGCATTAGTTGTATTTTTTTTTACTTACGGTTTAAATGACGGCATTTTCAGCCTATTATGCTCTAAACCTTAAAAATTATTACCTTTCAACTTTTGTTTATTCATTAAAAGCCCAATCTTGCAAGAGATTGTTCATTTCTATTTTCCGGTGAAACGTGTTTTAATGGCGAAGAGCTGCGTTGGATTAGTAAATTCTTACCAAAAAGAACAAAGCGTTGCTTATAATACGAGAACTCGTCAACCTCGTTAAGTAAATCACATCCGATATTTTGTTTGTTTGTTTGGTTACGCAAGTAGTTATTTAATGTTATTCTTCTCTTGTTTACTGCATTTGTATATCTTTAGTTAGATCGCGGTTGGAGTTTAAAGCTTTTACCTGGGATTCCTTGAATGTTACACGGGCCAATACGATCGAAAATGTCCAGAAGCAAATCATTAGATTTGTTTTTGGTAGGTATATTGGTAGAGAGTATTTCTACCATTATGAATCATTGTTTCACCGATTTTCATTGCACAGGCTGTTCGTGAGGAGACAGTACAATATTTTATATTTTTGCACAAGGTAGTTTCCGTAGATGTGAATCCGATAGATTTACTCCAGTCTATTTATTTTTGTGTTCCAACCCATATGAGCGGGAACAGATAAACTTTTTACCCAGCATGCATATTACATGAGTCACCTTTAGCGAGGGTACAACTGGCTGTAATGTTGTTCGTGAATTTCCCTGTGATATTTTTACTCCGATCGGGATTTTATTCGGCATGTACGCGGATGTATGACTTCTGTATAAGCACGACAACGCGGGTATAGCATTAGTTATCTATTTCCTGTGTTTCTTGTTTTAGAGATATTATGCCGGACATACTTATATTTTTATATGTATGAAGTCTAATTAAGAAGTAGACCGCGAGAATGTTTTTGGGGCACAGAGAAAAAAACTTTTTTATTATTATCTCAAAGTTAGCTGCGTATACTTTAAGAAATAGCGATCAATAATTTATACATCGCTTTCATAAAATAATCGTATTACCTAATAGTAATTGGGTTATATTACGTAACAATAATTTCACAAAAAATGTTTATAAACACTATATTGCAGATGTTCTTTTTGTTTTTGTTTGAAGAATACTTATGGAACATATCACCTTCGGCGTGTTCATGGCATTCAGAAATCACAAATTTAACAATTTTATTAGGTTTATATATCAGTGAGAATGGCGGGGCGTTGTGTTTAATAGCGGTAATTAAAAGTAAACGTCATATTTAGTAAACGCCATATACTCCCCACGCTAGCCACAGTATAAACGAAGCAGTCACTCTGATATTCTTTCTCCTTTCGTCAGCATGAACTCCAGAATTGCAGAATTATTGCAAAAGTAATTGCAATTGAAAAGTTTTTTCGGCCTCTATAAAATAGAGAGCATTTTACTCACTTTTGGTCAGGCGTAATAAATTAAGAGCACACAATGCATTACTCAAAGTACAGTAATTTAATAACTAGAATTGACTTATGACCCAATTATGTTTGTTCTTGCATAAACATAACATTGTTTTTGGCTTAAATGAGACGAACGGACAGAGAATCACAATATACCTACAATAATAGACCTACAGTCAATTATTTTCTAACTAAATTATTGCCCAATATGCTCGATCTAACATAATTGCAGCATATAAATTTGCGCAGTGCACTTAGCCTGTTAGAAGTTAATGCTACAAAGGTAATGGACTGGTTTCAAACCAATCTTATCAAAATTAACGTTCAAAAAACGAAACTGATGTGTTTCTGCAGTCCATTGAAACGTAAATGCCGTGATTTTCCATTTGCGCTCCACACGTCAAAGTGTGCTAGCTCCAGCTGCTCACCTGTTGAATATGTTTATACAGCGAAATACTTGGGGTTATATTTTGATAGTGACATGTCCTGGAACTCGCATCTTAGGTATGTTGCTAAAAGGCTCCGAAGTGTATCATGCATGTTATATTCCACAAAATCCTTTCTCCCTTTTTCTGTTCGAAAGATGGTGGTCAACTCTTTAGCCTATGGTGTTTTACGTTACGGTATCACAGTCTACGCAAACTGTTCGATGACTTGGCAGAATAAAATTGATAGTATATTGAGGGGAATTCTGAGGGGCGTAGCTTACGCTCCTCTCGATACTCCAAGTGACGAACTGTTTTTATCTTTTTGCGCCTGCCGCGTTTTTCAGCTCCTTTTAAAAGAAGTGTCATTATGAAGCATTATTGGACTACCACCTTTAAGACCCCCCGTGTTTCCGAGCGTATTCTAAGGGACTGTGAACGCTTTATCATTCCTCGTGTTTATACCAAGTTCGGAAAACGATTACGTTCGTTTTAATAATAATAATAATAATCTTTATTTTTCGGGTGCCCTAAAACGGCCGAGCGGCCTTCTCTTAGGTACACCAACTCAATTTATGTGCCTGAACTTTTTAATGGCCTACCTGATTCCTTTTTAGAGTTGAACTCAAAACGTCAATTAAAGAGACAGCTAAAAACAATATGTTAAACTTTTAAATATTTATTTTTGTCCCTACATTAGCTCCTTTAAGTGACTGTTAAATACTATTTTTCTTTTTGTCGTGTTTTTGCTTTTTTGATTGACCTTGTCTTTGCAGCTCTAAGATACTCGAGATGATCTACGGTTTGCTTTATTTGTATCATTCAGTATTGTAGTGTTATAGTTGTTATTTCAGTGTCATAGTGACCTTGTTTCTTTTTAAGAGATCCTTCTTGGTGTTCGGTTTTCTTCGCTTTTAATATTTTTTCAGGTTTTTTCATATCTTTTTTCCTTTTTTGTATTTCAAATAGTTCATGGTTTTTGTTTTGTTTTCATGTGAATAGTTTTGGTATTTTTTACGCCGCTGCCGGGTCCAGTCCCACAAGCCGCTATCGGCTTTTGACGGACCCGCATTTTTATATATTGTATTTATATTTGTGCAATAAAATTATTATTATTATTATCATTATCCTACTTTTAGATAAGCGAAAGAAAGTAAAAGAATATATTACTCCAAGTAATAACCCTACACCAATTCAATTACTTTTATTCAATTATTACTGAAGCATGCTCGTTCTAACACATTTTGGTGTTCCTTTTTGTGACAGCCGGAAGAAAAAGCCGAATTCCGGAGGCACGCCGTAGCGTGCAAACAAGCGCACCCGTGAAGCTATATGGCTCCGAGCTTCGCAGCGTAACAATGGAATAGCCCAGCACTGTGATTAAAAAAAAGACCTAATAGGTTTTCCTTGTGTTCTTTCAATGTGTTATACTGTAATTGTCCCCATCTCTCCACCGTAAGAGCGGCAATAAACTTTACTTCTCAAGTTCTCCAACTGGGGATGTTTATTGTGCCAACGCAACGGGAGAATTCGATTCCCCGTGCCAGCGAAAATATTGACTTTTATACAGAATGTGTGACCAACCCCTCACCTGTCGTATACCTAGCAGCCTACGAAATCGCGAAGGGATGTAATAACATTAGTTAGGAGTCAATTGCAATCATACATACTCCTTTATACTTTGCCTGGAAAGGTTATTGGGCGAGAGCATTTTCTACTTTGACATTGGGCATTCTTTATCGCTGTTTTGTATCTTCTTGGCATTCACTTTCCCCATCATAAAAATAAAAAGTTAAGTTTGGTTGTGCTTAAAATTAGGACTTAATCCTGATTTAAACCACCATACTGTTCTTTATATTATAATTTGAACGAAACATTTTGTACACGAATATTTTTTTTTTGCATCTATACGGTATTCGCTATACCGCTTGTCTGTGAATCGGTTCTATCCCTGTGCATTTATTTTGTAATAAACTAGAAGCATAATCAAGCAAGAAAGGCTTATATCAGGCTAATCATAAGCCAAGAGTGTTGCTCTTTTGAACAAATTGGAGCGTCCAGCTTTCTTTCTAAACTCCAGCTTGTTTGTCCGCCCGTATATTTTACTATTTTAAGCAAAACATGATGCAGAAAAAAACAAAACAAGAAAAATATACTTGTACATGCACATGCACACACACATATATGGAGAGAGAGAGAGAGAGGGAGAGAGGCAGACGGACAGAGGGATACGTCGAATATGGATCATGCATCAGCTAGTCAGTCGTTTTGTCTAACATGATGTTGCCGCCTGCCTCATGAGACCCCTAAAACTCTAAAAAAGGTACCTGTGTTCACTTTCCCGCAGAACACGGAGGTTTTACGAACGAAGAACATAAGAGTCGCAGCAAATGACAAAGCTCAAGATACATACAGATCTGAGAAAAAAATCGATTTTTGCATTAACAATTTTCCAGGAAAACGTCATTCTCGTTGACCCTGGGCACTTACTTATCAATTTTCATATCTAATCGTACTGTGAGCCTGGTCATTCGCTAGGGTCATCTTATTGTGCGCATTGATTGGCTGTCTCCGTGTTTTTCAGGGGATGTAAACACGTAGCCCTTTTTCTATGATGCATTCTGGGCATTATACAATACCACCGTGTAACTTATTCTTAGAAACAAAAAAGCGCATGTAACTTTTTACCGCATAAAAAAAAAACATTGTGACCGTGCAAAGAGGTTTCGGGTTTTAGTTCAAATAGTACCGGGCTTCAACTCGTTAAAAGTTAACATTTCTGTTTTAATTCTAAACTCAATTTTCACAAAACTTTCAAGTTATTCGCGTCCTCATATCTACGCCATAGCAATGATCAAAATAGCAGTAATCCTTTTTTCTTTGTTTTTTTTTGGTGCGTAGTTTACCAATTTTTGGCTTGTTTTGGGGAAACACCGTATATTGTTCAAAGTGATAAATTAGTAGTATATAAAACCGGGGAACATTTACTTTGTATACAGTTGATCTTAAAACGTTGGTGAATTTTATGATACACAGATACTATGAGTTTTGTAGTCGTTTTTTTGTCGTACTTTGTCTAGGGACCTCTTTTATAATTACCAGTCGTGTAGTACTAGAAACCATCGCAATCCTTGCGGTGGTTGGACACAGGCGCCTTCCACGGAGTGCTTCTCCTGTCTGTAGCTATCTAGGCAGCCAGCTAGTTGAAAGAAAACTCAAACAGGTAGGCAAACCATTATACGATGAAAAAGTTTCAAAAAACCTAAGTATTAAGCAGCCTCTCACAATATTTACGGGGAGCACTTTTTTTATACCAGGACCCCATATACAAAAACCATGTAAGTACGGCACTGCAACAGAGTATATGAAATGTCACAAATCCGATATTAAAAAAAAAAGCAAAAGAAAAACAGATTTTTTTTACAATTTTATTTTTTTTTCTAAAAAGAAAATATTTCGGAGCCGTTTAAACGGCTTCATTAAATTTAGTGATGTACAATGTCACTCGTGCTAACGCAAAGAACACAGAAGGAGTTTTCGCTGTGATCTAGACCGGGTATTTCTGCAAATATTTTTTTTTCTAAAATTACGGTGGTTTAGAAAAAATAAGCTCTTTTCAGGAACAAACTGCCAGCCACAACGGATTTTTAAAAATTTTTGAAAGCACATTATTTAGAAAACAAATCAGCAAACAATTACTAACTGACGTTTTGCTTACTGAAAATAAACAAATAGTTACAATTAGAGACTGTTGACGGTCATCAATAACTCCAAAATCAATCAATTTTAAAAAAGACCTGAAGCATGTATAGGAAGCAAAGGGTTGCACTAAAGCTACCAGTCGTGCAGCAGACGTGAGTCTCGCGGCGTGAAAACGCGGACGATAAGAACATTAATTAAACATGAGGAAGATTGTTGTCCGTCGTTTTCCGTCCCCCCTTTCTATGTATCTTCCTCATGTTTAATTACTGTTACCAACACGCTCGTTTTGTACTTGATAAGAAGATCATCCGCATCTTGGCATCGCCGACCTTGTGGCTGCTGAACGAGTGGTAACTTGAACCTACACCCGCCCTCCCCGCGTGCTTCAAGTCGCCCTAAAATTGACTGATTGGCGGGTTTTCCATGATTCTTAGCAAGTTTTAAATGTGAAACTGTGGTGGTGGGGCCCACAGCCATAGCGGTGGCCGCGTTCCTCCCCCCAACACGTCCCCCAGATGGCACTCTCGGAAGACCCCGCGCACAGCTGGGACCGATACCCGACCAGCCGTTTGGGACCAGCGCTCTCTCCTCCGCCAACGGAGCGATGCGCTGTGTGCCGGGAGAGGAGGACGCACACAAAATCACGCACAAGCCTGCAATAGGCTACACGACTTGGGACCAGCGGAAGGGACAGACGCCGACATCGCGTCTTCGTCCATATTCTAAATTTGGCTGTGTAGCTTCAGGTCCAAAAATTACATTTTGTAATAGAACGCACTTCACTACCCTGGTGACTTCTACAAGCCTTATGTTTCTTTCACGAAATAAAAAGGCAATGAGTAAATTCGAGGTACAGTACATCGTTTGGTAATATATGTGAAGAAAACAGTTTTGGTAAAAACAAAAGAGGCGGGGTCACTTTCTGATGTCTATGTTTCATAGATATTAAATTAAGGCTCTCGTTCCGTATTTCCAGCTTCATCCAAATGAGGCCAGAGCAAGGTACGGACTGAACGCGAGTGCTGACGTCAGCGTTCAACTGGGACTCGGGTCTTCACTGATTGGATACGAGCCCCAGCCGAACGCTGACCTAGCACTTAATGCATCGATATCTATGAGGTGTTGACAATGCTCTTGCCTTTTTATCTTTTTTTTTGACGCGGAATTAGTTAGTTAGTTTTTTTTCTTTTTTTTTATGCGAAATAAGTTGCATTTTTAGGTCTACTTTTACAAAAATAAACGACATCTGCGGCGCCACAAAAGAAAAACACGTTGGCAATTTATAGAGACGGTAAATTTCACGCTCAATCAAAATCCATTTTCAAATTTGTTTAAAGAGATACCTGTTACAACTTACGATAAAATAAAATTATACTGTAGGTAGTAAATACCGACAAACTCGAACAAACTTTTTCAATTATTAAATCTCTTATCCGTCCCAAGCAGCGTCTAAATATTCTACATATTTCTAAAAACTCAAACTCCTTAGACCTAAAACAAAATACAAGTGTATACCTTGAATCGGAATATGAGTATTTTGTCTAAAAGTATTGAGGCCCAATTTATCGTAGACATTTCGATACATTTTATTTGTCCGTGTGTATTATATTCCACGTGTTTCGCGTGTGTCACGTCGAAACCTGTGTGGGCTATAAAAGCATAGCCGATTTTTAAAAAAATATTATGGAATTATTTTAATAGCTCAAAATAGAAAATAAACCATTATTGGGCCACAAACCTTCTCCCTCTATTTGGAGCCTCTCACGGGACACAGTGCCGACCCGCAAATCCGCCCTGAAACCCAAACCGTATAAGCCCTCACTCTGCACCGATGGAGCCACTCTAGGCAATGAACGCCTCAATAGGGTGAGACCCTGCGTCCACGGCAAACTTGGCTCATCTAACTCCGTTTCACTTTAGGTACAAGCGAAGCGGACGCTACGAGACGATAGGGCCAATCAAGCAGGCAACAAAAGCGCACTTTTTGCACCTTATTGGGTCCCCCGGTGATGCACTCCGTGACGTTGCACCTTTGCCACTATTTTGATTGGCTCTGCCGTTTTGTAGCGTAAGCTGCGCTCGTACTTAAAGGGATTGTCCGGTCAAATTTGGTATTCGAAAAAACAATTGAATACCATTGTTATTGCCTCGAGACGCATCGTACGTTCAATATCTGAATTTTATATGCCCCTCTGCGTGAGTAATTGAATTTGTACTGCTCCAATCGCATTCTAGCGTAAACGCTGCTTTCGTTGGCAACATTGAAGCTCTGACATCACAAAACACAAAGCTAGCATTTTCGTCTCGTCGTTTGCTTGTGAGTGAACGCCTCAGCGTGCTTCGTTTTTGTTGTTGTGCTCGACTTGTTTCGTGGTTGGGTGAAAGTTTTGTTGCGCGGTTGGGTGCCACAACCACCGGGCAGCACATGTGACCCCAGATATGACGTTCCACACTTTTCCGCGAGACGTGCAGTGACGAGCAAAGTGGATCGTCGTCGTTCGTAGGGGTTGGGTTCCCGTCAAGATCGAGATCCCGCTTATGCAGCAATCATCTCACAGAAGAGAGCCACGAGCTGAGCTCTAAGCGGACAGAAGGCATGTAAGCTGAGGTGTGATGCTGTGCCAACGATATTAAACTACGTCCACCCACTCCTCGCCCAAATCAGATCAGTCAATTTAGGTCTGTTCCATTCGCCTGAACTGGCTGAACTAGTTCAGCAGTGCAGGAACTGGTGCATTCGATTCAAGCGGAAGTTGCACGACCGCTACACTGGCGCGTTCGATTCATTTCAGTTCTGAACGAGTTCAGACCCAGTTCCTCAAAATCATGCACCGGCTCCGAACTCAGTTCAGCGTCCGTGCAGAAGCAGACAAGAAGAGCAGACGGCGATAGCAGACGACAGTCCTCTCCGTCTCTGCTCGCGGTGCCATTTTTCGCATACCTTGCTCAAATGTCTGCGATGTTTAACAATAACGCCGATACGGAGGTTGCATTTCCTCTCATTTATGATAATAACGTACACGCGGTGGACGCGGAATTGAGATCATAACCGAGGTTAGGAATTTGCTTGATTATGATATTCTGAAAGCGTTTTAGGCACCTGCTCGCGTAGGTTTGGCTCCCTGTGGTGAGTGTTGAAATATTGGCTCACGTAAATTGTTTCTTTTTGATGCTATGTGGGGATGCACAGTGTTGATATTCTTACTTCCAGACACGGGAAATGTATTGCCCTCTTGATAGACCCCGCCTTCAGTTTCTCTTGGAAGCATATTGACGACTCCGATACAATGCAGAGGTCTGGGATTTAGTGCGTTGGCACTTGCATGTCCCCGTAGCTGAGCATAATACTGCATGCTTTGTCCGCTGGTATCTGTGGACGCCCACTAAAGGGCCTAGGAAAAACGCAGAGAATCGGAATTTTTGCCCATTCTCCTTTTAACTTGACGCCAAAGTTACGGTCGATAACTGTCTTGGCCAAGACGCTATCGCCATGCCTTCGTCTTCGAGGTGAACAGTATACCGACCGCGCGCTGCCACCAGTGACTCTCGACGAAAAATCATCCTGATACCGCGAACCTATCGTCGAAATGCAAAGATTACTTTGAGGGGCATTTGCCGCTACCTTCTTGAATTGTAACCGACTATTGATCAGAACTTCCTGGCCGAATCGAACAGACCTTGATTATGCAGCGAAGCCGAAACCAACAGCTAGGCCATCTCGAAATGATACCAGAAGTTGTATTTAGCACTCGTGCAGCCCGATATCTGTTTCACCCGCCTGTGAAAACGAAGCGTGTCTATGATATCATCAAGCTCGTCCAAGTCAAGTCACGACATGCATTTGAACGGTTCGCCGTTTGCCTTCGACCAGCGGACATCGCCTCTGAGGGAATGACCCGCAGCCTCATCACCGATCCAATGGATCCGCCGAAATGGTGCCGCTTAAGAGGCGAAATCGACATCCTTTGCTTTGCAAGCGCCCCTAGTTCGATCGGCGTCCGTCGCAGTGGTGTTTGCACGAAACGGCAAACGTTTGCTCGAAGCTTATGGCTGTCTGCGAGTAATATTCTGCTAAAAGGCGTGAGTTTTTTTGCACGTGCTTGGGAACTGCATTAAAATAACCGTATTTCAGTAGGGTACTGCCTAGGAGACTATACAATTCGAAACAAAAGTCAAGACATCCATCGACCAACGCTTGTTGTCCCGAACATCCGACAAACCTTTGCGTTTTGTGACGTCACGCAGCACCTACGGATGTCAGCCGCGTACACTGGCGAAATTCGGTGTGCAGTTTCGTACATAGGCTCATGAAAGATTTAATTAATAACGGGAGATCATATATCAAAATAAAAATGACGTTTGTCTATATGAAGGCTCCCTCGACGTAACGAGCGCAAGAACTTAAGTACTTCCGGTTTCGACCGGACAATCCCTTTAAGGTGAAACGGAGTATAACTCCGTTTCACTTTGTGTCTGGACGGAGCCAACGCTACGATAACATATGGGCCAATCAGGCCGTGCCAAAAGTGCACCGTCACGACGCTCGTTTTCTTTGTCTGTTTGCTATGATCAACTAAACCAATCAAGCATAACGAATGCACCGCCGAAATTTTGCGTTTCTTTTTTCGTTTTTTTTTTTTCTTTTGCGGTTCGGTTTCAATTGAAACTGAGTATAAACAATCCCAATGGTATACGCCCCGTCCGAATGACCTACATACAAGGACAAGAGCTTAAGATAGCCAAGAATAATCTGCGTAGGTGCCAGGAGTTTTATCACGATATGCACATCACGCGTTCGTAGACGGCAGAACTTGATCCGCTTTCTGCTCGCTGCTTGCAACCGGGGCAACTCGTGTTGAAACCGGTGACGCCATTTCTCTAATCGAGCAAGAAACCAGACACCGTTTTGCGTTCTCTTCGACCTCGCGGTCGTGCTTGCTTCTTTCGCGTCAATGTCACGGAGTCATTTAGCGCGCATAAGTGATAAGAAGCAATTTGCACTTTGCATGCCCACGTTTGCGTCTGACACTTGGTGTGCGGCGGAAAATTCTTATCACAGAAATAAAGCATCACTTTTGTGTCTGTCGAGCAGCGAGACGCAGCTTTTGTACACCGTGTCTATGGGATATGCGAGGGGTGATCAGAAAGTTTTGCAACTCGTATATAACGAAAACTACCAGGGCGTTGGAAAAAATTTATTTTCCAACATAATCTCTCTTCACACTAATGCACCTTTCCCATTGTCTTAAAAAGTTTAAATACCTCACAAAAAAAATATAAAAAAAAACTTTATGCTCTTTAAGCCACTGCTCTGTGGCAGTTCGCAGTGCACTCAAGTCATCGAACCTTTTTCCTTCTAGGTTTTTTTTATTTTTCAGATTCGGATTTAAAAAAGTCACTAGGGGCCAGATCAGGACTGTAGGGTGGGTGGTCAAGCCCTTCAAAAGCACACTCTCGAATGACAGGCTGGGAAACGCGAGATTTGTGAACGGGGACTTTGTCATGCAGGAGGAGGACGCCTCTTGTCACCTATCCTCGTTGTTTTACCACGATGGCCTCACGCAGTTTGTGGAGAACGTTGGCATAGTATTCGCCTGGCTATTGTCCTGCTGTTTTCCAGATAATCAATCAGTAGGATCCCTTTTGCGTCTCAAAAAACTGTCGCCATCACTTTCTTTCCCAAGCGTTTCTTCTTGAATTTTTCCGGAAAGGGCACCCCGAATGCTTCCACTGCATAGACTGTTGTTTTGTTTCGGGGTCCCACAGGTAAAAGGTAAAGCCACGTCTCATCCCCAGTCACAAGGCGAGCGAGAAAATATTCGGGGTCGCTTTCATAGATGCTCAAAAGCTCCCTTGAAGAATGCAAGCGGTGCTGTCAATCCTGCGTAGGGAGGTTATGTGGCAGCCATCGTGCCGAGACCTTCGACATGCCTAAGACGCCTTGAATGATTGTGAAAGTACTGCCCTACGAAATGTTCAATCTTTTAGCAACTTCGGACACCTTAATTCGGCGATTCTTTATGATGAGGCCCTCAGCTCGGGCTGAATGATCCAAATTGGTCGAAGTGCTGGGCCACCCTGACCTTGGGTCGTCTAGCACGTCCACACGACCGCGTTTAAACTCGTTGGACCAACGAGTTCCTGTAGCACATGAAGGGCATTCATCGCCCTACACATTCACCATTCTACTGTGAATTTCCTTTGCGGAACTACGTTCTTTGCACGAAAACTTTATCACGCTCCGGTACTGAAGCATGAAATAGGGGAGGACACCATGTTTAACTGACTGATGCAGAATAAAAGCGGAACCGGAAGTCTTGATGTTACGAACATGTTTGGCTAGAGAGATATGCTAACCAACGCTTAAAGAGAGATCGCCGTCAGACCTTTGGTTATAGCCGAGTTGCAAAGCTTTCTGAACACCCCTCTTATTTTGTTTTTCTTAACATCCTGAGAACCAGGGCTTTTTTAATCAAACGCAAACGATAATCCCCCGGGTTGCCTCTCCGTAAAAGCCAACGTGCAGCCACTTTGCAAAAAAATATTTAAAACAAAGCAAACAAAAATCTGGTTCTTTTTAAAAATTCAGTAGTGCATCTCCCTTTAACGCCACATCCAACAGAAGCCGTAAAATGTTTAGAAATATGCGAATCAATTAAAAATAAAATATAGGAACAGCGAGCAGTACAAACAGCACATAGAATAAGAAAGGATCATTCGCTTGAGCTTTGATGTCATCGCAGCGACGAGGAGCCCGGACACAAATTTGACAGGAGCACCTTGTGAGCCTTCGACTAGGCATCATCATTCCCTATCAACGCATCGAAGGACGCTCTGTGTTTGTCTCGAGCCCGATTGCAGGGTTGACACCATGGGGGTCAAAAAGGCTTTTCACGTGCTTTGTTATTTGGAACTGATGTTGGCAATTCGTGACTGTTTTGACTTTTCCACTGAGTTTTATAATGCATGCGTAATTAAACAAATTAAAGGGTGAAAACAACCTCGCTTGACTGCGGGGCACTTATTTCTCAGCTACCGATAAAAATTAGTATCGGACATCATTCTTGAAGGAGCTGACTTGGCGGTCGAGGCCATTCTTCAAACCACCAGGCTCCCTAACATATTGCCTTTGGCTCTTCATTCTAGTGACATTCAATCCCATCCGCCATATGATTAGATTCGTTTATTGCGAACCTTGAGCTTGGTGCTGACGTTTACACCCGTTGAACGTGCTGAAGTCAACGTGAGACATAGGGAATTTCCCCGAGAGAAAATTTCCTAACGCCGATAAAGTATCTAGAAGTATTATGTTACCCGACGGGCTGTTGGCACGCATGCAAGCTGCGAACAGATCTGCTCGTGGTGTTGGCCGTGACTTTCGAGAAAATAGTATAAGATGTCGAAAGTGGAAGGCAATACGACACGTCGCAACGGCGGTCCTAAGATCACCCCAAGAGCGCAAGGAAAGCGTATATTCTCATATTTTATCTCAAACCCAAAGGAATGAGACTGGCGCCGTTGAAAGGGGCGCAGATTGCTCTCGTTTGCGCACGTCTGGGCCAAATTATCTGATGACGAGGAAGGCCCTTGAGGACAGTTCTGTTTGGCTTGATTTCTTGAGCGATAGATATTGGGAGTGCGGCCATATAAGGACCGTCACGTCCGGGCACTGGGGCAACTCGTACCAACCTCGCAAAACAGTCATGAAGTGCAGCGTGTGCCTCCTGGTTCTGTGCTCTCTCGCACTCTTTGTTTCCGCCGAGGAAGCACACGAAGCCCCGGCAGCCCCGACTCCGACTCAGAGTCCCTACTGCCGTAAGTACTTTAGAACAGCTCGATTCTACGTTTCAATATGATAGTACTTTTTCTTCCTAGAGAACTCTTTGTTTTCAACGGACACAATGTAATAGTACACTCTCAAAAACCTATATGTGGTAACTTTCCTGCAGAACACGAACGCAGCCAATCGCGACGAAGAATATAAGGATCGCAGCAAATGGCGAATCTCAGAATACGATTAGATGTGAAGAATGTGATGTGCGCAGGGACAATTAGCATCAGCAATCAAATTTTGAGTTTCGTCCTTCGCCTGGTTTATTCTATATTTGGTTCTGTGCCCTCTCGCACTCTTTATTTCCGCCGAGGAAGCACACGAAGCCCCGGCAGCCCGGGGCTTCGTGTACTTGCCGGCGGCGTACAAAAGGCCTGTAGAGACGCCACAAAAGGCATGTAGATTAACTTTTTTTATTATTATTAAAAATTGCAAATCTGGGTGTGCGGTTTAGTTCTTAACACAAAGATCACTATTACTACTAGCCACCTCAGTCGCATAAAGAAAAAAGGAAACCTACTGTTTCAGCCAGAATCATAAGCTCCCCATGTAATTGCATGCTTGGTGAGGAGAGGACGCAGCTGCGTGCATAAGATCCCCATGTAATCTAAAGTTATCCTCACACCTTTAGTGAAGCTTCTGAAATGACCTTCGGGGGATTTCACAAAAAACCACATCTGTACTGTATTTTGTAATTACTTACGAATTTTTTTATACACGGTCAGAGCCGTCCCAACCTAATTTATATACCGTAAAACGCTTTAATTTCGCATCTGATTTTTGTTTTCGAAATTGGCAGCGGGATAATATTCGCAATCATTAAGTTTCGCGATATCTAAAGGTTGGTATTCAGCTCTACAGACAGTAGAGATATTCGCGCCCCGTAGAGTTCGCAAATTTTACCATTCACGAAATTCCCGAAAATTAGGGGCTCGCGAGCATTAAGGGTTTCACGGTATCTCATCAAAATATCAGATGTACAATTCAATTTTAGCTAGCTGTACTTGGTTTTGTTACCTACTGCTCCTCTGCAAAACCGACGCCGATTTAAAACTAGGAGTATGTCTCTGCTCCAGAATCTTTTTTTTTTTTCATACAATTTACAAAAGAAATGACTCCCGAAACTATTTACGATTGCGTTTCCGGCCAAGCTGCTAAGTTGCTGTCATACGACCCTGAGCCATGCATCGTTAGTCAATTTATGTCAGACAAGTACCTAACTGCACATTGATGTGTATCTAGCGGCAGTTTTGTGCCGTACTGGATATAGCGTGCGTTACTGCTGACGTTACTTCTGTTGCCTGGAGAAGGGCTATACTTGGTTTCACTCTAACTACGGCCGCAGCCGACGCTATGCTTCAATCGAGCCAACGAAGCAGCGTGAAAAGTAAGTCGTCATGAGGATCGTTGTATTTGTCAGTTTTCGATCACCGGCTAAATCAATCACGCACGAAAGACAAGGACCGTGGCGCATTTGATGGGCCTGATTGGCTTTGCCGGGGATCGAAAACTCACAAAGACGACGATCTTCATGACGATTTACTTTTCACGTTGCTTCATTGGCTCTATTGAATTGTTTACGGTCGGTCGGGGTCGGGCTTAGAAAGGAAACAAAGTGTAGGCTACGCATCATTGCAAAAATAAAATTTCGGTGCAAATTTAATTGCAGCAACACAAAATTTCTTATCATCATTATTTTATTTCAGACCTCGACGACACAGCTTTGACTGCCCTAACACAATGTGTTGGCGCACAAGTGAGCGAAGGGGTGAGTTACACGGAACTTGTAGCCAAGTATCCTTGTTCGTTCGATTTTAAGGTCTAATTTTCAATTCAGCACTTTATGGAACCTAATATAGATTTCGGGAAACTTAATATTTGATCAACTTTAGTTATAAGGATTAGTTGCTTTGACTGATCGTTTTAGTAGTCAGCATAGCAAGGTACTCGCATGTTTAAAGCTTTTAAAATTTGACTACCGATTTAGCCGCCTTTACTTTCTTTTTTCTGCATGCCGGTACATTTTTCAGTACTTGTAGCTGTAGTTTTAAACACGTCACAAATAAATGTAACTGTAGACGAACTCTACTCTCTGGTGTACGTCACACCATTGTGATGGCGCTGCTGTCGGCAGTGGGCATGCGCAGTTGCTTCGCCTCGCGCGAATCTTGTTTCGGCGTACGCGTGGCGCCCGGTGTGGGCAAACACGGACTTGTTTGTAAACGGTTTGTTGGTGTATACAATTTATTTACTGTATTAAAAAAGAAGCAAGTAACTTCAAGCACTCTCAGCTCTGCCCCAAGCTCTATCCAGCACAGATATTCAGATATGTGCTGTGTTTTGCACGCAAGCAAGACAACGTTGGCATTCAACTGATAAAAGACGTTACGTCTTCGTTGGTGAGGGCACACCAAAACTTAAGTCAAAGGAATATAAAAAGGAAACTTCGTTAAACCAGCTGATATAAAGGCACATATATCTTAAATGTGAAAGTTTTGCGTTATATTTAAAAGATCCTCACTGCACACTGGTATACAAAAAAAATGACGTATTGCATGTGGATTAATGTATACAATATGATGTAATTTGATGTCACTTACGAGTTTAGTAATAGAAACCGGAGTGAATTCGCGTGAATACAGGTAAGAGCACTACAAAACGGAAGCCTTTATTAATTAGGTTTATTCGGTCTTACGTGCTACTTGTGTACGCCTTTTAAATTTCATATGCTAACAACCTAAGTATGTAGCATATCTCCCGGGGTTTTTTTTTTTTTTTTCTTTTTATGCATTGCTCTGCATTTCTTTCATTTTTGGTTTCAGCTGAGAGCTAAACTCCACGATGTCACCACCCGCCTGAGCTGTGAAAACACGGTGTGCACATTGAAGAAGCTGTGCGAGCAGGAACCATTAGTAAGTAACATCTGCAGTGTTTGTAAAAGAAAAGATATTAGCATACCTTCATTTTTTATTAGTTATTCTATTAATCTGTTACGTATGCCTTCGTAAGACCACTTCTTAGAAAGGAAAAAAAAGCTTACCATGGACTGTATTGGCGACGTGCGCGATCGAAAGCGTCGTTGTGATCGGCCTTCCTCGATTGGCCGAATGCTGAGAATTTCTCGACAAAAATAATAGTAATTTAAGGGCTTAAATTTTGACGATGTTGGCAGTGTTGGCTTCAAAGGAAAATGATTTCAGGCTTCCACCATGCTCATTACAAACACCATCGGACTTGTTGTTTGCAAGCTAATGACGTCGCGAGGAGGAACAATATAGGAGCGCCACCAAAACATCTCGCCGCTAATAGATTCTCTGAAGGTTGAAAATACTTCGACCGTTCAATTCCCACACCCCTTAGACAGTTCTCTTAATCCGAGCGTACACGATCACTCGCCCTTAAAATGCCCAGTAACGAAAACTCGATCGGACGGGAAGTCCATCGTACGAAACGAGAAGGAGCATTCAAGGGACCTTTTGTGAGGTCATGCTACACCATAGTCGCCGAGAGTTTAAAAAAGGCCGGGCGTTGCGAGTCCTGAGAAACGTATTATCAATCCGCAGTCCATAAAATAGCGATAGTAGCCGATCAAAATACCGAAGCAAAATCACAAAGTGGCGTGATCCTAATAAGCCACGCCGTGCGTTTCTTAAAGGGGCCCTGCAACGACCTTTTACTGTTTGTTTATTTTTTTAGTTCGCACCGAACCTGAGCACACTGCACGTAATAACTTAATGAACTTTTTATTTTCTCGAATTCGCTTTATTTTAGACCTTATAGGCATAATAAAATGACAAAAACAAACAAAAATAACCTCCTTCATGACGTCCTTGGTTCTCTGTCCCCCCTTTTCCCGCCCTGGAGGGTGCCGCCGTGGCTGAGGAATGTGGGAAGGGAGGGTAGACGGGGAAAGTATGTGAGGCCGTGGAGAGGGAGCTCTCTCTCCTCGGCTGGCCAGGGCCAACAACGTCACAATTTCGTCACATGCCGCGCGCGTTTGACACCACGGGGCGCCCCCGTAGGAGGAGGAAATTTGCGTGTCGTCCGGTTAAAATATGACGCACTGATATTTAGTTACCCACTCCGTGCCCGCCGGGTTGCCCGAACCACAAGGGACGTGAAAACCGCCAAAAGGGTATTGCAGTGCTCCTTTAAGCTTTCCCTCTTTCTTTCACTCTAAAAAATGTCTGTGCGTTTACTTTCACGCACAACACTTGGAGAGCCAATCACCGCAACTTACGGAGGCAGCTCAGCGAATGACGATGCTGAAACATATGTTTAGACCAAAAAATGCAGTCTGAGTTGTGACATTAAGCAATGCAAAACGTCACACTCGAGACAATGCCACACTATTTGTGCGACGACATTGTCACCTCAGATTCTTTTGGCGACATATGCGTGATTAAAAAGCGTAAATCTGGTCCGCCTTCCATGATTGGCCAAGCACTCGCATTGTGACGTCTTGGGTAGGACGAATCCCACTTTCATTCTTGGAAATAAGAGTAATGTAGGATGTCAACTCAGTTGACGGTGTTAATTTAAGGACGCGATTGCTACGAGCTTCCCCTGTGCCTTTTACACACACCATCAAAATTGTTGCTGGCAATCTATTCTACTGGTCGTTACATAGGGACCCGGAAGCAACGATTCGCCAATACACCATGGTGTCCCCCAAAAAAATTACAGCAGTTTTTTTACCGCAAAAATGAACTAGGTATCGCCGGACGCTCATTCTTCGCCCGAAGGGGGCGCTAGAGGTCACAACCAGACGCCAAAGTTTCAGCGCGAACTAATATGGTATTCAAAAGTTAGAACTGATTTTCTATTCTAAAAATGTCAATGGGAAAATGGTGGTCGACGGAGCGCTCGAATGCATGGAGCTATGGCGCCAGAAACCGAAAACGGGCGAAAATGGGCCCCATTTTCGCATGGAAAATTTCAGAAAATCCCTTATAACTTTGAAATAATATATCGGTTCGAGCTGAAACTTTGGCGTCTGGTTCGAACCTCTAGCGCTACCCTTCGGCGGAGAATGAGCGCTCGGCGATGTATTGGTAAATTGTGCGGTGAAAAAAAACAACCTCGAAAATAGTTTGTTGGGACCACCTGTAGGGTGAGGCATGTTGAATGTAGAGAACACAGTATAATTTGGGAGCATTCATTGGTATAAATAGTAGTACCTGTGAAAACGACGAAAAGGTCCTAATTGTTGTGTTATTTTTTTTTTCATTTCAGAGCACTGTCAGCGTCTTCACCGTAAGTGTTCCTTCTATCAAGCAATTACAAACAAATTTATACATTTCTTTGTTAGCCCGCTTAAACCATAAAGTTTTGCCTTCCGCGTAACAACTGAAAACTCGATGTGAAATAGCGCGATCTTTAAAAAAAAACAAAAAAACTATCGACATTTTAAAAGAAAAAGCCAATAATAATGAAGAGCACGTTTTCTAGCGGTCGCAAAATGTGCATAGTCAATATATATATATATATTTCTTTTCCTTACATAGGCCGAAGAAAAGCTTGAATTCCGAACTCTCGCCGCTGGATGCCACAGCCATACTACTGCCCACCCTGAAGAGGCCCACCATGAAGCAGCGTAGGCGTTCTACGCAACCATTTATCTACAAGACCAGCAACATAACCCATTATTTCAAATAAACAAGGCTGCTGCTACCCGAAACGTTGCTCATGCGTTAAAATGCATATTCATTCGTTGGCTTGTTTTTTTTTTTTTTTTTTTTTTTTGCTGGGAAAACACATATTGACTGCTCTTGGCGGTAATTTGTGTAACTTAATCATTCGAGATTTTCGTTTCTTCGGTTCGTTCAATTACCAGTACCATGACTTCTAAACAAATCCAGTGAAACAGACACTCTCACAACCGCAACTCTGTAACGTACTAAGAAAGACCGTTCTTAAACAAGAAAATGTTTGTGAAGAAATCTATACTAGAGACGTACAAATCGCGGTAGTCATCAAAACGTTGAACAGCGGCTGCCATTTTGAGGAGTTTGAAGACGTTTCTTTCGTAACGACTATTAAAAGCTGATCGTCGCGACTACCGTGTTCGGCGGCCTTCGGTTGTTTTCGGCTTTGCAGCTTTCGGCACCATAATGACAAGCATGCACTTTTCAGCCTTTCGTATTAAAAAAAGAAAAAGAAGAAACACGTCATATATTGTAGGGTAGAAAACCACTCGTATGCATCGTAATATTGCACAGCTTTGAAGCTCACCTTAACCATTGTCGATATTTCTGACGGATGTGGACACAAATAATCAACTGTTTTTTTTAGATACCTGTAAATAAAACGCGGATGGAAAATGTGCTGGCGTGCTATCATTCGCGTTTTCGTACTCCAAGGTTTGCGCCTGTTCCACGAGTGGTACTTACAGGGCACTACCGCGATTCACACTAGCTTCAAATCCTGTTAAAATTGTCTGATTTAGTAGCGTCTTGATGACGCTAATCAGTCATTTTCTATTAAGACATATATTTATTTTTACTAATTACATTTTAGTTTATTGAACATTTTATTGTGACGATTTGTCCCCTGTATTACGCCCCCGGTTTGTAAATCTTGCTTGCACATACCGGATTAGCTTATCTTTTACGACTTTCTATAACCAAACTTGCAACACCTGTAAAAAAAATACCAGTATTTCTGCGAATCGAAAATTGATGAAATGGTTTACAGTTACGTACCGTGCTGGCCAAGATTACAAGTTGTCTCAGTTAAAAAAAAAGGACAACTAATAGTCAATATCTCGAACAGATGTTAAGCCCTACCCTAGCGTTTTGTTTTTAATTTTAACTAAGTCTTTGTATTCTTGAAATCCATGTCAGAGGTTCTCCTAGTTTTATTGTCCGGCGTTCAAAATAAATTCAGACGGCTTCGTTAAAATAAATTACTACCCGACCAACCTAACTCTTTTCCATGAAAATAAGAGGAGAATAACCGCCAAGGTGAATTATCTCTCAGCAGTCATGATGGCAGTGTCAACGTCATGAGCATCAGCTGAACAAAGTTTCAGCACACTGTGGCGTTTCAAGAAATGCCCCAGAGCAACCATATAACAGAAACGACCGAAACAGGTGATGTTTACGCATCTTAATAGTGAGCGAGCATTAGTCATCGATCTGTCAATGAGGGAGTTCGTGTCGAGTACCGTCCAATTACGAGCCGTCTTCACGCAGCCTTAGTTTTCGAATGTCGCCCTTTCTCGAAAACAACACCTGAAGAAATAATCATCCCTGAAACCAAAGTGTGTATGTTTTGTTATTGAAGAGTTTCATATTGCAAGCTTGCGACAAGGCAGTGGTGTCACAGTGCGGCACATAGAAGAAGCATTTCGCACTGAACACGACCAGACTGGCATAGACATCATGTTTAGCAGCCAAGCTTGGTTCCTAAACAATGTCAACTTACCTGAGCACGGCGCTTACAAGAGGTTCGGCGCAACGCTAAACGCTAACATTTTTTTTTTTTGCATGATATCTGGAAATTGATAGCACATGTCTCCTTCATGCGCCGATGGAAACCACCTCAATCATCTCAATCCCTGCATGTCTACTCGATCGGCCGTCCAGCAATCTGATAATAAGGGGAGCGAAAAATACTATTTTATGTAGATTTTATTATGAATGTCGTCTCGCAGTAACTCTCAGAACGTCGAGTACACAGACGCTTTAAAGAAGCAGATTCCAGCGCAGATAAACGAGAAAAACATGGCGGTGTGTTACCGTCGTTGCTGCTTACAACTGCGGGATGCACAATTGAACCCGAGCTCCGAGCAACTTCTGGGGGTCGAATTACGTGAAACAAACATACAGAGCAACACTGGACGCGGGTAGGTTTTCCAATTTCAAGGTGTTAGACGATTACTTTGGAGCGAGCTCGAGAGACAAGGCCGCGGGAAGGCGCGGAAGCGGCCAGGATGCTGCGGGCACATAGGAAGAGTGAAAGTACTTGTTGTTGGTCTATGATTAACGTTTTGGACCATGGTTAAAAGCGCTAATAAAACGAACACAAGAAAAGAGAAGAAGCGTCCGTGTTTGTCTTTTCTCTTGCGTTCGTCTTTTTAGCGCTTTTAACCATGGTTCAAAGGCATTAGAAGAGGCCCTAGCATATGGTCCGAGCGGAAAGAGCTTCACTATGCGAAACAACGAGGACGCTGTCGATGGTGGCGCTGACAACCAGGTTCCAAAGCTTTAAAGGCACAGCAGCGCGGTAAACCCTTTAAGTGACGGACGCTCCCAATATATTAAGTATAGTTCCTGGCAAGGAGAGCACCTCAATGGGGGGAGCTTATAACCCTGTCAGACGGGCTAGTTTAGTGTCACTACAAGCGAGTGCATTTCAACCGGTCGAAACACACTTCAAGTGTGTTGGTGCTACGCGGGAAAACTTAGTGTCACTCCAAAATGATGGCAATGACGATGGGTAAGTAATGGGCACGCAAACTATTAGAGTGCATACGCATTTTTTTATAAATAACTTCGTCGTCTTATTAGAAACAACGTACCACACATTGTTGCGCTAAGTCACGAGCTTTAATCCAAATTGAAATCCAATTTGATAATTACGATCAGCCATTACAAGCCAGTGATACTCGTCCGCACGCCAGTACGATGCTCATCCAGATCGAAACGAGCAGGGGTAGGAATTGAACCCAGGATATCTGGGCTCTGCAGCGCGAGCTTTCGCTCCGCGTGCTTTGAGCTGGTGTGCACGAGCCCACTCGGCCACTCGCCACTCGCCACAACGGAACATCATGGAGTGTGTGGAGGACGAGCTGGAGGGCGATATCCGCCATGTTGGACAGTAGAAGCGCGCGGTTGAGTTACTTTTCTCCGTGAGAGCCCGACGCCTCTCAGATGAGAGGCAGCTGGACCTGGATGCTGACGCACAGGCAAGAATTTCAAGTGACATCGATCAGCAGCTGCAGGCCAATGTCTTCACCATACCCGCTCTCATGACCGACAACCTACCCGCGATCAGTCGAGAACGGTGGGCTTTCCAGAGGAACGAACGGTGGTTCGAAAACACCTTGCCCCATTTGGACGAGTTCCATTTCAAGCAAGCCTTTCGCGTCTTTCCTGTCACCTTCAGATACCTGGTGGAGTTCTTGCAGGTGCCTCCTGGCTGTCGCTGGGCGTCGCGCAGGGGCCAAGGCTGGAAACTAGTTTAGCCGCTTGTTTTTCTACAATGCACTACTTTCCTGCCAACAGAAAACAAGTGCGCATCTAATATTACTCCTATAAAAATAATACTAATTTTACGCCGCGTTAATTTCCTCTATTATTTTTACTCCTTGAACACTGCTACCGAGATTACACACTTGGTCTACCGGAGCGAGCGTAGTGTGCTCCCCGATCTCACTTCATTGGAAGTGTGTTCTTCGAGCAGGGCTGGGGATTGAGCTCAGGATCACTGGGTTCTCCAGCGCGAGCTTTCTCTCCACATACTCCGATCTGGTGGGCGCTAGCCCACTCGGCCACCGATACCCCTTAATAAAGACACGTTAAAAACATTTGCCGTTTACACTTCTCTGTAATGCCGAATTGGAGCGCAGCACTTGAGGAGGAGGAGGGAAGGGTACGAAAGGGAGGGTATGAAGCTGCTCCCCCTCCGCACCCTCCCAACCTCCTCTCCTGTTCCCATCCCACTTAGCGTGAACGTTCGCTAAATTTCCCGCTAAATTAAGCGGGGAAATTTTCCCGCTGAATTGACGTGTGACGCCACGTGACATGTCACCTCAGATTTTAAGTGACGTCACGTGACGTCACACGGGTAAAATTTCCCCTTTAAATTTAGCATAAGCATTTTCCACCAAACTAAGCAAAAACTTTCACAGCAAAATTTAGCGGGAAAATCTTACCCTCCTGACGTCACGTGTGACGTCATTTTGAGAAACAGCCCTTAATGCAACGCGCGGTTACGCCGACGCCGCTCAACTCAGAAACGGGTTCCTAGGAGCTGTGTTCTAAAACAACGTTACATTAATAAACGATTTTTACGCCAATTGGATGATTCTGATCGATCATCGCAAGCCAAGATAAACAACGAAGCATATCCAACTTTAGCGTCCCGCTTCGTTTCCTGGAAGTCTACGCGGAGGCCCTGAAACTGCCTCATTAGATCATAATTATCCTGTTGTCTCGAATAGTTACATGCTGAAACAAAAGTACGCTCCATCATTCTCTGCTAACCAAGATAGCCGTCGAATGACTGACTTTGTCGTCGTCTTTTATCAATTCGCGCTACGCTAATCTTGGTTCAGATCAGCCTAAACTCCAAGTTCACCCCACATTTTTTTGCAATGCCACTCTTCTACATGTCGTCTCTTTCACGAATTTTTTAGAGCGCAGCTCTTAGGGGCTCGTTTCCGGCTTGAGCGGCGTCGGCGTCGCCGTCGGCGTCGCCGTCGGCGTCGGCGTAACCGCGAGGTCACGTGACCCACCCAGGTCACGTGACACCCCTAGGTCACGTGACCCCCTGAAGTCACGTGACCCCCTTGAGGTCACGTGACCCCCTGAGGTCACCTGACCCCTTAAGGTCATGTGACCCCCAGAAGTCACGTGACCGCCTTGAGGTCACGTGTCCCCTGAAGTCACGTGACTTCTGGGGATCACGTGACCCCCTAAGGTCATGTGACCCTTCAGGTCACGTGACCCCCAAAGGTCACGTGAACCCCTGAGGTCACGTGACCCCCTGAAGTCACGTGACCCCCTTGAGGTCACGTGACCTCAAGGAGTCACCTATCCCTCAGTACGCTTCCATCTTCCTCCTCAAGAGCTGCGCTCTAACCGGCGTTACAGGGAATTGTAAACGGCGTTTACAATTTTTTTTTCCTTAAAAAATAAAACTTGCTCCACGCTTTTGGTTTCTGTGTTGTTATGTTTTACTGTTGAATCACTCCTATCGATTCCACGCACTCGATCGAGCGCAGTGAGTTGCTCAAACTCACTCGAAGCCAAGTGTGTTCCTCAGGAAGGAGCCGTGTGGCACACTACAGAAATGACTCTAAGGGCGAGTGCACTCGCTTGTAGTGACACTTAACTAGCCCGTCTGACAGGGGTATAAGATTCTCCCGGCCTCTAGCGCGACATTACGACAACACCTCGAGCACGAGCGCGCAGCCAAAGCACGGCAGAAGCCATGGAGCACGCGCTCGGAATCGGGCTTTCAAAATTCACACCTCGATGTTCTCATTCTTTCAATGACTGAAGGAATCTTCGAGACTTTCTGTCTTATAAAAAAGTCAAATTTGGGGGTTTTACGTGCCAAACCTACGATGGGCATCTGACGCGCCCCAGCGGAGGACTGAGGATTAATTTCGACCACCTGGGGATCTTTTGACAACTGAAAGCTCGGTTACACGGCGCCTTCTCCGCAATAAGCCTCCGTCATATTGCGGGCACCTCGGTCGGGATTCGAACCCGCCACCTGGGGATCCGTAGGCCGGCGCTCTCGCCTCGGAGCCACCGAGGCGGCTTCTGTCTTATAGCTCCGTTTAAAATTATCGTCTCCTTCGTTCGCTCCCACTTTGAGTAGATCATCGTGCACTAACCGCCGAATTCAGAAACCTCACTCAAACTACACTCAAACTGAAGGCCCCCCCACTTCCTCGAGGAAGGCGCGAGGGCCGGCGCTGGCCAATTGCGACGGCGGATCCGTCCTCGCGATTGGCCAGCGCCGGCCCTCGCGCCTTCTTCGAGGAAGTGGAGGGGCCCCTCAGTTTGAGTGTAGTTTGAGTGAGGTTTCTGAATTCGGCGGTAAAACTCCAAAGAGCCCCTTTGGGCAGAACGTGTGTATATTTATTCACGAAGGCAAAAGAAAAATTTGCCTTTTGTAAATGGCAGCTTCAGATATGAGAGCTTTGAAACCTGGCAGTTTTTAAAACGTATATTCCCGCATTTTGACTCGTGATTTGGTCTTTGTTGGTCTCATATGCTAATGCCGCAGTGTGAATGACTAAAACTACAATAAGAAGTTCGAGACATGACACGCACTGCATTCTGAATGATGTCAGTAACTACGATGAAGACAAGGGCAAGGAATAAAAAGAAAACACACTCGCCAACAGTAACGCATACAGGGTAATTTATAAATTACACTTTCGGTTTTGTGGCCCATATGAATCAAATTGTCTGATTTATTTGTTATTAGTGCTAAGTAGACGATGCATTGTTTAGTGCATTAGTCGGTTTATGTGTAGCTTCAGGAACTTATCCTAGTCAAACTTGTCTAAGTAGTACGTAACTAAGTTAAAAATCGAAATAGTTTATGTAAGGGTTTACACCTTTAATGAGTATTGAAATTATAAGCTGTTGTTTCAGCGTAGTTGAACCTGTGGTATTGTTAATGTTATTAATTTGTGTTTATGCCATACTTTCGTAACTACGAACGATCTGGTTTGGCATGCTCTTGTGTTAGGTTTTTTTTCTTCTTTTTTTTTAATGTATTCATAATATTCAAACAACTTTGAATCAGCACATATATTTTGTTTTTGCTTTGGAAGAGTGCTGATATCAAAGTTGTTAGGCGCAAAATATATATACGCTTCGTTTCAGATGCAGTCGACGCTACGAGCTCATGCACCAATCAGAGAGCGTCAAAAGCGCACCATCATGGTGTTCGTCATGTTTCTGTGCGTGTTCTATATCATCGCTGAATAAATCATAAACAGAAAAGGCCCAGTGACTTGCGCTTTATACGCTGCTTGATTGGTGCCGTTGCGTCGGCTGCGTCTCAACTTAAGCTGAAACGAAGTATAGAGAGGTATTTCCTTTTGTTTAATACTTGCGGCACCGTCAATTGAAGTAGAATCAGGTCTTGAGTATTTATTTTTTAGATATTTTATTTGTTCCCGAGAAATGTTGATCGGCGATATTTTAGTTTGTGATCTTCTTGCTCGCAGATAGTGGCTTCGGATAGAAGACGCAGCAGCCAATATCACGTTCACCGGAACCAAAAGCTGTCACAGAAAAAATATAAAAACGCTTGGTCAACAACTCAAAAGGTGCTCAAGTTGCCAGGCTAACACCGGCAGCGTGCTCACACTTATTTGCATCTGTGCAAACGGAAACAGGGGTGCGAAATCCTCGCCATGGCGAATATATTTTTTTCGTTCAAAATGTATTCAGTGTTACACCATCTTTTACGTGAATGTTAGAATAACTTCAAAAGATTGACATATCATTTATTTTATTGAGAGAAAACGAGTTTTAGTTTCAGTTAAAAGTACTACTTATAATAACTTCGAAACAACTCCACAGTTATCCTCATTTTGTCTTCTCCTTAAACATCTTTCAATAAAGAATGTCACTAATTTTAGAATTTGATTTATAGGTGCTACATATAAAGCAGTCCGCTATCGTAATGAGATTTAAATTATATTTCAATATAAGATAAAGTCACATAGGGCATCAGCGAAAACATTGAAATATATGCGAAACGCTATAACAATCCCCAAAGGAAGGTCAACACATTTTTGTAATGTGCATAAAAAAAAAAAGGTTCGGGAGCATTCAGACGCACAGTATTTCTTCCTGCGAATTACTTCGAGTTTGTTATTGCTAGTGCGGATAGTGCCGGCGTAAATTCGATTTAAGTCTAATGGAAGAATTTGCATTCAGTAAAACTTTTAAATCAAATTTGGTGAATTTTTTTTTTTTTTTTTGTGAACTGTGGGCGGTTAGCAATATTTTTGTTTTAATTGCGCAGGGGCCCCAAATCTACACGGCGGGACCAAGCGCGACCAAGGGAACCGGGGCATCTACTAGATTAGGGCCCCAGGAATTAATACGCTTTGGTAAAATGGCGACAGTGAGTAAATCTCTTGTCTCTCTTCTTGTCTAGAGTTTCCTTGTCTAGAGCAATCACCATCTCCCTGTCGCAAAAGGATAGGAAAAAGGAGAAACAGGCCATCCTCGCTGACCTCCAAAGAAACGGCTACACAAGGAGTTTCGTTCAGTGCGTCGCCCGTCGACAGTGCTGCACGCGCCATAACCATGGATCGCCGGGTGACGCACAGCCCCACCCCATCGCGTGAATCAGCGTACTCTATGTAAAGGAGACCAGCGATGCATGACACTCGTGCTCCGTAAAGAAGGGATTCAAGTGACGCACAAGCCAGTGTCAACATTAGGACGGCTTATGCCAAAGCTGAAGGATCGCCTCCCAAAAGAAAAAAAAGCACAAGGTGTGTTTTAAAAGATACCGTGTGCAGAGTGCCCCTCCGCCTACGTCGGCGAAACTAAATATTTTTCCTTCACGCATGCGTCAGTACCAGAACGACGTGCGCAATTTCGATCGCAAGCGTAGCGCCGTCGCCGAACATACTCGGTACTCGATCATCGTATCGACTTCGCGAACGCGCACGTGATAGACACGGAGCCACATATCCGAAATCATCTGTTCTTGGAGTCGTAGCATATTCAGGACACATCGGGGAACATTAACAGGTCCCTCTGTGCCTTAATATATTTGCATCCAAGGCCCGCGACACGTTAACAAAACATCAACTCGGTAGAAGACGAAGAACAGGTCGAAGCTCTCGCTGTCCCTTTCCATTTAGTCACTTCCTGAAGAAGTCAAGTCGACCCCGAAGCGTTGAGGACTGATTGTTTCTTTTTTTTTCTTCTTTATTTATTTCATTCAACAACACTTTAGAAAACAAGGAACACATGAAGGAATCGTTGGAAGCAACTGCGAACGGAACACTTGGCACAATGCAAACTCGTTCAAAATGAGAGAATAAATAGAAAGTACTTTGGTCTGATATTTTTTTGTTTTTTGCGTTGTTTCCCCAAACCAGACAGATTTATGTTGAAGATGTTTACTTTCAAGTGACCATGGTTTCTTTTCTAAATAGAACAAAGCGAACTGATTTTGTCTTTTTTTTTTCTTAAATTACACATCCTCTATTGCAAAACAACGTTATAAAATAATCCGTTTTACCTTAAGCGCAAGCACAACCGAGGCAACAACCAGAATCAGGCAACTCCAAAATTGCATCGTCACGATGCTCATCGCCTCTGTGTGTTTGACTAAACTACTCACGTGCGGTGAATGCGCCGTGATCTGCGCTTTCTTTCGTGCATGATTCATTGTTTCAGCTTCTTATCGAAACCTCCCAAAGACAGCGAATGTTATGACGATGCAGTTTCGGCGCTGATTGATTCGCTCAATGAGAGAGTAGCGTCGACTGCGGTCGAACATCGAGTAACACAAAACCTTAGTAGTTTTGTTTTTCTCTTTTCAGGGGGGGGGGGGGGGGGGGGGGATGGGGGCTGCAATTTAACGGTGGAAAACACCGCGAGATCGCGTTGTCTTACTATACAGGGCAATTCAGGGCGCGCAATAAGTGTTAGATAAAAACAAGAACGGACAAGATGTACAACGAGTCATGAATATCTAAAAATCATCACCTTATCTGCGTCTGCTACAGCCTCAGTTTGAAAGGTAGCGCCCGATTCTCTTCCAAGTGCTGATCCACTTTCTCCAATAAGGAGAAAGAAATTATAGAACTTTTAAAGGGAAAAAAATTGAAGCTTGTTCTAGTTGGTGATTCACAATAAGCAACACCCTTTTAGTTATTAAAGTATAGTCAGTGCCCTTGTTGTTGTTGTTGTTTTTCCGCGCAGTTGTTGTTTGCAATGGCAAAATTTTGTTTTCTGTTGAAGCTTTTCTCTGGGCTGTGTTCCAGTTCTGTTTCGCCTGCACAGAACTCGATCAGAAGTAGGGATGTCGCGAACCACCCTAGGTTCGATTTCGAAAGGTTTCGATATTTGCGAAGCGAACTGAGGTTTGATTTCGAAAAATTTCGATATCTCCGTACCGACCGAGGTTCGAATTCGAAAAATTCGCAACTTTTGACCACAGCGGAGTTTCGAATTCGAAAATTTCGAGGCTTTCACGGTTTCTAAAATTTCGATTTCGAATCTTTCGAATATTTTCTTACTTCAGGTTCGATAAATTCGAAGATTTCGAAATTCTTTGGAAAAAAAATTCGAAAACTTTGAACGCTTCGAATTTTTACAGACGTGAAGTTCGAACAATTCGAAGATTTCGAATTTCTTTCTGCATAAAGTTCGAAAAGTTCGAAGGTTTCGATTTTCTTTTGACGCTAAATTAAAAAAAAAAAAAAAAAACTTTGAAGATTTTGAATTTCTTTTTAATCCAAGTTTTCAAAGTTCGAAGTCCGATTTTCAAGTTTTTCCACAGTTTCAGTTTCAAATAACGTTTTCACGACTCACTGGTTTTCACAAAATCAAATTTAGAAAAGTTAGGGTGTTATATCTAGATTCTGCGAAGTTGGTCAGGCAATTAAATGAGACGACGAGTGCTTGATTTTTCACAAAATCAAGTTTAGAAAAGTTAGGGTGTGATATCTAGATTCTGCGAAGTTGGTCAGGCAATTAAATGAGACGACGAGTGCCCCGGGCGTGTTAGAATATTTGCCAGTGCAGAATTGTGACCGCCAGCCCCGGGGGCGGGGGGGGGGGGGGGTCTTTAACCTGCATCACGCAGTAGTGATTACACGAACACACTGTTTTACGAGACTCATCCAGTTCGAAACGGCCAGGGGCGAGCAGGAGGTTGAGGCTCGGAAGAACCTTGAAGCGACCTGGCAAACTAGCTCGCCACCCCTTGCACGCTGGAAGTAATCCGATCCGGTGAAGTTTATAATTGTCCTGGAGGTTTATTTTCTGGGACGGAGGAATCGCCTCGCAAAAAGCACAAAAGCCGACACAACTCGAGGTCGAGGAGCGTTCTACCATACAAGTGGCGTCGGAAGAGGAAAAACGGGGGGAAAGAGGGTAGCGGGTGGGGGGGGGGGGGGGCTGGGTTTCAGCCTTTTTCTCTCCCTTGCAGGTATTTCGGACTGTTAAAGAAAACAATACGGGGAAAGAGGGCGTGGTCGAGCTTATTTTAATCTGAAATTATTTATGCATATGTGTAGCTACTGTCGCTCTTCACTGCATAAAAGGTTGCGTAGATGGTCATTGTTAGAAACTCGTTGTCAGAAGGCACTACTCGTCACATGCTTAGTGGTTCGGAAGTTTAAAGCTGTCTTTTCGACCTAAATACCTGTGCCAATAAAAAAAAAAAAAAAAGAATAACTGCGAGAATAAAAAGCAGGAGAAGAAAAAAAGCTATCAAGAATTCATCGGAAGTGTTCTATTGCATATTCAGAGGTTCAGAACTTCGAAACAAGTTTCTTTTACCAAAATGTGTACAGGCTAAAAGAAACACGTCCCAGGAACGTGAAGCGAAAAAAAAAAAGTTTTCTTTTAATGACGTGCTGAATTAAAACACTATTAGATATGTACTGTCTGTGGTGTTAATTTAAATGCGATACCTCAAACAACTTAGACGAAAATAAATATCAAGTTTAGGTCATAATTGCAAGCAGATACATATTGGGACATTTCTTCGAAACTCACGTTGAATAACAATCATCACATCTTGGGACGGCACTTACCTAGGCTATACATAGATCATTCTTAAAAAAGTATACCATAAATAGCTCCGGCTGCAGCGTGCTTCAAATCTGGCACAAATGATAATCGTCAAAAACCCGTCGTCCTTCCTCGCCCCTTCGGGGATTTATTTCTTTAAACCTAAGCATGCCAGAACATTGAAATAAACGACATTGTCTTTCGTAAGGAACGCAGCACCGCGTGTACTAATTCGAGAAAAAAAAATTACGAATGTACCCCACTACTTGAAATCAAATGAAACCGTCCGTCGGTCTTTGGAAGTTCGACGAACGTCGAACTTTTACCCTAAAAGTTCGAAGTTCGTCGAACTTCTGACATTTCAGAATTCGAAAGTTGGAAACTTTTCGAATTCTCTTGATAAATAAGTTCGAAAATTCGAAATTCATCGAATTTTTTGGTCAGTCAAGTTCGAAAGTTCGACAAGCATCGAACCTTGCAGCGCAATAAGTTCGAAAATTCGAAAAAGATCGAATTTTTTAGCGTAATAGGTTCGACGGTTCGAAAAGCGTCGAAGTTCTTAGCTTAACAAGTTCGAAAATTCGACCTCCGTCGAATTTTACGATATAGACAATTCGAAAACTCGAAATCTTTCGAACCTTTCGAACCACTTGATTCGATCATCGAAACTTCGATTCGAAAAACGTTCGCGGCATCCCTAATCAGAAGTAGATCTACTGATAATTGAAATCAACTAGGTGTTGTACTGTGAAAAAATGTTCTCGGACCTTTCCACTATTCTCAACTACCCAACAACATATGGCTCCGTATCTCACGGTATGTCTAGGGAAAGTGTACGGCAAGTTTCGCACAATTTAGACCGGACACAACCAACGAAAAAAAAACAAGGACAACACAAAAGAAGTGTCAGGGTGTGTGTAACCTACACCATCTCGCCCGTTCGTTAACTTTGTCCTCGCGGTATGCTCCTACTAAGCTACTCACTTTTGCTCGAGTGGCGAATCAGTGTCAACCTTGCCACACTCCGGGACCGATGCCGACACCTGCTCCGGGGGCCCTCTGGAAGCCACCGACTCCGACTCCTGCCGGTCGCTTGGGCTGCACTATTCGGGGTCCGACGGGGACGGCAGCGGCCGCAGGTGCAGGGTTGCACTTGGCTGCCAGGTTGCGAATCTGGAAGACTTCGTTCGGCTTTGGACGTCGAAGAAAACAATGCAGAAGGTTAACTTCCTGTGGCTCTTTAAAGCCCGGAATGCTTTTTCATCGAACCTCCTAATCCCAGAAATGTGTCCGCCCATTCGTCAGTTCGTCTGTTTGTCTGTCCGTCCGTCTGTCCGTTCATTTTTCAGATTAGAATGGCACAAAAATTAACGTTGCATCCCGTCAAAGTGGCACGGGACACCACGACTTGAAACTGCGACGTCAATTTCACGTGATCTAATGCCACGTTGCGTGAGGACACGTGAAACCGTGAAGTGACGTCACGTACGTGACCACGTCATGGAACCTCAAGTCCCATTATGCAACGATTCAAAACCGTGACGTCAATTTCTTCGCTAAATTTAGCGATGAAATATGCCAAGCGAATAAAAGCCTCGTGATGGCAATATCATGTGACACCGTCGTCACGGCACGTAGCGACACTGTGTGGCATCAAGTGACGTAAGAGCATGACTTTGAACCGTGACGTCAACTTTCCCACCAAATTTAGAACAAATATTGATGTCACGTGTCGTCATCGTGACGTCACGGTGTCGAGCCCTGATGCCACGTGATACCATGAAGTGATGTGACGTCATTTCGACCGACAAGTTTTGTGGGGAAATTAGTTAATTGTGTTGTTCAATTTCAGAAGAAGCTGTTTAATGTCGAATAGCAGAAACGACTGGAATGACGTTTACGATTGTATTAAAGTTAATCTAAACAAATTCGAAGGGGTGCTCTTCAAATACTGCCTCCGATGCATAAAAAAACTTTAAAGATAATTTTCGCTTCAATTTTTTTAACTTATTTTTCCTTTTTTCAACCATCTCTTTACCTCTCGCCATATCATATATATATATATATATATATATATATATATATATATATATATATATATATATATTACAGTATTATATTGAATGACTCCAGGCACTTCACGACATGTAGCTTGCTTTCTTAATATATTTATGATTTTATCAAAGAACATGGCGGGGTAGTGAAGTGGTGATACATGTGACATGCTATAAGGAGAAGCCGTGCTCGAAAGCCGGATTCGCCACGTTATGCTTTTTCGACAGCTTTCTAATTTAACTCAATCGGAACGGTTATTTATCGGCAAACCTGGGTCATTGCTTTGATCACGTACGTACCTCGCCATTTTGTTTTTAGTGCTCCTGAATTTTAAGGTTGAAGTTTGACGTGAGGGGGGAGGGGGAAAGGGGGGGGGGGCACAGCTTTCATTAGAAATGAAACATAGAAGAAAGAACAACACAACAAAATAATTAAAGAGAAAACTACCTTCCTTTCTATATGCGCGTGGTATGCATTTTCAGTTCTCTTTAGGAGAAATCGGAGAGAGTTTAAGGAATATTTTGTGGGAAATAAACAAATATCAATATTTGGTGTTTTTTTTTCTCTCTCTATGAGTTGGGCAGCGTTTATTTCAAGCTATAAATAACATAAGGTGGGAAACGTTTACTATCCCCCTATTGCCCCCCCCCCCCTCCTCTGTAAAAAAAGGAAAAGACCTATTGCATTAGTTGCGCACAGCGTTACCAAAGGTAGAGGGGGAAGAGCGTAGCTCAGTCAGTTAGAGGGCAGAGGAAGGAGGAATTCCCTTCTTACCCTGACACTCTTGTGTATATCCCAGATGTCGCATTTGTACTCGCAGAAGATTTTCCTGTCACTCGAAATTCGTACAAAAGCTGTTTTCCTTGTTTTTCTGCCTGTGGCTTCCACAGTACTGCGCGAAACTAGTAAAACAGAATATAATATAAATGGTGTTTTTTTGTTTTTTCTTAGTCTTTACGTAATTGTATAGAAAAGTTGGGAGAACTACACTAATGCGGTTTGTAGGTGAGTTAACGACCACGGGTACATAATGTAGGGGGCTGATCGTCACAATAAGTAAAATAATAAACTAAAGTTTGTTAATTAACTTTTTAATTTTCAGCTAGTCAAAATAAACCTGTGGTTCCAATTAGAAACTTGCCGACCGTCATGAAAAACCACCAAATCTGTAAATTTTAGTACCTCTTTGAGCGCCTACTGTAAGCTCAAAGCTCATCTAAAAACGCAATACTACGGTTCTTAGAGAAGCGCGGTATTGCGCTGAAGTTACCACTCGTGTAACAGGCACAAGACTAGTCGTGAGAAAACGTAAATGGTAAGAGACAAAAAAAACGCGCGTGCGTGTCTTTGCATTGGTAGCCTTGGTCCTCTGCATCAGGAAAAACCTTAGCGCTCTATTTAGCTTCCCTCGTTCTTCTATAACTTTCTAAAATTGACTGACTTAGTGGTTTTCGGTGACTCTCACCAAGTTTGTAGTGCGAGTCAAATGTTTATTTTCACTAATTAAAAATTTAATTAACATATCTTAGTTACTTATCTGACTTACCATCACGATTAGTCGCCTATATCATGCACCCTATCTCAATAACTAGCCTGCACAAACTGCATTAGTGTAGCTTTCACGGCTTTTAAAACAAATCTTTAAAGCTTAAAGCTTTGCATTAATCGCATTATCATCATAAAAAACAC
Organism: Ixodes scapularis; assembly: GCF_016920785.2. Lineage (NCBI taxonomy): Eukaryota > Metazoa > Arthropoda > Arachnida > Ixodida > Ixodidae > Ixodes > Ixodes scapularis. The sequence continues at coordinate 75,378,933 of NW_024609868.1, forward strand.
TCTGGGTATGTCATGTCACGTTGCCTGATTGGTTTTACATTAGGGGTGAGACGTGTTGTCCCATACAGCAGGTAGAGAGGAACATAACTATCAGTGTGGCTTCACATTGCAACGTCCTCCCAGTTATGCCACGCTGATTTCAATATCAACTGTTTGTGACGTTGTGATATTTACGTATTTTATGTGGCAGCTGAAGATGCTTAGTTTCTGCACAGCGTGAAACTTGCGTTATTTTGATAATGGCGAGGTGGATGTTTAAATAAACTACAAACACCTCAAAACGTTGGGCTAAGAAACTTGAGTGAAGAATGAGTAAATCGTTTACAACTTTGACTGATACAGCAGACGCGCTCAGCACATGGTTTCACAAGTTATTTTAAGGAACGGAGATAATAACTTTTTTCGAGCTGGAAAATTATTTGAAACTATGGGCGAATCTCTAAAGTAAGCACTGCATGATGCAGTTAGCAATTTTGCAGTGATTTATATATTTTTTATGATTGCTTTGAAACAACTCTTGACGCCTTATGGCTTCTATAACGATAAAAAGATAAAAGCATTAAGAAGCATTCGGTTTTAATCCTCGTTCGTGTAATAACATTTTCAACGCGATGCAAACCCTGTCAAACCAACAACGATAAAGTCGTTACCGTTACGGCTCGTTTCATACTTTCTCTAATAAATGTCAGCTCAAATTGTAACTAAATTATTAAGACATGCGAACGATATGGGCTCATGATTGACACAAAAACTGGATAAACTAACTAAAAGAACTACTGCGATGTTCACTCAATATCGGGTAACCGTGAGCAATAAAAACAAACGATAACAAAAATTTGCTTATAAGTATCAAGACGTTTTACTCACCGTGAAATAGGTGTTCAGGGCTGTGTTCTGTAACCAAAATAGTCCTAATGTGTTAGCACTTTTGCAAATGTCTTTGGTAATAAAATTAGGCTGGCAATAGACCCTTTTTAAAATTCAGTGGCATCGGTTGGCTCAGAAACTAACGGTGGCCATAAAAGTGTATTTCACTGGGCGCCATCACGTTCGCACGTCAATGGCAGATAAAAATTGATTCTTCGATCTCCCCATTTTTTTTTTTTTTCATTCATTTTTTTAGTTTTTATTGTGTGAACATAGCAACGGACCAGTATGAACCAACGACCTATAAGCCACTCGAATGAAGTTCCGCCATCAAAAGGCTTTAAAGACAGACTTGTGCCGAGAGATTAACCGGACCACACTTCGAAATAAACGCTTACGCAGCCTTCGTATCTAATTCGTGCACGAGTTGTACTGACCTCTTGAACGTACAGTCCTCCTATGTCCCCCGCTTGATAGTATCCTCAACCTCCTCCATCATCGCCTCAAGAAGGCCGCCCTTAGTTTAGCACAGGTGCCATATATCGAGGTGATGATCAAATTTGCAGGCTGAATTTCGAAACAAGTCTTTTACCTAAGCGGGCTCCAAACAAAATAAACGTACCAGGTCTCCTGTGGCGCACAGTTGGCGCAAGAAGCAGAGGGAGTCAGCACAGCCCGAAAGAGCAACTACGTTGTCCAATCTTGCACGAAACTGAAAAGAAAAAGTTTGATATACGCGTACCCTCGCTGTTTTTGTGAACAGTGATACTATTCAATTAAAATAGTGGGCTCATGATATATACAGCACTAAATCTAAGGAACCAAGAAAATCATTTATTTTAATGTCGTTGTGCTTCTAGTTTCTATTGATGTATAACTACGTCGTCAATTAGCGCATAATAGTAATCTAAAGAACGGTTCCTTCAAAATATCTGTCATTTAAAAAAATGCCTCGTCACGAAAAATTCACTTTCCATTTAATCTCTGCATCTCTTCTCGTGTCACTGGGCATAGGCACACAATGCTTCCGCAAATATTGTTTGGAGATGCTGAGCAAATCCGAAGATCAACTTTATGTTTACGTGTCATGAAGATGAAGTATCACTTTTTAATGTAACGCTATGTTATCAGAAGCAGTGGAAAGATATTTAATCATTAATATCGCACACACAAGAACGAAATGTTTTCGGCTGACGGGCAACAAGATTACACGATCCTCCTTTGCGCGATTTTATCGGTTTTCACTCATTCTCAATTATTTTAAGACAGAGATTGGCAACTTAAAACTTTTTCGGCAGAAATATCTTACCAACCAAAACTTTATAAGTAATATGTTTGGTGTTGTTGTTGTTGTTTTACCTGATATTGTTTTAAAACGGGATGGCAGTAACATGGATGCCGACTCCGTTCATCCGTCTCGGCGAACATTAGATGGTGGGACTACAATCGCAATGAGTTAGCTAACTTACTACCTTTCTTGATAATGGTTTCAAGGGTTACTTTAACATTTTAGTCTCAAAAGTAGTAACCAATTATATGTAAGACAATTTAAACAATTCGCGAAAAGACAACGGTCTCTGAGGTATTCATCGATCCGTTTTCTTGTTTTTGTCGCCTGAATCCGAAACGGGGCGCTGAAGAAGCGCCGTGGCTGGAGCCCTGCCCCCCAAATATTGAGAAGAGCGACATAAATATTTTCGGTATCTCGGTGTTAGAGGGTTTTCGTAGATCGCGCTTCTCCCTCCGCTAAGCCCTCCGCAAGGAAGAAGCCGCAACTGTGCCTGCGCGGCGATGGCCTGGACTGTAGAGTTCCGGTCATCGTAGCGGGTTGCGGAGAGCGTTGCGGAACAGCGGAAACGATCTACGATAACTCCCTATTAGGGAGTTTTCGTAGATCGTTTCCGCTGTCCCGCAACGCTCTCCGCAACCAGTTACGCTAGCCGGAACTCCACAGTCATGGCCATCGGCGCGCCGGCGGAGTAGCGGCTGCTTCGTTGCGGAGGGCTTAGCGGATGGGGAAACCCGGTCTACGAAAACTCCCTAATAGGGAGTTTTCGTAGACCGCGTTTCCCCTTCCGCTAAGCCCTCCGCAACGCAGAAGCCGCCCCTGCGCCTCCGCGCCACTAGCCTTGACTGAACAAACCCGGATCTTGTAGCGGGTTCCGGAAAGGGTTGCGGGATAGCGGAAACGATTTACGAAAACTCCCTATTAGGGAGTTTTCGTAGATCGTTTTCGCCGTCCCGCAAGGCCCTCCGCAACCCGCTACGATAGCGGGAACTCCACAGTCAAGGCTATCGGCGCGCAGGCGCAGTAGCGACTTCTTCGTTGCGGAACGCTTAGCGGACGGGGCAGCGCGGTCTACGAAAACTCCCTATTATCTCCGTAGCGTGTCCTCGATAGACGCGTCTACGCCATATTGAGCCGAGAAAGTTACCAGAGCCGGAAACAAATCACTTTTCCAGGCATCATTGCAAACAAAAACGCTGATATAATAATTTTGGTATTGGAGAATTGAAATGCAAAAACTCAGCTTTTACATTTCAATTTTTAATACGCTTAATGATCATGGCCATTATATTTTCTTATTTCCTTTTATTTGTTCATTCATTTATGTCTTTTTTATTTGGTCATGATAAGCTTCTTAGTAACATCAATCCACATCAAGAAGATGAGAGATTAGAGTTATTAGACTATAACGCAGGGATGTCGGTACTCATGTAGCGGTCACTTTCATTTTAAACAAAATCAAACTTTCCCAAGCACAAGCACCCCGTAAGAAATACCTAACGTGCAGTAAACTAATTTAATCGGTCTTATCGATAGCAAACATTGAGTTCAGATTCAGAAAGCTTATTATATTAGGTTACTATAGTACATTAAATAATTCAGTATATTCAAGTAGTGTCTAACATCTTCATTTTTTATCATGTAAAAACTTAACACGCCATGATTTCGTAGATTATGCAATTATGCGGTGCCAAAAATTATTTAAACAATTGTTATGTTTGATCTATACCTTTATTTTGTCCAAAAACATAGTAGAGTAGGCAAAGTCAATATACTTGCATGATAGGTTAAATGCCAGCAGAAAAACAATCATCGGCTTGAAGCGTATGCAGTAAGGTTGTACTTGCTTTAAATTAGCACAATTGATTAAAACAATTCTTTATTTTGAAAAGCGCATATTTTCGTGACTGATATATGTTTAGAATATTCACTAACTTGGGTAGTATTTTCGTTGATAAGAACTATGATATTGTAAAACTTTAGCATTGAAAACGTTTTTTAGAAATTTCTGGAGCAGCCCACGACAAACTCACCAGAGGGTTAGCCAAATCTCTAATACAGGTAAGTTGAACCCTTGCCGTGTCATCGTCGAGTGCTAAAGGGAAAGAGAAAGACACGTTCATTAATGATTTAGTACAAAGCTTGCATACTATGTTCTTAGCCAAAAAGTATTTATTACATTAATTGTGTGGCCGCCTTTAAGTGAGTTTTCATCAATTTAAAAGCATAAAAAGATGACGTCCTTAATTTCAGTTTTTATTTATTTATTAACAAAAAAAATCAGGGCTTTTCCTGAAATTTCTAGTTGTGATCAATTCAGGTTTCATGAATACTTGGTTTTATGAAAGAAAATACATGACTATTATAATTCGATTGCTCGATACACTATTTATGTGTTACGTCTCTACAGAAACTTCTAATTATATGTAGACACGTCTATACTTCGTAATAGTGCTTATTTGCCGTTTTTTTATTTATTGAGAACGAAACAAAGAACACACACTTCTTAGAGATATCTCGATCGAGAGCCGTTTCTGACTATCGCTCGACAAATCTTGACTCCAGATGGTATATCGGGTGGTTGCTGGTGACAGGGATGAGTAAATTTTTGTAATGTTTCATTACTTGCATTTCTTTTAGTTTAACTGGCACCATTATAGTGAAAGCTTATAATTCCTTTGTTTGCAGTCCCTGATTGGATTTCCATGAAAACAGGGAACTAAAATATTTGTTATTTTCTTATAAATACTGGCGAAAATCTTATACAAAGAACATAATTAAAAATCCGAGGCAAACATTCTAAAAAGAAAAACAGACCACGACACACGTTTAAAACGTGTAGTTATCCGGGTTATTTTTTTTTTTTTTGCTTTTTTAGTTTTTGGTTTATTATTATTAAAAGTGTTCTCCGGCTTGTCTATTTCTCATTATACAAATATCTTGGTAGCTGTACAAGCAATAGGGGTTTAATAAAAATAGTCGGAATAGAGTAGCCTGAAGGATGATGCACTTCTTATAGGAAGATAGCAGACCATCTTTATGACATACTTTTTAACAATCAGGATTCTGCTTGTCACCGCTTCATACTTCATTTTGCGGGTTATAGCAAGGCACTTCCACAACCAGTTAGTCTCTCGAATTGTGGTTAGTTATAAAGAGCCTGGGCCGTTAGAAACACATTCAAGCGTGTGAGACTTTCACTACCCAATTAACGCCACACGATATAAAGGATAATCAAGTGCACCTCAAATATTCCCAACGAAACTCACCGCACATGTTCGCAAACGTGGGTGAAACCACACAGGCGACGATCAGGACAACACTTAGCCACTTCATTGTTCCCAGTTGAATGCCACCGCTCCACAGAATCCAGAGAGTAGACAGTGGACAATTCCTCGTCAACAAAGCCGTTTTTGTACACGGCTGCTACAATTAGTTTTATCACTCCAGACATCGTTTCATACATAAAAAATATAGAAAACAACGGAAGTGATGCGATTGTCAAAGACCCGTTCTTTCTCGTTTTTCGTATTGCCGCCCTCGTTAATGTTGCTCACGGCTCCTATCTTTACGACGAGCGTCGAAGAACGTCAGAGCGAGGGCCCCCAAGAGGCGACAGAGAGGACAATGAAGGTACGATTCCATGCCTGTTCCCTGGGGGGTATCTTTACAGCTCGGGTTGCTATTGCTAGCGCATTGCCGTCTGGCGTTTGCGTACCCTCGTGTCGACCGTTGTTTTCACCGTTTTTGGGACGTCAAGTCCTGACTGACGAAAGAGGAAGATTACCCGCTGTTAGAATCTCGTGAGAACTTACTTTTTTTTTTCTTTTTTGTTTCGTCATGCGCAGGAGAAAGTATTCAGCCTTAATTAGCGGCTCGGTCTACTAGAATTAAGGTCATTTGCGGTGTTTGCTTTTTGATAAAAGATATGTTTCCCCAGTCCTGCTGCTACGGTTTGCGAAAATATGGTGCATTGAAAGAAGGAAGGAGTCCCACGCCTTACGATGTATTGAGAGTTTTTTGTAAGAACGAATTATATGATTTAGTAACAAGGGCTCTTTGTACTCATTGGTTGACCTTTCGCTAGACTAAAACCAACCCCTTTTTTGCATCATCACATTTATTTTTATTGGTTTGAAAGTTGCCAATAACTGCAGAACAACGATAATCTTTTTCGTTTTCGTGAGCACTAAAACTTTTTTTAGTGCTCACGAAAACTTTTTTTTTTCTCTTTTTGTGTAGCGATAGAATAAAATAGCACATTTTGGCTGATCGAATGTGGACAGTTAAATTTTTAATACATTAATCTTGCTAAAAGAAATTCCAGAATCACCGCGAAAATGCGCTTCACAATATTGAGTGCTGAAGCATGATAGTTATACGAAATGAAACAGCTTCAGACCAGATTGATGGGAACGGCATGGTTTAAAATCCCGCGCTAGTGAGCTAAAAAAAAGAAAAGCGAGCGCAAAAACACGTCGCTACTATTACTACATTTCACACTGTGTGATTTTATGTAGTCATGCTGTCTTGGTTTTTTCTAAGAAGAGACAAACTCACGTTCCCGAAAGCTGAAAAGTATTTACTCGTAGTTTAGTGCCATCGTGCCAAGTGTTATATTTTGTCGGCTCTGCAAGGTTTATTCTAAGCTCACAGAAGCATTAACTGCCATAAAAACATCAGTAACAAAATGAGTACGGCAATCAAAAACAATGTTAGTAATAGACACCGCTATCTTAACAGTAAAATGCACTCACGAGATATGGTGTTCGATGCTTTTCGTGGAACTCGTAGGAGATGAGGTCTGCAATTTGCTTATGTAGGAAACGTTCCATAAACAGTGAAGATGTACTACAACATCCCGGTTTGTGTTACTTCTAATACACGCTACGATTGTGTGAGAGCGCGCACGAAACCAGATGTTGAGGTCACAGCGTCCTGTCCAAGCACGTTGCGATGGTTCAAAGACCATAAACCTAAAATAAATACTTCTATCGGGCTGCGCAAGTATTGTGACGACACATGAAAACAAAGATTTTGAGTCCATACATTCAAACTTTACCCCAACATAAGCCGGGTATTTGCATCAAGCGCTCGTATTTCACGTGTTTGTCGAGGTTCAACTGGCATTTGTGGTCACGCTGAAATTACGAGGATCTTTGCGGCTCAGGTAAAATAAGAGTCGGTGCGCGCCGTTTCATGAAACATTCTTTCATTATTTATTACACTGTATATGCGAGCGAAGCTGAAGGTACAAGCATGACCATGTTGCCAGCTGAAGGAGGCCTACAATGAAGGCGCGTACTCAGCAAAAGAGCTGAAAGCAAGCCTGGAGCTCGCTCTTGTAGCCTCTGCGACGTTTTGGGCCTATAACGTTGAGAAACTGAGAGAAAGGAAATGATGAGAGCTCGCGGGGTCATCAGAGCATTGAGCTCTGACGGAAAGGCTATCTGCTTTTGTCTCTATTCACCGTTTGGACGCGTTCGAAACGGGTGTGGGAACGAAGGCAGCTTAATATTTTCGTCTCCCTGCAATACTTGCAATTAGAGCTCGTCACTCTGACGTCCCTGCACGCTCTCATTTCCTTCTCTCTCTCAGTTTCTCACTGTATAGCAGCCGCCATTCTGGATGTGGGTGCGTTGGGTGTGTGTTTCTCGTAGTGCCCCAAAGTGGCAAGCTCGTGCTGACAGACTGTTTTTTTTTATCCTATGCTTCGCGGTTACGCCTTGTAAACAGTGTGACGCAGTTTATTGGACCACCAACTGAAACAATCTCTACGCAGTCTGACTTGGAGGAGTTCTTGGGTGGTAACGCCTTACCGTAAACTTCATTACCTTTCAACTTGTTTAACTGTAGCGCATTCTTTACTTTTTTTTTATAAAAGCAAGTTGCATATGTAGTTTAGTTACGTTTCTTTGAACTAAAATAGAAAATTAACTACGTTAAAGTTGTATTGGGCCATTTTTCTCGTGATTAAGATCTTATTGATTCCATACAATCAAACCGCTCCTTGTTCTTTTCAAAAGCTGCGCGGCCGCATGCTGACAATCTTCAATCTCTGAACATTAGATTGTAAATATGCAGCCTTGTGAAATGTTATAGATTGGCTGTAGCTACGTGCAATGCGAAACGCCATAGACGTATCCTTCTTCGTGCTCGTCTTTAAGCTTCCTGGCTGGAGATTTGCGCGGGATCGCCAAGTTTAGGTAACAAGGCTTAGCAGGTTTACCGTTGATAATTTTGATAGCAGTTTGAAACACTAAATTTATTATCGACTTTTACCTTTTTCTGAGTCATCGCTTTTTTGGCCAGGCCTCAGCACGGGATCGCTATGCTTGGATAACGACGCTTAGTCGGCATAGTGTTCGGAAGTGATGGTCGCAGTTTGAACCAATATCTTTTTTGGCATCTTTGACTGCACTGAGCTATCAGTTCTCGGTCATTTGAGTTGCGGAATAAAACATGAGCGGTAGCTCAAGGCCCGACAAAAACGAGTTTTATAATAGCGTGCGCAGAAACGTTGCGCAAAAAAATAGTGTCGTACCATGTGACAATTCATAACACGGTTCGGGCATAACATATGCACAAATAGAGACGACGCTATTTATTTGCGTACGCTATTCTAAATCTCAATAGTGACACGCATTTAAGATTTTTAGCAATAATGTTGGGTATAATAATAAATGTCACATACCTATAGGTAAAACCTTTGGTTATTTTGTTTTTCTTCCAACTTCAACCAAATCGTGTCTATTGTGAGGCGCAGTAGTGGCCGAAACCCAGGTAGCACACTTGCCTGGTTTAGCTGGGGCCAGAATTGGCACTTAGTTCTGATAGCTTGGCCACGACTGCCCAGCCATTTACGTCTGTATGCCAACCTGGCGTTTCACAGTCTTTCCTTGCACCAGAAAGCCACGGAACTGCCAAGGAACGTCTTTCCTGGTTGACCAGTCAATTTCCTTGGTTATTGATGGCCAGTGTAAAGAGGCCGCGGCCATTATTTATGTACCCTGGCTCTCTATTGATTTTTCTCGGTCAGAGATGGCCAAGGTACCAATGCCTCTGCCAAGCTTGGAGTTTCCATGGTGGTTCGTAGGGATTCCCTGGTCCACTCAATACAAGCAACAGCCAGTATTCGGGCACGTTGCCAGATCGAAGATAGGGTGAGCCAAGAAATGGCAGGGAATTGCCGCTATGCAATGTTCCGTGGCTCAAGCTCGCATTTTATTGGACCCAGAATGCCCGCTGAAAACCACTATTACTTTATAGTTCGTTTAACTTTTTTCACTTTTTTTTAAAAAAAATTCGTATGAGCGTTCTCTTAACATATTTTTGGTGCTTTGTGGCACGAGCCCTCGCAGTAGAAAGCGACGTTTCAGTGCAAGATGTCTGTTTTAGTTAGAGACATAAAAAAGAACACGTCTTCCCCATTGAAAAAGAAAAAAAAACTATTTGGAAACAGTTTGGATATGAACAGGCCAAACCCGAAATGAACTGGTTGCAGTGGAATTGTACCGGACAAATTGGAAATCAAACTGTCGAAATTGGTCGAACTCGAACTTCATAACTTTCCCGCTTTTTACCACGGCCTTCATCTACCCTGGCTTGCATGGAGAAACCGCTTCCAGCCAGGGTTGCCAGGTAGTTTCGAGCTGAAACCGCCAAAAGCCAGACGGCGTAGCCCAAAAGTAGCCAAATACAAGAGATTTATGTAGCCCAAAAGTAGCCATATTCTGCAGAGCCCAGAAAATCGCGCGCTTAAAGGTGCGAGCTCAATATTCGAAAGCATTGCGTCTGCATATCTAGGTTTTAGGAGCAGCTTGCAAGATCTACGACATCTCTAAATGTATTGAACGTTTTATTTCAAACACAAAAGTACAAAAATTTTCCACACGCGTTTTTTTCAGTCACATAGTTATGAAGCACACGCTGGTGCCCGGCTTACCATGCCTCATACATGATTTCCGTGTTAAAACGGGCAAAAACGTGTTCCGTAGGGTTGATGTCCTTACAGAACTCGTTCTTCCCAAGGAAAGCAAACTTTACATAGAGGACGTTTTGAAGAGTTGGAAGGGAGATGTTTTACCTTAGGGACTGACTTTGTGAGGGACACGTGACTGACTACTCTCTTCACGGCGGCATTCGACATGCGCAGTGTTGGGAGCGCGATGGCAAAAGCTCGGATAGCAACGGAAACAGGGCTGCTCCTGCGCATTGATCTTGGCCTTGTTCGGAATATTCATTGTCCCAAATTCGTTGTCTTTTGTTATGGCTCATTGTGCTTTAAGAAACTTTCATGTTTCGCGGAAAAGCCTCCTTCGTTATATCCGGTACAGCACGCTTTATAGGGCGACACCAAATTGTGCAGGATGTCTTGAGTTGCATTTAGTATCATTTTTCCTCGGATGATGTGCTTCCTTTAGGAGGATGGTGGGAAACTCGAGGAAACAAGAGACGCCAGTAGGAAGCAGAAAGAACTTGGGAGCATAAAATAGGCCACAAATACTAGAAAAGCGAGGTCGTCGGAGCTGAATCTATGTCACGGTAACTCACTTGAGCTAATAGGTTCTGGCATCACGCCCACGAATCTTCACGCAGAAAATCCCTGAAAGCGGGAATTCAGAAAGGGTGCACTGTGGCTTTGTTTCCATGCTGAAGTGTCTTTTGTGCAACTACTCTAAACCAAGCAAAAAAAAAAAAATGCCGCGTTAGGATTTGAAATAGCCCAAAAATAGCCACATAGCCAACCGCCAAATTTCGACGCCAAATGCATGACAAAGTAGCCCAATTTGGCTATTAATAGCCCAACCTGGCAACCCTGCTTCCAGCGCAAGTGCCCGAGGCGGGGAGCCTCCCACGTGATGTTGGAAAAGCGCGGGAAAACTCCCGCACCCCCAAGTGAATCACGCGCCGGGAATGCGCCAGTGCCCCGGGACCGGATATGATGCAATTTCCCCGTGCGCAGCGCGGATGCCTTGAAAGAGGAGGACTACTTACGTGCCAGGACAGGGAGCGCGCGGGCCAATCAGCGAGTCCCTCGCGTCCGCTAGAAGCGCCAGTTTGAGTCGGCGGCGGCGCAGTAGAAAAAAAAAATATACATATATAAATAAATAAATAAAAAAAAACAGATTTGGCGTTAGTGGCGCGAACTTGGGTCTTTGTTCCCGCCAGTTCCTGTTGCTGTTCTGCTTGGGGGGGGGGGGGGGGGGGGGGGGGGTTTAGAAGCTGCTGTGTTTGTGATAGTTTGCCGGTGCCTTGAGTGCTGCCTCTGCCGATGGTTCCTGTGGCTGATGACGTCCTCCGCCTGAGTTCTACTCCCTCGCGGGTCAAATGGCTGCATCACAAAACGGCGTATTCGGAATTCGCTTCGCCCTGATTGCAGCGCGAGCAATGGCTGTCTCTTGTCTCCGCGCCAGCGAGCCAGGTAAGCAGGCTCGACCATTTGGATTCATTTTAATAATCAGGTGCATGTGAAACTGAACCTTTTTGCCACCCAATTTGGAACAGCTATGCTAGTAATACAACCGCCAGTGTATACATTCAGTTCCTGAAGGTTTCCAGCTGAACGTAGAAGTAAAAACCAAGGAGTGGAGAAAAAGAGACACACACTGCTGGTGTGTGTCTCTTTTTCTCCACTCCTTGGTTTTTACTTCTACGTTCAGCTGGAAACCTTCAGAAATCATGTCATACCAACCGGCTCAGCTCCAGGCAGTATACATTCAGCTTCAGAGATCCTCTACAACAGGGGTTAACCTTTGTGGTAGAGGATCCGACTGTTGTTACCCCCTTCCTGCCTTCCCAGTCTTTTGTCCGCTATGCAACTCGCGATTGCGAGTTGCATGGCGGACGATGGACTGGGGAGGCAGGAGGGGGGTAACAACAGCAGCATCTTTTCATTACCATTTCGCGTAAAGGCTGAACCGCATGTAAGCGATTAAGCGAGCGACGAGTGGCGGAGATTACCCGCAATCGTTCGTCGCGTCGCTCGGTTTTTGGATTTCTAGAAATCGTCGCTCATCGCCTTGGTCACTTGCTCCCGTCGCTTTCATGCGGTTTGCCGCGTTGCACGAGTGACCGAGCGACAGCGAAGCGGATCGTCATCGCTCGTCAAATCGCTTAGATGCGGTTTATACTTAATTGCCTCGAGACTGGCACCACATGTACGATCGGCACAGGCTTCCATATTCTCTCTCATACTGTTTATGATAGTGCATAGTTTTTATTCGTGGCATTAGTTACATACCGTTTTAGAACAGACGGGTGCAAATAAATCTGCCACGGTTCTAATTACTGCTGTTTATTCTTATTTCAGATGCCTTGGGGTACTACGTTAGCCACCACCGGAACCCCGACACTCCAGAAGATGTGGAGAATCTCGCCAACCGCCTGGGACACATGAATAATATCATGACAATTTTTTGGCGTTGTACATGTTTTTATGCTTATTTTTGCGGCCTGCTGTATGTTTTTTTTGTGTGGAAATAAATTTTATTTTATTAGTTTACGACGTCTGTTGTCAATATGACCAGTTAAACTGGTTTAACTGCATGGTGAATTTCTATTGTCTAGCCAAGCTTGGCTGACCACCCGGCCACTAACCTGGCCCATGCTGTATATACAATAAAGAGCCAAGCTTGGGGTACCACGGAGCTTCCCGCTTGGCCCAGGCCTTAATTCCAGTGGTGAGCCAGTCCATGGCTACACAGGGAACTGCCGGTAGTCGCGAGACTGGCATACCAGGATGGGGCTGCCTAGCGCCATGGTGCAAAACAATCTAGGCCCAGTGAAGCTTCCCCGGCTACCCAGTCTGGCTCAAGCTTGAGCCGGTCGTAATGTACTGCTTGGGAAGAAACTGCAGAATAAATTACCTTGTGCAGCCTCAGAGCTTTCCTGGGAGACAGATTTTTGTTCGTGCGACTCAACACAGTCAGTATATCGAGTGCGCCAGGTTAACTCTTGTCCAGCAAGAGCAGAAGCGTGTTCTTAATAAATTAAATAAAGATGCAGTCTGGTAAAATTTTTGAAACACAGCTACTGCTGAATTACTCGCGTATATATTTATATACTCGCGTATATAAACTTCTTACAACAAACCTGTGGTGTGGAATTTTCAGCTTTCTCCTTGTAGTTTCAACATATATATGAGATTAATAAAAAAAATATCCTGCTTTTTTTGGCGTATTGCGAATGATCTGCGGCGACAAACGATGCTCTGCCTACCATGTTGCTCACAGACAACGAGGTAGAGGGCTTTAGAGTGATAAACTAGCATACCGTTCATCAGGCAAAAGTGACCCCCGATTGGCCGCCGCCATGTTGTACAATTTTGATCACTAGACACGTGACCAGGCCAAATCTGTGACGTAACCAGCCCAAATCTCTGGCGTCAACGATAAGATGGCAGCGCCCAGTGCGTGTCGGAAGCGTTGTGGGCGTTGATCAGAGTGTGTGGATTTCGTGTGCGGAACTCAGTTTTTCAGGGTTTTGTGTGCTCTCCCGCGTAGGAATAACGTGAAGTACGAGGGAATGAGGCTTTCTTTTTTTATTTAATTCAGGGTAAGCCAGATTCGGTCCCGTGCTTCTCGTACGGGCTCGGATCACTACCGACCGGTGCTGCTTCGGACATCGCTCGGTCGTTCGAGTTTAATTAAAATATCCGCAATCGTTAACCACGGGAGCTCCTCGATAATCGCTGTGTCGAAGGATACGTCGAACCCATCCGGAACGCGGAGTCTAAAGGTATGTCGGACGTAACCAGAACGCGGAGTTCTAACGGTACGGCGGACGTGCCCGGGCAATTTTCTTCGCTCGACGGTCAAGATTCGCATTTGAGGCACCGAGAGAAGTGTTGAAATCTCCGAACTGCTCGGTGCTGAGCTAACTACGGACCACGTCACTACGTGATCCGTAGTGATGTGAAAAAGACCGACGGCGGTCACTCCGGGCGGACGGCGGCTCCCGGCCGCCTGCCGGGTGCCTTCTGTGAAGGGGCGACAGTCGTGTAAGCAGTACTGTACCAGCTTTTCTTATAGTTATGTTGTTTTCGAGCAGCTTTCCGATCACTAAACCCCGCAAACGCGTGCCGAACTTTCAAAAGGTGTCTGCCATTCTGGAAAACCTTGAACTCCCAGGGAATTTCGGATCATCTGGGAAAGTCAGGGAATCGTTCAAAAAGTGGGCTAAACAAGAGAAGACGACTAGTGAAAGCGGCATGGCGGTTGCTCGTCGGCACGGCCATGCTGAATGGCATTGCCGAAATGTCATCCTTCGACTCAAAAACTAAAGGAACTTCATCAAAATAGTCAGGGAAAAACTTGGAAAAGTCTGGGAATTTGAAATCAGTAGTTTGTTAGACACAATGTTTGATTTGCTTGACGCTCCACGCGTTTTTACACACGACAGGCACACGCCCCTGTATCACAGGGCGGCCAGGCCAGGCGGCTGCCAGCCACTTATGCAAGGTCGATAAGACGCAAGCGTGGAGTGCTTTCGGACTGCTGCAAATACACCAGCGGGAGCGTCCGGCCGCAGTCCGACTGCCTACGCTAGGACACCCGACACAGACTCCGCGTCCTGGGTACGTCTGACGTATCTCTAGATTTTGCGTCCTAGGTAGGTCAGACGTATCTTAAGACACAGCGCCTGATAATAGTAGTGAATAGGGTCACGTTCAGTGCGGAAGTCACTTTATTACACTCGGAGACCAGAATTTTGTTCCCGTTGCGCAGGTAGTTCCCCAGCTAGGCATGCACTTGAATACTATGTTTCACTCTTTCATAAAGCAAGCTTTGCGGGACCTCTCCGCCCTTGTGCACCCATTCGCAGGTCGTGTCGCCTTTGCTCACGTAACTTCCGCAGGTCCAGCAAGTTGCCGAGCCGCTGTAGCCCCGGCGTCGCTCGGTCCAAACGAGAAGAGGCTCACGTTGGTCGTCCGGCAGCACACTGGAGGGACGCAAAGCTTGCAGCCTCCTTGGTGCATGCAAGACGAGGCTGAGCAGACCTCCAAGCTCTTCTGACGCACATGTGCACTCCAATGAGACAGGTGTCGCACGCCAATTCCTAGAGATGTGGTCGCACTGGCAGTCTTGTTGGTCCTTGGGGACCGTCGAGGAGTGCCAGAAAGCAGAATTTTATCCTTGTTGCGCAGGTAGTTCCCCAGCTAGTCACTTCCTTGAAGACGACGTCGTACTCTCCCTGGAAGCAAGCTTCGGGGGGCTCTTGTGCACCCATTCGCAAGTTGTGTCGCCTTTGCTCACGTAACTCCCGCAGGTCCAGCGAGTTGCCGAGCCGCTGTAGCCCCGGCGTTCTTTCGGGTTCTTTCGGTTTTTGCAGATTTTAAGAAAAATCGTTTGGAGGTCATATTTTTATGAATATCAGTGCATACTGAAAACACGGAACCCACTTATGATTGAATGATTGTAAAAAGCATACAGCATGCCATGGAATTATTATAATGGTGGTGGTTGAAAGGTGTTGCAAAGAACCTGAATGTTTTACTCAAACCTATCAACTTGATCCCGAAGATGCCACTTTTCTAGTGATTTGTTGATCACCACTTTCTGATACAAGAGACACACTTTTGCAAATTGTGCAACTAGTCGCCCGAAGTACCTGAAGACTGGAGCCTGCATCATGTGTAATTTTACCTTATCATTGTTGTACTGACATTTTCTTTATGTGCAGTGTTGTCAAGTGCAAACAGTGAGCATGCTAGTTTATTAGAGTTCCATGGAACCTATGCCCCTCATCTAATGCATCTGCAACGGTGATTTTGAGGCAAATAAAAATATTGTGATCTGCTGCAATGAAACTTGCTCTATTCACACCTATGCCTGTGCTTCGGTCGCTGGCACAGAAGGAAGGCCTCGTCAGAACGCGATCTCGATCGCTTCCGACGTGACCGTTTTGTCTTGCTTGCAGGAGAGCTGAAAACCGTTGGCACACTTCCTTGCCTGAGGTACGTCTTATTGTTCAGTTGGTAGAAACAGTTGTCCGCAAAGTGCAGTGAGCACAACTTGGACCATCTACTGAGCTTCCAGTCTCGGCAGGGCAGCTTCTCCATCCATGCCTTGAGGAGTTCCGGATCATTCAGTTGGAAGCTGTGATGGTATAATGAAGCAATTGTGAAACCTGTTTTTTTTTTTTTTGTATGCAAAGAGAAATGTACCAAGCCATCTGGTGAAGACTGCTTTAGGCACATTCCAAGTGCATAAATGAACAAGAATCTGGTATCTTGAAGACTGACCACCTCTTTGAGTCACTCTGAGGAAGAGTAGGTTAAGGTATGTGCTTATTTATTCAAATCGCCCTGCTCTCGGAAACTAGCAATAAGAATGCCATACTTTTGTTGGGAATCACATTTCCTCCTGTGGAAGGCATGAATCTAAGTGAAGCTTTGGCAGTGGGATCAGCTTACAAGCTGCTTTCCTTGTAGAGCACTATATATGTGCGTGGGACGGCGAGCCACGGATCTCCTAGCACGCGAGGGGACGCAAGAGAAATGCACGCTACGTCAAACAGTCTCAACATGTTTGCATAGCCAGCAAAACGAGTTGACTTCAAGAATTAAGAAACTTACCTATGATACGAGATCCCCAAGTCCTGGCTGCTCCCGTTGGCACAACAAATATCGGCGCAGGTGCTCGGCATGGTCTTGTTTTTAGGGTCGTTTGATTATTTCTCTCGGCTAGCAAAGCGGCGAAGCAAGACTAGCCGTCGAAATCTGAACCGAAAAGACGCGCGCCAAAATAGAGTAAATACAAAACAATGTATTTACGGACCGTAAATAGATTGCTGATCAAATGGTTTGAACAGTTCAGATTATTTGAAAAAATCCATTTTTACCGCAGAAAACACACAGCAAGTTTCATTGCAGCAGATCACAATATTTTTATTTGCCTCAAAATCATTGCTGCAGATGCATTACATGAGGGGGATAGGTTTCATGGAACTCTAATAAACTAGCATGCTCACTGTTTGCACTTGACAACACTGCACATAAAGAAAATATCAGTACAACAATGACAAGGTAAAATTACACATGATGCAGGCTCCAGTCTTCAGGTACTTCGGGCGACTAGTTGCACAATTGGCAAAGGTGTGTCTCTTGTATCTGAAAGTGGTGGTCAACGAATCACTAGAAAAGTGGCATCTTTGGGATCAAGTTGATAGGTTTGAGTAAAACATGCAGGTTCTTTAATACACTTTCAACCACCACCATTATAATAATTCCATGGCATGCTGTATGCTTTTTACAATCATTCAATCATAAGTGGGTTTCGTGTTTTCAGTATGCACTGATATACATAAAAATATGCCTCCAAACCATTTTTCTTGAAATGTGCAAAACCGAAAGAACACGAATTGAGCTTGCTTTGAAGAGAAATAGCACTTTCCACGGCAGGGAACCTTTATAAACGTCTGTACTTTTGATGAACCACAACACCGACCGCACTAAACTGTCCGCGAGGCTGCTCTTTTTCTTTGGAACTTGTTTTTATGTGCTCCTATTAGCAATGAATAGTGCATATAATGTTGCGTCTCCTAGAAACGCCACAGATGTGCATTTGCTTTTACCACATAAGTACCGTTAAACTCCGATTTTTGGTCGATATCAAAAATAGACACCGAAAAACTCAAAATTCGAGAGAACAAATAAGCACCAAAAAATCACTCCCATTAAAAAAAAAAAAAAAAAACTACGAGGGCACCTCAGCTTTCTTTCATGATGTGAGAATGCGTGAGCATTACCTTTGGCTGAGTTATATTGACGTCAATGAGCGAGATTGACGCAACGAATAGCACACTAGTTTTACGATCATGAGAGCCTATTTTCGAAACAGGGCAGGGGATAATTTATTTCTCAGTTTATTTCTTGTTTGATCACGTGATCAATAATTAAGTCGCATGACCAAAATGATAACGTGAGCAAAGATGTTTGTCTTTCTTGTATTTTCTTTAGTTTTTCTTTTCCCTTGGATTGCGTTGCATTGGTCACGGCATTTGGACACAACTTTTGGTTACGGCTTTTGTCTGCACCCTTTGATCACGGCTCTTTTTTCGCTCACTGAGCCAGGTAATACTCACAAATTAAAAATACCCAAAACATGGAACCCTATTCATAAGCCAGAACTCCCAGCATCCCCTTTTTGTGGGTCAGTGCCAGTTCTGGCAAACGCATAAATGTGTGGTCACATATCACACTGCACTGTATAACCTGCCAAGAATGCATGCCCTGGCACACAGTCATGTGGAATACAGGCAGTCTTGAATGTCACCGCTCGTTGTTCTGCTGACAGGTCTCACCCTCCAGAGAGGCAGCCTGGATCGACGACTGATCAGCCAACCCCAGGAGAGGCCCAAGCTGCTGCTGGTTCTGGAAGCAGTGTAGAGCTGGTTACTTCCCCCTCTCAGGCTACGACGTCAGAGACTCCCCCTGTAGCTGTGTTCATGCGACGCAACACTTCCTTCGAAAACCACTCGTACGCAGCTGTGTCACCGCGACTGCACAGGGTCCTGGCCACGAGTAGGCACAAGCTGCAGAAGGCGAGGGAACTGTTGAAACAGGCAAAGAAGAACATCAATCGGAAGACGGCCAGGATTAGGAAGCTGAACACGCTGCTCCGTGAACTGAGGACACGACTTCCTAAGCCAGCAGTTGACATACTTGACAATGCATTCACCAACACAAAGCACAACCTCGTCTTAAAAAGAGTCAGGCACAACAAAAACGCATGTACAGAGGATGTGCGCAAGTTTGCCCTCACGCTCCATTCTTACTCGGCAAAGGCATACAGCTTTCTGCGAAAGCACGTCAAGCTACCACACCCAAGCACACTGCGGAAATGGGCAGCGGTGGTTGATGCACGACCAGGATTCACCCAGCAGTCGTTTGACAAAGTTGCACAGGAAGCCCAGAAGGGACCTCTTTTCGTCAGCCTGATGGTCGATGAGATGGGAATAAAAAGACAAAGAGACTGGGATGGCAAAGAAGTCGTCGGGTACTGTGACCTGGGTCACGGCATCATCCGTAACGACTGCGTCACCTTTGCAAAGCATGCACTTGTATTTTTGGCGGTGGCAGTCAACCGAAACTGCAAGATCCTCCTGAGTTACGCCCTCATCGATGGTCTAGACGGCAACGCTCGCGCCAACCTGGTACGGGAGTACATCATTAAACTGAAGGATGCTGGAGCAAAGTGTATAAGTGTGACCTGTGACGGAACAAATTGCAACATTACCTTTGTTCACAGCGCTCTTAGTGCGCTTTGCTCAGCCGATGAAGAGCTGGTTCACGCATCCATCGGACCCCACCAGCAGGGTCCACGCCGTCTTGGACGCCTGCCATATGCTAAAGCTCATGCGGGACCTGCTGGCCGAGAAAGGGTGCATCAGAGATGGGGCAGCTAAGGTCGTGGCTTGGCGGTGCCTTCCGGCCTTGGACAACCTGCAGCAGCAAGAAGGCCTTCATGCAGCCAACAAGCTCCGAAAGCAGCACATTGACTTCGAGAGACAATAGATGAAGGTGTCGCTGGCAGCCCAAACCTTGAGCCGGTCCGTCAGCTGCGCCTTGCTGTTTTGCAAGGAAAAGGGTATCCAAGGCTTCGAGGGTGCTGAGGCGACTGCCAAGTTTACCGCAGCAGTCGATGATATATTTGACCTGACGAAATCATGTCATCCACATGGTCGTGGAAGCAAATGTCCCATTCGTGCCAGCAACCAAGTCACCATTCTGGAAAGGATTGAGCAAGCTTCACGCTACCTTCGAGCCCTGAAAGACGTAACGGGCAAGCCGTTGAGCCAAGGGGCAAGGAAGTCTCCAGTCCTCGGTTTCCTACTTGTCCTTGATTTCATCAAAGGTCTGGCAGAAGATCTGGTCTGGAGCCCCAGTCCGCCACTCAGGTGCCTGCTGACGCGAAAGCTCAGTCAGGACCACCTTGAGCTGTTTTTTGCCACTGCACGCAACAGGACGGGTAACAACAACAACCCCACAGCGCTAGATTTTCGGTCAGCATACAGAAAGTGCTTGCTCGCCAACGTCCTGCCTTCAACTTGCGGCAACTGCCAGGTCGACGGCACCGAGACGCTTCTCGTAAGCTCGTCGGCGCAGCACCAGCAAGATCAGAGAAGGGCTGAGGATGCAAGAGGCGAAGAGGCCAACAGTACTGTCTCCTACAAGCCACTTTCAGAATTCGCCGAATGTGTTGTAGAGTACATTGCTGGAAACGTGGCAGTCAACTTTGCAAAAATGACCAAGTGCCCAGAGTGCTCCAAGATCGCACTTCTAACAAGAGCCAAGTGCGACCTTATACTGATCAAGGATGCTGGTGGGCTCCACAGCCCCTCACAGGACATCCTGGGCTTGTGCAAAATAGCAGAGAAGGTGCTTCGCAGGCACTTTAACAAGGCGGCCAAAGGAGGTCGAAACTGACTACAAAGACTGCAGGCAGAGGCAATGGCCATCATCTTCATGACCCTACTGTTTAAGAGCTTTGACCACCTCTTCCTGGCATAGACAATCGACAACCAGTCCCTGCGCAATTATGGTCAAGACAATGCTGGAATACTTCTTCAAGCTGTGAATCCACAACATGTGCCGTCAGCAGAGTGCCACAGAAAGAGGTCGCACCAACCGACAGTTCTTGACGAAGTTGGTAATCTTTCGCGGACATTGATAAGGGTCACGGGTCCACTGCAGCACCAAGGCATTTTCACTCAAGTGCCAGCTGTGTCGTGAAAACTGCACCCAAAACAGCTCTGCAGGCTCTATGCAACATAATCACTAGAGACGATGACTTAACGAGCAAAGAGTGCCAAGAATGGAGCCAGAGATGGACAAGCAACATGGCAAAGTTGGTTTGTAGAGCTCATATGACCCTCAATTGGAGAACAAATAGGGCTCATGTGTGAACTCGCTGCCCTGCCACCTGCGGGAGCAATGTGAGCAAAGGCGACACGACCTGGGAATGGGTGCACAAGAGGCCCCCGAAGCTTGCTTCCAGGGAGAGTACGGCGTCGTCTTCAAGGAAGGGACTAGCTGGGGAACTACCTGCGCAACAAGGATGGAATTCTGCTTTCTGGCACTCCTCGACGAACCCCGAGGACCAACAAGACTGCCAGTGCGACCACATCTCTAGGAATCGGCGAGCGACACCTGCCTCATAGAAATGCACATGTGTGTCAGAAAAGCTTGGAGGTCTGCTCAGCCTCGCCTTGCATGCACCAAGGAGGCTGCGAGCTTTGCGTCCCTCCAGTGTGCTGCTGGACGACCAACGTGAGCCTCTTCTCGTTTGGACCGAGCGACGCCGGGGCTACAGCGGCTCGGCAACTCGCTGGACCTGCGGGAGTTACGTGAGCAAAGGCGACACAACTTGCGAATGGGTGCACAAGAGCCCCCCGAAGCTTGCTTCCAGAGAGAGTGCGACGTCGTCTTCAAGGAAGTGACTAGCTGGGGAACTACTTGCGCAACAAGGATGGAATTCTGCTTTCTGGCACTCCTCGACGGCCCTCAAGGACCAACAAGACTGCCAGTGCGACCACATCTCTAGGAATTGAGGTGCGACACCTGTCTCATAGGAATGCACATGTGTGTCAGAAGAGCTTGGAGGTCTGCTCAGCCTCGTCTTGCATGCAACAAGGAGGCTGCGAGCTTTGCGTCCCCCCAGTGTGCTGCTGGACGAACAACGTGAGCCTCTCCTCGTTTGGACCGAGCGACGCCGGGGCTACAGCGGCTCGGCAACTCGCTGGACTTGCGGGAGTTACGTGAGCAAAGGCGACACAACTTGCGAATGGGTGCACAAGAGGCCCCCGAAGCTTGCTTCCAGATAGAGTACGACGTCGTCTTTAAGGAAGTGACTAGCTGGGGAACTACCTGCGCAACAAGGATGGAATTCTGCTTTCTGGCACTCCCCGACGGCTCCCAAGGACCAACAAGACTGCCAGCGAGACCACACCTCTAGGAATCCGGGTGCGACACCTGTCTCATAGGAATGCACATGTGTGTCAGAAGAGCTTGGAGTTCTGCTCAGCCTCGTCTTGCATGCACCAAGGAGGCTGCGAGCTTTGCGTCCCTCCAGTGTGCTGCTGGACGACCAACGTGAGCCTCTTCTTGTTTGGACCGAGCGACGCCGGGGCTACAGCGGCTCGGCAACTCGCTGGACCTGCGGGAGTTACGTGAGCAAAGGCGACACAACTTGCGAATGGGTGCACAAGAGCCCCCCGAAGCTTTCTTCCAGGGAGAGTGCGACGCCGTCTTCAAGGAAGTGACTAGCTGGGGAACTACTTGCGCAACAAGGATGGAATTCTGCTTTCTGGCACTCCTCGACGGTCCCCAAGGACCAACAAGACTGCCAGTGCGACCACATCTCTAGCAATTGAGGTGCGACACCTGTCTCATAGGAGTGCACATGTGTGTCAGAAGAGCTTGGAGGTCTGCTCAGCCTCGTCTTGCATGCACTAAGGAGGCTGCGAGCTTTGCGTCCCTCCAGTGTGCTGCTGGACGAACAACGTGAGCCTCTTCTCGTTTGGACCGAGCGACGCCGGGGCTACAGCGGCTCGGCAACTCGCTGGACCTGCGGGAGTTACGTGAGCCATGGCGACACAACTTGCGAATGGGTGCACAAGAGGCCCCCGAAGCTTGCTTCCAGAGAGAGTACGACGTACTCTTTAAGGAAGTGACTAGCTGGGGAACTACCTGCGCAACAAGGAAGGAACTCTGCTTTCTGGCACTCCCCGACGGCCCCCAAGGACCAACAAAACTGCCAGCGAGACCACACCTCTAGGAATCGGCGTGAGACACCTGTCTCATAGCAATGCACATGTGCGTCAGAAGAGCTTGGAGCTCTGCTCAGCCTCGTCTTGCGTGCACCAAGGAGGCTGCGAGCTTTGCGTTCTTCCAGTGTGCTGCTGGACGACCGACGTGAGCCGATTCTTGTATGTACCGAGCGACGCCAGGGCTGCAGTGGCTCGGCAACTCGCTGGACCTGCGGGAGTTACGTGAGGAAAGGCGACACGACCTGCGAATTGGTGCACAAGGGCGGAGGGGTCCCGCAAAGCTTGCTTTATGAAAGAGTGAGACATAGTCTTCAAGCGCATGCCTAGCTGGGGAACTACCTGCGCAACGGGAATGGAATTCTGCTCTCCGAGTGTAATAAAGTGACTTGCGCACTGAACGTGACCCCATTCACTACTATTGTCAGGCGCTGTGTCTAAAGATACGTCTGACGTACCTAGGATGAAAAATCTAAAGATACGTCAGACGTACCCAGGACGCGGAGTCAGTGTCGGGTGTCCTAGCGTGGGCAGTCGGACTGCGGCCGGACGCTCCCGCTGGTGTAGTTGCAGCAGTCCGAAAGCGTTCCACGCTTGCGTCTTATCGACCTTGCATAAGTGGCTGGCAGCCGCTTGGCCTGGCCACCGTGTGATACACGGGCGTGTGTAAAAACGCGTGGAGTGTCAAGAAAATCAAACATTGTGTCTAACAAACTACTGATTTCAAATTCCCAGACTTTTCCAAGCTTTTCCCTGACTATTTTGATCAAATTGCTTGAGTTTCTGAGTCGAAGGATGAAATTTCAGCAATGTCATTCAGCATGGCCGTGCCGACGAGCAACCGCCATGCCACTTTCACTAGTCGTCTTCCCTTATTTAGCCCACTTTCTGAACGATTCCCTGACTTTCCCAGATGATCCGAAATTCCCTGGGAATTCAAGGTTTTCCAGGTTGGCAGACACCTTTTGAAAGTTCGGCACGCGTTTGCGGGGTTTAGTGATCGGGAAGCTGCTCGAAAACAACATAACTGTAAGAGAAGCTGGTACAATACTGCTTACACGACTGTCGCCCCTTCACAGAATTCACTTGGCAGGCGCCCGGGAGCCGCCGTCCGGCCGGAGTGACCGCCGTCGGTCTTTTTCACGTCACTACGGATCACGTAGTGACGTGGTCCGTAGTTAGCTCAGCACCGAGCAGTTCGGAGATTTCAACACTTCTCTCGGTGCCTCAAATGCGAATCTTGACCGTCGAGCAAAGAAAATTGCCCGGGCACGTCCGCCGTACCGTTAGAACTCCGCGTTCTGGCTACGTCCTACATACCTTTAGACTCCGCGTTCCGGATGGGTTCGACGTATCCTTCGACACAGCGATTATCGAGGAGCTCCCGTGGTTAACGATTGCGGATATTTTAATTAAACTCGAACGACCGAGCGATGTCCGAAGCAGCACCGGTCGGTAGTGATCCGAGCCCGTACGAGAAGCACGGGACCGAATCTGGCTTACCCTGAATTAAATAAGAAATAAAAGCCTCATTCCCTCGTACTTCACGTTATTCCTACGCGGGAGAGCATACAAAACCCTGAAAAACCGAATTCCGCACACGAAATCCACACACTCCGATCAACGCCCACAACGCTTTCGACACGCACTGGGCGCTGCCATCTTATCGTTGACGCCAGAGATTTGGTCTGGTTACGTCATAGATTTGGCCTGGTCACGTGTCTAGTGGTCAAAATTGTACAACATGGCGGCGGCCAATTGGGGGTCACTTTCAGCTGCCAGTTTATCACTCTAAGGCCCTATGCCTCGTTGCTCACAGACTACATTGGAGCACATGTGCATTTAGCCACGAAAAATACGAAGCAATCTTTTTCGCGAAATTTCGGCTAAAACTTTGCGCTTAATTTACCCGAGTAAATTTCTGGCTAAATTTATTGCAGATTTTTTTTCCCTTTTCCCGCCCAATTCAGCGGAGTTCCAGAACGTCACACAAAACACACTCGGGGGTTCATTTGTGAAACCTCGCCTAGTACGGTGGTCGCCGAAGGGCGACTAAATCGTGACGGCGTCTATTTTTTTAAGGACCAACGACACGTGCGACGCGTCAGTTTTTTTTTTATTATTATTATTTGTGCAACTCTAAGACAATTACTTTTTGAAACTAAATTTTATTTTACGTCTGACCGCAACTGACGCTACCAACCAAAGGAGACTATCAAGGAGCGCCAGAAGTTCATCGTTTTGGCTTGTTCGCTATCGCCGGCCAATCCAATTAAGGCACAGAAAGAGTAAAGCACAGATCACGACGATGCATTCGTTGTGCATGGTTGGTCCAGCCGGTTGTAGTAAAGGCAGAAAGACCACGAGCGCCATGACGATGCACTTTTGGCGATGTTGGATTGACTCCGTCACAGACATTGGCCGATGGGTAAAACCTGTCGCCCGCTAGAACGACCGGACTTTACGATAACACAAAATGGAGGATTTTGGTTTTGGCCACTCTACTTACATGTGCTAGACCAAATGCGCGGTTAGTAGTTCTCTCATAAACACAAGTGCCTTGCCGAAGTCTGATTTAAGTTCTCCTCAAGACTAGTGTATAGCGTAAAAAAGGTAATTACTACAGTGTCGAACCGGAACCGAACCGAACCGAAAACCGGAGCCGAAGCGTTATTTTTAGCCGAGCCCTAACTGAAACCGAAACTTAAATCTTCGCCGCCATCTTGGACCTGAACCGGAAAAATATATAACGGTAACCGGTTCAAAACGGTTCACGATATTTTTTTTTTTCGTATTACAAAGAAAATATTGGAAAATAAAGTTTGGCAGCTGTATTTCTATGTATTGATCAAATCGTCATAGTAGAATCGCGATGTATGAGAAATTGTGGGTTTCTGTGGCGCTCTTGTATCGGCACTGTGATGAATCATGTGTCACGTGGTCACGTGACGTCATGGTGTGAAGACATGTTGTAAAGTAATGTCATGTCACGTGGCCTCTTGACTTTACGTGACGTAGTCAGGTGACTCACTGCGTCAAGTTGGTTTAAGTTGAGAACGTCACTACACTCATTGGCGTTGTTCACACCGTGACGTAACTAGACTTCACGACTTTGCATCGCGAGTCACACGGCACTGCGACGTACTCTATCGTCATGAGTCCGAGTCCAGTGCTCGGGTTCATGACAATCAGCATCGCCAAACATTGGGCTCATTGCTGGCGTTTCATCAAAAATTAAAATAGCCCAAATTTAACAATATCTGAAGCTCAGCCCATGCCTTATGCTTTGCCAACCCCAGTGCACCACTATGATGAACACTGACGCATGAAGTTAGCGTCAGCTCACATAGCCGCTTGTTCTAATTGCGGGTCGCGGAGGGGAAAGCTGTATCTTTCTTTTAGCATTATGCATCTGCCGTTGCGCGGAGAGCAAAACTTTTGGGTCCAGTTGCAAGTTATAAACGTCAAAGATTAGTTCTTAGCGGTATTTAGTGAAATTACAAAAATTGTTGCACGACCTATTTTAATTGATGTACGTACCTAAACATGTTTTTATTCTTTCCGAACTGCTTCAAAAAGTTGCCCTCGATAATAGAAGTATTGAAAGGATTCAATGTGACTTATCAATACGACGTTAAATAGAACTACACGTGTGTACGGGAGGGACACCTGAAAAGAAAGGTCTTAGTGGTCTCAGAGGGACTGCCAAACGTGAGCAGCCGCTCTAAGTCTCAGATGAGTGTCGTTCTCAAGTTGTTCCACAAGCTTCGTTTAAACTTTACAGTTTTTGGGTGCAAAATAAAAGCAATGGAGGATTACTGTTAACAAGTGACACAAATAAAATTGGGGGTAAACACCCCCAAGCAAGAACGGCTCGGAAAGAAAAAAATATTCTCTAAAGGAGCAAGCCAAAAAAAAAAGGGGGGGGGGGGGGCAAAGTTTTAAAAACACATTGTGTAATAAAAGTCCCTCTGCTTCGCATCTTTGGCACAGAGCAGAAAGAGTGGCCCCGGTAACTACTTTGTTTACAAAAACATTCTTACCAGAGAGTAAGAAAGCGCATTTTTCGTGGTATTAGACAGAACAACTTGGGAATAAACAGCGGCAAACAAACGTGGACAAGAGTAAAGGAACAAACACGACAGGACGGCGCTGAACTAACAACTGTTTTTTATTACACAAAATTGGAAGGAAGAAAACAAGAAGCATCTTAATCAGATAAAAATATATGGACACACACAAACGTGCCAACCAAGCAGCATACTATGTCGCGATAGGCCCAATCAGTGGCTACGTAATGCCGGTCATAGTCGATCGCAGGTACCCGGACTCTTTGTCAGATAACGCCACTGACGGTTCGCTGACGCATCTCCCGCCAAGTTCTGAGATAAAAAAGGCCTCGACAATTTCTCTTGTCACCCTGTCTCTATGTCTGTCCAAAACAGTGGCTTCACTAAATTAGGCTGGCACATGCAGTCCCTGCAGTGTAAAGGGAGCAACCCCCGGACTGTATCCCTGAGTGAATACGAATGCTCCCTAAGTCTATCATTTAGGCAGCGGCTCGTCTGTCCAACGTACACCTTGCCACAAGACAAGGTGATCTTATAGACCACGCCAGACGCACAGGCCACAAACGGCACTGCGTGCTTTTTTTTGGTGCGTTTGTTTTTGGACCGCTTTTCGGCAATAGCACCCACCTTTGTACATATCTGGGTCGCGATGATAAACAACAGTTGTCAGTTCAGCGCCGTCCTGTCGTGTTTGTTCCTTTACTCTTGTCCAAGTCTCTTTGCCGCTGTTAATTTCCAAGATGTCCACCTCAGACCAACTAGCCCAACACTTTACATTGTTGTACCAGACGCGCGCGCCGTTCCTCACAGCGCTGCTCCAAGCAATACTAGTTTGTGTCACTGAAACACATGGCTTGCACTGAGCGCGAACCTTCTGCAGCGTGCATTTTGCACCCCCAGATTTAATTTTCTCAGCAAGAACAAGTCGCAATGACTACCAGCATATAGTGCAATGACCTCGCGTGCAAACCATGTTAAACAGTTCAGTTTTCTGGTAAAATGCGGTGCTCATAACACTAGGAAAATTATATGTTTAAATTAGGAAGTTGTGCAGTATATATAGCAGTTTCGCGATTATATACGGCAGCCTAATAAAATGTCTAAAAAGCGCATGACTGGTAAAGCACAGAGTTGTAAAGTGAGGGCCCAAGACAAGTGCACGTAAAACCGAAGATAACATTAGCCTCCTGAGGTAGTGTTTCGCGTAGTTTCGAGTTCATGCAAGCTCATGCCCAAACGTAATTTATGTTAGGATTATAAGAACCTTCTTCAGTCCTCGCTATTTATGGGTAAATAGGAATACCATTTCATCTCTGTGTATTTATTGTTACAGTAAGGGATCGTGTATCAGATTCTTTTTAACAATACCATCTATTATCTTTCTCTTTGTGCACATTTCGTGTAACTGCCTTTATATCTATGATATGAGCACGATGTACTTTTTGACATACTCCGCGACCCGGTGTTTGACACTGCCAAACGGCGAACCAAAAAGCACGTGTCCACAAATCGGCTCAACAGCTGTCGTATTTACGAGTTTCGCACTCCCGCGCCAGTCTCAAGCGGTTATGTGAACCTCATACAGTCAAATTTATTCATGATAACAAAACTATATTTTATTACTGACTGAATATTCTACAACAACAATAAATGGTCGATCACCTCAAAGATTCACATCATAAGTAAATGCACCTCAAAATATAGCTTAAATATACTGTGCCAATTAATTTCCGATATTTCAATCCTCGGTAGACCTGTATAAGAGATTTACGAGAGTCTTAAGCACATTTTTTTATTTTGAGGCTGATTTAAATATTTTTGCGTTCCTGGCACATATATACATTTTCAAACATACAAAAGTTGGTCATTGCCTCTTCTTCTTTTTTTTTTTGTGATGGCAGGCAATTTTTGTGTACCTGGGGTCTGGTCAAAAAGAAAGTGCACAGGGGGGCGCGGCCAAACTACGACGACTGCGCACGCAAACCGTCAGAAAGGGACCAATTAAGTAGAGCATAAAAAACTACTTCATTTTATTTCTTAAAAACAACATTATTCAGCAAAGGTGATTCTTATTTGCAAGTTTAAATGACCCGGCATCTTCTCAAGAACAAACCTCAACAGCCAGACTATGCCAATTTATACTGTTTAAGGAAATGAGCACTAGGTTACGAGCTATTTTAGGCCATATTCGATCTGAGTACGAATGTGCGTATAGGTTAGAGTGCACAATTGTGATAGGTCCTTCCTGCGTGATTTTTTGCCTGCATCACGGCGCTAAGTGTAAACAATGTTCGTTAACGAAACAAGTGTTGTGATTGCCCCTCAGTGTTTCTATAAAAGGTAGACTGAAAGGGGTCGTCCTCAAACTTTTGTGACGTGTTGAAAATATTATTGCAATTAGCTCAGTTGCGTCGTCATTATATTTATTGTTAAATATATTTCGTAAACTATATTTTATGTCAAAAAGTTCTGGAGCTAATTTTGTAACGTAAAAAGAGAGGGCACCACAGTGATGCGAGCAAAGCAGTCGAAGGTGGGGACCTTCCTGCGTCATTATACCAAAGAGCGTCCCTCTGTAAACTTTTGGAATCGCACTACACGAGTTTGTTTGACCACATTCATGAGCATAATGGCGATTTCTCCATAGACGGCAAATCAACACAGGAGCGAATATCAATTTTACCTCAAGCTCCGCAAATCTAATACAGAGACCTCTGAAAATATCTTGAAGGTTTATGCCAAAAAGCACTGAGGTGTCTGAGGTGGTTTGAGTTTCACTCTAGCTTCAGGAACGGCAGGACATCGCTGGAAGACGAAGAGCGCTAGGGCGAGCTTATCTGACTTCTCCTTGACTTCAGTCACGTTCTGCCATTCTTAAGGAGCAAGTGCTACTCAAAATACCTGGCAAACCTCATTGCTTTTTGAAATAAGCCTTCTAAATCATTTCAGATGTCGTTGCATTAAATTCACCGAGTTTTACATAAAATCGACGTTCGCTTTCGCTTTGGTTTGCAGTCTATGAAGAGATCGCCATTATGCTCATGCATATGGTCAAACAAACTCGCGTAGCGCAGTTCCAAATGTTCACAAAGCGAGGATCTTTGGCATAATGACACGGAGAGGGCCCTGGCTTCGACAGCTGCGAGCGCATCACTGTGCTGCCCTTTCTCTTTACGCTCCAAAATCAGTCCCGGAACTTTTTGATCGCACCCCGTATATTGCAACAAAGTGGTCATTCAGTGGTTTTATGCACGGTAATTAATTTCATAGTGCAAGAGCACAACTACGATTTTACTTCTAATACTGTGACGCAAAGTTGTACCACTCAAAGGTATTTTAGGCGGCCTGACACTTCGCGACAACCTTTCGATTCAGGTGACTGAGGTAAACAAACAGATGTTTTTTTCATATAAACAGGACGTTTGGTATGTTAATTTCTATCTTTTTCTACCGTTCAACTAAAATTAAACAACGCAATAACTTATTTTAGTTCCTGAAAATGAAAGCGGATTGTACGAACGATAAAACAAAACGATAGAGTACATTTACTCGTTTCACGGTGGATATAGTGCTTATGGCGAAAGCAAGGCAAGAAATATATTATCAATTGACCGGTTCAAGCCGGTTCAAACCGGTTTGAACCGTTATTTTTTCTTCCCGGAACTGAACCGGAACGGAATTCCCGACAGCCGTAAACTCAAGCCCGAACCGAACCGAACCGATACAAATTTATGTTCCTCACTCTGGTAACTACAGCCATGCATATTCGGAGCTTGCGTGAAAGCAGTAAACCTGGTGAACCGCACCTCGGGAATTATGGACTATATGTAGGGTTTCGCGTTTTCGGTTTCTATTTTTTCAAAATTCAGCGTACTTTTTTCGGTGTTTATTTTAAAATTCAATTTTCGGTTTTTTTCGGCGTATATTTATGCACACAAAAGTTTATCGGCTTTTTTCGGTGAATATAAAACAAACACCAACGGGCGCCGAACCAGATGACCCTTGCAGCTCTGATAATTGTAACAGCACAGATATACTGTAAAAAAATGAACACTTTATTTGGCAAATGTGTGTAACTGTAAAAGAAACAAGAGAAAAAAAAACACAGAAGTACAAACAAGTCAGATATGAAGCCTATGCCTAAAAAACATGGAACTTCACCTTCTGTAAATCGGGATTACATGAACTTCTCCTTATTGGTCCGCACTCTTTCTTTCCTGTTAATATGACCCTGAACTTTGAGAATGCCCTCTTAGCCCTAACACTGAGAGGGTGAGAGGCTGAGGAGACGAAGCCCTGCCTAAGCCAAAATCGGCCAATCAACCAATTGTGACCGCCAAAAGAGACACGGTGCAACGTTTTGAAGCACAACACAACATGCAGAGCTTTATATTAAGTCAGTCTTCCTTACAACGAGTGTGAAAACACGCTCGTACATGGAGACGTCATGGGGAATTGTAGACTTCACGTTCCGATCGATGATGCGCAGATTAAACCAAAACGTCGTGATGGCATCCGTGTATCCCATACATTGGGACACGTTTCGATAGACACTGTCGTTCCACTTTTTCGCCACGGCTCTGCGGTACGACTGGAAGGTCAAAGTGACCTTTCCCAATTAAAATCTGAATTTGTGAAAATGGATTTGACGTACTTTTAACGGTTTGAATCGAAAATGCCCAACCTAAAACTGACCTTTTTCGGTTAAAACCGAATTTCCGAAAATGGATTCGGCGTACTTTTATCGGTTTTTATCGGTTTCAACCGAAACCTCCGAACCCTAACTATATGAAACCAGAAGAGATGAATTTACAATAGGAAAAACGAACAACATTGTCTACTTAGTTGGGTACTGGGCAAGATCAAACTATGAGATGTATCAACAGTCCGCATACAATGTCTCATTAACGTAGGATTAAAAAATCATGAGTACGATGGATCACATAACTTGCTGACTTCAACTATTGATGATGTTGACCTTTCATTTGATATTTTATTATTCAGTGACATGGGCCGACATCATTTTGATGTTATTTGAAAGCTTTCAGGTCCATTTCGCGATTAAACAGCGAGCCAATGAGAATAATTGTAATACTGGAATTCAAGCAATAACCGTGCAAAAACAAAAGACCTCTCTTGTTTCTTTTTAATATTAAAATATTTTTTCCTGTCCAAGTTTAGTATATATTTTGTGAATACACGTGATCGTACATAGACGTATGACGTATGCATACACCGCACACTTGAACGCTTGTCGTCCGATGTTTCGCGACCAGATGCGAGCAAAACCTATCTAACGTTATCCGCAGAGCTTACATAACAGAAAGGGTGCAAGCATGACACGCACCAGTTTTCCCTACACTTCAAGCCAGAGTTAAATCAGCACAGATCTTGGAGACAAGGCATGCTCTATGCTGAGTGTTGCTTGCTGGGCATAGTGTTGCTTTCGAGAAGTGTTTTAGACGCGCGTAGAAGGTAGTCAGTGCGCTGAAGCTTTCATTCTGTCTGCCACCCCCTGAAGCGTCATGAAGGCTCTACTGCTCTGCGTGTTTGCCGCCTCCGCGTTTGTTCTGGTATCGGCCACAACTCCGGATATATGCGGTAGCCTTTCATTTTATTCACCCTAGTATAATAATTAGTCGTATTTACTAAGGTTCGAGGGAATTTCATTCACATACTTTTTTTATTTACTAATTAAGAGCGTTCAGTATGACCTAGGTGTGTGCTTCATTTGAAAAGAACGCTTCCATCGAATGAGCACCTGTAGAAGTACGCACTGAACTTAATGGTTTGTAACTGATAATTTTAAACACCCTGTCTTACAGTCAGTTCGAACTTGAGGGCAATACTAGAAGTATAAAAATAATTCCAAGGATTGAAGGTTTTGTAAAGATTATTTTAATTCATATCAATTTGGTTTGTTATATCAAAAATACTTGTTACAAACATTTGAATCTCTCTAAAAAGAAACAGTAAGTAACTAGTAAAGTTACTGTGCACACGTTCTAAGGGTCAATCGCCATACACTGAATACGTGACTGTGCCTAAATTCAGCAAAGTCCCATTCCTTGAACTTTCTTTTCGCTCAAAGCGCTCGTAAATGTGGCATGGGATTGAACTGACTTCAGCTGGCTCGTCGACATCTCACTTTAAAATAAGATCATAAATAAGGGCAACTAAAAAGCACGTATAAACAGACAACTTTGTTTGAAGTGACCGGCGTCGTTTTTATGGCTGTCTATTTAACCCCAAGCTTTATCACTGTATGTATCACTCTGCTTCATGGTTGCTTTTCTAACTATTCAGGAATGGACGAGGACACGTTGGGTTTCGAGATGCAGTGCATTCGTTCCAAGGCATGGCTGATGGTGAGAAAGAGAGACAGAGAAAAAAAGGCTTGGGTATTTAAACAAAAACAAATAAATGGTTTTTAACGTGTTGCTTCGTTTTATATTCTGGCCTAAATGCTTGCTCAATTTAGTACGAGCAAGCTTCAGGCAGGTGGGCTTGGTAACCTCGTGAATTACATTGGCATTTTTCTGAGCAATCGCTGTTGTTTATCTTAGGATTAAGGCTTAGATATATTATCCTTTGAAGAAAGTGAAGTGCATTATGGGTTATGAGGTTAATCACACAACCTCCTTCTACTATACGCCAAAATATTATAAAAGGTTCATGCCAAAGCACGGAAATGTGCGAGTATGTAGAGCCGTTTATTCATGTCCAAACCAAATACTAAAGACGCCTGGTAAACACCAAGCCCTGAAAAACAAATAAAAACATTTCGTGAAAAAATAACAGTTCTCTGGAAATTAACCAAGCAATGTATCACAACTCAAATGTGTCACTTTCAATATCTCGTGGATGCACTGCGCAAATCTGCGTTCACCACACATGGCCAGATTAAAAAAAAAGAAAAAAAGAAAAACATCTCCGAATTCGCCACGCCTCTACAGGCTTCGTTGTCTCAACCAATGCGTTTGAGAGAACCGCGGGCGTTTTACGTAATTTATAGAAGAAGTTTTTGTTTTTTACTCAGCCTGCTTTCGACGCTGATAACGATGCATACCCCGGGAGTGCGCCAGGGGTGTAAAGGAGCGTAAGTTTATGTCACTACAGCACAGACGTTTACGCTTCTTGGTATGTGTAAAAGCTCTCCTAACAACTAACGTGTTTTATTTTGACCCAACACGGTAGACGTGGAAGTTCAGAAACGTGTCACACTCAAACTCTGCTACACAGAAGTAAAATATTTTAATTATTATTAATCAAAAGTTTGATTCAATTATAAAGGTTATTTTTCTTCTCTTTTTAGTTGAGAAATGCTCTCAACAAACTAGAGAACATCTACCAGTGCACGACGGATGTTTGCACTTTCCGAAGAATTTGCAAGCAAGGTGACATCGTGAGTAAATTTTGAATATCTAAACAGACCACATTTTACCACAAATCGTAGTTTTACATACGCAAATAAAACTTTTGTTTTTGTTTTCTATTTTTAGGAAGACATTCTGAAGAAATACGTAAAGGTGAGACCTTATCTGTTTTAGTTTTGTCGATGATATAGGTTGAATTAAAACTGTGGATTGGGCTAGTTGGTTCATCGTGATCTGTAGGACTTAAAAGTGCATACAAAGCAACCGAAAAACAAAAAAACCTAAATCATGGACTGGCGCTAGTGCCAGTCCGTGTTGTATATGTCTCTTCTTGGTCCGTGTTTTTGGGGGCTTTTAGGTCCTCCAGATATTATAGGCTTTCGCTTATATATACCGGAGCGATTGCAGTTATAACTAACTCGCGTTTACGGCGATGCCACATGTCGGTACCAATAACTTTTCCTTGCTTAAAAAATTACGCAGCCCAATTAAACATTCTTGACTCAGGTACTATCGTGGACACTGTTAGCTATAACACGGCAGCGGCGGCCACCCCGTACCCCCAGCGCCTCATAGCAGGCGCCGTCCGAAACCCCACGCATGCGCCGTGTGGCGGACTCGCTCTTCCCGCCTGCGAGCACACCCTCGCTTTGTCGTCTGCTAGGCACGGAGCAGATGACGCCACAGCGCTTGCCAATTTTCCCTGAACAGGGTTCAGCAAACCACCGCGTAAGTGGTGTCCGCGGTTGATTCCCTGACTCCGCTGGCTAAGGATAATCATCGCCACTAATTGTAATATCACGGTAGACTACTTTTTTTTTTTTTTTTATGGGACAAACTTGCAATTATACTCCGTTTCACTTTAGGTCTAAGCGCAGCGGATGCTACGAGACGATAGGGCCAACCAAAAGCGACAAAAACTCACTTTTTGCACCTTATTGGGTCCCCCGGTGATGCACTCCGTGACATTGCACCTTTGCCGCTATTTGATTGGCTCTGTCGTTTTGTAGCGTACGCTGCATTTGGACTTTAGGTGAAACGGAGTATAAGTCTATTTCTGTATCACACCTGCTGCGCTCATACTGGTTTGCGAGCGCATATTGTGAAAGATGCATTGCGAAATCCTGTTTCTGAAAAAGCAAAAAAAAAACAAAAAACGTAGACGGGATTAATGCCCTAATGACTCTGTAATCTCCCCCAATCAAAATCGCCGGTTTAAAATGA
The DNA here is from genome assembly GCF_016920785.2 of Ixodes scapularis. NCBI lineage: Eukaryota > Metazoa > Arthropoda > Arachnida > Ixodida > Ixodidae > Ixodes > Ixodes scapularis. The sequence goes on from NW_024609868.1 coordinate 75,414,527, forward strand.
GTTCGAGACCAGTTCGCTAGGGCCAGGGTACCAGACGAGCAGCACTGTGGCATCGCCTGCTCTGCGTCTAGAAGACGACAAAGCGAGGGTGTGCTCGCAAACGGGAAGAGCGAGTCCGCCACACGGCGCATGCGCGGAGTTTCGGACGGCGCTTGCTATGAGGCGCTGGGGGTACGGGACGGCCGCCGCTGCGGTGTTATAGCTAACAGTGTCCACGATAGTACCTCCCGTTTTCTTCCGAGCTTTCAGAACATATCGTATCTACGGAATTTCACAATTAAGATTGAGACGCATTCCTCTCTAACATCGTAAGCTCCCAAACGGAGCTTAAACTTGGACCGAATCTAAACCGAATTATATTTTTGGCGTCAAAATCCCTTTTTAGCCTCTCTTGTCTAGCATCTAGAGAGGCAGCCGGTTGCGTTACTATACTCTCGGAACTTCAGGACATTTTAATGTCATCAGGACGCGCGTTTCACTTACACACATTCTAAGCCCTCTTTGGAAGGAGATTTTTGTCCTAAAAAGGGGCCGATGTTCATCATGCAAACATTAAGCCGCGATATCAAAGACAAAGGATTGAGAGCTTAGCTATAGCAGTCATTTTGTTTGCGCGAACGGTTGCGCGAAAAAGAAAAACAGGACCTCTAAAGACATGAGTTCTACCCTTCCTATAACACGGCATATACAATCAGCGACAGCTTAGCTTAAGAAACGTGGGGGGGGGGGGGGGGGGGGGGGGGAGTGGGGGGGGGGGGGGGGGTTGGAGCTCCTTGCATCTTATTATCGCTCTGCAGGTGGTGACACGGTGGCATCGGTCGATAAGATTACGGAAAAACTAATCATAAAGCGAAAATAATGGGCATATAATGGGTCCCACCTTACGTTTCCCTTGCTGTCAGTGGCCGTATCAGTATGCTACCTGGAAGGCGTCTCCGACTGGTGTGTTTTAGCGTCCTATATCCCGCCCGTACATCAAAAGTGATCCCTCAAGTGACAACAAATGACGTCACAGAAGCCGGAGTGTCAAGCTGTCGAATGTCGCGATCCTGGCGGTTGGTCAGAGAAATGGTGGCGAAAAGCACGAGCGAATATGAGTGCCGCTGTCGTCGCGGCGTCTCAAATCCTGGCTGCCGAAACTTCCGCGGATCGCCAAACTGGAGAGCGACATGGAGCAGAACAGGCACCTGCCACACACACACTGCTGCTAATGGAACACCCGCGGGATCGCTACCGGTGACACCGGCTGTGTTCCAAAAATTACTCGATCCGACTCCGGCGTAAAGGTTTCGTACCGTGGTGTTCCAAAACTTGCTCGAGCTTACTCGATGACGTCAGAACTCGCGTTTCAAAAGCGGGTTGTTAACTCTGGAGTATAACTACTCACGCTACCCTCCTCGATCGGGGGTACACTCTAAAAATGGTCACGCAGAGCAAGCGTGACGCAAAGAGATTTTTTGCACGCTTCTTCTAAGCGTGGTGCTTTTCAACGCTTAGAATTCACGCTCCCGAAGCGTGAACTGCGCACAGGTTTAACGCTTGCCACGTACACATCCTCTGCTTCACCCATATTCTGGGTGTTCGTCGATTCCGAACCGTAAACTTTCAACACGGGAGACCGACGCAGAGGCGGGACTTAAGGCAAAATATGCTTTTGAATTTTTTGCGACAGCAATGCAACACTTGGAATAACAAGCTCACCTGTGTAGTGCAGTGTCAACAGCCGAGAACAAACTCGCCCGACTACCTCAACTATGCCCCAACATGCACGGCTCATTCCTTCACCTTTCCGAATAAACAGCATTTGTTTCAATTCCGCGCTCAATCACAAGCAGCAAAAACTGTTTCCTAGATGTGGCAGTTATGCTGAAAAGCACATCGGTTCTAGAAAAGCAACACGGTGGAGGTTGTGCTACTTGATACTTGCGCTTTCACAACAAAAGAAAACAACAGCGGATTAAGACAGTAACAGGGAACAACCGAAAACAGGGTTCTTACCCAAATATTTCTGTCTTCCATGAATAGCTGGCGAATGGCCGCAGTAAAGGCACCAGCCGAATGGGAAGCCCTTTCCGTGGCTGGCATTCAGGTCCATCTCCCGCATGAAATCGGGGCACTCGCACTCGCTATGTTTGCAGCGACCCCGCGGCACTCCACGCACGTCAAGTGTGATAAACAGGGCACACTGTGTCCGAACTCACGCGCCGTCTCCTGCTAAATCTTGCAAGTCGCAGTCAGTCAAGCTGGTCCAGCCACCAGCCCCAGCCACAAACAAGGCGTGTCGGGAACTGACTGAGCGAGCCAGGGAGCAACGGGAACAGCGCAACGGCCACAACGGCTTTCTCGCTTTTCCCGCCAAAAAAGAGGACGCACGCGCCCTCTGTGCTTCCAGAAGAAAAAACTCACATCAACAAAAAATCAACAAAAAAGCACGCGCAAGTGCATTTCAGGAGCGTCAACCCATACGGATATATATTAATGTGACGATGAATGGAGGCGCGCGCGTTTCTCCGAAAATCTAAGCGTGTGTTTCGCGGTCGTCACGCTAACGCTGTTGATCACGTCCAAAAAAAAAAAAAAAATAAAGGCCGAGCGGGATTCCTCGGACTGCTCTAACGCTTGGACACAGAAAACAAACGCTTATTCTTGGTCACGTGGTGCTTAAAACGTCATTCCCGTCGTATTGACGTCGGTTCCAGGCTTGAAAGTCGCGGTTAGCGTGAGGTTCAGCGTGACAGTTTTAGAGTGTAACGTCGGATAAAGTCGAGTAAATACTTTACGTCATCTGTTCATCGCCAGCTTTCTCCGCGCACAGCCGTCAAAGCTCGCTTGCTCCGTTGGCTTTGGTGCCGGACGTTCCGAATGACAACAGATCAGGTGCATATTTAGGTGTGGTTATTGCGATTTGCTGTTTTCAACGCAGGAATTCACTGCATTACATCCAGAATGTGCACCCTTCCTGGGAAGGTATACTTGTTGTTATTATCAGAGTGCGAGCGTAAAGAGGACCTTCTCCGCATCCTGTCCTCGGCGTTGGAGGGAATACCGGATTCTCACTTTCAAGGCTAAAAATGTTCGAACGCAGTAAATGATGAGGTAGTATTTTGAAGCGTGAGCTACACTGACCGAGGTTGAGCATTTTCGCGTGGCTCCCAAAGAACCGTGCTGCGCAAGCGCTAGGAGCAGTGACGTCACACGGCGCACAGCTGGCGCGCCGGAGCCGCCGCCGCCGCGCGCGCCTGGCCGGTCTGCGCTTTTCAGAGGAGTGACGTCATAGCCGCGGCAGACGCACTGGCGCCGCCGCGTGCCCAGCTGTGCACCTCCGTTGCGCAGTAGCCATGCCTGACGCTGCACCGGAGCCGCTTGATAGCATCTCTCATTTTGTGCGCATAAGCTCACGCTACGTGTATCCTGGCATAGCCGAGCTAAGCCACCGGAATTTTTTTTTTGTTTCCCCCGGAGTGTGTTTACTGAGAAGATGACGCTTGTAAAGCAGTAAAGGCTTCGAAGATTTCATTGTGATCATACTCGCGTCAAGGCGAACGTAAGTTACATATCATTCTTGAGAAAGCACCCTTCGCTGTACCACTGCACCGTCTGGAAGCAATTTTTGCAAAACATAATCGGTGCAAATTACAATGCGTGGAGTATATGTGTTTAGGGCACCTCGACTAGAATTACTGTGATCGCGCTGATTAATAAAAACAATTTTTTGATATCTAACTCTAAGGAGTAAATAATTTTAATCTCATTATACAGCTGAAAAGGAAGGTGAGTAAAGGAAGCTGGTGGATCCACCTCAGAAGACACCGCGTCGTCATTGATATTATCGTCTCTTCGAGTGCTTTCTCCACGATCAAAAGGGTCGTCTTCTATTTTCTGCCATCGCTCCTGTGTTTTCTTTTTACCGTAGACCAAGACGAAGCCGATCCGCCTAGTATCCAGGTGATTATCCCGGCCGTTTCAAGATCGAATGACGATGCCGAAACATATGCTTCGGCATCGTCATTCGCTGAGCTGCCTCCGTAAGTTGCGGTGATTGGCTCTTCGAGGTGTTGTGCGGGAAAGTAGATTCACGGGCATTTTTTAGAGTGCAGGGTAGGAGTTGAGATAATGATATCAATAATAATAATTCATTTATTTCCATCTACATCGATGGTGGAGCTCAAAGGAAAAAGCTGTGAAATACAGCTTGACAAGGGCCTCAACCCCCTACATAGGCACAACAGCAGAGGTGCAGGAAAAAATGCTACTTCATGCGAAAGTACTAAACGGGTGGATAATATACACACGCAACACACAAATAAAAAAAAAAGATTGAATAATCCTGGAAATATTAAAAAAAAAACGCCAGATCACTGGTATTTTACCTATCTAGGTTTACAAAATATTCTCTAAGTTGCTTAAGTGACATCCTAATTAGATCCAACTCACTAGCATCAAACTGCTTGAGCAATTTAAGCAGCGTATATCTAATCACCGGAGAGTCGTAATTTGTCCTCCGCGCTACCATTTCCCAATGTTCTGCGTGACGAGTGGAGTAAACCGGTTCCTTTACAAATAGATGTCGTAATAAAACGCGTGTTTCTGAAGCTTTTCAATTTCAATGTATTATTAAGTCTATAGTTGTATAAATTGTATATATTAACAACGCGGAGAGCCGTAAACAGACCAGCTGTATGAGAGTCAAACGAGACTCCACCGATAGACCTCAACACGTATTTTCTGAAGATTGAATAATGTAGCTGAGCCCCAGACGAGATGGCTGTAATTTAAGCGACGTCATAGCGCCGAACTCTGATTGTAAGGATCGTGGGTGGCCGTAAATGCAAGCTGTCTTTGTTCATATACTCACTGTTTAAACGCGTTCTAACGCTGGGCACCGGCATCAAAGGTTCGAACGTAAGAACATTGCCCGAGGGGCAGACGAAACTCTTCGCTCAAATTGCAAGGGAGACCGTAGCTAGAGACGATGGCAGCTAGCCTTTTCCGTCTACCTACTATCCTTCCAACCAACACCGACGCTCCGATATCACGGCACCATCTCCCCCCCCCCCCCCCCCCTCGTCTCCCTCAGTTTCTCCACGCATAGTCAGTGACAGTTAAAGAAAGGCAGGTCGCGACGTATCCCGGGCTTCTTAATTATCCCCCGGCAGCCAATGAGATAATGGCGAGGCCCGACAAGTCTTGCGAAAAAGCAATCACTAAGAAATCACCGATCGGTCTGTATGTTCCCCCCCCCCCCCCCCCCCCCCGCCATCGTTCTTTGCCCTCTGTACTTATGGCGCTGTTCTTTTCTTCGTAACTATGCATAACCAACTCGCCTAATTTTCAACGGTACTTAGCAAGAAGCTTAACAAGCCGCGCCCCGCGATTCTCAAGCTGCCAGTGACACGATTATAAGACTGGTGTCACAAGTCGCGTAATATAACGAGTATTTGAAGTCTCAATAAAGCTCGAGTGGTGAGGGGCTTTCAAAAGCCTTTACAAAAGTAAAAGGAAAACAATAAGATATTTTTGCTGACAAGATGTCACGCTTGCTTCGCTGTGCCTCCTCGGGGAATGTAAACGAAGCGAACCCTGCTTTACTTCAACAGAGTAAAGTTTGTGAGAGTATCGAGACCCGTATCTTTATCTTTGCTACTGGCGAGGTAGCCGCGCAAGAAGTCTCACTGTACCTTCTTGACTGCTACGTCCTTGTTCTTTCAGCCCCGACCCCTGAACGACTTCTGGGCTATCGCTAAGAAATGCTCCGGCACCCTGCCTCCAAAAAAGGTGTGGCGTGAGCCTCTTTTGAACTTCCCCTTTCTGTAAGCGGGGTACGCACGCGCGCGCCATGGGGCCCGAAGCTTGTGCAGAGCCACGAGTGAATAAACATTCTTTTTGGTTTACCGTGACACGGAGTCAGTCGCATTTCTTTTGGGTGCCACCGAGCACCGATACATGGTGTCAGAAGTGGGATCCCACCGCCTCTGAAGCTTTGGGCGTCGCCTTGTGGTTGCGGACCACACCGAGTCATGGATCGGGCAAATGTCACCGGACTCTCCCTCAGGCCGCCCTTCTACTTTGGGAACGCTTTGTAGTGGCCGGCGTGGATCGCCGAGTTAGAGGATTTCCGTCATGCAACGGGACTGGTAGCACAGAACGAGGAAACCGAGGTACGAACGCTTCTCTACGTCATGGGTCGCCCAGGCTAGGCAAACTTTCAACACCTTCGGGTTATCTGACGCCGACGCCAAGAAGTACGACACCGTGAAAGCGAGATTCGACGGTCACTTCATTCAAGTCAGGAACGTAGTATACGAGTCTGGAAGTTTTAACAGACGGGAGCAGGGGCCCACTGAAACATTGGACCAAACGTAACCGTGCTCTACAACATGGCGGACCGATGCGACTACGGAAGCCTGCGTGACCAAATGATTTGTGACCCTTTCTTGGGCAGCGAGACAAGTCACTCTCGGAAGCTTCCCAGTTGGACACTGCGCTCACTCTAACTTCCGCGCTTGCCAAGGCTCGACAGAAAGAGTCTGTTCACAGGCAGCAGCAGTTGTTGAGAGATACTGAAGCGCAAGCGCCTGTCAAGACTGAACACGCCGACTTGGACGCAGTGGCGAAAGGCTCGTCGTCTAAGCGTCGCAGCGCTCCATCTTCATCGAATGCGAAGCGAACCTCACAATCAAAACAACCAAGCTCCACGTGCGATATTGCGGAGGATTGCGTCACGCTCGTCCTGAGTGCCCTGCGCGAGCCGAAAAGTGCGCTCGATGCAAGACCAAGGGTCATCACGCACGTGTCTTCAAAAAGATGCCAGGAGGAACCAACTCAGTGGAACAGAATCCAACACCGGCAATTTTTCTCGGCGCCGTCGACGAGTTCGGTAGACGTCCAGACCCCAAGTTCGCGGCGACAACCGTGAACAACGTTTCACTGACTGCGAAGATCGACACCGGTGCAGAGGTCTCAGCGATCCCAAACACATTTTCGGAAATACCGTCTTCTGGCCGGCGCTCAGCAGAAGAGGTCCTTTCGGGGCCCAGTGGGCATGCCCTGAAGGTGTTGGAGAAGGTTGATGCTGTCATGAGGTGGAAGGACAATTCCACAAGGCATGAGGTTTACGTCGTACAACAACTTCTCACTGCCCTTCTTGGATTGCCTGCCATACAAAACGCAGAACCCGTCAAGTTTTTCTGCAGCACCGAACGCCTCGAGGAGCGCTTTGCTCGACTCTTCTGCGGCCTTGTGACACTTCCAGGAGAGTACACCATCCGACTAGACCCAGCGGCGGTGCCTTACTCGCTGGGCGTCGCACGTCGCGTGCCGATTCCTCTGAGAGATGCAGTAGTTCAAGAACTCAGAAAGATGGTGTATCTGGGCGTCATTCGCCCAGCTGAAGGTGTCACCGACTGATGTGCTGGGATTGTTCCAGTCCTGAAGCCTTCCGGAGACGTAAGGATCTGCATCGACTTCACTCACCTCAACGCCTCAGTCCGACGAGAGCGCTATGTCCTTCCAACTGTGGAAGAATCTCTTGGTCAGCTGGGGGCGACAGCAGTGTTTTCGAAGTTGGATGCTAATTCCGTCTTCCATCAAATCCGTCTCAATCCCTCGTGCCAAGAGCTGACCACATTCATCACCCCCATTTGGCCGTTTTTGCTTCACACGACTACCTTGTGAGATAATATCAGCTCCGGAATACTTCCAAAAACGCATGTCGGAGATCTTGAGTGTACTGCCCGGAGTGCTCAACCTCATAGATGATGTACTTGTCTTCGGCAAGGACCAAGCTGAGCATGATGCAAATCTGCACAAGACTCTCAAGCGCCTAGAGCAAACTGGAGTCACCCTCAACAGAGCCAAGTGTGTCTTCAAAACAAGGGAAGTTACCTTCCTTGGATGTATTATATTCCGCCAAGGTGTTCGACCGGACCTAGCAAAGGTCAAGGCAATCAGAGATCTTCCGGCTCCAGAGCATCCTGCCGGAGTCCGTCGGATCCTTGGATTGGCGAACCATCTGGCACGGTTTCTTCCGAACTTGGCACAAATTACGGCGCCGCTCAGAGACCTGCTTCGAAAAACGTCGGAGTGGACCTGGGGTCCTCTACAAGCAGCCACTCGGCAAAGCGTCAAGGGTCTCCTGTGTTCAGATTGTTGCATGGCTCACTACAATCCGTCGTATCCCACAATACTCTCGGCGGATGCGTCTTCACAGGGATTAGGAGCAGTCTTGCTTCAGGTTCAGCCCGATAGGAAGGAAAGAGCTGTGGCGTTCTCTTCACGGTCCCTTACTCCGACTGAAACCCGATACGCTCAGGTGGAAAAAGAAGTATTGGCTTTGACTTGGGGAGCAAAGCGGTTTCAAAAATTTTTGCGGGGCCTAGCGGCAACATTCCAGACCGATCATCAACCTTTGCTGACGCTCTTGGGAAAGTCGGCACTGGGTGTGCTCCCTCCTCGTATACAGCGCTTCCGCATGCGTCTGATGCGGTTCAGCTAAAGAATGCAGTATGTTCTTGCATCGCGACGGCTGATACTCTATCAAGGGCTCCGGTAAGTGAGAAGGAGTCATCGGAGACACTGACCTGCGCTGGGGTTCAGTCATTCACTGTTGGAGCAGTGATGGGACTCCGAAGCAGCACTCTGCATCCAGTGAAAGAAGCCGAGGAGAAAGACAAAGTTTGCCAGATGCTTCGGGAGTACTGCATAAACGGATGGCCATCAAAGTCAAGACTTCCTCTCGATGTTTCGCCGTTTTGGCAGTACAGAGGAAGCCTGTCCCACTGCGAACGCTTTCTGCTCTACGGAACCCACCTCCTTACTCCTGGTTCCCTAAGGAAGGAGATGCAGAAACGACGCCAAGAAAGACATCAGGGAATTAGACGGTAAAGGCCGCGCGCGAAAGAAGCTGTCTGGTGGCCAGGCCTGTCTTCCGAGCTGAGAAGAGTTGTCAATAACTGCGTTGTGTGCACAAAGGTACGTCAACAAAACGCCGAGCCTCTCATGCAGTGCCGGATTAAGGCATTTGGGGGCCCTGGGCTTAGGCTGTTATGAGACCTCTGCCTATAATAACGGTGGGGGTGATGATGGTGGTGGTGGAGGTAACGATGACGACGGGAATATGTATATCTTTTAGCTTGTTAAATCTAGATATGTTTCATCGTATGATTATTGTCGAGCCTTGTTTAGATCCGTAGATTCAATGGAATTCAAGTTTTCCTTGCTGTCATTGAGCGGATGTGATTGTTTAGAAGCTACTTCGCATATAATCAACTCCTCTAGCAATTTACAATATATTAATTTTAAGACACAAAACTGAAATCAAATAAACATTGCGAAAAATATTAGGATTTATCGTTCACATCCAGCAACTTAACCACAAAAACAACAACAAAAACACTAAATTGCTTCAGTTTAAAATGTTGACTCTGTTCATGAATTTGTTTGACTAGAATTACAGCTAGATTCATAGACTACATGCCTGGGCCAGTTTACACAAATTGGTCGCGATGTCGACTTGTAGCACAGGTGACCCTCTTGCTAACATGTCGAGTGACATCATTAATCACACATGAGTTGAGTTATGCAGCAACCGAAAAGGTACCTGCGAAATTCCCATTCTAATTTCACTTCCCCTAAACTAAATGGCATGCCTCGCAAATCGACAACTGCCACAAAAATCTAGAGCCCTTATTCTTGTTATTGTTCCAAATTATTGGAAGTGTTTTAACTTCTAACTCTAACTAGCCCTGTGTTAATTAAAACTGATGTGAACAGTGAAGGAAGTGACATAGGCAAGAAAGAAATTTCGTTGTTTGAAGCAGTCTTTATCGGGATCAAACTACTTCGTAAACGCTCTTCTAATAACAGAACCCTCGTTTCGCAAACAAACACAGACTTCCACATTTAAAGCATAGGAGAAACTGCGTGCGATTCTAAGACATCGACCGCTGTCGTTCGGGCACATTTACATTTAAAGAATTTATCATGAGAATCGCGAAGATGTTTTCTTTTTGTATCTACAGGCTGTCTTTTTGAATGGGGAAAATGTTTCGCATCAGATTTAGTACTAATCTTGTTCTTTTTAAATACTATAATTTATACCTCGGCGGCCATTTTCTTCTGTGACTTAACGTTAAAAAAATAAGAGGTCATACCTCAGAGGTTGGTGAAACCATTGCAGTATTCGCATCAGTCGCTGGAAGGAAGAATGTTCAGTCGCACTGGCAGACCATATTCCCAACTGGGCGGCGGAGAAAAGCTCACCGGAGAAAAGCTCACCGGAGAAAAGCTCACCGGAGATAAGCTCACCGGAGAAAAGCTCACCGCAAAACCGGCAGATGCGGAGAAAAGCTCACCGATTTTTTTTTTAACTTATCGGATTCTGCGTCAAACTTGGCAATTTAACACAATTCGCAATCGCCACCTCATTTTAAAAAAAAATGTCCCCTTTCTTGTAATATTTTTGAAGGTCATTGGGCATATTCACTGATTCCTCAGGAATTCTTAATCACCCCTTCTGTATATTAACGAAGCCGCAAAAATGATATCAAAACATCGTACACCGGTAAAAAAGACAACAATTTATTAACAACTGAGGGTGCGCCGTCGGCAGCTCTCTAAAATAAAGAGGTTTGTTCTTTGTGAGCTAATATGAATAGCGGTGCGGTGAACCGTTTCAGCTCCAAATATTCTGTAGTGCCTAATAGTTAAATAGGTATTTGTTGATGCAATCAGTGTCGGCTACGCTGTTTTCTTTCTGTTAATTTCACTAAGAAAACTTTAGTTGCGAGAACAGCTTCGTCCTGTCGTGTTCGTTGTCTTCACTCCGTCGTCGTCGTTTGAGCGGTTTTCATCATGCATAACGTTCACCAACTCGCCCTACTCGCTACCCTACAGAAGCCTACTTCTTATATAGGTCACGATATAGGGCATGTAGGGCACTATATGCCCTATATCGTGATAGTGCCCTATATATAGGGCACTATCACTAAAGGCAACGTGCGGACACACCAGCACGATCGGCTAGAAAACGTGCATGTCCGTGGAGGAAAGAAGCCTGGATATCCTACTGACTGTTTTATCCTGTTTTCAAAGGTCAATAAAAGCTTCAAAGAGAATTTTAGGCACCGCGTTGTTGCGCATGCACTTTCCGATTTTCGGTGTTTGCAGTTTTGATTTTTAGGTTTTAGGGAGACATAAGTTTTCGAACTTTTTCACGTTATTCAAGTTCATAGAATTTTCAGTTAGATTTTAGTTGCCGAGAAAGTAAGCCGTAGAAAACACTGGCCCGCCATTATTAATTTGGAAGCAATATACTTAATAAGCTTGGCAAATAATACAAAAAAGGACATTTTCTTTTTGACAAAGCTGACTAACTTTAATGATAATAAATTGATACATGTTACGCATGATCCAAAAGCCTCCATATAAAAAGAAAAAAAAATGGGTGAGCTTTTCTCCGCATACGCCGGTTTTGCGGTGAGCTTTTCTCCGGTGAGCTTATCTCCGGTGAGCTTTTCTCCGGTGAGCTTTTCTCCGGGATTCATATCAACTCTAGAGCGCTTCCTTGCAGTCAGTACCCATCGAAAACTGTTGAGGGATGTCTTAAGAGCCGGCTCCTTGGAACGCCTTTTTGTTGGTGGCTATACACCTTTCCGAAAAATACTCGACCCCAGGGGCAACAAACCGTTTTCGAGCCCAGTCACTGAGTTTGAGGCTAGACTCTCACCGCCGTCCCTCCTAACCCTAACCGAGTGGACTGTGATTTCAATAGGCGCAGCCCGCGTAAGCGCAGTTTCAAACGCTGCTGGCGGCTAAATTCTCGTCTTCTCCCGCTATATTTTGTGTTTCATGGTACATGTATTTTCCCGAGGATATTGAGAAAGCATTGTGCCACATTTGAAAAAAAAAAAAGCATCAAAACAAACTGTACACTATTTTTGTTGGGTACGCGCGCAACAGAACGAATGCGACTGGAATGTATAGTTTTAGTTATTTGTGTTTTTCTTACGGTAAGTTTTGACGGCGCCGCGGGATTCGCCGCATGTGAAACGACAAAGAGCTTTGCTGTCAAAAATAAATTACACCAGAAGAGGGCCGAAAGGCATGCATTTTTCACGCTCACAATTTACGTGTTTACCGATGGACAGGACACGGACGTACAATTGAGGAAGTGTTAACATTCAAACAATATATCGTGCGTACCACACGATGCAGCGTTATCCGAAAAAAAAATATTTACTTGAGAAAGATCTCAAATAACAGTCACAGTCGACGACAGTCACATCTTGACGATCGGACGGAATCCGAGATGACTTCGTTTTGGGGCACGTTTTGAGGAGAGCTTCCTTTGTTCGCAACCGCACTAAGGCAAAGAAACAAACGCGACTGGCCCGTTTCTCACCCCAACCCGGACAACTATTTTTGGAGATGACTGAGGATTCTACGCGGATTATCTCTGGGAGGGGGGAGAACAATGTTCGCAAAATCGCGTCGTGGGTCGTTCGACGTCCTTCACCTCCTTCGTTTCCCGTGAATGTCGAGCAGAACAGCTTGAATGGCAGGCGCTTACCAGCCTTATTCCTCACAATGAAAGATAACATAAAAAAGGTACGCAGCATGTATAAAAAAATGAAATGGGAACTTTCAAGAGGGGCGGGAAAACGTCGAATGCAAAACCGCAAAAATGTAGGTAGAGAACCGCGCTGAGCAGGTCTTCACAGTCCCAGAGAGTGGCATAAAATTTTCTTGCTGATAGAGGGCGCGAGAGTCGCACCAGCCGCATCAGCATTAGCAACATGGCGGCGGCCTAGGAGCGTTTTTTGGAAAGGTGTATAGAGACGGTGTCCAGAAGATTTACGGGCGCCTTTTCGCTTGTTCCACACTTATCGCTCTGAAATGGACTCCATATGGAGTTTCGCGAAAAGGTTTAAAACAACATGTGTGAACCATCTGCGTTGCTTGCTTAACGCTTGCTTAACTTCCTGCCCACAATTTTCCGTAGAACACGCTAATGGGGCCCCAGTACAAAAGAAAGCTTCATAACCGTCCTTCCATCAAGCTCCAAATAAATAAATAAAAAATCTAACGAGGGGCATGGGAGGCCGTGTTAAATTTTGTTGTTCTGGCACGCTGTTGCACACCGATCTCACAAACGCCAGCTGATCTAGAGACGGGAACTTTATGGCATCCTTGTTTCCTTGCTGAGGAAAAGAGAACGAGAAGGCCATTGCGCCAGAGGCCCTTCGGGGTGTTTCTTCTGCTTTCTGCCTAAACTTTCTTAAACAATAAAAGAAAAAGACTAACATTTTTAAATTTTCAGGGGCCAGCATGGGGCCCCCTGACAGCCTGGGGCCCAGGGCTGCAGCCCCCTTAGCCCGTACCTTAATCCGGCCCTGCTCTCATGCCAAGGGTAACGCCATCTCTGTCATGGCAAATGGTTGGGCTGGACTTGTTTCATCTGCAAGGCAAGGAGTATTTGCTCTGCGTTGACAATAGGTCTCGCTTTCCCGAGATCTCTTATCTACCGTAAACAAAAGCTGAGGCTGTCATCGAACGCCTGAAGAGCATATTCGCCCGTCATGGAATACCTGCAACGGTAGTAAGCGACAATAGACCACACTTCTCCTGTGATGCTTCCGCAGAGTTTGCCCGGAACTACGGTTTCCAGCACACTACCAGCAGCCCTCGTCATCCTCAGGCGAATGAAGAGGCCGAGCGCACCGTGCAGACTATGAAAAATCTGCTTGAGAAAGCAGAGGACCCGTACCTTGCTCTACTTCTGTACCGGGATACCCCGGGTCCGACAGGGCGGAGTCCAGCCGAACTCCTCATGGGGCGACGTCTGCGGACACGGGTCCCGGTGTATACAGCTCTTCTGACCCCCGGCCAAGTCAACAACTACGTTGTGACTAGACGCGACCGTCAAGTCAAACAGCACCAACGGGCACACTTCAACCGCCGACATGCAGCTCGACGGCTACCCAAACTGAGTCCCGGATCGACTGTGTGGGTGAAGGACCTCAAGTGCCCAGGGGAGGTCCTCCGTCAAGCGGACACGCCCAGGCCTTACTGGGTCAGAACTACAAGAAGTGACGTCCGTAGCAACCGAAGAGCCCTCAAGCGAATTCCGGCTCATTCTGGTCAACGCAACGAGCTGGTATTGTGGCCAGCCAACACTACCGCTCCTGACGGGTCTCCCCTACTCGGAAAGGACGTCACGGAGCAGCCGCCTACACTGCAGCAGGCTTCGCAGTCGCAGTCATCGACGCAGGACTGCAGAGTCCCTGTGGCAGTACCAAGGGCTGGAAGAAAAGTGTTTGCCCGTAGTGGCTTGGTGAAGAACTACGGACTACTCGAAACTCTTATTTATCCCCAGAGGGGAATGTGGCATGAGCCTCTTTTGAACTTCCCGCTTTCTATAAGCGAGGCACGTACGCGCGTGCCGTGGGGTCCGTGGCTTGTGCATGGCCACGAGTGAATAAACGTTCTTTTTGGTTTGCCATGACACGGAGTCAAGGCTCGTTCACACAGACCTGTCTTCCTACGTTACGCTATGAAAAGTCACCGGAAAATCTGTGCTTCGTATTAAGCGTGACCACCAATTCAAGGAGAGAGCCTGGCACGCGACATTCGAGACACGAATGTTTTGGTGACTTAGACGTAACGTTAGAAAACGGTGCTGTGTGAAAAGTTGAACCGAGCTGAACTCCTTACGTTACGTTACGACGAGCCTAGCGCGTCGTAACGCTACGACGCGCTAGGACGTTACACCGTCCTAGCGCGTCGTCACCGAAACATTCGTGTCTCAAATGTCACGTGCCAGGCTATCTCCTTGAATTGGTAACCACGCTTAATACAAAGCACAGATATCCCTGTGCCTTTTCGTAACGTAACGCAAGAAATCGGGTGTGTGTGAACAAGGCCTTTAGTCGCATTTCTTTCGGGTGCCACCGAGCACCGATGCAAAAGGCACCGGAAATGTACTAGGATCTGAGACCGGCATGTCGCTGTTTTCAAGAGCCCCGCTTTGTATGCCCTAGCTCGAGTGCGTGCTTCCTTCAAAAAGTCGTATAAAACATTTCTGAAGAGGTCGCTGTTCATGTAAAGTGTTTCTTTCGCGTCATATGTTGTTGAAGGGGATAGAATGTGGGAAGGAGGGTCTCCGAAAAAGCGATGCTGTAGGCAAATGGAGAGTTCCAGAAAACCATTTGCTTTTATTCAACATTCGTTTCATGCACAGCTCAATGCTTTGGATAAAATCAAATTTATTAACCCGAACTCCTTTTATTTATTCAGAAAGCCCCTTCCAATTGCTTAAGTGAATGAAACTTCTCCGTATACACTGAATGGTTTTTGTGTGTTTTCTTAGACATGCGTGATTACTTGTTACCACCTGATATATTAAGGTATTATGGTCTTCCATCGTTATTGTTTACTACTGGGTGGACCCGATGGCGCGATGGCTCTTTGAAGGGACCGCGTAAATTGGTTTCTTAACATATTGCCATATAATTTAGCCACAAAGGTAAAATTAAATTTATCTCTAGAACCCGAGGGACCTTGGCAGACGCCTACGATCACCAGCTTCTCAATAAAGTTATTTCTCTCCCTCTCTCTCTCTTTTTCGTAAATATATCAGACGATAGGTTCCCAGGCGTAAGATTTGACATTTAACCATAATTTCCATAAGCCTAGCCTAGCTCGTGCAAATCGATAAAATAGCATGGTGAGCATCTGTCGTGCTCATTTAAACAAAATGAAGAGAATATAACACAAAAAAAGCAAACCTAATCTTTTTCTTTTTTGCCTTTAATACGTTTTTTGCTTTGATGACTGATACAGCTACCAACATTTTTATACGTGAATTCGCCAAACATTGCTTTACTGGATCGGCCGACCGAAAGAAAAAAACTATTTTTTTACTTAAGTGAGTCCATATCTTTAGTCTTAAATATTAACGAAATCACCTACGGGTGTGCCAGTTGTGAATTGTAATCGCAGTACGTTAAAAAAGGGTTTATAGGTCCACTTCAAAGGGCCGAAACCCTGCATAAATTCTACCCTACCGAAAAACTCATCTTATCTTCTTTTTTTTTTTTTTTTATTACCAACAACAGAAGAAAAGCAGTGTTCCTACGCTTACATTGTTAGCCACTTTTTAAGTCTTTCTTCTTTTTGTGAACACCAAGCTCTAACAAATTCAAACCTTGTCATTATTCACATCCGTTTATTTCATATGTGAATGAATCTTGTATAATTGTTACAACCTGCGCAGGCGGTATATTTTCTCCTGCCCTTTCTGATCCAACCTGTAAAAAAAGAAATAAAAATACTTGATGATGAAAGAACGAACATGACTACAATGTCAGTATTTGCTTCATGGAATCCCTGATTACACTATTATAGTAGGCAAAAATGCATCCACTTTAAATACACTGGAAGTACTAACTAAATAGACATGCAATAATATATTGTTACGCTTTAGTCTAAGCGTATCTCGCCCCAGGTGTTCCCTTCTATCCTTCCAATCCAAACATCACTCCTTCTTCTGTCACACTATCCCCTCACAAAAAATGAACGACAGTAAGTTCAGTTCAAGCTGAGCAGCCCTCGTACCGAGCAAGGCGGTTTCTGTGAACCACGAGCATGCGCGAACGAGCATTGCGTTTCACGCGGTGTACCACATCGTTCAAGCGCGTGACAACAATGAATGGTCTTTGTCGGTCACGCTGTAGTTTGGGTGAAAGCCCCCGTTTTTGCAGAGGGTTGTAAAGTCACACTTTGTCTCCCGGTTGAAACGTTTCTTGTGTGGTGTGCTCGTCGTATCGTGCCTTCATTCGCTGGAAAACGATAGACAGGAACCCTCGAACGAAGTCGTATGTCCGCTTGAGACGAATCATAAGGTCATCAGGCCACCAACATAAGACGCGGGGTCAGAGGAACGGTCTGGTGATCTTCAGAAAGCGAGGTCGCACGGCATGCGAATGTCCCGTCCAAAAAGAATCATGGCGGGTGTGCACCCGCTGACTTCGTGAACTGCAGTTTGATAGGAGTAGAGGGAGGAACAGAGGGACAGTCGTCTTCATGGTTGTTGACAAACATCGCCAAATGTTGCAGTATGGAGCGATTAAAACGCTCCACGAGCCCATTGGACTGTGGATGCACCGGCGTCGTTCTTGTTTTCGTGATGTTGAACAGTCGACAGACATCTTGAAAGACCTGTGACTCGAAGTTTCGCCCTTGGTCTGAGTGTAATGACAAGAGTGCGCCGTACCGTGATATCCAGTGGGTTACCAAAGCATCTGCCACAACAGGGGCGGTTTGGTCAGTATCTGGTCCATTTTGAGAAATAGTCTACTATGACAAGGAGAAACCTGTTGCCAGTTTGTGTTCGTGGTAGAGGACCAAGAACGTCTATGGCGACCCGTTTAAATGGTGCTCCACTGACGCGTTCCTGCAATGGCGCCTGTACTTTTTTGTGTGGGCCCTTACACGAAGCGCACAGGTCGCACTGACGGCACCACAACTTGACATCGTTGTGGCACTGCAACCAGTAGAAACGCTCACCTGTCTTCTGAAGGATATGGTTAACACCAAAATGGCCCCCTTCGGGACTGCTGTGAAGCTGTCGGAATATCGCGGAATTCGGGTGCTGCAACTAGTTTCCATACGACTCAGTCATAAGTCAGCGATTCCCATCGTCGGTACAGAAGTCCGTCACGTAACTCTAGTGTGTCCCACTGGGCCCAATAGCTTAATGCTGCTGGAGATAGGTGGGATATCTCAGTATGTAGTGGCCGACGGCAATTTGGTTTCCACTGGACGCACAGGCTGACAGCAGGATCATGTAACTGGGACTCTTGTATTTTTTGTGGTGACCACATGCTGTTGGAGATGGTGACAGGGCACAGGGTGCGACTCAGGCCCGAATTACGGCGAATCGTGCTCATGCACTGTCGACAGGAACCCTCACTACATGGACGCCTAGAGAGGGCGTCGGCGTTACTATGGTGTGATCCTGCACGATGTTTAATCTCAAAGTCGTACTGCTGTAGATGTTCTATCCAGCCGGCCAACTTGACCTTCTGCTTCTTTAAAACCAAGAAGTCATGTCAACGCTGCGTGGTCTGTGCGGATTATGAACTTCCTGCCACACAAAAGTGATTGAAATGGAAAAAAACCTTGACAATAGCGAGAAGTTCACGTCTTGTGGCGCAATAGTTTCGTTCTAGCTTTGTGAAGGCTTTGCTGCAGTCGCTAATAATTCGTTCATGGCCTTCCTGTTGTTGAGACAGTACTGCACCTGTCGCGGTATTGCTTGCATATGTGTCAAGAATGAACAGAGCGTTGTCTCTTGGGTAAGCCAGCGCTGGGGGCCACGTTAGCGCACAGTTTAGTGCGTCAAAGGAGTCTTGGCATTCAGTGGACCATTTAAATACCTTGGACTTCTCTGTCAAGGTATATAGAGGCTTGGCGACTCGTGAAGAACCAGAGACGGTGGTACGTCGCCAGGCCGAGGAAGCTCAGAACTTCAGCACCTGATGCTGGAGTTGGCCGGTCGGTGATTGCTGATAACGTCAGTGAATCAGGAGAGACGCTACTGGCTGCAATAACGCGTCCTAGATATCGGGCTTCCCAAGCAAAAAGTGTGCCTTTTTTAGGGGTCAACTTCAGGTATGCGTCTTGAAGTATCTTGAGCAGCAACTCGAGATAAGTCAGGTGTTCGGTGAAGGTCTTTCCAAGGACAACAATGTCGTCTAAATACACAAGGCAAGCGGACCAGGTTAGTCCCTCGAGGACTTTTTCCATTAGACGTTGGAATGTTGCGGGAGCGTTGCATAGCCCAACAGACCGCGAAAAAACAGAAGGCTGTTTTTTCGCGGTCTGATGGATGTACGGGAAATCGCCAGTAGCCGCTCTTGAGATCAAGGGGGGAGAACCAAGTAGATCCTGCGAACGCGTCTAGGGTATCATCTGTCCGTGGTAGTGGAATATAATCTTTCTTTGTGATGTCATTTAGCTTCCTATAATCAACGCAAAATCGAGTTGATCCATCCTTTATTTTTTACCAGGGTGATCGGTGAGGACCAGGGTCCATAGGCTGGCTCAATGACACCTTGTCTGAGCATTTGTTCAACGAGGTCATTCACGTGTAAACGCTTCGCCAGTGGTTGTCTGCGAGGTGCTTGCCAAATGGGGTCTGCATCACCGGTTATGATGCGGTGCGTAGCCAAATTGGTATTTCCTAAGTCAGTGTTGCTACTGGTGAATACTGCCGAAAAACGTGAAAGTAAATTCTGCAGTTGAACAGCGTCATTCTCTTGAAGGCGAGGAGCTGTGGCAGCATAGAGTGGTATAAGGTGAGTTTTGGAGACCAAGAGAACACGGTTAGTGAGTTTAATGGCAGCTCATTCGCATAGCACACAGTGACAGTCACCGAGCCGAGATGAAATGCCTGTGCCCCAACGTGAAGGATCCCTTGAGCAAAGTTGAGCACGCATTTGTGGGTCTTTAAAAAATCCATTCCTAGTATGCAATCGTCAGCGACTTCTGCTATGACCACAGGTAGTGTCGTCTGCAGGCCACCAACTTGGAAGGCAACTTTGGCTTGTCCAAAACTGCAAGGGTAGCGCCAGTTGCAGTTTGAAGACTGGAATTAGGTCCCACAGGCATGGCTGAGAGATGTAACTGGTCGAAGACTGTGGGTCGGACGACTGAGTTTGTCGCTCCGGTATCTATCAATGACCGCACAGGGAGCAAATGCCACTCAAAATACCTAGAACACCTTACTGTTGTTTGACATAAGCCTTCTAAATTATTTCAGAGGTCGCTGTTTTAAGTTTACCGAGTTTGACTTAAAATTTAAGTTCGCTCTCGCTTTGGTTGGCAGTCTATGGAGAGATCGCCATTGTGTTCATGCATGTGGTCAAACAAACTCACTAAGCGAAGTTGCAAATGTTCACAGAGCGTCGACCTTTGGCATAATGACGCAGGAAGGTCTCTGCCTTCGACTGCTGCGCGCCCATCACTGTGTTGCCCTCTCTCTTTACACTCCAAAATCAATCCCGGACCTTTCTGATCGCACCTCGTATATGGCGATAAAGTGGCCATTCAGTGATTTCACGCACTGTAATTAATTTCTTATTTCAAAATCACAACCACAATTTAACGCCTAATACTGTGACGCGAAGTTGTGCCAGTCACGAGTAGTTTAGGCGATCTACCAGACTTCGTGACAACCTTTCGATTCAGGTAACATATGTGTGACTGAGGTAAACAAAAGGATGTTGAGTCTTATAAACTCGACGTTTTGTATGTTAAACTAGATTTTTTCCTACTGTTCAATAAAAATTAAATATTGAAATTTGCTATTTTTGGTACCTGAAAATAAAAGGGAATTGTACGAACAATAAAAAACTATACAGTATAGTTACTCATTTCACGGCGGAAATCATGCATATAGCCAAAACAACGCGGAAATATTATACAAATTTAGCTGTTAAAACCGGTTCAAACCGGTTCGAACAGTTATTTTTTCTCTCCGGAACTGAACCGGAACTGAACCGGAAGACATGAACCCCAACCCGAACCGAATCCGAAGCGAAAAAACATTCGGTTCGGCACTCTGGTAATTACAATCATGCGTATTCGGAGCTCGCGTGAAATCAGTAAACCTGAAGAACCATACCTCGGGAACTATGGTGATATGCAACCAGAAGGGTTGAATTTACAATATAATAAAATAACAACCTTATCTACCAAGTTGGATACTAGGCAAGATCAAACTATGAGACGTATCAGCAGTCCGCATACATAGTCACATGAGCATAGGATTAAAAAATAAGGATTATGATGGATCACATAACCTGCTCACTTCAAATATTGATCCTATTCGCCTCTCATTTGGCATTCCATTATTCACTGACATGGACCGACATCGTTTTGATGTTCTTTTAAGGCTTTCAGGCCCATTCCGCGATTAAACAGTGAGCCAATTAGAATTGTTGTAATACTGAATCTAAATAATACCCGTGCAATAACAAAATACCTCTCTGGTTTATATCTAATGTTAAATATTTTTTTCTGTCCAAGTTTAGTATACCTTTTGTGAATACACGTGACCATGCATAGAGGCATGACGTTTACATGGACCGTGCACTTCAACGCTAGTCGTCCGATGTTTGACGAGCAAATCCGAGCAACACCTATCTGACGTTATCCGCGGAGCTTACATAACAGAAAGGTTGCAAGCATGACACGGACCAGTTTTTCCTACACTTCAAGCCAGAGTTAAATCAGCACAGATCTTGGAGACAAGGCATGATCTGTGCTGAGTGTTGCTTGCTGGGCATAGTGTTGCTTTCAAGAAGTGTTTTAGACCCGCGTAGAAGGTAGTCTGTGCGCTGAAGCTATCATTCTGTCAGCCACCACCTGAAGCGTCATGAAGGCTCTACTGCTCTGCGTGTTTGCCGCCTCCGCGTTCGTTCTGGTGTCGGCCACAACTCCGGATATATGCGGTAGCCTTTCATTTTATTCCCCGTAGTATAATAATTAGTCGTATTTATTAAGGTTAGAGGAAATTTCACTCACTGACTTTTTTATTTACTAATTAAGAGCGTTTAGTATGACCTAGGTGTATGCTCCACTTGAAAAGAACGCTTCTATGGGATGAGCACCAGCAGAAGTACGCACTGGACTTAATGGTTTTTAACTGATAATTGTAAACACCGTGTCTTGCAGTGAGTTTAAACTTGAGGAGATTCCTAAAAGTATAAAAATAACTCCACCTATTGAAGGTTTTTCTTAAGATTATTTTAATTCATATCAATACAGTTTGCTATATCAAATATACTTGTTAAAAATGTTAATCTATCCTATTTAACTTAAAGTTTCATCACTGTATACATCACTATGCTTCATTACTGTTTTCAAACTACTCAGGAATGGACGAAGACACGCTGGGTTTCGAGATGCAGTGCGTTCGTTCCAAGGCATGGCTGATGGTGAGAGAGAGAGAGAGAGAAAGAGTCTTCAGTATCTCCACAAAAACAGGAAAAGGGTTTTGCACGTATTGCTTTATTTTATCTTCTGGCCTAAATGCTTGCTCAATTTAGTACGAGCAAGCTTCAGGCAGGTGGGCTTGGTAACCTTGTGAATTACACTTGCATTTTTCTGAAGCAATCAGTGTTGTTTATCTAAGGATTAAGGACTAGATATATTATCCTTTGAAGAAAGTGAAGTGCATTATGGGTTATGAGGTTAATCACACACCTTCCTCATAGTATGCGCCGAAATGTTATGAAAAATTTATGCCAAAGCACGGAAATGCGCAAGTATGTTAAGCCGTTTATTCGTGTCCAAACCAAATACCAAAGCATGGTCACCTGGTGAAAAAGTAAAAAAAAAACATTTCGTGAAAAAATCACATTTTTCTGGAAATCAACCAAGAAATGTGTCACAAATCCAATGGGTCACTTCAAATATGTCCCGGATGCACTGCGGAAATCTGCATTCACCACGCGTAACGAGATGCAAAAAAAAAAAAAAACATTTCCGAACCCGTCAAGTCCCTACAGGCTTTGTTGTCAAAACGAATGCTTTTGAGAGAACCGGTCGTTTCAAGAAATTGTATGGAAGATATTTTTGTTTTTTACTCAGCCGGCTTTCGACGCTGATAACGAGTGCCACAGGGGTGTATAGGAACTTAGGCTGATGTCACTACAGCACAGACGTTTACGCTTCTTAATTGGTGTAAAAACTCTCCTAACAAGTGACGTGTTTTATTTTGACCCAACACGGTAGACGTGGAAGTTCAGAAACGTCTCACACTCAAACTCTGCTACACGGAAGTAAACCATATTAATTAATAACCGCGTATATTAAAAGTTTGATTCATTTATAAAGGTTTTTTGTCTTCTCTTTTTAGTTGAGAAATGCTCTGAATAGTCTAAAGAACATCTACCAGTGCACGACGGATGTTTGCACTTTCCAAAGAATTTGCAAGCAAGGTGACCTCGTGAGTGAATTTTGAATATCTAAACGCACCGAATTTTACGACAAATCGTAGTTTAACATACGCT
This sequence comes from Ixodes scapularis, assembly GCF_016920785.2. NCBI lineage: Eukaryota > Metazoa > Arthropoda > Arachnida > Ixodida > Ixodidae > Ixodes > Ixodes scapularis. Next base: position 75,437,605 of record NW_024609868.1, read on the forward strand.
AATAAAACTTTTGCTTTTGTTATCTATTTTTAGGAAGACACTCTGAAGAAATACGTAAAGGTGAGATCTTATTTGTTTAAGTTTTGTCGATGATATAGGTTGAATTAAAACTTTGGATTGGGCTAGTTGGTTCTTCATGATCTGTAGGACTTAAAAGCGCATAAAAAACAACCAAAAAACAAAAAACATAAATCACGGACTGCCGCTGGTGCCAGTCCATGTAGTATATGTCTCTTCATAGTTCTTGTTTTTTGGGCTTTTAAGTCCTCCAGATAATATAGGCCCTCGCTTATATATCCCGGAGCAATTGCAATTATAACTAACTCGCGTTTACTGCGATGCCACATGTCGATACCAATAACTTTTTCTTGTTTAAAAACTTACGCACCCCAATTAAACATTCTTCACTCAGATATCTCCCGTTTTCTTCCGAGCTTTCAGAACATATCGTATCTACTGAATTTCACAATTAAGATTGAGACACATTCCTCTCTAACTTCGTAGGCTCCCAAACGGAGCTTAAACTTGGACCAAATCTGAACCGAATGATATTTTTGGCGTCAAAATCCTCTTTTAGCCTCTCTTGTCTAGAATCTAGAGAGGCAGCCGGTTTCATAACTATACTCTCGGAACTATAGAGGACATTTTAAGGTCATTAGGACGCGCGTTTCACTTACAAACATTCTAATTCCCTCTTTGAAAGGAGATTTTTGTCCTAAAAAGGGGGCCGATATTCATCATACAAACATTAAGCCGGATATCAAAGACGAAGGATGGAGAACGTAGCTAGAGCAGTCATTTTGTTTGCGTGAACGGTCACGCGAAAAAGAAAAAAAACAGGGACCTTTAAAGTCATGAGTTCTACTACTCCGATAACACGGCATATACAATCAGCGACAGCTTAGCTTAACAAACGCGGGAGGTTGCGAGCCCCTCGCATCTTATTTTCGCTCTGCAGTCGATGACACGGTGGCATCGGCTGATAAGAATATGAAAAAACTAATCATAACGCAAAAATAATGAGCATAATGGGTCCCACCTTACGTTTCTCTAGCTGTCAGTGGCCGTATCAGTATGGTGCCTAGGGCGCGTCTCCGACTGGTGTGTTTTAGCGTCCTGTATCCCGCCCATATAATAAAAGGGGTCCCCAAGTGGCAACAAATGACGTCACACAAGCCGGAGTGTCCTACTGTCAGATGTCGTGATTCTGGCGGTTGGTCAGAGAAATGCTGGCGAGAAGCACGAGCGAATATGAGTGCCGCTGTCGTTGCGGCGTCTCAAATCATGGCTGCCGAAACTTCCGCGGACTGTCAAAATGGAGAGCGACATGGAGCAGAACAGGCACCTGCCACACACACTGCTGTTAATGGAAAACCCCAGGGATCGCGATCGGTGACACCGGCTGTGTTCCAAAATTTACTCGATCCGACTCCGGAGTTAAGGTTTCGTACCATGGCGTTTCAAAACTTACTCACGCTTACTCGATGACGTCAGAACTCACGTTCCAGAAGCGGGTTGTTTACTCCGGAGTAATTACTCACGCTACCCTCCTCGATCGGGGGGTAACGTGGGATCAAATCGAGTAAATACGTCACGTGATCTGTTCGTCGTCTGCTTTCTGCGCTGACAGCCGTCAAAGCTCGCTTGCTCCGTTGGGTTTGGTGGCGGACGTTCCAAATGACAACGAATGAGGTGCAGATTTATGTGTGGTTATTGCGATCTGCTGTTTTCAACGCAGGAATTCACTGCATTACATCCAGAAGGCACACCCTCGCCGGGAAGGTATACGTGTTGTTATTATCAGAGTGCGAGCGTAAATAGGAGCTTCTCCGCATCCTCGTCCTCGGCGTTGGAGGGAATACCGTATTCTCACGTTCAAGGCTGATGATGTTCAAACGCAGTAAATGATGAGGTAGTATTTTTATTTCCCCCAAAGTGTGCGTAATGAGAGGATAATGACTATAAAGCACTGAAGCCTTCGAAGATTTTATGGTACTCATATTCGCGTCAAAGCGAACGTAAGTTACATACCACTCTTGAGAAAGCACCCTGCGCTGTACCGCTACACCGTGTGGAAGCAATTTCTGCAAAACGTAGTTGGTGCAAATTACAATGCGTGGAATATATGCGTTTAGGGCACCTCGACTAGAATTACAGCGATCACGCTGATTAATAAAAATAATTGCTTGATATCTAACTCTACGGAGTAATTAATTTTGATCTCGATATACAGTTCAAAAGGAAGGTAAGTAAAGGAAGCTGGTGGGTCCACCTCAAAAAACACCGCGTCTTCGAGTGCTTTCTCCATGATCAAAAGGATCGTCTCCTATTTTCTGCCATCGCTCCTGTGTTTTCTTTTTACCGTGGTCCAAGACGAAGCCGATCCGCCTAGTATCCAGGTGATTATCCCGGCTGTTCCAAAATCGAGACGCGAATCGCTTACTCGCGATGTCCCGAGGTATTACCCGCTGACGTAGGAGACAGGTTACTTGGGTAAGATTTGGAACATAGCCACCATCACACTTTTATGACGTCATCGAGCTAGAAATGGAGCGACTACTTTTTAGACGCGGTAAGCACACATGTCAGAGACGCGTTCCAGGCACCATAGTTGCAGGACGCCTGAGAAAAAGTGCAGAAACTTTGAAAACATTATTTCCTTTTTCTTTTTCTTTTTTTGCTTTTGTTTTACAAGAGCATTTTAAGACGCGCAGACCAATCAATCATAAACACAAATGCCTGTTGGAAGGGTATGAATTGCGTGTTGTTTTTTGTTTGCACCCTTTTGCAATTTTGCAACTTTCTTTTTTCTTTTGTACTTTAGTGCGAAAGCTTTAAGAATGTAAAAAAATGATATTATACAAAACAGAAAAAAAAACTGAGGGAGGGGAGGATTATAATGCAATTGAATACAACGGTGCAAGCGAGCTGGACAAGAACGACGAAAATAATCCCTGGAGAAGAAGGAGAACAAGAGGGACAAAGGACAAACACAAATCTCCAAACACAGGGGGAGGAGTTGAGATAATTCTATTAATAATAATAATTCGTTAATTTCCATCTACATTGATGGTGGAGCTCGAAGGAAAAAGCTGTGAAATACAGCTTGACAAGGACCTCAACCCCCTACATAGGCACAACAGCAGAGGTACAGGTAAAAAACGCTACTTTATGCGAAATTACAAAACGGGTGGATAATATACGCACACAACACACAAATAAAATACGATTGAATAATCCTGCAAATATTAAACAAACCGTCAGATCACTGGTATTTTACCAATCTAGGTTTACAAAATATTCTCTAAGTTGATTAAATGATATCCTAATCAGTTCCAAATCACTAGCATCAAACTGCTTGAGCAATTTAGGCAGCCTATATCTAATCCCCTGAGAGCCGTAATTTGTGCTCCGCGCTACCATTTCCCAATGTTCTGCGTGACGAGTGGAGTAAACCGGTTCCTTTACAAATATGTGTCCCAAATTCATAATAAAACGTGTGTTTCTGTAGCTTTCTAATTTGAATGTATTGCTAAGTCTATAGTTGTATAAATTGTATATATTAACAACGCGGAGAGCCGTAAACAGACCAGTTGTATGAAAGTCAAACGGCACGCCACCGATAGACCTCAACACCTTTTTTTGTAATAAAAGTATTTTCTCAAGATTGAATAATGTCGCTGAACCCCAGATGAGATGGCAGTCATTTAAGCGACGTCAGAACGCCGAGCTGTGATTGGAAGGATTGTGGGTAGCCGTAAAGGCAAGCTGCCTTTGTTCATATACTCACTGTTTAAACGCGTTCGAACGCTGAGCACCGGCATCAAACGTTTGAGCGTAAGAACATTGCCCGAGGAGCTGAAGACACCCTTCGCTCAAATCACAATTAAGGGAGACGGTAGCTAGAGACGACGGCAGCTAGCCTTTTCCGTCTACCCACTATCCTTTCAATCAAACCCCGACGCTCCGATATCACGGCACCCTCTGCGCCCCTCGTCTCCCTCAGTTTCTCCACGCATAGTCAGTCGTAGTTAAAGAAAGGCAGGTCGCGACTGTCGTTCTTCACTTTCGTTAGTTCGAACTTTCGTTAATTCGAACTGAGGCGGCGTCCCCTTGCGGTTCGAATTAACGAGCTTTTACTGTGTTCAGTAACCATGAGCACACCAATAGCCCTGCAGTACAAATGCTGGCAACAGAGCCAAGCCGTTGAGCTTTCACAAAGTGTTCTGAATATACAGCCGAACCAACAAAGCATAGAGTTTTTGCACCATCAGTGCAAAATTGCGCGTAGCCCTCGGGCTTCTTAATTATCCCTCGGCAGCCAATGAGATCATGGCGTGGCCCGACAAGTCTTCCGAAGAAGCAATCACTAAGCAATCAGCGCTCGGTCTGTGTGTTCCCCCATCGTTCTTTGCCCTCTGTACTTATGGCGCTGTTCTTCTCTTCGTAACTATGCATAAACAACTCGCCCAATTTTCAACGGTACTAAGCAAGAAGCGTAACAAGCCGCGCCCCGCGATTCTCAAACGTCCGGTGACACGACTGTAAGACTAGTGTCACAAGTTGCGTAATAGAACGAGTATTTCAAGTCTCAGTAAAGCTCGAGTGGCGCAAGGCTTACCACAGCCTTTACAAAAGTAAAAGAAAAACAATAAGATATTTTTGCTGACAAGATGTCACGCTTGCTTCGCTGTGCTTCCTCGGGGAATGTAAACGAAGCCAACCCTGCTTTACCTCAACAGAGTAAAGTTTGGGAAAGTATTCAGACCCGTATCTTTATTTTTGCTACTGGCGAGGCATCCGCGCAAGAAGTCTCACTGTACTTTATTGACTGCTACGTCCTTGTTCTTTCAGCCCCGACCCCTGAAGGACTTCTGGGCCATCGCAAAGAAATGCTCCGGCACCCTGCCTCCAACAAAGGCACCGGAAATGTACTAGGATCTGAGACCGGCATGTCGCTGTTTTCAAGAGCCCCGCTTTGTATGCTCTAGCTCGAGTGCGTGCTTCCTTCAAAAAGTCGTATAAAACATTTCTGAAGAGGTCTCTGTTCATGTAAAGATTTTTCCTTCGCGTGATATATTGTTGAAGGGGATAAAATGTGCGAAGGAGTGTGTCCGAAAGAGCGATGATGTAGGCAAATAAGGCTTGCCAGACAAACATTTGATTTTATTCAACATTCGTTTCATACACAGTTCAATGCTTCGGATAAAATCAAATTTTTTAACCCGAACTCCTGTTTAATTATTCGGAAAGCCCCTTCCAATTGTTTAAGTGACTGAAACTTCTCCGTATCCACGGAATGGTTTTTGAGTGTTTTCTTAGACATGCGTTACTATTTATTACCACCTGAAATATTAGTGTATTATGGTCTTCCATCGTTATTGTTTATTACTGGGTGGACTCGATGGCACGATGGCTCTTTGAAGGGACCGGGTAAATATTTTTTTAACATAATCCCATAAAATTTAGCATAAAGTTAAAATTAAATTTATCTTTCGTGAATATATCGGACGATAAGTTCACAGGCGTAAGAATATACATTTAAACATATTTTCCATAAGCGTAGCCTAGCTCATGCAAATCAATAAAATAGCATGGTGAGCATCTGTTGAGTTCATTTTAAAAAAAATTAAAAAAATAAAACAAAAAAAATTGAATTTTTTTTTTTCAATACGTTTTTTGCCACATGACTGATAGAGCTACCAACATTTTTATGCGTGAATTCGCCAAACATTGCTTAACTGGGTCGGCCGAACGAAAACAAAAACTATTTTTTTACTTAATTGAGGTCATATTTTACATATTAACAAAAATACCTACGGGTGCAACAGTTGGTGAATTGTAATGGTGATACGTTAAGAAGGGATTTATACGTCCACTTCAAAGATCCAAAACGCGATATAAATTCTACGTTACCGGAAAACTTATTTTATTTTTTTTTACTTTCTTTAATGTGATAATTCAACACCAAAACCAACAGAAGAAAAGCAGTGTTCCTACGCTCTCTTTGTTAGCCAATTTTTAAGTATTGCTTCTTTTTTTTTTTTTTTTTTTTTGAACACCGAGATCTGACAAATTCAAACCTTGTCATTAATCACACCAGTTTATTTCATACGTGAATTAATCTTGTATAATTGTTACAACCTGCGCGGCCGGTATATTTTTCTCCTGCGCTTTCTGGTCCAACCTGTAAAAGAAGAAATTAAAATACTTGATGATGAAAGAACGAACAGGACTACAATGTCAGTTTTTGCTTCATGGAAACCCTAGTTACATTATTATAGTAGGCAAAAATGCATCCACTTTATATAAATTAAAAGTACTAACTAATTAGACATGCACTATATATTTCATAATTCAATTCTGCAGTACAGAACGTAACTTGGAAATTATGGGCAGGCGTAAATTAACGCAATTCATCACAAACATATGTTTTAAAATAGCTATAACCCTCAATATAACCATGCCGCCAAGGCACAACAACGTAAAGTGAACGACACCCTTAGCAAAACAGGCCGTCACCGGTTTTTTTTTTTAATTTTTCTTTTTAAAATTGAACGACTCGCACAAAAAATAAAAGTATGGCAGAAAATTATCATATGAGGAATATAATATAGATACGACAATACTTTTATTGGTGAACCTAGACACTGAAGATAATTAGGCCCGCGAAGGCATAGGTCTGATAATATAGGCGACCTGGAGGTCATACTTGGTGTTCTTCAATATATATATATATATATATATATATATATTGATCGCAACTATAATACTGTCAACTGCCTGAGAGTGCACCTAATATTAGTTACAAGCTTTCATTCACTGCCGGTTATGACAATGTTAAAGAATATTCTACTTTCCCAGGATGGGGTTATGTTAACTTGATGTGAAAGAAATGTTCACCCTAAGTCATAACTTGACTTCAGCCGGCAAGCATTATCCACGCCATCTGCCGAAGCCTGGACGAGCAGCTTGAACTCCGTGTATGCAGCGATTGACCAACTGATGAAATTGACTCAACTGATACCACTGTAAAAACAATAAAAAATTAATTAAGTTTTATTTTAAAACATAGAATATTCAAGACAGTCGCGGAACACAGGAAGGGTCAATCCCGGTGAAACGCGAAAGCCTAGCGTAGTCATAATCTCAAATAAAGTTTGAACCATGTTATCACTCAGCTTGCCTTGATCACATTCATAACGCTGGCTTCCCAAGTTTTAACACTAACCCATTCGGAGTCATGTTATATGCACCGTACTTGAAACTTTTGAATCCAACTTCACGCTTCAATCGCAACTATAATACTGTCATTGTGCTTCTAAGACACGCTCTTACTAACTGCACCTTTAGGTGATCCAATTACAATTTTCTTTGTTTGTTCACTCCCCTCTGCAGCCTCAGAATTCTGGCGCAACTACTTTCCCTCAATGGGCTTGCGAGAACCAATCGGCTGCAATCTAAAAGGAAGCTCGGCGAAGGATAATACTGAAAATATGTTCAGATCTTTAAAAAAAATAATACACCCTGTGTGGTTGCACTGAGCATGACGAGCATACACCGGGCTCATTCTGTGGTTTCGAAAGATTGGCTTTCTCAAGTGCTTTGCTAAACAGCACGCGAATCAGATTTAATACTGTACAATGTGTCTTGTACCTTGATGATTAATAAATAAATAATCGCAATGCCTCCTAGAAGCAATTTGAACTGCGGGGCAAAACGTAGAATGGGAGCTCTTGAGCAGGGAATCGCAGCCTAGACCGTTATTTCGAGGTCGTAGTAGAGCTGCGCGAACCCAAGCTCGACGAGAATAGCGTTCGCACATGCAAAAGATTCGCCACCCAAGGAGCAGTACACCGTCATGTTTTTCTTTCTTTTGCGAACACTACAAATATATTGAATTATTTTCTTGGTTATTTCTATACTTTAGAAGGATTACCTCGCCGCTTGCCCTGGTGCCACGCGAACGTGGTTATTTCAAAGTGTGCAACGTTCGAGCTATTCTTTCAACAAAAATGTGTAATTGCGTTCGATACTTTCTGCGTAGTATTGTTTTTTTCTCCGAGTTTCTTCGAGTAAAACTAAGTTCTATTCGAATTCAATTGTGACCTGAAAGGGCAATAAATTACGTTGTATCCACAAATATTTAGTCAAGCTCTATATTTAAAGCATTTCTACAACTAGGTAGCCAAGAGAACAGTCATTTAAAAAAAAAGGTATTATTGTTGTTTGTTGGAGGAACGACCTTACCCGGTGAAATTTATAAATGATGTAATCAATCAACGACAAAAAGACATCCCCATTTCATCATATTTTATGCAACCGATAAAACCGCTAAAAATTTAAAATATGACGTCGCAAAAACAAAAAAAAAATTACGCGTGAGTGTGATTTCTGGTTTCTACTTTTTTTGTACGGGCATAATACATAAAGAGAATACACAATCCGTTCCACAATATTTGAACATTTCTATGAGCTTCGAATGGCTTCTTACTCATCTAATTTTTTCAATACTCACTAAATGAAATTTTTCTGCTTGGGTGTTGAGCGTTAAAATCTGACACAAATCAGGAGTACCTGAGTTCACCTTATAACGGGGTGAAGCTGACCTAGTTTGTTAATTTTATAAGCATAAAGCTTTTTCAACTCACAAACGAAATGTGTCTAGTGACACTCATTTCTTTCTTACAGTAGCTTTAGGAAGGTGACTAAATTCAGTGGAAGACTAAGTTAAAACTTACTCATATTTATATTGCGTTTGCCGAATGCACAATACCACACCACTTCCAATAACGAGCAAAAAGGAATATAAGCGTGCCACAATTATTTTAAACACATTCTTAAAGCACCTAAAATTATCAAGAGCAATTATTTGAATAATACTTGTTTATATAAAATCACATAGATAAACGCGCCCTGATTCTCACCGAGAAAACCTGGCGCAGGGCTTCCTCCTGTAAATAAAAAGAAACATTTTTTTAATAAAAAACAAACTGTAGAAGTCATTCGAGAAATGTGAGAAGAAATGTGAGAAACGCGTATATGCATGTTCATATACTTTTTTTTATATTTGCACTCTGTAACTCTATTTCTAGTGTGATGAAGCCGCTTGTGTCAAAACTACTGCTCACCAATCAACATTACATAATTCCAATAGATTTTGGCTCTTGCCTATTGAGAAATTAGACTAGGATGAAACAATCTTTAATTCTTCCTTTTGTTCGGCTTCAAACATCTCAATAGTGGAAAAAATAATACGTTCGTTTGTAACGTCCTTCTTCTAGGTGCTGTGTTTTACAATTCGACCACAACTAAAATGACTAAAGCCTTACCGTCATATCCAGTAATGCGCTAAGAATATTCACCACTATTAGACCTACCTTTCTACTTGCAAGTTTGCTTTTTTTTTTTTGTAAAATAAAGTCAAACAAATAAATTAGTGTGCTCCTATGTGCTTTATTTCTATTTCACAAACAGAAGTTACTAAAGTTGTAGCGCAGGTAGCGTACGTTTTGTTCGCGGAAGTGTCATGGTGACGGCCTCCCGACTTACCGTGTTTGCAAAACGGCAAAGATAGCGAATGCTGCATAAGTCGTCTTTGCATTTCAACTCCGCGTTGACTCGATCAAGTTGCCTGCGCATCTGACAAGAACAGACGTACGAGAAGGATCAAAATTTTAAATATTATATTAAAAGCCTTAAAGCAACTACATGTGAATTATAAAATATCTGCACACGGTATTGGTGTTTAGCCCTTTATATTTTGTCGATAGTCCCACTATCACGAATATAGTATAGTTGGCTATTTTATCTCAATAATCGCAACCTAAAAACGACTTATCAGCTAGTTACTTCTCAAGTTGAAGTAAACAAATGCTTTAATATATAGCCTGTAAACTAACGCGTCTGAGGCACTTCAGACGGCCCGATAAAATGGGTTTCTCAACGTATCGCGATGCAATTTATTACTAAGGTGCAGGCAGGTGGTGGAAGTTTAAACTGAAAGAAATCAAAGAATTAACTCGCCTTGTTATTAATTAAAGGAGAAAGAAGTTCAGGGCAATCTACACCGCCACTTCGGAGCCGGTGCACGCGTAGAGGGAATTGCTAACGACAGAGGGCGTATGTCGCGTCGAAGGAGCGCCGGCCAATTCGGGTGGATAGCAGACGATATCGCAAAAAAAAAAAACGAATCAGCCACCGCTCCCTCGGTGCGGAGTACGCCATCTGTCGGCAGCACTTCTCTCTATGCGTCCTTTGTCTTGGCCTTCACGAACGCGCTTCGGGAGTTTGGAGGCTATGGCATCGTCTGCGAAGTGGCGGTGTAGATGGCCAGAACAGTTTTTACAGCGGAGCTGTTAAGGGCTAGTTTCCCAAGATAATCTCCGCCGGATTAGAAATGATGACACCGAATTCTGGACAGCTACCGTCACTTATGAGTGACGGCGGCGACCAGACACCTGGTTGCCGCCGTCGCTCATAGATGGCGCCAACCTTTCTTTGGAGGAAGATGAGCGGGAGCAGAACGAGCGGCGATGTGCGCAGCAGCGCGAATGGTTCCGCAACCACCGCGAAGCCGCTATCGGCTAAAGTTCCACTGCGTTGAGTGCTTCAGATTCCCTTGCGAAAAAGGAGCAGATCGCTCGCCTGGAAAGCCACAACCGAGAACAGAAGTTAGAACTCCGCTGCTCTTCCTTTTTCACCGAAATGAAAGGACTGAGTTTTTTTTTTTTTTTTTTTTTTTTTTTTTTAGCGAAGTAAGTTTTTTTTTTGGCTTTTATACTGTAAATTTTCACCATGTGTTTGCACATCTGTAGGAAATTGCAGCGACGTATTTTGAGAAACCGATGTTTGCGGGCCGTCTAAACCGCCTTAAAAGCTTTAGTTTCCATGATGTAGGTGTAGGTTTAATATTTTTATTATTAGAGATTAAAATTAAGTTAGTTTTTTTTATTTACTGAATCCCATTGTGAAGTGTAGATGCGGAATAAGATAAACAGCATGGTTTTGAGAGTTTTTCGGATATTTTGAAACTTGAGCCTCTGAACAATGTTGAAATAAGTACGTAAGACGTACTACGAAAACATTACCCAAATGTAATTTCTTTCTTTAAATGTATAATAAGTATGCATTCAGAAATTCCTCTTCAACTAACGAAAGCAAAGCAAAATATAAGATTTTAACGTTTTGTATTTTACCGAGTATTCCGCCACATAATCCGGTTCTGAAGGTTCGGAAGGGAAGTCCTACAGTGACGCAGGATGGTTTATCGCAGCGCACCGATATGACTCAAAAGAATCTTTTTCTGGCCCCTAACGTGACGACGCAAAACGATGCGACACTGCTCCTTTTAAATTTAGAAACTGAGTTCATTTCAAAAGAGTTAGTCTAGTCCACAATTAAGCTAAAAAAATTAAAACGAAATACTTTATCGCGTCCAGTACTTACCTCCACCCTTGCAAACTGTCTGTGGCAATCCAGTTGTTGCTGAAGCGCCTTGTCGTCCATACCTAAAATATTAAATGACTCGTTCCAAAATCTGGCACCGATATACCTTTTACAAACACCCCATGAAGCAACATTAGTTATCAACATATTTTAGATACCGCTTCCGGCATGAAGCGTCTCACTGGTCCCGAGTCCACGCCGAACCCTGTCGCAGTCCACGTGCCCAATACAGACTCAGGGTGCATGCACTAAAGATGGCGTCAGCAGATAGTTGTATCAGACTATACTACAAGAAGGCACGTACTTTTAAAAGGGGTCTATGGCCAAGAAACACGCGCGCGCTTTCCGGGGGCTACGAGGTTACGGCAAATACGAAAGCGCCAAACCTTAAGCTTAGCTCGATGTATGTTTAGCTCATCTTCGTGCTCATAAATCGTTTGCTGGTTGGCTGTTCAGCTTGCGAGAAATCATGCGCTATAGAAACGCCAATAACCCCTAGGTCAATCCAGTGTGTTTTTAAGGAATCCTTGCAGACATTAATAATTCTCTATCGCTCATTTGTATACTGGCTACAAGGTCTTTCTGCCAAGACAAGTCACGCTAACAGAGCTGTTCTGGTTCAGTTTCTGCTGCCATCAGGGTGCGCTTTCAAAATTCGCCAGGTAAAGACGACCTTTACCTCGTACTTTCTATTGCAGGCACGATCCAGTACTTGGAGGTATAGATATTCTAGAACATTTATCAAAAAGTAAGGGAAGTTGGGGACGGTCTCCACAAAATATTTGCGACATTGCAATGGCAGGTGTTTGCTTTTTCAAAAGCTAATAAATATTCACTTTTTTTTTCTCGAACAGTATTGCAACAAACTGTCATCCGTTCTAGCAGCTCATCAAATTTGTCTGTAAAGACGAAGAGCGCAGGCCACCGTTGATATGACTCTCAATCACAGATCTTTGTGTGTCCCTCGGCCACTGAAGATTAAAAAAATATTCAAAGGATCTAAGAAAAAATAATAATAATCTCTAGACTCAGCCGTTTTACAGTTTGGGATCGGTCCGCTTTTGTGACACGGTGACACTGATCCACGCCATAAATGAAAAACTAACCAGTGCACTACGATTTTTAACCTAAAGTATTTAACACGAATAACATAATAGTTATTCGCAAACGCACATGGGTCTCCCAGAAGAGGCCCACCATTTATCAACTTTTTTTTTTCATAACCTCGATTGTTGCACACGTAAGGATCTTGACCGTGAAAACTATACTCACTGCATAAGAAGCTCTGTCGTGCTGATGTCGCCACGACGAAGAGAACCAGGACCAAGCAGACACTTAGGGAATTCATGCCGCTCGTGTGTTGCGTCGTACTCTTCGTGGACAGCAAGACAAAGTCATCCAGTTCCTTTCTGAGTTTATATACCTGTAAAGCGCGGAGCTAAGGCCAACGGCCGGAACTCGATAAGCGAACTTGGAGATCGGACCGTATGGCCCTGGCTTTACGGCGTGCGAGTCTGTATCTTTATGAGTGGGACAGGCATTTCCGTTGCCAAGAACAAAGGGATAGGCCGGCTGAGAATGTCTGCGTAGTGATGTCTCTGGTACACAGACGCTGTGGCGACGATATGCTTTTTACAACATGCTGTCTGCACGGGTGTCTGCCGGGCGAACCAATGAGAAAGGATTGTATTTCTTTTTTTTTTTTTATTTATGGCATCAAAGAAGAAGAGCACGACGTAGTAAGGTGTGGTTGCAGCAATAGACAAACATTCACACAGTCCTACCGTAAGCATCATTCGCGAGATGAGGTAATAGCTGCTAAAGTTCATTGTTTTGTTGACAAGATGTTATGAAAAAGTAAGAAAAAACAAGAGTGTTATGCCTATGCTTTTAAACCTCCCATCAACATGATGTGAACAGGGTTGCCTTCTTTTATATACATAATTTTCTGTCTGATCCAAATATTTTTGGAAGGTATAACCTCGACGTCGATACTCATTATATCGTTCCTTAAAACTCATTTTTTACCAAAACCACCATTGCGCTTACACTGAAGACGTGTCAATCTTTTTGTTAAAGGCTATTTTATTTCTTTAAAAAAGCATTTCTTTATTTTCTTAAAGCAAATATTTAGAGCAATGTTATCTACAACTAACGCGAATTGATCTTTGAAGTTCTTCGCTCCTAGATTTAAGGCTAACGAACGTGAACGTTTATTTAATGAATTTATGCTTTGTATCAACTGACACCTGTCAGCATAGACATCTGTTTTTTATAGTCCATAGAACCATACGAAATTCTACAGAATACATTTTCTCTAGTGCTTCGTTGCAGACTACGTCAAAACGCAGCAGCATAGTAGCTTGTTTTCTATAAAGGTTATATTTCCCTGATCAATTTGCGACGAGTCTTATAGCTGGTAACTAAGTGCGTTCTTTCATTGGTATGTCTTGTTTCGTCACACGATCTTCATCCCTGATACATCGAGCACGGTCCTACCCAGCATGTCATCGCGTTTCTTCAGGTTTACCCCTCTTCAGTCCGCTCCATGCCAATGTGAAGACTGCGGCGCCTTCAGTGGGAGCACGATAAGGAGAGGAGAACGGCAGGTGCACCTCACTATTCTATGATCCGCGCATGCGCACGATAAGAAAGGAAAGTACCTCACACTCCCACATAAGCGCATGTATTTAGATGTAAAGACTAGAATTTGAAAGGGGGGGGGGTGCTTAAAGAGATGTTACTGCATTTAAAATTAAGCTGACGACAAAGATACCATGACATAGTTAAAATCTGCGAAATAAAATAGGAAACTGTAGAAGAATACAGGAGACAGGACAAAAATCAAAAAGTGAGTCAAATTTGTTGTTAGTTGTTTATACAGCAGAAGGTTAGGCTGCCAGAACATGGCGACATTGTTATTCACTGTAGATAAGCAATTTGACCAGTGCAGTAAAACCGCTAGCCTGGGGTCTTTAAGGTGCGCCGCGCCGTAGTGATACACGACCGTACGCCGGTACGATGCTCATCCAGATCGAAACGGGCAGGGGTCGGAAACGAACAGGACACATGACAAACGCTGAACTCAAGACAAAATAATTCATCCAGAAGAGAAAAACAAGGAAGATAATATATATCGACAGGCACGTGCTCGTGGCGCAAGAACTGAAGGGCACGAGGGGATGACTTCAGCTTATCGAAGCCAACGTTACTAGAGGGGTCAGTTTGGGAGTTTGAGCTGCTTTCACCGGAGGAGTGCGGGACACTGCGGTAGCGGGCGGAACAGTGGCGGTGCCGCCGCCGTGAGATCGGTTCTCCCCGAGTCGTCTGATGCACTTGCGTACGGGCTCCGCCAGATCCGCTGCGAAACCACCGCTAGCTTGCACGGGTATTAGAAGGATCAACTAATCTCGAGCTGTAAATCTACTTTTCTTAGAAATCGCCGTTGTAAAGAGTTCACAGGTGCATCCAGCACACACTTTAAGGGAGTCAACATAGCCCAAGAACTCCCAGGATTCTTCGAGGACTGATAGCCATCGCTGTGTCGTACCTTGACTCCTATAGCTTGCCCCTGGCACCAACTTTCCTCCTATGCTGACAGCCAGAGGGATATCCTTTTTGAATGTGACAGCCCTCGTCACGGAAACTACACCTTGTTTCTCGATAAGCTCGTAGAAAATCATGAGATTATCGGGCGTTATAACTTTTTAACGGGCTCGACAGTGTTCTTGAAATTCTGGAACAGATGTCGGGAACGCGGTGCGCGTGTCTATTCGGTTTTTTGGTCGCTTTCATCATCGTCTGCTTCGGGTTCGTATATAATTGTCAAATCAGGGCTAATAGAACTGACTGGAGCCCCAGCAACGCTTGGATCGGTGGGGGACTTTTTTGCTGCTCTCTGTGGTTGGTTTCGAGAAATGTGAGGGAGATTCTGGGGCAAATGTTAAACAACATTTGTTTTAACTACCACTTGATTGTGGCCATCAGAACCGTCTGCCCATTGATGTCATACGAGTAACAACGATTAATGTCGTCAAACTAAAACTTCAAATCGCAGAGCTTTGCACAGCATTCTTTGGAGCGGTAAAGTGATGCCTCTCTTCACTTTTCGACTCTTGTAAGCCGTACCCGCTGCGACTTGCGGGAGCTCAGTAGGTCGTCATGCCTGCTTGTTGATTGGCGAACGACTCAAATCTCACGACGTCAGAAAGGAGCGCTTACGAGCCTACAACGAGCCACCGATGACAGGAGCAAAAACACGAGGTACAACAACGAGCACGAGACACCGCCAAGAATCGGTCTTAGGGCGACTACAGCGCCACGTTTCGCGCGCTCTACGAAATTATGTCCCGCCGGGAATCTAGTTTTCAAACTGACCCCCTCTAGTAACATTATCGAAGCGTGTAAAAACGATACTTCCTTTTTTGATAGTGCTACTTAAGGTTAGCTCACGCTGCGCTTCTCCAAACCTTGTATAATAAACGCCTCGTAAATGTTTCTGGAAAGTTTTTTTTCTGATACTTCCTTCAGTAGCACTATATGAAAATAAGTATTGTTTTTAAACGCTTCGACAAGCTTAACTCATCGCCTCGCGCTATTGAATTCTTGCACCATGAGCACGTACGTGCCTGTCTGATATATGTCATCTTCTTTGATATCTTCTAGATGAAATATTCAGCTGTGAGTTCAGCATCTGTCTTGTCTTTTGTATTCTTCTAGAGTTTCCTACCTTTTTTCGCTGATTTTAACCATGTTTAAATCTTACCAAGGAGCCCAGCTCATCGCCATTTTACGTACTATGACAACTTTAATGACATTAGAGGAATCCCGGCAACTGATTAAAAATATGTGCGACTGCTTAGATTTCCGCTCCTCCTATCAGTCAAATGAAGGCAGACATGGTCTCATGTAGTATGCAGCTAATATACGTAGTATTTCGTGTGTTCGATGTATTTTACTTATGTAAAACTGTTCCCAAATACTACAAAAATCATCGAGAAAAGGTTTCGCCGACTTGATGGGGACAAATGCCAAGAACGTTTTCTAAAAACTGGCCGAGTGAGAAGGACGGTCATTCAGTTTCTACCTATAAACTAGGCCATCGTACATGAATGATATAGGGTTTCGGTCGGTATCGCACGCCAATTCATCATGGCAAATAAACCGAGATTAAAAACTTCCCCCGATATCACACTGTTCCCGCGCCATGGTCGTCGCCTTGTCAAAATTAAGGGTGCGTCCGGTTTTCCAGGAGTGATCAACGAGCTCAGCCTTCGTTCAGTCTTTCTCTTGCTCAGCCTTTGCTTACCTCCCCTATGAATGCTCAGCCAGTACACTTCACTTTCCAACGAACGACACCTTGCTCGTCAGTTGAATTAAACACATTGGCTATAGTCAAAAATAATTTGCAATACCGTTCCGGTTATCAGCAAACACAGGGTTGCGTTGAGGGCACTTGAATGTACAGAGCGCGACACTGTTAGCGCGAACAAGCGATCGCCGGTTTTTTCAGTTTTTCTCTTTGAAACCAAGGGATGTCATCCAAGTTATTATTGCTACAGAAAGGGCTCATTAGTTCTATAATGTAAGCAATAAAATTTCATGTTCGCTCATGCTATCTAGAAGTAAAATGCGAAAATCCGCCGACGCCTTGTTCGCGCTAACAGTGTCGCGATGTGTACGTAGGGAGAGGACGCAACCAATTCCGCCCGTGCGGCTGAATCATTTTGTCTTTACGCCCGCCTGCGAAAGCGGTAATCTTGACTAAATTATCTGGGCTAATGTTTCCTGCCTAGACTACTCACCACTATAGGTGGTACCTGAAACCACAAGTTTTCATTCGATGGAATTCTGTAACAACGGGTTCAAAAAGACATTTCTAAGACCGCTCATGAACGGTGTGCTGATGAGAATCAAAGCATCAGCTATTTACGGTGTCACCATGCTGACGGTTTATCATTGTAAACCTCGTGACACCACAAGAGAGGTGTACCGTAACCACATGACACGCAGCCGTTGTTAGCCTAACGCATGTGTACTACACCGAGAAAAGGTATTAAGCAAACATTCTCAGTTTAACGAGTTAAATTAATAGAAGGGGATCACCCTCAAGGCAAGAAGTAGAAGAATTCAGTTTCATTTTGTCCTGCATCCAAAACGTATAATCCACATACGGACACAAGGGTAGATCGACCCCACGTTCTTTAGGCGTCTAATGTCCGAAGCGTTCTATGCTACTGCTTTAACACCCACCCCTCCCGCTTCGGTATACTGTGGGCGGCCACTAAAATAGGGAAGGCACACCACTCAATACAAGTCTTGCAAGATTAAAGAGTCATTTTCTTGTCCACCCTATTGTCCTACCCGATCTTGAAGAACAATGTTGTTTTATTAAGAATATGAATCGAAACAGCGCAAAGCACAGAAGGAAAAGTGGAAAGACACGGACACAACGCTGACCATGTATTTCATCATGTAATCACCTTATGTTGAGTATGTATTTGACCATATGCTGACTATGCATTTGACCATGTACTGTCTTGCCCGTTTGGGAACATTATTAGTCTATTTATTTAATTTTGTATTATTCCTTTCAAAACGTCCCATCGATGACATTTTGGTTACTTCAGTATTATCAAGCACAAATGGTTTCTTCAATAATTATCAAATTATCAAAAGCACGACATAAAAAAAGAAGTAACAAGCGCTTTGTAATATAGGTGCAGAAAGAAAAGTTTGCGGATCCTAATAAAACATCGTCGAGATCAAAAATGACTACCGCGTTTCCATCTTTCTTTTTCTTTGTTATTTCATTTATCGAGCCAATCTAACGAGTGTACGGTTCGTAAAGCAATTTCTTAAGAAAACTTTTTTTTTTGTCTCTATGTCTTCTTTGTCTGCTTCTTGAGCTGGGGTTGCGCGGTGACGTCAATATGCCGAGCTCTCATTGGCTCCGCTTAGAAGGACAGTGGGTAGACAGCAAGGCAACAAGCATTGAGGTCTTCCGTCTATTTCCCATCGAAGCCTATCAGAGCTAGGCGCTCTGACGTCAGTGCAACCCCTACGTAAGAATGAAGCAAACTTGCACTCCACGTCGCCACCGACAGTATACGAAACGCCGGGCATGGCCTACTACGTTCACACTTCTCGCTTCGTGATTGGTTCTTGGGCGTTCTCATCGGCGAATGCCGAAATCTCATCGGCCGGGTAGCGATAATGCGATGCGTGGGACTGGCCACGCCCTGCGTGTCTTAACTTTTCAGTGACTCTAGCGTGTTAATGAAATATCGGCGCACTGAAGAAGGTTCGTATCACTGTTGTAGGGAGCGGCGTCCCAAGGAACAGCGCGTTCCTTGAGCGCGTTTCTTTTGGAAGGAGCGGAGGAACGCCGTGCCATTTTCCGTCGGTAGAAATGAAACAAAAACTCACTACCTTCAAAAAAAATGACGAAAAACACGTGTTTTTTTTTTCTTTATTTACAAATTTTACTTAAATTTAGTAAGAATTTGATTGTTTGATTATTTACTATGTCAACCTCCGATTGACGATGTCAACCTCCAATCGAAAACAAAGAACTATGGAGCAAACAAGTGTCGAGGCGGCACCTAGTTTCAATGCGCATATTTTCACTGGTTCGCTTTGTTTAATGTACGAATTATCCGGCACAACATTTTTTTCCTGAGATGCCGAAATGTAACGTTAAGGTAACGACACGTCCATATCTTAGAAATGAACGGGACCGCGTTTCTCGAGAACCGCCGACGGGAATTCTTTCCAAAATTGTGTTAGAGCGAGGAACGAGCTTTCGTTCTTGTTTTAGAGAAACATGTAAAACACTGGTTTGTAAATACAGTATTTCTCTCTCACTCAATCTTTCTCTCCCTCAATGGCCCGGAAGGCGTAGTTCAACCATGGAAAGCATAGATCAGATATTGAATGTCCTGGAAATATTGCATTGTAGTAAGTATTTTACTACGTGAAACGAATCTAAAACTAATGTCACAACTAATAAAGAAAATGCGTGCTCCGTAATAGGCTTGAGAGGTTTATTCAGAAACTCAAAAATTCAGTCATATCGTAATTTTTTTACTAAGTCCCGTCATCGATATGTATTTCAGAATGACGCGGTTAGTACCAACCGTCGTTAGTACTTCATCTAGGCGGCGGTGCACTCGTCATAAGCCTTCTTCATTGAACCCATCTCTTCCTCCTAAAAGAAGATTAAATAAAACGTCGACATCATTAGATAGTGCAAAGGTTCACAAACACTTTCTACACTTTATTACCACATCGGTATAGACAGTGACAGTTTAAAAAACGCCGGGCGTGGCATTTTGCGTTCGTGCTTTGTTCTTTCGCATTACTATCGGCGAATGGTGGAATATCATTGGCTGCGTTACGATAATGAGATGTTCGGGATTGGCCCCGCCCTATGTTGTTTTTTTTTTGTTTTTTGTTTTTTTATCTTTCGGTGACTGTAGATGCGACATGGTCACAAGATGGTACGATTCCGAGTCATGGTCGGCAGAAGATTACAGCAAATCACCGCTCTCAAAGTAGAATGCTTTCACATCAAGATAGCATACAGACAACCCTAACATAAAAATATATGCGTCTCTTTTTTTGTCCTTTTTTTTTTTACTCTTCGCGTTTATGTATTGGCCCGTCGAGCTATGTTCTACCCCAATTTATATGAGCTAGGTAGATGAGGTTTTCACGAAAGGCCGTTTCAGTACCGGTATATACTTTGTGAACGTTCTGGCAAACCCTTTTCGCTATTTGCCCCGTTGTCGCTGTGATTCCTCATGCGCATCGCTCGTGAGCGTGGTGTATGTGTGTGCGCGCGTGCGTGTGTGTGCGTGCATGAGCTGCGCGTGTGTGTGCGTGTGTCTGCGTGTGCATGTGTGATGGTACTAGACGCAAGCGTAACAAATGGCTCCACATATCGCAACCCTCAACGACTACAACCAGACACATAATTTAGTCGCGTAAACTTCACCTTGTTCTTATTTTCTCTCTTGAGAGGCCCCGCGGACTTCGCGCGCCGGCCATTTTCACCGCCAACGAGCCAGTTACTCAACCGCCGGCTCGTCAGGATTCCGAATAAAAGCCGCTATACGAAAACCTTACGTCACCTACGTCACCGACTACTCCTGCAACCGCAGTCGGACACTGGCATGTCTCTGCTAATTGAAAAGCATATGGCTTTTCAGTTGGCGCTTCTCCAGTCGTGTATATATGTTCCCCTTTCGTCCCTGTCTTTTGCGCCGTTTTTTGTTACCGTGTACAGTTAGTCAAAGTTCCAAAACAGGGATTCAAAGAACATTTTGAGCCGGAAATACGTCACGTGCGTCAAGTGAAACTACACCCATGAAAAGGAGCGGCGGAAAAGTACCGCCTTTTTGTATCCGAGATCTTTGGAGGCTGTAACAGTTGTTCCAGGAGCGCATCTAGCCCATTTTTGAGATAAGCTGGCATCCCCATATGAATGAACCGCTCAAAGTCGTGAGATAGATAAGAGGCGGGCGGAGCGGAAAAATCCAACAGCGCTAGTGATGCAATACTAAAAACGAGGAGGATTTTTTTACTTGCCAATTTTTCAAAGCTTACGTCATGCGTTTTATTTGTGTGTGTGTGTGTGTGTTTGTGTTTAGCGATGTGTAAAAGCAACTACTTCAATTTTAAGATACCGGAATGCTGAAAAACATCTCAAAGTAGAGACGAGAAAATTCTAGAATCGAACTAATTTTTTCTACATCTCGTCAGGTGACTTAACTGTATTGGGGGTGGGTGAGTATCTGTATTACTGCAATACGCACATAAATGAGGTTGGAACACAAAGCTTATTAAACAATAGTATAAAATTACGAATGGTACTCACGCTCAGGGTATTCTCCAAAACTGCTTTCTGTGTAGAGAAATAAAATAAATCGAGAGTGGCGTTTTTACATGACAGTAATAACAAGTTTGTTTTTAATCTTTATCATATAAGACCTCTCCTAAACTGACGAACAACTTTTTGTAACTTCTTTCTTCCCCAAAAGAGCATAGATTGAATCTTAATGTACCAGTAAAATCGCCTGGTATAGACATTCGGTTAGCCCAGTGCACTTGTGCGGGGTTCTCCTCTAAAGCTATTGGCTAAGCTCGAAGCTTGGGCTAGTTGGTGCGACATGGTTAAAAGTTTAAAACAGCGCAGCAGACGAGGGCTGAGAAGTAGGAGTACACGGACAAAGCGCTGTGTCTGTGTCCTTCTACTTCTCGTTCATCGTCTTTTGCGCTGTTTTAAAATTTTGCTTTAAGGCAAATTTTTATACAAATACCGGTATCAAACGCATGCTTTTCTAAAGTGTATTACGATTCTTCAACCATCGTGAGACGGCCAAGCCTCACCATTCTTCTTCAACATGTATGGATGTAAGCTCAGTTTTAACCAATTTCCAATTTTTAATATAGAAATTTCTTTTCTACCTTCTACCAAAGTTGTTGGGAACTCCGTATTAAGGTACCAACTCACAAAATCAGTTCCCGCATCACAGTTCTTCTTGATGAACTCCGGAAGCGACAGTCCGTCCTTGTTTAGCACCATAAGTTTCTCCTTCAGCTAAAATTGATAAAATAATAAGCAAACAAATAAGTTAATTCAGTACAAACACGCAAAATTCGGCATATGCCCTGCGAAATTCACCGCAAAAACGTTTGTCGGCAGTTTCAAACCCCTCAACAAAAAAAATCGTGATTATTTTTTTTTTAAATTGTTTCAGATGAAGCACGAGTGGATGCGACACTACGATTCGATGGCGCAGATCAAGCCGCGTCAATTGCGCATCGTCAGGGTGCGTGTCTTTTTTTGTGCTCTTGATCCCCGATCACTGCGCGTGATTGGTTTAGTGATATCCAATCACTGCGCACTGATTTGCTAAACCAATCAGTGCGCGTGATTGGTTCAGCCAGCGATTGCAAACGCAGAAAGACGCCGAGCGCCGTGACGACTCTTCTTGATGCTGCTCGGTTGACACTCGCGCATTGTAGCGTCGATTGTGCACGGACTTGATGGGAAAAACGGGTATATATAAATAAATACCGCTTTGTGGCCAACAAAAGCGAACATGAAAAGAAAACGTTCGAGGAAACCAACAATGTGTGCAGTCCCGAAATAGTATCAACGAGTATGCTTTACAAAATCCAACATTTCGTCTAAAATGCCAAAAACAAATATGCATAAGATGAATGCGTGTGATGAATGAAGCTCGATGGCGGCCTTTCTGAGGAACCGACTGGAAAAGAATTAGGTAATCTAACGGTTGTTCTTTTGATATGCGGAGCGCAAGTTCGTCTGCTTCTTGCACAGGAGTTGCGATGATGTCAGAACGCCAAACTCTTACAGCCTGATTTTTAAAAAAAAATGGTGGGTACACCTCAAGGCATCTAGCATTGAGATCTCCCCCCTATCCTTTCAATCAAAACCAATCAGAACTCGGCGTCGTTCGGACGTCACCGCAACTCCTGCGCCAGAAGCAGACGACTTACTCTCCGCAAAGCCTGACAACAAGTCTGCACTCTCATAGCTCACCTCATTGGATATCTTTTCACTCATGCAAGTCACGGTAGTAGCCATCTTCTCGGGCTCCATGGCTGTTGAATAATGAAAAACTCTGTGTCACGCTCATATTTGTTTTAATTAAAATTTAAATAATTGTGAGCCATTCTACTTTGGGATGGTGGTTGACCAGCGAAGCTGTAGAGCGCCACCACAAATGATTCACCAAGAGGCACACAAAAGCAATTCACCAAATGTTTATTTAAAGTATACGTCATTTTGAAACATTAGGGATGATTGCTTTGTGATCACTATGACATACACTTATGGGTTCCATTACAGCTTTGGTGAGATTCTTTGCTAAAATTAAATCTATACATATAATGTTTTACATATAAGAACGCTACTGCTTTCATATATGTAAAGCAGTGACGTCACCCAACTCGAGCGGAAGAAGGCCCATTGTTCTCGAATGCATCTCCGTTATCACACGTTTCGACGTCTTTCCTTATCAAAATGCACATCGAGGTGACGGGGCGTATATACATTTCCACACAGAAAGGCGCATTGACATGCAACTT
Organism: Ixodes scapularis; assembly: GCF_016920785.2. Classification (NCBI taxonomy): domain Eukaryota; kingdom Metazoa; phylum Arthropoda; class Arachnida; order Ixodida; family Ixodidae; genus Ixodes; species Ixodes scapularis. The sequence goes on from NW_024609868.1 coordinate 75,461,173, forward strand.
CTGAAAAAATTGTTTGCACACGGATAACAAGAATGCACATAACCCTAGCCATATACACCTTCGCTGTAAAGTAAATTTGAAGAATGCACGTTGATCTGGACCAAATTATTATCTGGTATACAGGGCTGGTATACGATTACATAAACTTCTAACAATACGTGTTTTCGTAGAGATTTTTCTTTTGTTTTTTTAGGTTGCCGGATAGCATTTCTGTCGGTGGATGACCAAACACTCATGAACATTCACTCGTTCGATGGTGGTGGACTCTTCTAGAATAGCTCTTCTTTTTTCTTTTTTTTTTCTTCTATTTTTGTAAAGAAATTTAAGTTTGGCAACTAGAATACGTGATGCTTAGATCTTAGGTCACACTTTAGTGTATCCGTACATCACCAGATACCAGGACAAAACATTGAATGTGGGCATTTATTAGCACGAGTGATTTTAAAAATGCCGACTTGATCAGGTTTACCTCTCTTAATTCAACTGCGACATTTTTAAACATCCTGAAGCCTTTAAAGTACCATAATTCAAGGTTATATAGGTATTAAAATGAAGTCTAAGTGGAACAGTACCACAAATCAAGATATTCTTTTCTATGTTGAACTGTTTCAAAAATATACAAATTTACATATTTAAAATAACGACATTAGTTATTACAAGCACTAGAGTAATTATTTATCTTTATTCTTCTGGGCAAAACGTTTAGTTATTGCATGAACGTATTTTAGTACGTCCTAATTTAATTATAAAAATTTAGTTTGCGACAAACTTATGCCAATTCTCCAATTTTACAATTTACCACATCCTGAACGTTGATTTATTTTCTCTTCACTACCATTAAAACTGATAGGTTACACTCTCAATATTTTCTTGTGTCTGCTTAACTGCGGAAACAATTGACAAATAACAAAGCAGAATCCCCAAATAAAAAACCTATGTTTTATTTTATTATAAATTTTAAACAGAGTGCAAAGCTCCTTTTTTCTCTGGACATACCGTCGCAGTATTGAAAATTCAAGAAAAAAATGTTTAATGTTTTTTTTTCTTTGTTTTATCTCGATATCGTACCACTAAATGTAGTTACCCCATTTTTTCTATCTGAATAAAAAAGACGTCCTGTGCCCTTTACTTTATTTCAATACTCCCTAAAAAGTATACACAACTAAAAAAAAATTTACTTACCGCAGAGGTCGCAGGCTTTCACAACGAAAGCGGCGCCAAGCACCAGGCTGCATACCAAAGCAATCTTCATGGTGACTCTTCAAAAGTGAGCTTGACTTCAAAGGCTACTGCAAAACTGGGGTCTCAAGTGAATCAACTGCGAAATGTTATTTTCATCTCCGCTTATATACGCACATTACACCACGTCCTTGGGGGCAGTGGAAGAGCATCAAGTCATCTGGAACAGCAGAAATTTTCTAAAGACTCCACGGATGGTTACGCACGCTAGCGTCAGAGTTTCCTTAACGCATGTCTCGGCAAGCGTCAGAGATCTAGGCGGAAAGTGAGTAAAGCCACTTTGCATGCTCTGTTCACTTCCATTGCAGCACGGATGAACACGATAAAGAAAGGCTCTAAGCAGCCGTTAATGTAATGGCTGTCCAGCTGCGTGTATCTTGGGCGCAAAGGCACAGGGAAAGTTACAAAGTTACTATCCCTATACACCCACCATGCACGTCGTAATTTTGTACAAAATATGTGCATACTCTATACGGGGTGTCTTTTTAGACTCTACGAACTGTTTTATACAGCGAAGTTGTATATGAACCGTCGGTCATACTTTTTCGTGACGGCGTCCTCACGGGAAAAAAAACCTTCAGCGATTGAAGCGAAATGTGCATACATCATGCATACAACATATAGTACAACATTAGCTTCAATAAAAGAGCAAGCTCAAAGCAAGCATCCGAGCCAGATAATTTATTATTTCTAATCTTCAATAATGACCTGCCGAATAACACTTCTTTCTCAATTAACCTTTTTGCAGATGATTTTGTCATTCACCGTGAAATTAATGAGGATTCTGATGTTACCAAGCTCCAGACACATTAACGTTATTCCTCATTGGTGTGAAACTTGGCATATGGAGCTTAACACAACTGAGTGCAAAGTAATGAAAGTGTCACGTAATCATTCAGTTTCTCCCTGCTACTGTCTTAACAATGTTCCTCTACTTTCTGTATCCTCTTGCAAGTACCTGGGCGTACACATAACATCTGATCTTTCCTGGAAAATACATATTGGCTACGTTATTAGTAATTCTAATCGCATGCTTGGCTATTTAAAACGTAAATTTGCTTTAGCTCCCTCCTTTTGGAAATTAACTCTTTTATAAATCACTTGTACGGTCAAAGCTTGAATACGCGTCGTTTATGCGGGACCAGAGCCTTTTAAATTTGGTTACCCCCTAGAAGCTGTTCAAAATTGTTCCGCTTGTTTTATCCTCAGTAATTATCAATACACTGCAAGTGTCACCTCTATAAAATCTAACTTTTATTTGTCTAGTCTTGCCTCACGACGAAAGGTTTGTGTCTCTTCCATAATATATTTCACACTAACTCATTCCTCAGTCAACGTCTGTGTGTCTCTTTCATAAAATATTTTACACTAACTCATTCCTCAGTCTATGTCTCCTCATATCACCTTCCTATGTTTCATCCCGTCTTGATCATCCTCATAAAGTAGGTAGCACGAACACATTTCAACAATCATTCATTCCCAAAACTTCTTTGGATTGGAACCGCGCTCCTACCCCCATCGCCATAATCCAGGCAGATGATTTGTTTAAAACTGCTGCTACTCATTTATATTATTCATAACTAATATGTGGTTTGCTTTTAAGTTTTTCACTGGATATTTTTTTTGTTGACTACAACCCACTCTTCTATGTAATGCCGTTGCCCCTGACGGTATTGAAATAAAAAAATCGATAAGGCGCTTCTGATAACTATGCTAAGCACGTAGCGCTCACAGCATACGTTTCATGGGAGTTATACGGCCCACTGGCCGTATAACACCCATGAACAAAACAGCATTTGTAAGGCTTTGACGGCTTTTGTTTTTTAACAGTATTTCTATAAAGTCTAAAATAACACTCCGTATACACCTTTCAAAAAAACACTCGACCCTAGGTGCAACTAACCGTTTTCGAGCCCAGTCACTGAGTTTGAGGCTACACTCTCACCGGCGTCCCTCCTAACCCTAACCGAGTGAACTGTGATTTCAATAGGCGCGGTTTCAAATGCTGCTGACGGCTAAATTCTCGTTTTTTCCCGCTATATTTTGTGTTTCGCGGTACATGTATTTTCCCGAGGTCCCTAAGAAAGCATTGTGCGACATTTAAAAAAAAATAAAACTGTAAACTATTTTTGTTGGGTACGCGCGCGACAGAACGAATGCGACAGGAATGTATAGTTCTAGTTATTTGTGTTTTTTTCTTACGACAAGTTTTGGCGGCGCCGCGGGATTCGCCGCATGTGAGACGACAAAGTGCTTTGCTGTCAAAAATAAATTGCAACAGAAGAAAGCCGAAGGCATGCATTTTTCACGCTCATAAATAACGTGTTTACCGATGGACAGGAACATTCGAACAATATATCGTACGTACCACACGATGCAGCGTTATCCGAAAAGAATTTATTTGAGAAAGATCTCAAATAACACAGTCACAGTCGACGACATCTTGACTGTCGTCGACTTTTGGGGCACGTTTTGGGGAGAGCTTCCTTTTTTCACAACCGCACCAAGGCAAAGAAACGAACGCGACTGACCCGTTTCTCACCCCAACCCGGGCAACTATTTTTGGGGATGACTGAGGATTCTACGCGGATTATCTCTGGGAGGGGGAAGAACAATGTTCGCAAAATCGCGTCGAGGGTCGTTCGACGTCCTTCACCTCCTTCGTCTCCCGTGAATGTCGAGACGAAATGCTTGAATGGTAGGCACTTATCAGCCTTATTTCTCACGATGGAAGATAACACAGAAAGAAAGGGTACGCAGCACGCACAAAAAAAATTAAGTGTAAACTTTCAAGAGGGGCCAGAAAACGTTGAATGCAAAACCGCATAAACATAGGTAGAGAACCGTGCTGAGCGGATCTCCACAGTCCAAGAGAGTGGCAGAAAATTTCTAGCTGATAGAGGGCGCGAGAGTCGCACCAGCCGGATCAGCATCAGCAACATGGCGGCGGCCTACGAGCGTTTTTTGGAAAGGTGGATATGCACCTATTTTGTACAAACTTACCACGGACATGGTGGGTGTATGGGGATAGGAACATTGTAATTTTGGTGATAATCACAATCAGTTGGTTGATTATTTTGAAATGTGTTAATCAACTATTGTGTTTGTTAATGTAAACATATGGTTTCAATTGAAAACTTTAAAACATTGAACAGCTTTTCGCAGCTTGACCAGCCTTTGGTACTGCTACAAGGCAAGTAACACCCAACATAAGAGAAAAATACAAAAACGACATCAATCAACAAAACAAAAGAGCAAACAAATATATAGAATGTGAGATGTGTTTAAGTAATAAGTATTATACAAAGTTAGGTATATCATTTTTGCTCAATGACATTACATTGATTTCTAGTGACGCGATATGACTGAGTACCTCGGGAAGTGCATCTTTAATTCTTTGACGTCCAAAGTTTGTTCGTGGTTGTGGTATATGCAATGAATGTATCTGACGGGTTTGACGAATTGAATCGTGTAAATGAGGGTCAGTAATGCCAGAAATGTTTCGAACTTTCTTTTCATGGAAGTCTGGAATTTTAATATCAATCGCTAAGAATACATTTTTTATACATTAAGTATGGAGTATTTATAAAAGAAAGGCAAGGATTGGGGGCGGGGGGGGGGGGGGGGGGAGGGAGGGGTAAAGGGACGTTTGCTACGGCTCGTAGTTTTTCTTCTTTTCTTAATATCCGGAGTGTTAAAATTTTGTTATACCAATAGAACCCCGCACTGGAGGCGCGTAGCATAAGATGGCTTAGAAGAGAGATTTTGAAAGTTGAATTTTGACACTTTCGGGTGAAATGTTTTTATATTTATTCATCACACCCACTATTCTAGATAGTTGAGTGCGAACCTGCCTAATATGCTCGTGCCCAGACACGTTATAAGAAAGCAAAATACATCAAGAATTTTTACATTTTCAACATATTGTATAATATCAGTGCCCTATTTCAGAAGAGAGGAGGATTTCAGTTGAGTTTTTTTTTATTATTTATTTATTTGGGAATACTCACTCGGTTTATTTTTAATGATTATTGTAGAGAAACACCAAGGAGCCATGGTAGGAGTTGGTACAAATATGTAAACAAGGATGCAGATTTATAAACAAAAACTCAATTAACTATAAACTCAACAGCAGCTACAAAATTAGCATCAGTCGTGTTGACGACGACATCATTTGGTAACTCATTCTGTCCCTTCTACGTTTTGATGCTTCTTCTCTACCCCAGTCTCAGGTTAATTCAACATGGTTAGTGTTTGACTGTTTGGCTATCTTGATAACGATGTCAAAGTGTTTCACATGCTAAAAAGAAAACTATATTATACCTTTCTGAAAAGACTATTATGGTTAAATGGCGTATCTACTTGATCTTGGCGCTACTTGGGGGCATACATTGCCGCGATTTGTATTAAAAATTATAATATTTAAATTCAGATACGTAATTTTTCAAGCTCTAATATAATTTGTTGCTTATGATCTCATTTCAAACGCGTGAACACACATGACAAAAAAAAGTGCGCTAATTATCATCACTGGTGCCAATTTCAGCATTTTTAATTACTAAATAATAAAATAAAAATAGTCTAAAATCAATTAAAACATTATAGCTAATGTGAGAAATCCATGTAAATTACATTAATTGTGGGTGAAGTATACTTTGCTATCGAACTCGCTACTTTTGACATTCAGCAAAACGTCCAAATTCGCCGCCAATTTATTTTATTTTTATGCTCCGTCGTTTTGACAATCTCAGCCTTGCCAGTTCGAAGGAACGCCTACCTGCTTGCACCTCTCTTCACTGCAGCACGTGTTTCGTTGGCGTTGGAAGCCAGTGAAACAGTCGTGAGTTTTAGCATTGCGTATACGTGCGAACGCAAGCGCTGTGTGTTTGCGTTAGCTTTGCTTCGTTCCACACTGCGCGTGCGTGGAGCCCAAAATTGCGGTATTGGATGGCGCATGGCGATGAGGTGCACACACAACGTGGGGCACGCAACTCTAACACAAACGCACACCGCTTTCGTTTGCTTCTACACGCAATACTAAAACTCTCCAGTAAGGTGCAATCCCAGGCTGGCTGCAGCACCACGTTGGGACAGTGAAGAGCGTTGTTTGCTTTCGGAAATGACATTTCGCGAGCCATGATCGCGAGCAGTTCCGCCGTGGCCGCTAAGCAGGAGAATCGGGGGACCCTCACTAGAGCGCTTTCCGTTTCCGCCGCGGGAGGGCGAGCGTCGAGCTGGAGACGCGAATAGTAAGCGAATGTATGCTTAGCAGCATACTTCTTCAAGACCCAATCGTCCATTCAAGCTGAGATTGTTTCACTGACTGACGAGGAGCGCCGTCGACGACGGTCTCACCCTCGTTTGGGCGATGAACAGTCGACGGAGTTCAACCAAGAAGGACAGCATGCTGGTCTCCAGAGGATTGTTAAGAGACGGACGCCGGATATGAGGTGTTCTTGCCGACAAGCCAAGTGGGCGTCCGGAAGTTTACCGGCGTGCAAAAAGTCAATATTTTTATCTGGTGCAGCACACATATCCCTGTTGAATGGGCCATGAAATTATTTTTTTTCACTTCTTCTTTCTTAGCTGTAATACTGAACTCAAAAGCGAACTGTGAAATCACGCGGTCGTGACATGCTAGGGCACCGGTGCGATGGCCCCAAGCTTCCACCGTAATTTTTAAGCACACCATAGAACTTGGCATTCGCCAGTGACGATAAGTTTCGTCACGGCACTCATTGGCCACGAATGCGAATTCAAATATTTGTCGACGAATTGATTGTTGACGACCGCATACGTCCGAGTGACGCAGTTTTCGTGTCCAATGCGTGAGCTGGGGTCGGCTGACGTCATATTGGCCTTTGTAGAATATTTAGGACCATACACACATGATGATCACATCATAGCACACTGATAATAATGAGCACAAAACGGGCCCAGCTACAGAAAATAAATATTGGACGTAAAACATAATTATGTCTGTAACTTGTTCATTACAAAGACAAACACATCTCTGAGCATCTAAGTTCAATAGTATGTGTTGATGCATTCTTATACAGCAGGTCATTTTATATACGTCATTTGAGCAAACGCCAGCTCGTCACTTGAAACAACAAACCAAAGAAAACACTGCGATCAATTGCAATCCATTGCAATGAAAGCACGTTATATTAAAATCTTCAGAACTACAAATTCGTAAAATTGTCGATTAGTACAAAAGGTTAAAGATCGCAGGCGCTTCCTAGCTAAAAGTTGCTGTGATTATTCGGTGACCCAGGGTTGAAACAACTTCCCCTAGGTCCTACACGCGAGGTATACTTTTCGTTTCGATTCTCAGAAATTGAAACTCTCAAAGGAAGCTAGAAAAATTCTAAAATTTTATACTAAAACCTATATCGTAACATAGTTGATAAGTACAAAACCTAAAGATCGCCGGAGCTTCCTCGCTAAACGTTTCTGTGATTGTACGGTTATCTGGGGCTAAAACAACTTCCCAAAGACCCAACTTGCGACTCATACATTTTGTGCCGGTTCTCAGACCCTCCAAAGTTGAAACAAAGCCAAGAGTATACGAAAATTGCATGCTAAGAGTCTCATCGATCCTCGAACACATCCGGGATCCGAGTACCACTACGGCGAGATGACTGATTTGGTCTTGCTCAGAAAAGGTATAAAGTCTTATCCTCTCACATCTCCACGTTATACCTGTATCAGAGAGCACAAAGAACTCCGAAATCGTCGGCAAGCAGCTGCACATTTCAACTCCGCACGCCGAACAAACTCGCATCCACCAGCTCTGGGCGCCGCCATCTTACCAGTGACATCACGGCTCTTGCGAGGTCACGTGACGAGTAGTCGCTCGGTTGCTATGGGCACGGTGCCAGCTCGGCTCGTTGCTATGGTACCGGGTGTGACCAATCGCGGTGAGAGGCGGCGCAGGAAAAAGCGTGGCGCTACTCTAGCAGCTACGCTGCCACATTGAGTGGCTCTAGTGGGGACTAATTAGAGTTAGTCAAGAAATCAACAATCATAATTAAACTTCACGTGTGTTTGGGAGTTTGTGTTTCTGGTCTGACCCGCAAAATAAAAATTAAAAAACGAACCGGTAACATGAGTGTATTATAATTTTCGCCAAAACGTTGCACTGCTCGCAAAAAAAAAAAAAAATAGAAAAAAAAATGGTGCAACAACATACCTTATGGTTTATATCTCTTGCAGGAATCGGCCTGTGTTTTACTTTTGCATTTCTGCGAACCAATCTGAGTTTTTAGTTGCAATTGCCTAGTAAGAATGGTAAGGTCTCCAATTTTTCCAGTGTCATACGAAAGGCGTGCTTTTAGGCTTTACAGCTTTGTTTTAAAAAAAGGCGTGAAATGAGTCGCACGCCCAGAGGTAGATAATATAGGGGGCTAATCGTCACGTTAAGTCGAATAAGTAACAAAACTTTGTCTCTCAACATTTTAATGGGTAAAAATAACCATATAATTCTTATTAGAAACATGCTCAATGTCATCAGAAACCCCTAATTCAGAAAAAAAAAAACTTAGAAATTTTGGGAGCATGTGAGATGCACGGTAGTGCGCTAAAGTTATCAATTCTGCAACCGGCGCTAAGCTGCCTTTTCGAAACACTAATGATAAGAGACGGGAGAACCACGCGGGCAACGTTTTCGCACCCCTAGCCTTGGTCCTCTTGCACGAGAGGTCATTTTAGCGCACTACCGCGTTTTCTACGCGCTCTAAATCTTCCTAGAACCGACAGATTTAGCGGTTTTCGATTGCTCTCGTCTAATGGAACGGCTGTCGCACAGAAGAGAACGGCTGGGTCGAAGTCTGTGTGGTGCTCTGGTGACAAAATATTTGCGCGTAAGGATGAGATTTCAGATGCACTTAAGATGACTTGCCTGGGTGGTGTTGAAAACAATTAGGAATTAGCGTAGAATAATTTGGTGACTGCCATATTTTTGTTTAACTTCACAATTCTTGATGGTGGTGCATGAATGCTTTTACCACCCACACGAAGTGAACGCGTTATTTAGAAAAAAACTAAATACAAATGTCTCAAATTATTTAACTTTAACGTTAGGTCAGCGCGATCTAAAATCGATGAATGTTAATTTTACTTTTTATCACGTTTCAACCAATGTTCAATGTCATCATGTTCACTTGAACCTGGTACAACGATGACGGCGATTTTTTTTTTACCGAGATAAAATTTTTTTGTTTAAACCGTAAACACAACCCTGGTGGTGGTCTATCCATCTTAATATTGATCGCAGGTTTTGAGGGTGTATCCGAATTCTCAGCAATTACAGATCATTACGAAGTACTATGCATACGTAAAGAGCTAGAAGTGTAGCGTGTTCCGTACCGGCCCAGGAAATGGAAATGCGTTCGAGGTCTTTGAATTTCAAGAAAGGTTGATTAGCACTATTACTGAAGTAAAACGCCATATCACCCTTGTAGGTGATCTCAATATTTGTCTTCTTGATCTACCCCGTAATCAACCGGAATTATAAACTTTACTGTCGGCAAATAATCTTCGGAATGTAATATCTCATCCCACGCAGATAAAAGTGTCATGTTTTGTTTTGCTCGACCTTTTTAGTACAAATCATGATACCTCTGATGTTACCGCTGGAGTGTTGTGTTTAGATATGACGGATCATTAGCCCATGTTCACGCTGATTCACAAACAAAACGCGACATCTAGAAAGACGATCACTGAGGTTCAAAGCCCCGGGATACATTCAAAATATTAAGGATAAAACGTTGCAGGCGTTTAAAAGAAACGTTGAAAGCGTAAGCTGAAGTGGTATAATAGACATAAATGTTATAATAAAACCTACGACATTTTTATTGAGGGTTTTAAAGATATTCATACGTCTTCCTTTCCAATAAAATTAGTTAGAACAAATAAACATGCCAGAAATTCCTGGGTGTACCAAAGATCACTTAAAATAAATGCGTGCAAAAGCTGGCTTTTATGAAACCTAAAAAAAAAAAAAAAATTTTGAGAAATTAGCGGAATTGAAATCGCTAAGAAATCGCCTCAATTCTGAACGCAGAATTGAGGCGTGCGAAGCGAAACTATTATAACCAACTTGTGGATTCTGTATGCATGTAATTACGTAAGTAATATTTATTTTCACCAATATTGTGCTGACGGCACTAGACAGAAAGCATCCATGAGGTGGCTTGTCCGGGTCTAGTGCCCCTGCACTTACAGGACATGGTAAAAACAACAACTACTATACTCTACTCAACACAAAACATCCTGACTTGCTTTGAAAAATACTTAATGCTCCCTTGGGCAAGAATACTAACAATGATAAAATAAAGGATATGGTTATTGATGGTATTGAAAAGTGTGGTTCTACTCTATCAGATGCTTTTAATTGTCATTTTGTGAATGTTGGGCCTGGTACTTACTGCAGTGATGCAACACAAATTTTATTCAGAGTTTGTAATACTATATTTTTTATCCCACCCAAGAATATAAAGTTTTTTCATCTATAAATGATTTACGGAACAATTAAAGTTGCGATGCTGATAGTATAAAACAGTGTAAGTACCCGTGAAATTCGTTCTCGACCTCATTGTGCCTTGTTTAACACATAGTTGTAACATTGCTCGTTCATCGGGTGCGTTTCATACAGGCATGAAAACAGCAAAAGTAACAGCACTATTTAAGGCAGGAGATAGAAATAGTATGGGAAACCAAAGTCCAATATCTATTCTTCCAATTTTTCAAAAGCCTTAGAAAAGCTTATGCACTCAAGGATTACAGATTTCTCAGACCACCACAATCTAATATTAGAATCTCAATTTGGTTTTAAAAAAGTTAGGTCCACTGAGTCGTCACTTTTGGACAGAAAAGAAATTATTTTAGACAATTTAGAAAAACGTTATCAACGAATGGTATTTTTCTTGACTTCACAAAAGCGTTCGATTGCATCAAACATAGTATTTTTCGAGGAAAGCTATTTTCGTATGACTTTTTGGGTGTTTGATTTTTCTTGTTAGAATCATATTTTGAGAACCCTTGCCAGTATGCTCTCATAAACGAGCATAGGTCCTATTTCTTTAATATCAATTGGAGCGTTCCTCAAGGAAGCATCCTAGATCCCCTTTTATTTATTTTTATATAAATGATATAATCACCATTTATTCTGGTGTATATTTAATTTTTTACGCAGATGATACGTGTATGGATGCTTATAATTTAAATAGTGAACATCTTTTTAGAAAAATAAATAATGTCCTTTGAAAATTAAAAAAAAATCTGGTGTGAAAATAACTTCCTTAATATAAATGCTAGCAAGAGATAGGCTATTACATTTCAACTACACTCAAGCCTCGAAGTTAACAATTCGGACGTAATTAGTGTAATTTTCATGACCCAAGAGGGAATTTTTAACTTAATTTTAAATAAATTAGACAGTAAGAAAAGTACTGGGCCGGATATGATGCCTTACACTTTTTGAAAAGGTACGCAGAATGGATCTCCTAATATTTACATGTTCTGTTTTGTTTTTCTATTGGGCTTGCAGTATTACCACATGACTGGAAGACTGCAAAAATAATTCCGATACATAAAGAGGGTGACTGGAGTACAGCATCAAACTTTAGGTCAATATCTTTAACTAGCATCACGTGCGAATTGCTAGAGCATATCATTTTTACACATATTTCATATCACTTAGATAAGCATAACCTAATATATAGAAATCAGCATGGGTCTAGGAAATCTCTTTCTACTACAACTCAGCCAAGTCAAGCGAATTTACGCATGACTTGGCTGAAGCCTTTAACGAAAGGGGCCAGACTGATGCAATATACTTAGATTTTTCTAAGGCGTTTGACACGGTGTCTCATTCAAAGCTGCTGGCAAAACTTTCCAACATACTCAAAAACTCACGAACTTTAAAATGGATAACTGCGTATTTATCAGACAGAAGCCAATTAATATGTTCACTATAAAAAAGTAAATTCGGACAAACTGCCCGTTACTTCAGGAGTGCCCCAAAGCATCGTGCTTGGGTCACTTTTTATTATTTTATTTAGATTAATGACATTCCAGCCAATATTGATATCCCGCTTAGATTGTTCGCTGACGACGGTATTATATATCAAACAATAAAAAGCCATATCGACAATTTTGCACTGCTGGAAGATTTGGATGAGATACTGCCGGCGTCGGACTAAGAAAGGGCAAATGATGCTAAATTATCTGAAAACAGCTGTCATGACAGTCTCCTATACAAAAAGTCCAGTTCAATTTAGTTAACTGATGTACAGCCAGTAAAGTGATTCGAGGAGTACAAGTATTTAGGGCTTCTTTTTAGCAATAAACTGAACTGGAACCAGCACTTTGAAGTAACGGTTAACAAAGCGAGGGGCACTTTGTGTGTCGTAGGAAATTAAAATTTGATAATTTTGACACTAAACTTATTGCTTATAAAAGTTTTATTAGGCCTGTGCTAGAATATGCTAGTTCAGTGTGGTGCCCATTCTCACAAAACGGTATTAACAAGCTTGAAAGTATTCAAAAGTTAGCTGCTCGATTTATTTTTAATGATTATTGTAGAGAAACACCATCCACTGAATTAGTTATTAGAGCGAAGCTTCAGCCGTTGCAAATGAGAACAAACATTGATAGATTAAGATTACTGCTCAATATCCTTAACGGCACTCTTCATGTTCAAATTTCTAAGAGCATACAACCATTATCGACAGGGTCCTCACGTCTAAACCACACAAGAGCCTTAAAACAGTACAGGTTCAAAACGACTGTTTTAAATTTTTTTTTTCCCTTGAGCAATTCAAGAATGGAATAGACAGGACGGCGTCTCAAACCCAGCTAACTGGTTTATTTAGTCCACTTTCTTATATAGTCTCAATCTCAAGGTCATTTCCACCAACACAAAACACCTCTTTGGTGTTTTGTGTTGGTGGAAATCACCTTGAGATTGAGACTATATAAGAAAGTGGACTAAATAAACCAGATAGCTGAGTTTGAGACGCCGTCCTGTCTATTTTCTGTCCCTTCTATGTTTTGATGCTTCTTCTCTACCCCAGTCTCAGGTTAATTCAACATGGTTAATATTCACCAGCTCGCCTGCACCCTTATGATTTTTTCTATAGTCAAACACTGGATGTAATATAAAATCCCATGCGTCGCGCGTTGCTATAAAACACACACACACACACACGCACTTCAGCTGTCTGACTCGGATTCCATCTTTGGGTTGTAGCGGTCAGAACAGCGTTTATTAAATATTCATTTTGTGGACATATTGTAAAAATTGGGATCTCGTATTCTTCTGCGGAGAATAATGTCAAACCAATTATTCATCTAAATACCTAAAAACCCATTAAGAGGCCCGCAGTTCATTATTTCCCACGACAATCATATGAGCGAGAAAAGGCAGCGAGCACGTATACAAATATCAGCACTGATTTTTTCAACCACTGCAACAACTACACATACCAGCCTGGATCGAACATGTATGTCACAAAATAAAGTTTCCGTGAACAACTTTTTTAACTATGTAATTACGATGTGGGACACATCTTGAGCTATGAAAGAATCCAAAATTAAGACGTATATAAAAAAATTAAATCAAAAATTGAATTTAGTTTCGGTTTCGCTCCAGATTTAAGACGCGCATCCTTGCGTAAATATGACGCTAAACACCACTTTTGTTTTCAGGGAAAAAAGGTGACCTGCGCTCATAACACCCTAGCTTCCTCGTATTACCAGAAATAATTTGTGTCGCTCAGTGAAGCCGGAACACCAGACAGTCTCAACAGCGGCACGCATCTCCGACCCTCACTATAACCGCCATTTGGAAAATGAGAGTGGCGCCACCTATACTTAGTTGGAGTCGCGAGCAATCGTCCTGTCGTGGCCGGCGTAATCGGATTTTGTTCCATCGGAGCGAAGTCCGAAAGTACAAGGACGGTACGTTCGTCCCACGAAGCGGCCACCATCCCGGCGGCGCGGAAAACTACTCGCCTTGTCCGTGCACCTAGATACTTAGCAGCACTCGTCACCCGACAGTCCCCTTGGCTGCAAATCGTCTCACTTCACTGAAGAAACAGGCTCCGTTCCTCGAGAGACCCGCTTCGTTCCTCGAGAGACCCGCCATGAAAAACGTCTTTTACCACTTTCTAATGAACGAATGGAGATATCAACTAGAAAAAAGTTGCCGCCCGGCGTCGCTAGCAGCACGGTCACCATGGGAACCTCCTAAGCCCAAAATGAAGATCACCATCGGCGCTTCTGACGTCGTGCATCTAGATTGTTTTGCGTCGTGTCGCTACTCTATATAGAGTAGCTCTAGGCCCCGCTCATGCAACAAACATGCCATCTGCGCACTAGGACGCCCTTCTATCATTGTTTGTTCGTGTTTCTTTTTCTTTTTCTACACTTACTCATTCGCAACAATCTCCGCGGAACAGGAGGCGATATGTTTATTACGTAATTTTAAATCTCACAACATTTTTTTTTTAAAGGGGGGGGGGGGGGGGGAGGGCGAAACTAGATTCTTCCGGAAATGCGAAGCTCTATCAAAGGCTCGTGAAGAACGCTAACATTTTTTTTAAGCTGTGGCTCTGTTGACAGACCTCAACCAATATGTTTTTTTTTCTCCTCCTCTTTTTTCTTTTCTTTTTTTCTCTTTTTTTTTTTTTTTTAATTTGTCCATAAAACTTTGAACTCGGAGATCATCATGGCCAAAAATATAAAGAAAAGGAGCTTTCTACGCACAAAAACAGTCCGAGGACACTTAAGCACTTCTTATGAGTTGTGAATGCGAAAGCATGAATGCCGTTCTTCCGCTCCCTTAGTTCTTCTCCGTTTTAGTGGCGTGGGCGGCCTTTCGCTGGCCGACGGCCGAGCGCGTGCTGTCGTGAAGTGGCCGCGCCGCGCCGCGCTGAGCTGGGCCGTGCTAGAGTGCCTTCATACACACGCGCGCTTTTGCTTGAGTGGTGACATCTCAGCCATTTTTCCGCCCAATCGTTTTTTTTTATGCACCTTGAAGTGCGCGCCATCCGGTGTCACTCAGCTCGAGCGCGTAGCTTTGGCTAATGCATCGACGCCATTTCACCGCCCAAGTCACGCACCGAGCGCGCGAGAGCGTCACGCGCTGACACATTCAGGGCAACAATGGATGTCTTCACCCTGAGACAGACAGACATGTAGGCACCCTAGGCCGTGCCAGAGCCGTACATGTAGAGAGTTTGGCCATTCGTTGGGAAGTATAGAAGACAAACGAGGAGGCGCCATTGGCCGAAAGCGGGCTGGGCGTGTTCCAGGGCGTCTTCAGAAATTCGAATGTGGCCAACCAGAAGCCGGAAACATTACCCTGGCGGCGGTCGCGAGAGACAAACCTGATAACTGCATCGGAGTAACTCTCGGTGACTGAAAATATGGTACACGTGATGTTTCAATCACGCTCATTCAAAATGATGGTGGAAGAGAGCGACTAGCGGAACGATCGACATAATCCGTACGCCAAGCGCAGAGGGCCGGGAATCTGCCGTCCGAGCGGTCACACTCTGTCCGAGCAAAACAGAGTTGAGCGGCGCATTCGTTTCTTACATCTTTCTGCATGATTATGATCGAAACATCACTTGCACCCTGTTTTCAACCACCAAAAGTAACTACACTTCACTCTTACGCGCTTATTAAAACCAAATACGAACATACAGGTTCGATCAGAACTGTTTCTCGCTACCACCGCTAGGGGATTCTTTCCGGCATCTGGTTGGTCAAGAGAGCATGCCAAGCCTTCTTTCCGAGTCTGGTGCACGCCCTGCCTCTGGCCGCGCCTCCCATTGACCAAACTCTCTCACTACACGGCTCTGGGCCGTTCTAAAGCCCCTTCATGTTTCAAAAGTAGCGCAAAGTTCGTTGATGCACGAGGCACGTGCAACGTGCAGCCCTTAAGAAGATCATGGCGGCACAGCGCAGCACTGAGCTAGATTTCCGACGCCATGAATTTCCCAGAAGTAGCGCGCGGCACGTGCCTCGAGCATTTTTACAACAATGAACGGTGCCACTTTTCCCAGGATAGAGGGGCTTTAGGCCGCGCTATACTCTATTTCACCTACAGCTAAAGCTACAAGCGCGAGCTCCTTGCTCTAGGGCAAATCTCGGCGGCACAAGCTCTCGTGCATTAAGGGCAGCTGTCAACGCTATTAGCTCGCGCTTCTAGCCTTCGCTGCGGTACAACATAAAGTAAAACGGAGTGTAGAGTTCTTGTATAGGCTCCCTACGGGAGCCAGAGTTGCGCGTCTGTTTTCCACGTGCCACCGCGCCGCTATTCGCCGTGATACGTTCACGTGAGGAGCCGGATCATGTGCCGTGCAGGAAAGTAGACGTTGCACGCGCCCCGGCGTACGTACCCCTGCTTTTAAACGCGCCGCGCGCCTCGAACGCGCGGCGCCGCTATTCGCCGAATTCAGTCACGTGAGGAGCAGGACAAACATGCCGTGCAGGAAAGACGGCGCTACGGGGATGAACGCACAACTCTGGCTCCCGTAGAGAGCCTATACAGGAACTCTAGGCCGTGCGTGACCTCCCTGGAGTCTTCCCGGGCGGGCTCTGGCTCTGCTGCCACCACTCCCTCCTCTTACATGCGGCTGTGCTGCTGCGTGCGCTGCGCCGATATAAAAAGTACTTCTCTAATGGCTTCTTTTGATTTAATTACACCGCACGAGAGCCAATAAGAGCCTCATTCCTTGATGACACGCGCCAGTCAATGGGAGCATAATCCGTCAGAAATCGGCTTCACTTGGGAAAAATGATTTTAGGTGCGGTTTGGCCAACGTTCGTAATGGCGGCAATGAACCTCTAGTTAGCACTATTGATCGGCCACCGTCCCCTTCGCAACTGAACGGCAGACGAGAATGTGCGCTTAACTGTAAATTTTTTCTCAGTCTCAGTGTCGATTGGGAAAAATATGCAACCAGTCATAAATGACCGCCAACCTTCATAGGCGCCTTGATAAAGTTCAATACAACAAGGGGCTTTCCTACCGACTGTGTGCTACTAACAGACTGCCTGGACCCGAGTTGAAAATGAACGCTTACGCAGCTTTTGCATTCAATTCCTGTTTCGCATAGTGCCAACGTCTCAAACGTATATAAGCCTCGAACTATCAGCTTAGGAGTATCTTCAACTTTTTTTCTTCATCAGTAAACAGAAGGCCGCCGTTAGTACGGCACATACGCCATTTTTCAGTTGATAATGATAGTGATCAAAGTGGCCAGACTGAATTTCGGAAAGGGTCTATTTTAAGGAACACTTTCCACTCGCCACATCCGGCTGAAAAAGTAATATCTCACCTCTTTATTATTGGAGCCAGCATGGCGGAGCGCCATGCGCGACCTCCTTATGCTACACAGCCAAAGAAACATAATCAACTAAAAAGGAGCACCTTCGTCATTCGTTACGTTCAAGAAGCGAATGCCGGTTGGGCTAATACACAACTGTTTCTTTAGAGTACGCTGGAGGACGTCCCAAAAAAAAAATACTGCATCTCATCAAGATATACAAACGTGTTCGATACTTTCCGGTTTCTTACATCGAAGGCAATCAACCTACCATGGCACATAAATCACTTTTTCCCTGAGCCACACCTTGACGGGCAAAGTGCTAATGTGCAACCTAAAAAAGAAAGTTTTAACGGAGTCTTAACAGTCACTTGGCCCGCTTAAGCACATCCTGGCCACCCCGACAAATCACAGCTCTATGAAGGGGTGTTGGGAACAAACCAATCACCAAATCACGTGTAAGCGTCTTCTTGCTCACAACAGACAGACGAGGCCATGTCCGCCGCACTTTCTCCTCACTGGCAGGAAGAGCATGAGAAGCGAATGAGAAGGCGATGCGAACGGGGCCCGATAACGATATGGAGTTCCACTTATAAAGGCGAAGCTTAAGCGTCCTCCAAGTTTTTTCATTCCAGATTGAACTTCTTAGAGGAAGGTATGGGTGTGATTGGATAACCGTGGCAGCTATGAGCTCTTAGATTTCATACAAGGGACAACTGAGGCTTCTATCTCACCACTCCACCCCGCGCAACCGCAGGGAGAATCGGTAGATTAGGATGAAAAGAAAACAAGCTTTTCAACTACTAGGTCAAGGGGCTCAGTGATTTTAATGAGTCTTCTCCAAGTTTCGTCGTGGACTAAGTAATATTACCAATGGCAGGGTCACCAATTTCAAGTGGTACACATGCGTTCTTATAAATGTGGGGCAGTGTTATACACGCGGGTAATATATATTTTTATTTCCATCTTGGAAATTTTGAAACATAGCAAAAATAAACTCGATATCTTGGAGACTTCGGAATCTAACCAAAATAAACTCCGATAAACTCTTACTATTCGGAAAAAACTAAACTGCGAAAAGCACCCTCCGAATTTAACGAGGAATAAACTCCGGAAGCATGGAACTCTAGACATAAAGGGCATAACTCAAATTCATTTCAACGGCGACCCTCTCAGTGCCTCCTCTAACGTATGTTTTACCAAAACGCCAGCCTTTCGGCCTACAGGGGGTTCTCGCCTTCTTCCTACCAGTTTCAACAGAATTCGGGCTTCGTTTTCAGTTCATTTTCAGATGCGTTCCCAAATGTCTAGTCGTAATACATGGAGTCATTTTTATTGGTTCCAGCATTTCTAAATAAGCTTCACTCGGTGCTTTCTTGTGCATTGCTGCGTCGGTTCTAAATATGTCATTTATTTTGCATCTTGAGAATGAACTCGCCACGTACAGGAATCCGGTAGGTTAAACAAGACATACCGAGAAGGATCGGTTCTTGTCTTAAGCATGTGATCTCTACAATGGCAAACTGAAAACATTTCTGTAGAAGCGCTCTTGAGGTAAATCATGACGGCCACGTCGACTATCAAAGTTTCCGTTTGACGTAATAACTAACGGGCTAATTATTTAAAAGTCACAAATTACTTTTAACTGTATTATCCCCTTGCGCATCTCAATTAAAAAAAAATTTAACTCGATGTCAAACATAGCAAAAGCAGTTAATATTTTTTGTGGGAAAACGAATTTTAATCCTCGCAATTTAGGGGCAAGTTCTGACTGTCTCATACTAGCTCTCTTACCGGTAATAAGAGGAGCCGCGGAGGCGAAGCGAAGTAATAATCACAGCTCAACCTCTGAACTCGTCAAGCACAAAGTTGGGGCCGAAGTTGACGGAGCGCTCCGATTGGCCTATCACGACGATGACTTCGCAGTGTTTTCGCCGCCGTCCAATCGGCGAGCTCCGCGAACTTTCTCCTCCAACTTTGTGTTTGACGAGTTTAGGGCCCTAGGTGTTGTTGCTCCCTTCTTTCTACTTCTGTGTTATTTCCTGCAATTGTCACTGAAAGCTTAAAGGGGCACTTAAGTCGATTCTGAGATCGTCCTTTTGTGGGGACAACTCAATTTAGACGCTCTAAGCATCCCAACAAACCCGAAACCATAACCGTGCTCAGTTTATTTCCTCGTTAAAAGCGTGTTCAAAGATCGCGACACGCTCTTTTTGGGAAGAGTTTTCTTCCGAGTGCGCTAGTCGGCAAGTTGGAAGCCGTGGCTTCGAACGCGGAGAAAAAGAGTCTTATCCGAATGCGTACCTATCAGACTCTCTTCAAAGCGAGTTATAATAAAATCATTCGGAATCTGCGCGTATTGTAGGGCTTTCATTGGTCCACACAGTGTAATCCACGAGAAAAAAGAGTCCACGTGTTTTCCTTTTACGCTGAGATGAATAGGCCGGTTCGTAATATAGGACTTGGTATATAGGCTTTCATAGAATATAAGATGAAAAACGACCTTTTTTAAAAAGTACTTCAGTGCCCCTTAAGTACCGCAATGCGTGGTGATTTCTGAGCGTCTTATAATCGGTTCGCTGCCAATAAGAACATCAACTGATAAAAACACCAAGGAACGAATCGCGAAGATAAACGCGCTATTGAAAAAGCCCCCCCCCCCCCCCTCTCTCGGTTTGTTGTCAATGAAAGCTCAAGTACCGTGAAAACAAGAAAAAATGGAAGAACTAATTTTCCTTCTTTATTGTGTTGATGGTTGTTTTCTGTTTGTTTGTTCTTTACGGTGCTTTTTGGGCGCTGATTGAATTTCGTTTTAAATATACGTACCATACCTGCAAAACGGATATCTTTGTGGATTGATTGAAGCACAAATGGACAATAAAAAACTTTTAGCCTTCCCATTTTGGTGACGAAGGAAGACCAGCGAAGCTGTACTATGGTGGGAATGAAGAAATGGCCGGCCGCAAGTCGGCAAGCCAGAGTTCAGTTGAGTTGAGAAAACGTCTTTATTTGATGCCATACATAGCTGCTCTTGCGTTAAAGCATCCGCAGCGGCACGAAAAAAAAAAACATATATATATATTCACACAGTCGCGTTTGAGAGCGGCCGACGGCCGTTTCAGTGGAAAGGCTCCAAAAGTTGCCGCGATCTATGAGCGACTGCGGCAAGCGGACAAAAGGCAAACACAACACTCTGGACAGCTACCGCCATCTGTGAGCGACGGCGGCGACCAGAGTTTTGTGTCGACATTTCTTTGCGGGGGACACGACCCTGGGAAACTAGCCCTTAACACCTCCGCTGTAAAACGATGACGTACAGAAAAATGTTTTCCTCCCGTACACTGCACAACCCAAAATGAGCACCGAAATTTCCGGCGGCCGTTTGTGCTTCGAAGGAATACATTCCGCCACACTGGTAGCTTCGATGAAAGTCTTTCTATTCCACGAGGAAAACATGAAAGGGCGGCGATCGCTTGTTCACGCGCTGACTGTGTCGCGCTCTGTGCCTCGTGCTTTGGACGACTGAGCGCAGAGAAAGTCTTGATTGTTTCCGCACGGGTGACCAGGGAGGCTAAGCTCGGCACGGAGAGATCAAGGCGAGTTCTCCGTCGAACTCGCCGCCCGTCGCAATTGATCGGCGCCATGCGTGACGACGCGCGCCGTCACTCCCTAGGTTGTGACGTCACAACGGAGAGTTTGAAGCGGTCGGAGAGCGGCTTTTACGAAATTTGCGGCGAAATGCGGTGACGTCATTGTAAGGTGGCAGAAGCCGCCGAGGATGGGAAAAGCTTGCCGGCCACGACCTACGCGAGTTGGGCGCGAGATAAGGGAGAAGCGTCCAAAAATGGCATCGTTTTTGTTTTCAGCGTCGGCGTAGGTATTTAAGCCACGGCAACGCGTTTGACAAGAACGACGTTAATTTTCAGTAACACTATCGTCTCTTTAAAGACGTGGTAAGGAGGCTGTGCGATGAACAGCGCGGTGATCCGGGCTTCAGACGATAGAGCAGTGCACGGACCGTCGTCCCCGTTGTGAATCCTACATACAAATGTGTTTTAACGGCAATCTGCAGCCAGGAACACAATTTAGCATTACCTACAGGCTATTATAATTATTATGGCACCGCGGGCCTCCATGGTACGGGCTGTCGCTTTTCCGCGGTGCCACGGCTCTCCTGAGCCAATAAGGATTGCTATTACTATTACTATTGTGATGGTTTACTGCGCTGCGTAGATGCAAGAAAGACGCGCTTGATAAAATTTAAACGTAAACAGAAGAAAAAAAAAGCAAATTGTTGTGTGTATGTTTATACAGTCGGAAGTTAGTCTGCCTCAGTGGGCGGCTGGTGTCTCAGCTGTAAATGAGCAATTTAGCCAGTGCGGTACAACCGCTAGCCTGGGTTTCTTAACCTGTACCACGCAGTAGTGATACACGACCGCACGTCGGTACAATGCTCATCCAGATCGAAAAAGGACAGGGCTCAGGATCCCTGGGTTCTGCAGCGCGAGCTTTCGCACCACGTGCTCCGAGCTAGTGTGCCGTAGCCCACTCGGCCACCGATCCCCCTAAAGGATAAAAGAAAAACAGCATACATGACACTGTACATGAATGCCGCAGACTAAAAACTGTGTAATTTCTTTCTCAACATCTCGCCCCCCCCCCCCCCCCCCCCCCCCCACCGTATTTTGAAAATATTATTGTGGCCTTGAGTCGGGGTGGGGCGCGAAGATGGGAAAGAAATTAAACAATTGTTTGTCTGCGCCATTCATGTATGTTGGGGAGATTGGCGACCGAGTGCAATAAAGAAAAGAAAAAAAGAAGATCGGTGGCCGAGTGGTCTAGCGCACACAAGCTCGGAGCATGTGGAGCAAAAGGTCGCGCTGCAGAACCCAGTGATCCTGGGTTCAACCCCCACCCTGCCCGTTTCGATCTAGATAAGGATCGTACCGGCGTGCGGTCGTGTACCACTACTTCGTGGTGCATGTTAAAGACCCCAGGCTCTGGCGGTCGTACTGCGCTGGTTAAATTGCTTATCTACAGTGGGTAACAATGTCGCATGGTCTGGCAGACTAACCTCCTGCTATATAAACAACTATTTTAACCTTTTTTCGTGTGTGTTGTTTTTTCTTCTTTACTCTGTTTTAGTTTAAATTTTATCAACTGTTTTCTTTGCATTTCCGCAGCGCATCAAACCATCACAATGTCTAACCAACGAGCCCATATCCAAGCTTTATTTTTATAATTAGCTTCCATGCTGTTACCGATTTGTATTTGTCATTTACGATTTAAATAAAATTAAACCCTTCACTGCGGAGCATAGGGCGAAACGGAGCTACGCTGGGGAACTCCCCGCAGCCGGGGGTGGGGTTGGGGGGAGGGAAGGTCGGAAATGTAAGAGGAGGAGTGGAAAACTCGCCGGGGCGGAGTCAAAAGAAGCTATTCTCCTCCCCCGTTACGTCGCATCGCAGAGATTCTCGCCGAAGTCGAGCTTAGCCTCCAAGGTGTATAACAAGCGCAATGTGACTTCACGGGACCGATGACCTATTTGAAGCAATCTTGGTCTCTTATGAGGTGCAGACTCTACGCATACATTCCGAGAAAGAGTTGTAGCTAGTGTACTTCGATCGAATTCTCGGCTAATTTCCTCAGTTACGCTGTCGTCAGGTTATTAATCGTTTATTAAATTTCTCATTTATTTAAATAACGTACAAAATGTAGAGGTCGCCACCTATTGACTTTGTAAATAGTCTGCCGCATTCCTGTGGCGCCCCCTCTCGCTGTACTTACTTGTTGTCGCTTGATTAAATTCATTCCTCTGTTGTGTTCTGAAACGTGTGGGGTCGCATCCTGGCTCGCTACACCCTGTCCTCACGGTACGGGCCCTCAATCCATCAAACATGGTGTCAGAAGTGGGATCGACCTCGACGCTAGCCTTCAGGACACTACAATCATGTCCAAGGAATCCAGCCCGCAGTGGGTCGGCGTCAATCTGCGGCAGCCGGACGCGTTCGACTTTTCGAACGTCGGGACTTGGCCGACGTGGCGAGACCGCTACGACGACTATGTCACCGTGTCTGGGCTTGGACAAGCGCCTCAAGACGTCCAGGTACGCTCCCTACTCTACTGTATGGGTCCAGAAGCTCGTCCGCTGCTCAACACGTTCTCGCTCTACGCGGCGTCCCTCGCCTCGTACACCGCAGTGGTTGCTCGCTTTACGGCGCACTTCGTGCATCCAGCCAACGAGCTCTACGAGTCTTCGCGTTTCCACAAACGCATCCAGCAACCTGACGAAAGCGTGGATGCCTATTACGCGGAGCTGTGTAAGCTCGTGAAGCGCTGCAACTACCCGTCAGCGGCGATAGAAGAGCGTCTAGTTCGTGACAGGTTTGTCGTCGGCCTGCGTGACACGCGTCTCTCGGAGCAGCTGTGTCGGAACGCTAAGTTAACTCTCACTGAAGCCTGGACCCAGGCACGTCAGTCCGAAGACGCCGATAAAGAGAAAGCGTCTGCGCGGCCAAGCAACGAGAGTTCCCGTGCAGTCCAAGTCGACGCTACGAAAAAAGATAAAGTTCCATCCCGTCGGCGCTCCGACGCCAAAGCAGCTCGTGCAAGCGGAGCCCAAGCCAGAGCAGGGCATCCCCGTGAGTCATCGGCCTGTTCGTTTTGCGGTCGCGCGCCTCACGCGCGTTCAGACTGCCCAGCACGGGACTCGCTCTGCAACTACTGCAGAAAGAAGGGACACTTCGCCGAAGTGTGCCGTGCAAAGAAAGTCAAGCAAGGCAAGCTCGGCTCTGTCCAGCTGCACGCTGTGGGAACATCCGCTAAAGCTAGGTACGTGGACGTCACCGTGAATAACTACACCGCGGAATTCAAGGTGGACTCTGGAGCGGAAGTGTCTGCCGTACCGAGTGACTTTCCCAACGTGCCGGCCAAGCTTGACAAGGTGGAAAGCCTGCTGACAGGACCCGGAGGTCAACCGCTGCGTGTGTTGGGGTCGTATCTGGCACGACTGCAGTGGCAAGGGAAGGCGAGCTCTCAGCGGCTCTATGTGATCGACTCCCTTTCCGTACCTCTTCTGGGTCTTCCGGCGATTGAGGCTCTCAAGGTTGTACAATTCCTAGGTGCTGTGGATGCTCCCGAGACAACACTGCATGCCGAATTGTTTCGCGGACTGGGCACACTCAAGGACGAGTACACCATTCGCCTGAAGCCAGACGCCGTGCCATTTTCACTCAGCGCACCTCGTCGGATTCCCATCCCGCTGCGAGAGGTCGTCAGGCACGAGTTAGATAAGTTGGAGAGCGACGGAGTGATTCGTCGCGTCGACAAACCAACCCCATGGTGCTCCGAACTCGTCGTCGTCCCGAAGCCTACCGGAGCGTATCGACTCTGCGTCGACCTGACACGGCTCAACGAAGTGGTACTCAGAGAGCGCCACATCCTGCCGACAGTCGAGCAGGTCCTTGGTCTCCTGGGCGACGCGGCCATCTTCTCGAAGTTGGACGCCACAGCAAGCTTCCATCAGGTCAGGCTGGCAGCCGGCTCGCAGGAGCTCACGACCTTCATCACTCCTTTCGGCCGTTATTGTTTCTGTAGACTCCCCTTCGGCATCACCTCGGCGCCGGAGTACTTTCAAAAACAAATGGCCAGAATCCTTGAAGGTCAAGAAGGCGTCGCCAATATGATCGACGATATTCTCGTTTTTGGACGTAACCAGGAGGGACACGACGCTCGGCTCAAGCAGGTGTTGTCGCGGCTAGCAGGAGCTGGCATCACGTTGAACAAAGACAAGTGCCGGTTCGGAGTCTCCGAGGTCTCCTTCCTGGGAGTTATTGTTTCGGCAGAAGGCATCAGGCCGGATCCCAGCAAAGTGGAAGCCATCCGAACCATGGATCCACCGAGTGACATCGCTGGCGTCAGACGCCTCCTTGGGATGGTAAACCACCTAGCAAGATTCCTGCCTCACATCTCTGACGTGACTGCCCCAATTCGAGTCCTCTTGAACAAAACTACCAGCTGGACTTGGCAGCATGAACAAGAAGCAGCCTTCGCAAAGATCAAGGAGCTGCTCACTTCAGACCGGTGCATGGCCAAGTACCACCCGGCGTATGCCACGACGGTTTCTGCAGATGCAAGCTCTTTTGGACTCGGTGCCGTCTTGCTGCAGACTCAGCCGTCGGGAGAAAGTCGACCGGTCGCCTTCGCTTCGCGGTCAATGACAGACACCGAGCAACGATACAGTCAAACGGAAAAGGAGGCATTGGCGACGGCGTGGGCCATCCAGCGGTTCGACGAGTTCGTTCGTGGTATAAACTTTGACGTGGAGACGGACCACCAGCCCCTTGTTTCGCTGTTTGGAAAGATGGAGCTTGACATGCTACCTCCGCGGGTACAGAGACTTAGGCTCAAGACTATGCGCTATCAGTTCCAGATGATCTATGTGCCTGGAAATCTGCTGGCTACAGCAGACACCTTGTCGCGGATTCCTCCAAAGGCGCCGTGTCCTTTGGACACTGTGGAACTTTTTGCCACAGAGGTAGTTGACAGCACCTCCGAAGTACTGCCTGTCAGCTTGGAGGATGTGAAGAAAGCACAAGGCTCTGATGGCGAGTGCAGTGTACTGATCTCCTTTTGCCAGCGCGGGTGGCCGCAGAAGTCAAAGTTACCGCTGCATCTCGGAAAGTATGCTGCCGTGATGGATGAACTATCTGTTTGCAACGGTGTTCTTCTTAAGGGTGCCTGCTTAGTCATCCCTTTTTCACTGAGGCTGCAAGTGCTGACGCTGCTGCACGAGGGACATCAGGGAATTAACCATAGCAAAGCCCGGGCTCGAGAATCGGTATGGTGGCCAGGCATAACTGCGGAGATCACTTCCATGGTTACCAATTGTGAGCAGTGCGCCTCCACTCGTGTGAACTTGTCGGAGCCGCTGGTCTCCACCCCTCTCCCCGGTCGTCCGTGGGAAATGCTCGGCATGGACCTATTCCACCTCAACGGACAAACCTTCATCCTGGTGGTGGACTACTACTCCCGATTCCCGGAGGTTGTAACGCTAAGAAGCACGACAGCTCAGGTTGTCATCGACGTGATCAAGAGCATCTTCGCTCGCCATGGAATTCCTCAGCGCGTAAGGTCTGACAACGGTCCACCATTTTCTTCGAGAGAGTTCACATATTTCGCTAAATCTTACGGGTTTGACCACATGACCAGCAGCCCTCACTTCGCCCAGTCTAAAGGAGAAGCTGAGAGAATGATCCGGACGGTAAAAGACCTCTTTCGGAAGGCAGATGACCCCCATCTCGCCCTCCTCAGCTACCGAGACACCCCGGGAGTGAACGGTTTCAGCCCAGCCCAGCTTTTGATGGGGAGGCAGCTGAAGACCCGAGTTCCTAAGCGCGACGAGCAGCTCCGTCCAAACTGGCCAGTGAAAGACAAGGTTGCCAGCAATGATTTAGCCTACAAAAGACAACAGGCTGCAGACTACAACCGGCGTCACGCGGCCAGGGACCTGCCGTCACTTCGAACCGGAGAGCAAGTCTGGGTGAGACCTGATCAAGTGCGCGCTACAGTGCTGAGTCCTGCTCAACGACCACGAAGTTATATTGTGGAAACAGAACGGGGTGGTGTTCTTCAGCGAAACCGCCGCCATCTCGTGCCTTTCGGTGGAGAGGCACAACTACAAGATCAGCCCGAATCAGCGCAACACGTCTTGGTTCCTGAACAACCACGACCTGCAAGCCCAACAGGGCCGCCTCCTGCCACTGAGCCGGTCCCGGTCCCAACCGACAGCGACGGTGTTGTGCGAACTCGTAGTGGCCGACGTGTTGTTCGGCCGACCCGTTTAAATTTGTGAAATTTTATGTAGTGGGCTTCCTCCATCTTTCATCTTTCATAAAGGGGGGAGATGTAGAGGTCGCCACCTATTGACCTTGTAAATAGTCTGCCGCATTCCTGTGGCGCCCCCTCTCGCTGTACTTACTTGTTGTCGCTTGATTAAATTCATTCCTCTGTTGTGTTCTGAAACGTGTGGGGTCGCATCCTGGCTCGCTACACCCTGTCCTCACGGTACGGGCCCTCAATCCACCAAACACAAAATAGTGGCACATTTTCTTCTAATTTTACGAGGTAAGATAAAGCCTCTGAATTGAGAAGAGGCCACAACCCATGTAACGTTATAAACTTTTCTTCCTTTTGTACAATAATGATCTAAATATTTAAATGTACTATATTGGTTGAATTTGGAAAATACAAGAGCGTATATCCAGTTCTCATTCGCAACAACGCGGCGATCAAGTTCTAATAAATTAAGTCACCGCACTGCAAATTATATGTACCGCGACGAAAATGCATATAGTTTAACTACTTTCTCAGAGGAAAGTAAAACAAGCAAAATACAATGAAAATAGGAGAGTTGTTTGTTGTTACACTTTATTAAGACAAGGATGTCGCGGCGGCCTGGAGGGGACGGTTTACAAGGGGGGGGGGGGGGGGGGGGGGGATTAAAGAAAACGAAACTTAAGGTTATATTCTTCGGTCAATGCCCGTCGCGCGCGCAAACGTCTCTTTGGCACAGGCACTACTCTTGGGGTTAATCCAGTCCTCGTAGGCACGCGCATTGGGGTCTAGAAAACAACTCCGTTCAGTTTGGAGCCCCGCACACTCCCGCAGTAGATGTCGGACCGTAGGGGGAACGCCTGCAGAAAATGTAGAGCAGGTCACCGCCGGGCTGGGAGCCTCGGTTGACTGCGCTGACTCGGAGTGGGAACTCGTGTGTGAGGTGGATGTGTCGTCTGAGTATTCTGTATCAGACGGGCGCCCTCTACCCGTCAGAGAACACTTTAAATCTTGTGCGTGTTCCTAAGTACTGCATTTTAGGAAAGATCACCCTAAGGTTCAGTTACGGGCTAGATTATGTGAGGGTTATTTCGGATGAGAATCTGTGCAAACAAAAAAAAAAAAAAGTCACGCACAACACTACGTGGAAGTGCAGTTTTCTGTCGCATTTATTGGCGTTTGACGCTAACATAAACTTGTTGGACAATATCAGCATTATACTTGCTGAATAGGTATTTGTTCAAGCTTTGTATATATACAGGGTGCGGCCGTGAGGACTAACAGATTTGGCACGCCTTGCAAAATTCGAATTCCAAACGTACATGCCTAAAGTTTGGAGCGCGAACCTAGTAACGCAAAAAGTTTTATGTCTACTTTTTAGAGCTCAATTATGCGGTAGTGAAACATTAAAAATAAAGCAAAATGGGAGGCCGTGCATTTCTTTTGTCCTATCCCCGTCTATTTGTCGTCTGCACATTGTTTTATTATCTCGCTCCCGGGTAACCTGCTAAACGAAAAAAAAGCTAAAAATAAATAATAGAGGCTTTTGACGAGCGAGATAATCGCGATAATTAATGCTTTTAAAGAAATATATGAACAATGACCACCTGGTGGCATGCTCACAAACCAGTGTGCAGATGACGAACATACCGTATAGGGCATTGGAAATACATCGCCGTCGTTTTTCCACCATTTTTGATGTTTCACACCCTCTAATTCGAGCTTTGAAATAAAAAATAGACATAAAACTTCTTATGAAGCTACGCTCGCATACCCAGTGTCACGTATGTACGTTTGAATTTCGAATTTTGCAAGGCGCGACAAAATATGTTCGTCCTTACGGCCGCACTCTGTGTATATTTACAGGCTGTTTCTGCGAGAGCTTTGAAAAATCCCTGAAGATAAGCTGCCTGAGATTAAGAAAAAACTCTTTGCGGAAGCAGACTACCAGCTTTGGCGGTCGTGAAGGATTGCAAAAACATACTAATTATCGAGGTAATTAACTAAAATTTATTAAATAGTTTTTAATTAATAAGAACAAAATTAGGTATGGTTCCACTGAGAAACTTCCCAAGCACCATCGAAAACCGCTATATCACATTTCCTTAGAAATGTATAAGGCAGGGTCAGCATTTTACGGCGTTCTGAAAAAACGCTCAGTTTGAACGGGTTTCTAAGTTTCGGTTTCTTATCCGAGCGCACCTTTGTGCCCGTGGTCCTGCTCCCCAGTGGTCGCGGCGCGAAGCCACCGCCTCGCCTCCTTCGTAGGATGGAACAAAGTATGGCGCAAGTGTGTTGCGCGTCTAGGCCACTGAGGAACAGAACCGCGGGCGCAGAGAAGCGCTAAGGTAAGGCACCGATACCTAGAAACGCGTCCAAATCAAGCGTTTTTACGGAACGCCATAAAATGCTGCACCTGCCTTATGCATTTTTGAAAAAAGTTGGTTCAGTGGTTTTCTATGACGCTTAGCAAGTTTCTCAGTGGAACCGCATGTTTACCTTTACTAAGTAAAACAATCATTAGTAAAATTTTGTTAATCATCTTGCTAATTAGTATGTTTTTGCAATACTCGACGTCCGCCAAGCCTGGTAGGTTGCACCCGCAAAGAGTTTATTTTATCTAAAACAGCGTATTTTTAAGGCCTTTTAAAGCATTCACAGAAACACCCTATGTATGCATATATCACAGGCACTTTCATCATCGTGCGTGCTATCCAAAGAGGAAATATTCGAAAATATGCAGATGAATGAACCGTAATAGACCCTTTCCGGAATGTAGTGCCATCTGATGACGCAAATGGCAGTTTAACTTTTACCGTAGTAATAGCGGAAATGAATCTGCGATCTGTATAGTATACCTGCGATCTGCAGTAATTCACTGCCATCTGGTGACGCAAATGGCAGTTTAACTTTTACCGTAGTAGTGGCGGAAATGAATTTGTGATCTGCAGTATATTATGGGGCATCGTCACTTTCGCAAGTCAAGGGTACACGAGAATGTGCGCGTTATTGTACAATTCTCTTCCAATTCCTTTCTGTGTCAATGGCGAAAACAAAAGGCAACCAGTCAGAACGAAGCGCCAACTCACATAGACGCCTTGATAAAGTTCTATGCTTTAACGGTCTTTGAAGCCGAGTATGCGCTACTAACGCACTGACTGGGCCCGAGTTAGAAATTAACGTTTACCCAGTTCTAGCATCAATCCCTGCTTTACGTCGCGCTAATGTTTAGAATGTTTAGGCCTCGAATGACCTGCTAAGGAGCATCTTCAACTTCTTCCTTCATAAGTAAACAGAAAGCCAGATGTGCCATTTTTTCAGATGATGATAGTGATCAAAACGGCCAGATTGGATTCCGGAAAGGGTTTATTGATCGAGTGAATCAAAGTTTACGAAGCAACTGAAAGACAAAATCCTTGGCGGAGTCTGGATTTAAACCCCGGGCCTCCAAATATGCGACCTGTAACAATCACCCAAATCACAGAATGTGTCTTTTGTCATTTTTAGATAGAAACAAACTCGAGAACTAATAATATATCGCAAAAACAGTTTTAGTTTCTTCCTGAAGAAAAATATGCCCAGCGTATACATGGAGTTAAATTTTAATTCGAACAGATTTAATAAAAATGGGTAGGGTTGAGTTAGACAAGTGCACTCTTCGCCATCATGTTGTCGTGCTCGGTTGACATTAGACGGGGGATAATTATCAAAATAAATCGACTCATTTACAAAAATTGGTAATTAACTTTTTTAGCTATTGGTTCTTGGGATCATGTTACAATTACAGTATTGACGATATTTACTATTAGAAGTCAGATCAAGCGAAAGAATTCCCCAAGGTGAAATTCCCTTTTAGATAATAATTTATCAATTTCCACGTGTTTTCACACGATTTGAAAAGTGGGCGCATTAGAAGCGCTTCTAGCCCTGCCCACAATTACAGTTAAAAGAGTGACGCAGTCGTTTCAGTCACGTCATCACTTGTGTTGTTAGCGCCCCCACCGAGGACACGCTGCAGAGATAGTGACATGATTGAAACGGCTGCGTTAGTCTTCCAAGCACAATTTTGGGGCAGAACTTGTGGCACTCTTTTTGCGTGTAATTTTTAATAGTGCTAAAAAACGTGAAAATTTATTATTTAATACTCCATACTATTAGATTTTCACAAAATATTTCTATTGGTTTGACCTCTCATGGTAATTACCTTCAATTCTGCGATTGAAATATACCGCTAAACCCAAAAATTAAAAAGTTAATTAGCAGCTTTAAGTTAGTTAACTTACCATGACGATTTTCCCCCTAACTGATGTCTGCGAGCCTAACAAATACAGGGTGAATGTTTGTTGTTTGGGTGTGAAAAATTAAGAGCAAACACCTTATATATATATATATATATATATATATATGAAAGTAAACATTTGGCAGAAATCTGCCTGGTTGGGTAAGAACAATTAGAAGAGGAGGAAGGAACGCCAACCAAAAATAAAAAGGAGCCCAACGTTTCGAAACCTGCTTGGTTTCTTCTTCAGGGGCGACTGTGTGCGCGAGGAGCAAGTGATCTTCTTTTACGGCGGTGGACGTGATGTTTTCGCGATCGTAATGTGGCTGAGCCCGCTGACGTAAGCCGACGGTAAAGCGCCAAGCGACCGATTGATGTTTTGCGGTGTGGTTTGAATGTGCCATGACTCGACGAAGAGCCTTTGCCGGGAATTGGTCTCAATGTTGAGGATGCGTGTGTCGTCGAAGTCAATGCGGTGGTCATTCGAGTCACTGTGTTCCGCAACCGCGCTGCGCTCATGATCGAATTTTCGCACGTCGGTTTTGTGCTGGCGAAGTCTTTCTTTAAAGTTTTTGGTTTCCCCGATGTATGTGGCAGGGCAATCCGCACAAGGAATCTGGTAAATAACGCCTTGCGCTCTTTCCTTGGGGGGACGATCTTTTGGCCGGGGCATCAGGTGTCCAAGCGTTGACACTGGTTTGTGGGACATCTGGATGCCTTCTTTTGCCAGCACACGCGCGAGCGCTTCGCTGGTTTCCTTTATGTAAGGGACGCAGATGCGCGTGGTTGAGCGGGGATGTGCGATTTCTTGTGTTTCGCCGATTGGTCTTAGGCGTCGATCAGATTTACGTTGACGACGAGCGATTCGCTGAATAAAACTGCGTGTGTAGCCGTTATTTAGCAGGTCGGAGATGATGGTTTCTTCTTCCTTTTTTCTGTAGTCCTCCGACGAGCAAATAGTCTTCGCTCGGGACAGGAGTGCCTGGACGACCGACGCCTTGTGGCTCGCAGGGTGATTTGAGTCAAATCGGAGGTAGCGCCCAGTGTGTGTCGGTTTTCTGTACACCGTGAATTCCAATTGATCTTTTTGTCTTTTGGCCAGCACGTCAAGAAACGGCAGGGCGTCGTTCTTTTCAGTTTCAACGGTGAACTGGATGGCCGGCTCGATGGAGTTGAGGTGTGCCAAAAAGTTGTTCACTTCTGATTTCTTCACAATGCAGAAGCAATCGTCGACATACCGTAAAAACACTTTAGGGCGTGCAGTGAAAGACTCCAGCGCGCGATGTTCAATGGCTTCCATTGTCAGGTTGGCCGTGGTGACGGAGATGGATGCGCCCATTGCGGTTCCGCTGGTCTGCTTGAAGAATTCTCCTTTAAAGCTGAAGTAGGTGCTCCCCAGGCAGAACTCTAGCAGGCGGCACAGTTCGTCCACCGTAAGACTGGTCCGTTCGCTCAGCTTCTTGTCTCCCTCGAGGGCAGCTCTGGTTGTGGCGACTGCCAGGGGAACCGGCACGCTGGTGAATTCTTCAAGCAGACCAGCGGAACCGCAATGAGCGCATCCATCTCCGTCACCACGGCCAACCTGACAATGGAAGCCATTGAACATCGCGCGCTGGAGACTTTCACTGCACGCCCTAAAGTGTTTTTACGGTATGTCGACGATTGCTTCTGCATTGTGAAGAAATCAGAAGTGAACAACTTTTTGGCACACCTCAACTCCATCGAGCCGGCCATCCAGTTCACCGTTGAAACTGAAAAGAACGACGCCCTGCCGTTTCTTGACGTGCTGGTCAAAAGACAAAAAGATCAATTGGAACTCACGGTGTACAGAAAACCGACACACACTGGGCGCTACCTCCGATTTGACTCAAATCACCCTGCGAGCCACAAGGCGTCGGTCGTCCAGGCACTCCTGTCCCGAGCGAAGACTATTTGCTCGTCGGAGGACTACAGAAAAAAGGAAGAAGAAACCATCATCTCCGACCTGCTAAATAACGGCTACACACGCAGTTTTATTCAGCGAATCGCTCGTCGTCAACGTAAATCTGATCGACGCCTAAGACCAATCGGCGAAACACAAGAAATCGCACATCCCCGCTCAACCACGCGCATCTGCGTCCCTTACATAAAGGAAACCAGCGAAGCGCTCGCGCGTGTGCTGGCAAAAGAAGGCATCCAGATGTCCCACAAACCAGTGTCAACGCTTGGACACCTGATGCCCCGGCCAAAAGATCGTCCCCCCAAGGAAAGAGCGCAAGGCGTTATTTACCAGATTCCTTGTGCGGATTGCCCTGCCACATACATCGGGGAAACCAAAAACTTTAAAGAAAGACTTCGCCAGCACAAAACCGACGTGCGAAAATTCGATCATGAGCGCAGCGCGGTTGCGGAACACAGTGACTCGAATGACCACCGCATTGACTTCGACGACACACGCATCCTCAACATTGAGACCAATTCCCGGCAAAGGCTCTTCGTCGAGTCATGGCACATTCAAACCACACCGCAAAACATCAATCGGTCGCTTGGCGCTTTATCGTCGGCTTACGTCAGCGGGCTCAACCACATTACGATCGCGAAAACATCACGTCCACCGCCGTAAAAGATCACTTGCTCCTCGCGCACACAGTCGCCCCTGAAGAAGAAACCAAGCAGGTTTCGAAACGTTGGGCTCCTTTTTATTTTTGGTTGGCGTTCCTTCCTCCTCTTCTCATATATATATATATATATATATATATATATATATATATATATATATATATATATATATATATATATATATATATATATATATATATATATATCAAAGCATGTCAGACGTAATTTTTTTCCTGCAGAATTTTAAAAAAAAATCGCCCATATGTGACTATGAGTCTGAGGCAATCAATAACACAAAATAAAAAAACATTTTGCATAAAAAATTTAAATCACCTTATAATCCTTATTTAAAGGCATTACAAAGGCAAAATAAAAATATTCGAGCCTCGACTTATTACAGAAGTATGCCTAATTTTTGAGCAACAAAAAGTACCAAAAAAAAAGACCTGACTGGTAGTCTGTGCTTGTGTTTCTGGGCTGCAGGCAGAGAAGTCAAGAAAACTAATTTTAAAACGAATGAGCAGATTTCAAAATATCGTTTGGTGGCGGACTGTGAAGTTCCGTTGGAATGCCGTCACGTCACGAGTTCCTAAAAAGCAGTGCCAGATCGCGGCAGTATGGTTCTCTCGTGGAGTTACTTAGTCCTGAATGTGACATAGCGGGGAAAACCCATAAGCTGAAACTGGAGCCAAAGCTACGAATGCGAGCTAGCCTGCGCTCCTGTCTTTGAGACATGCATTTCTGGAGCGAGCGCTCGATCGTTCTGCAAAACAACGCTTCAAAGCAGCGACCTCGAGCTCTCGTGGTTGAGGCATTGACTGCAGTCTCAGCTCTATAGTGCTTCTGCAACGTGCATTCCACCCCATCGAGGTCGCCGTTCTTTGCAGACGTTAGGTAGGAGTTCGGTCTGAGGATGCGGAGACCCCTACCAGGCCAATCAAGCGCCATTGCAGGGTACTGACGGTTATTTCTACTTACTGGTTCCCTCGAGTCCCAACTTCTGCGGTGGGAAACTAATACGGGGAGGCGAACTCTCGCGGCATATAAAACGCAGGTATGGCCGCACATGATGTTACGGGCAAGCTATGTATAGGCCACAGGGCGTACAATTATCGGATATTACTACTATAGGCGAGATTTTCACGCGTTTTCACCACCAAGTGGCAAGGCTCGCAACTACGGTACCCTTGACCATGCTTGTACTATTGACGTCACGAGCGAAATACGCATTGCGCTTCTCGCTGGCCGACATTGAAGCGAAGGGTAGAGAGTTCGCGTTCACGTCATTTTGTTGCCGTACCCCTTTAATCTGAGACTGCAGTTATTAGGGAGTTTTGTAGACCGTTTTCGCGATTCGGCAACGCCCTCCGCAACCCGCTACGATCCTCGGAACTCTACAGTCAAGGCTATCGGCGCGCAGGCGCAGTCGCAACTTCTTCGTTGCGGAGGGCTTAGCGGAGGGGGAAACGCGGTCTACGAAAACTCCCCAACCGCTCATTCACACTGGAAGCGGATCCGCGTTCGCAAAGCGGTTGCGAAGGTGGTTGTATAAAGATCCAGTACACTTGCACGCGCACTTGATGTCATCGAGTGCGCGTGCAATTATTGTACTGGATCTTTATACAACCGCGTTCGCAACCGCTTTGCGAACGCGGATCCGCTTCCAGTGTGAATGAGCGGTAATGCCACAAGCACGCGAGCTCTAGGTCGCTGCTTTGAAGCGTGCTCCCAGAGAACGAGCGCTCGCGCTAGAATGGCATGTATAAAGTCAGGTGCGCGGGCTACCTCGCGCTTGTAGCTTTGGCTGCAGTCTCAGCTTAAGGGTGAACAGAGTATGGAGTGATACAGTGATCTGGAATCAGAAGTGCGCGTAACGTACCCTCTGTCGATACAAACGAGAAACGTACAGGAGAAACGGTGTGCAAAACAAAGCTACTGACGTTTGGCTTCAGCAAACCTTCACCTTTTGACTTCAAGCTCTGAGCAGAATGGCTCAGATGGATGAATAAATATAGCAGGTCTCTATTATAAAACAGAGAGCGCAATAAACAAGGGTCGAAAGGAGACAAATATGGTATGCAAGCGTTTACTGGTCTTTATTTGAACGTTTGATGGGTGCATATCTTACCCATATATTCTTGGATGTTCCATAATTGTTTTATTATAGTACTTACGCACCACCTGAAACTGAACTCGAATTTATATCTCGGTTAATAAACGAAAAACACACAAATTTAGTAAACACTGAAAATCTTTATTAAGAAACTCAAAATTTTCGCTTAGAAGTTTCACCAAGGCACGTGATCAAATTGTGGCTCACTGTGGAGCAGCGCTTCATTTAGGCAGAGGTGCACTCCTCGTAAGCCTTCTTTAGCGAAGCAAGCTCTTCCTCCTAAAAATAGAGAAACAATAACATACATAAGCAGGAACAGTAATCGAGCACCAAAGTTTTTTATGTAAATTATACAATTGGAAAAGAAAATAAAGTAATCAGAAGTTGGGAGACAGGCGTGCTGGTTTAGTATACCCATAATTTAAACTGAAGACGATGGATGACCAAAACGGAAAAGACACGTTTCAAATTGAGTCGTATTGTGTGCGTTTTCTTTTTGTCGTCGGTAGTCTCAGGTTTCAATTGCGTTTTTTAATCCTTTATTTTTATATGGCTGGACTTGTCGGAGACTTATGCATAGGCCAAGGCAGCAACAACTACATAGTGTGGCGTACATAAAATATAACAAAAAAAAGCAACACCAAAAACACAGTACCACGTAAACATACCGGTAAATCAAACTGGCTCTACACTCTTAGTGCGGACAATGTTAAAAAATAAAACCTAGTAGGACAAAATTAAAACCATCTCTGGGATTCATTGTGGAAGTTAATAACTACCAGAGGCATAGAACTGTGGTGCATAAAGTCAGTTGAAAAATCAAATGTCAAAACACAGCCCTCTAACAATGCACTAAAAAAAGGAAATACCATTCTTGAAAGACATGAAGGCATCGTCAAAAACGGCGACATGATATGAGTCAAGGTGATGAGACAAATTTTGAATGCAAACTATCATGGATAAACAATGTATAGCGTTTATGGCGAACGTACGGTCATTGCAGAAACACCGAAGTGGAGCGTTTATATTGATGTGAGATATGATAATCGCACAGTCATAGTACCCACGCAAACACTTAAACAAAAATACGAGGTCATTCCTACCTCGTCTAGTTAGTAAATCAGATGTGACAGATGCAAGTTTGGTTGTGGATGATACAGGCGTTCTTTCTGTTAACTTAAGCGCCGTTCACACGCTTACAACCGAGTAAGACCGAAAAAGACAACACCGGTATTGAAGCCTCTTGCGACGGCGAAAGACCTGCTCAGCAGCAGCGCTTCCCGTCCTACGCCGTCGCAAGAGGCTCAAAAACTGGTCTTGTTTCTCTCGGTCCTACTCGGTTGCAAGTGTGTGAAGGGCGCTTTATGTCTTCAGTGAAAAGTGACTGTACGGAGGAAGTAAACTTCCCGGTGTAGTTTACAAGCTCTTCAGGGAGTTTGTTCCAATTCACGAGAGTCAGTGGAAAGTAGCTTTACTTGAAAACATTCTCGTGGCCCAGAAATTCGCACATTGCTTTCTTGTTTTTTTTGTTTTTTTTTTTTTTTGTTTTTTTTTTCTTTTTGGTCCGTAAGTGTTAAGGCAACATACCCTCTTATAGGTATTTTGATCCTGCCATTGCCTCACTGTTCAGCAACTTTAGTCAGTTGATTCTCCTTCGTGTGGCCAAGCGCGGCAGACCAGATAACGGATAAAGTCCGGTTATAAACCTTCTTTTTGTATTGGTGATAAAAAAAAATCGCAGCGCTTTATTTTAACCTTTTCTGGTGCGTTGATGCACGTTTTTGACCATGGATCTTATAATGTCGCTGCGTATACTCTAGGGTGGGACGAATTAGACTTTCGTATGCTACTAATTTAGTTACTGGGGTGTAGGGACGCAGGTTCCTGCGGAGAAAGCATAATTTTCTCTATACTTTATTAACGGCTTCAATAATATGTGAACTGCACGTTAGGTTTCAGGAGAGTGTGACGCCGAGATATTTCCACTCACCGACCGTTTTCAAAGGCCCATTCTTTATGACGTAGAGAAACAAAGTGGTGTTTTTTTTTTTGTGATTATGTGAAAACACTTTAAACCATTAAAGAAAATTTGCCAGTTTGTACGCGATGATATTTCTGATAGGCATTTATGTGCTTAATTTGATCGGTATTGCATGTGACATCTGTACAGGAAGCAGTCTGCAGAAAAGCAGCAATGTAGAGAAGGATAGCTTTCTCCTAAGAAATCGAGAAAAGTAATAAGGTAGTATGAATCTGAGTCATGATGGGCAAAACACCAAAACCACATCTGAGCCTGAACTTGAAATAACTCCTAACCATGATGACATTCAGAAAACTTTAATCAAAACGTGCGTCCTTATTTATATTTTTTTTTCCACCGGTCGTACCCACCAGAATGTGCATAAGGTAAAAAAAAAGTTCCACAAACGTTTTTTTTTTTTTTCGGTATATGGTACAGCCGGCCCTAAAAAAATATGGACGCAGGGGAGCGATGGCCCGCCGGCGATAAGGCGACACGGGGCGCTACGATAGCGTAAGCACGCTGGGGCTGTGACTACCGAACTTGGCTGCACGGGGGACGTCGGCACAAGGAAACCGTTCCCAAGGCGCGCTTTCCAAACGGCACAGCGTGGCTACGAACATGGTTCTGTTTTCGCTCGCTCCTTGAGAGCAGGGCTGTCTTTTTTTATCTGTATTTTACCGTCATTTACGATTTAGTGACGCTGAACTGTCAAAGCTGGCGAATGAGAGGAAATGCGTCGTCTCACGCACGACCCGTCACCTTCAAAAGCCAGCCGCCCATAAAGAAAAAAAAATACTACAAACGATAACTCTCTTCAAGCACCCCTGCGATTCAAAAGTGGGAACGTCCCAGTCACTCTCGCTCCCCGTGTTATCGCGAAATACAGCGCCGCGTCTGGCGGTTTCCTTGCGCTGGCGACGCGTCACTTGTGTTCATATTTGTTTAAGGCCAACTGTACTTTGTGAACAGGATGATGACCCCTATACAAATTTTCAATCTTTCTTTTTATAATGCCAATTAATTTTTGCGACATTTTTTGCTTTGTTAACGCTGAGAAGCATGGCGAACAGATCGTCGAAATTGAGTAGAATTTTGTACATATAGCCGCGTGCGAATAGCTGAGTTAGCAGCGTGTTCAACTCTCACGCCGCTGGCTGCTGTTTGATCCCGGCCAGTACTTGTCCCTTTTATTCTTGTTTCGTTTGCGTGACTGGAATGTTCCAGATGACTCGAGAATCTTGTTTGTTCCAGCTCGAAAACTTTAGATACCCACGCGCTTACAAGAGGAGCCTCGCATGGCCTGCCTGAGGCAGTCGTCCTTCCGTCGCCGAAAATTAGGTCTTTGTTACTTTATGTTTCTCGGCGCAAATTCGCCGCATTAAACGTTTGTTTTAAATTTTATTAATAAAGTATATGTTTTTATTCGTGAAACTATTTGAGTTTCATAAACAGACGCCCCATCGGATTTCTTTTTTAGCTGCCTTGGTGGCAACCGCCGGGACTATTTTAACTCCGCAACAGCTGACTACTGAAGTGGCGGCTCGTGATAAGTCCGTCTATAGTCCGAAATGTGTTAAAATTCAGTTTCGGCTACTCCGGCAAGCGCAATCGACCACAACTAAGCGAGCAGGAGAACACGAACCACCTATGCACGTAGATTATCTCAAGGAAATGGTTCACCGAAATGAATTCTAGCGAAATGTTTGAGCAACGCGTACGTCACGTGTAACCAACCAATATCTGAAAGAGCATGCCGCGCGAACCCTTCGTATGTTGAGAGGCATTTTGGCTGCTTTTAACCCACTCAGCCCAATCGGCACACCTGTCTACGTGGAGCTGCGATACTGCTAGGCGCCTCCTGACTCGCTTACCTAGACATAGAAGGATAAGAGAAAGAGAAGTGGCCGCGCTATGTAGCCAAGACCTGCTGAATTCGTATCGCGCAAGGAGGTATTCAAGAAGCATCTGGGACCCGTCTTTCAGATAAGCTCGTATCTATGCATAAAAGTGGTACCAAACGCCGTGACCGATAAGAGGAAGTCGAAGATGGAAGATTCAAACCCCCTGGAATAAAGTAAAAAATGTCTAGATTTTAATCTCCAGTTTTGAAGAGGGAACAGGGCCCAAAAAAAAGTGATTTCTAGATGTCATTAATCGTATCAGATGGTAGATACAAATGCATTAGAGTAAAACATACAGTTAGAGCTGAAACATTTTTAAGTTGCAAATAAACATGAGGACCAAAACTCAGGACGGTACTTACGCTCATACTCGCCTTCATCACTTCTTTCTGTATAGTGAAATAAAATAGTGTGAAGTTAGCACTTGTACACAAAACAATTAGTAAGCTTCCTCGTTCTAGGGACATACAAATGCTGGTCCACAAATCGACGGACAACTGTATTATTATTTGTTCATGCTGGACAAGACCATAAACCACATCTGAGTGTACTAGAAAATTACTTTCATACGAACGTCAAATCGAACCTTACCTTCCAACCGTGTATCTCACTACATTTTGAATTATTAACAGACACTCAAGTATTACTGCTCCTAAAAATAGTTTCAAGCTCCGTCTTGGCCAATTCAAAGGATTCAATTTGGGCCTTTGTTTTCTCTGCTGGGCAGAATTTCATAATGTCGTATAAAGTTTCGTACTTACATAGTCAGTGCCTGAATCACAGTGCTTTTTGATGAACTCTGGAAACGGCGTTCCCTCCTTGTTTAAGGCGTGCACTTTTTCCTTTAGCTGTTTTGTGAAGAATAAAAAAAAAATTAATTTGTAGTAAGTGGAGGTTAAAACATTTTCTTTCTTGTGATATTTACAACGAAATTTTTTTTCAGCATTTTAGGAAGTTGTGATAAGCACTAATATTTTGTATATTTCATATTTTTATGTATAACGTTTTTTCTTCTTTTATTTTCGCGTGAATCTTGGAGTTTCCTATTACCTCAAAAATATCGCTTACAGTCACAAAACTATGTGACATCATGCCATTTTCCAGGAAATATTTCATTTACAACAATACTTCATGCAAAATGTTTACAGTACAGTCGATAATATGAACGGTCACCATTTCGGAATCTCTATTGTTGTTCAAGCATACCGACCATTCGTATAATTCGCTCTGCAGTACGTTCAAACTTTGTCTGCGAGTAGGCGTCGAAAGAGTGGCATTTTGTATCCCAAATTGCGTAAAATCAAAGCGTACGTAGACTAACCTATTCACAGCACTCTGTCTAAATGCATAGTAATGTAGTCGGTATCACTGTACCTTTTGCCCTTTATTATCTTAACTTTAGGTCGGCTCGCTTTACTCACCTCAGTCGGTATCTTCTCGCTCATGCAAAGAATAGTACTAGCCAGCTTCTCATGGTCCATGTCTGTCGAATAAATATACAACAAACATCAAATTTATATTTTTGTGTGTGTGTTTTAACTCAAATCTTTTAACTCAGGCTATAAGAAATCATCCGAATGACAAAAAAAAATAAAAGTACGTATAGTCACTGGCTTGACTTTGGCCGCAAACTCTTGCGTTTGTTTTTCCTTAACGCGAAGTACTTTGCGCAACTCTAAAGACCGCAATTACCGCGAACACGATAGTAGTGATAGTTTCATTTTGCCTAGAAAGGGAATTGGTGAGCCCCAAAATTTACCGCTAAGGTCAGTAATTTAAATGAGCCGTTTCCACCACATTATAAAGCTTTGGCGAGACTCATTTTTAAAAGAGAGGTGCACACCACTTGAGATAAATTGCTTGTTCGCTCTGATATTTTTCTTCTCTGTACGCGAAAAACTGTATGTTGAAGGTAGAAGTTTTCAAGCATTACCAACCACTAGCACCTAACTTTGATCGTCTACATTTCATATCATTAGTGATTCTTAAAAAGCCTTTATGAGCCTAGTTTGTTGTTTTTATTGAGCTTCAGAACTTATTTATCGGATCTGACTTTCACGCAAAAAATTCAAAGTATGCTAGGTTAAGATACATTGGTCGCTAATATAAAGTCTCAGTCGTGCAAAACACAAAATTACGACCTTCCTAGGGCCACTCAGAAAATTGCATAAAATTAATTTCGTGTCATCACGTCTGAGGCACACAACCCTCATTTATTTTTATTGGTCAAAATCGAACGTAAAGGAACTATACGAACAAGTTCCTCTTAATGTTTTTTTCTTCTTGTTCACTATTTACTCTGAACTCCCGTTAAAATAAAAAAAATACCTTTTTGCTGTCTTTTTTTGTCAAGCCAGAAAACCAAAGATAAAATCAATAGAGAAAAGATAAAAATAAACATATTTTAAATAAAAGCACCAACCACGAAATGTTTTAACACGCTTCTTTTTCAACAACTTTCTTGCGCATCATTAAGGATTAAAATATGCATTAAACGATTTCTCGATTCACATTGTAACAACGCACAAGTATAAAACCAGAATTCTCTTTTCCTTCCATTCTTCAGCAGGTGCACGCTCTTTTTATATTCCTATTACTTTGTGAAACGCGCGTAAAAGTTAGAAAACAAAATATTTCCTTTTACTTACGGCAAAGTGCTCCAGCCTCCACAGCATACACCACGGCAAGCACCAGGCTGCATAGCAGAGCAATCTTCATGGTAAATCTCTAAAGAAATTTCGGCTTTGATAGCTCAAGCAAGATCGGGACCTCAAGTGACCAACTGCGAAAAGTTATTTTTATTCTGGTTTATATACACGCATTGCACCGCGTCCTTGGAAGCGAGCGAAAGCATCAAGTCATCAGGTGCAAGGGAAATTTTCGCAAGACTTCGCGGACAATACGTACTGTCGTGGTAGCACCAGAGCTTCCTTGACGCTCGTCTTTCCATGCGACATAGATCTAGGCGGAAAGTGAGTAAAATCATTTCCACGCTCCACCCTCTTCAATCATGAGACGGATAAACACGTTACAAAAGTGTCTAACGGCCCATTCAGGTATGGACGTCAATACGAGCCATTTTGTGTACGAACGTGCTGGGAAATCCGTGCTTTACGACTGCCCTTACGCTTCGAATGTTCACTCCAGAGCCTAAATAGCATATAAGCCTAAAAAAAATACCTGTTTTCCTATCATCATTCATAAAAAAAAAGAAAATCTGGGACGTCTTACATAAACATGGAAGTAACCTTACCCTAGCATTTGTCTTGATTTTTGCGAACATTGACTAAGTGAAGGTTGGGCTTCTTATTAGCGGTGCCGTTTCCTGTCAAGGGATGACATTCACAAGACGAGAGTCCACTTAAGATTTGTGATTTGTTGTGTCAAGGGGCACGGCAGTGGTGTAGTTTCTAACACACGTAAAAGATGACCTCAAGAAATTTTTTTGTCGCCTGACAGCAATCGATTCCTGCTCTTGCTGGAAACATTTCATATGCGTACTGGAGATTCCTTCATAATTGTATCTCCCATTTTTGTATTTGCTCAAATCAAGTCAATCACCGAAAACACACCTTCACAATATGTTAGGCTCTATTTTGTTTGTTTGCACATACCGGTTGTGTTACATAATACCTCTAAAACGTGCTAGCAAGTCCGCGTAATACTTGGATTTACTAAATCATTTATCTCACCATAAAACGAAGATGTAAAAAACGCATTCCTCAGAGAAATAAGATTTGCACCTCACAACAGAAACTATAAAATTCTCTGGGTTTTTATTTGTTTAAAGTAACTTCCTCAAGTTTACTATCCATACCAACACGCTCGTTCTGTCCCTACACCGAAAATGAAGTGTTGAGCTCAAAAGTAACTATCCAAAAATTGATTTTAATAATTATTCAAGCTGATTTCTGTTCATTCATGTAGTTCGAAGAGCAATTTTACATTTATAGCTTTCATTTCAGAATTAACTCTAAAACAATAAGATAACTGCGAGAACCTTAAATAAAATAAAATTTAAAACGTGGTAAAAGGCAATCAGAAAGTTACTTTAAATTACGGAATGTCCTAAACGCGTGCAATCAAAAAACTGGATTGCTTATTTATCATTAAATATAAAAGATTAATGTACTCCCCCCCCCCCCCCACTTCTCACTCAAAGTTAG
Source organism: Ixodes scapularis (assembly GCF_016920785.2). Lineage (NCBI taxonomy): Eukaryota > Metazoa > Arthropoda > Arachnida > Ixodida > Ixodidae > Ixodes > Ixodes scapularis. Next base: position 75,505,669 of record NW_024609868.1, read on the forward strand.
AATCTTGAATAAACCCGCCTTTGTCATTGCTTTATTGTAATAATTATTCTAATCACTATAATTTAAAAAAATTAATCGCAACTTACAGGAGTGGTCGAAGCAGGGGAAAATCGGTCACGGGCGTTAAAGCGGCGAATCACGAAGAGGCTTGCTATGGTTAAGGATAGCTACTTCCCGCAATTCAGATATGCTTTTGCTATAGACTAATCAGAAAAAAAAATTAAGCTAACAGTTCTTTTTTGGATGGACTCAAGTTTTATAACTAGCCAAGATTTCCGAGGTCACCATACAGAAGAAGCGAACTCAAGTTTAGGCAGAACTTAGGTTTAGTATGTTAGTTGTTTTATCTTTAGTGTTGCGGGTTTCAGGTTTTGACGCGTAAAGTCGAGGGTACGGTTTGCGTTTCCTACTGTAATATTGATGTGAGACGTTCAGAAAGGTCAGATGTTAAATGAGTAGCTAATTATTTATATGAACTGCAAACGGTGATAGGAGAGGCGTCAAGATGGTAAGCAAACGGTCGGAGAACACAGAACAGTGCCATATTTATATACCAGCACGAGAGTTCTGTGCGTCCAGTTCAGAGGTTTATTAACAATCTCAAAATCGAACCAGTGTAAACGCTTAATTAACTTTAAATTCGCAGTCAATCAAATACTGCCAGCCGTCGTACACCCTCTGTCTAGGCACAGTGTACTGTCCGTAAATAGTCTTCAAAACTGTAACTTCTTGCGTCTAGAAACAAAAAAAAAACTACGGCAGTGTCAGACACAACTAGGCATTGGGATTGATTACCACAGCTTTCTACATTGCACCATTTCCGTGCTGAATGCTATAGAAAAGTCAGAATCTGGACACATAATCGGCAGATCTTTACAGCAACGGACCACAGTAAACTTAACCAACCTCTTGTAATTATGCCATCAGTCAACCTTGACCTAGAACATTTTTTATTGATTGTATTGTTTTCCTGACCCCTTCTCACATATTCTACGGGAATCACTTTAAAATATAAGTAAAGCTGGACATGTGGCACTAACACTTATTACGCAACGAAGCGTTTGTCTCAATGTATTTTGCACTCTGCTCAATAGACAGAGCAGTATGACATGCAAGTGCGGGGCAAAGTCTGGCGTGCTTCTCTGAGACCAGAAAGGCTCAGTGAGAGAACAGTGTCAGGTTAAACACCTTAGCGATATCATCTCAGGCTGTAACTTGCAAGTTGGAGGAACTGGAAGGACTTCAAAAGCGCAGTTGAGATAACACGCTCGTCAAAGCCGTACGATCCAAAAGAGGTATCGGGAGCAGGAACTTCGCCAAAACTGCTCTGATGCAAAATGGCATTTACCATGTTCATTTCCTCTCAGCTATCGCGATCCTATCCCACTTAAATGTTTTCGTTTTATGCAGACTACCAAAATGCAAAACATATTTAACATCCCGGGATATTGAAACGCAGCACAACTGTGCTTAGAATCCTACATCATTGGGAAGGGCCCACACAGATACAAATCAAATTCAGATTCAAATCAAATCAAACGGCGGAATCAGGGCTGCGAATCAGGGGATTCGCAGCCCTGATTCCCGCCGTGTACACATCCCTCCTATATTTTTGCAGTCGCTGCCACCTGGAAAGGCGATTCTCATCCCTGCAAGCCCAGCACGCGCCAACTGCCCTCTGACGTCATCACTGTTGCATCAGCAGCACGCCGAGGAAGCAATCACCAAGACCATCGACACGTCACCACCGCCAGAGGAAGCACGTGACCAACAAGACAAAAGCCGTCAACGCAAGCACCACAGCGGGATTCGCAGCCCTGATTCCGCCGTGTACACATCCCTCCTGTATTCTTGCAGGTATGCCCAAAAGCCACTAGGGTATACTCCGTTTCTATCTTTGTTGGCTGCGAATCCCACCTTTGCCTTGTGTTTTTGTTGGTCGTTAGTCGGGGTGTCTTGGAATTGGTACCGACATCATGGTTTAGCGAACACGGATCGGTTCGTTCCTCCCTAACAAAAGAAAGCGAACCTTATCTTCCGCGAAGATGCGCTTCTGAACGTGTCTGCCATATGGTTGCCTGGATCTCTGAAGCTGTTCACGATAGCAACCGTCATGTTTCTTTTGCTGGCAACCGCAGGAGACGTTGAAATGAACCCAGGCCCCGTTACGAATACTGAAAAATAGACAGACTTCAAAACGCGATAGACAGTCTGATCGCGAACTCAAACCAAAATCAAGAAACGAATGCTATGACACTTGACCAGATAAACAACGGCATCGCTGCTCTGGTTGCACGCGTCACGAACCTTAAAAAACAGGTGCAAGACGTCGCGAGTATGAAGGAAAACTTAAGCACTGTTGAAGAAACCGTGGCCTCAGTTCAACATGAAACTTTAGCCTTACGTGAACAAGTCGAGGCACTTGGTGACACGATAGATGACTTTAAAAATCAAATGCGAAGAAAAAACTTAATCTTCAAAGGTCTTCCGGAAACAGAAAATGAAACTTGGGACGTCACAGAAAGGATTGTAACTCACTTCGTGAAGAATCACCTCGCAATCGACTTGGGCACCGTAGAAAGAGCACATCGTCTGGGCCGAAAACGAATTGGAATAAATCGTCCAATCATCGTCAAGTTCCTTTGTTTTAAAAGCAAGGACGAAGTTCTTCACAACGCCTTCAAACTGAAAAGTGTGGTAGTGCCCAAGGTTAAAATATCCGAAGACTTTTCACGTAAGATTCAATTTGCAAGAAAAAAAGCTGTGGGATTTTGCCTCCCAATTCAGAGAATGCAACACCCGCTATAAGGTCCGTTTTGATAAATTGTATGCTAACGACTCGACCTATCTTTATGACCACGCTAGTGGATCGGTAGTTTCTGTTCGTGGACCCCAAAGAAAACACAATGCCACAAGAATGACATAATAAAAGCAAGCTTTTCTACCGTCCAGCCATTGTCGCCAACTTTTCATTTCTTATCGCAAATTTTCGTAGCATCTCATCAAAGCAGGATGAATTTGAGAGTATTACGTCTTCCAGCGAACCCGATATAATTCTTTGCACCGAAACTTGGCTAATGTCTGATATAAGCAACTCTGAACTTTCACTGAGCAAACGGTATGTTATTTAGTGCAACCACCGTAAAACCACAAGAGGTAGCGGTGTTCTCATGGCCGCAAAAAAAAAAAAAAAGACATTTCTTGCACAGAAATATAAATAAGTTCAAACCTTGAAATGTTATGGATTCGAGCGCAGTTGGAATTTTGTTCAGTGATCACAGGTGTTTGTTATCGTCCTCCCCATACTGACCAAACCGATTTCAATGACTCGCTGCATAATTGCCTTGTTGATTTAATGGTAAATTTTCCAAATCACTACATGGTTCTCGGTGGTGATTTTAATTACCCTGGTATAGATTGGGCAACATTAAAACCTATTTCGAATTGCAATAATCCTGGCCAATGCCGCCATTTTTATCTCTCTTGGAAACGTACGCGCTCCATCAGATTATAACATCGGCGACTTGCGACCGAGCCATCTTAGATCTCTTCATTATCTCGAGCCCAGAATGCGTAACATCATTCGCTATTATGGAAAGCATTAGCGATCATTGTATTATACATGTCGAAACGGAATTTTGCTCACGACGCTGTAAAAAGATAAAGAAACCGATCTTCGCCTACTCACGCGCGGACATCATAAGTTTATTGTCAGCCATAGACGAATTTGAGCGTGAATTTGCTGCCTCATGCACGGAGCGTTCTACGAGTGAAAATTGGCTTATCATAAAAAAAAACACTCGGCGAAATGCTTTCAACTTACGTCCCTCGATTCACGGTGGCAACCGAGAATTTGTCACCGTGGTTTACAAATAGCTTAAGGCGCGAACTAATCAAGAAAAAAAGATTATTCTCTAAGGCTAAACGAACAGATAATTCTGTTGACTTCACCTCTTACAAAACCTTCTCAAAACAATGTAAAATAAATGTAAAAAATGTTAAGAAACACTTTTTTTCCCGTGACCCTTCCCGGCATGCTCTCATCTGATCCCCAGAAATTTTGGAAAATTCTTAACCCTAAATCGAACAGAAATCACCCCACATTTACAAATCAACAGAACGAAAAGATAAGTTATGTTGATGCTGCTAATTTGCTTAACACATTTTTCTCTAGCGTGTTTATCCAGGAAACACATCCATTACCCCAATACGCTATTACAAATAGTTATCCACCTATGCTGCCCATCTTGTTTAATCAGAACGGCATTCTCAAAGTAATAGAAAATTTGCCCATGAGCAGTGCACCCGGTGATGATGGAATTCCTGCTAAATTTCTAAAAATAATCAAGCATGCAGCTTCAAATATCTTTTCCTAACTATTCCAACAATCTCTTAACTCCGGCTCAGTCCCACTTGACTGGCGCTACGCCAAAGTCATGCCGATCTTTAAATCAGGAGACCATTCCGATCCTACGAACTATCTTCCCATTTCCCTTACCAGCGTTCCATGCAGACCATGGAAGATGTTTTGTATACCCATATCATATCTCACCTAGACAAGCGTAACTTCTCCTTTCCTAATCAGCATGGTTTTCGAAAAGGTCACTCGTGCACTAGTCAACTTTTCGAATTTGTTGCGGATCTTCACTTTAATACTCATCTTACTGCTCAGACTGATATCATCCTTATTGACTTCGCTAAAGCGTTCAATACTGTTCCTCATCCTCGCCTTCTTCTTAAACTTTCGCGTCTACAAATCGATCCTTTTGTCATAAACTGGATTTCTTTCTTGAAAACTGAAAACAAATAGTCAAAATTAAGCAGTCATCATCGCGTCCGTCCACTGTCGCATCCGGGGTCCCCCAGGGCAGTGTTCTCGGTCCTCTGTTGTTTTTAATATACATAAATGACCTTCCTTCTTCTATTAACTCCACAATTAGGCTCTTGGCTGACGACTGCGTGATTTACCGAAAAATTATTACTAATAACGATTCAGCTCTACTTTAATACGATTTAAATACTATATCTTCCTGGTGCTCCATGTGGCAGATGAACATAAATGGTCGCAAATGTAAACAAATGTCCATCACTAAGTCTTCCACAGTAACACAATCACAATATTCATTGTAATCACAACACCTGGAACATGTAACATCATATAAGTACTTGGGGATACATTTAACAAACACTCTATTATGGAACGACCACATTGAATACATTACAAGCAGTGCCTTGAAAACGCTTGGCTTTTTGCGACGAACATTATATCTTGCCCCACCTAAAACAAAACTACTCGCATACAAGACAATAATCCTTCCCAAATGAGAGTATGCATGCACCATTTGACAGCCTCACCAAACTTATCTTCTTCAAAGACTGGAATTCGTCCGAAACAAAGCAGTAAGATTTATATGCAACAACTACCCTTAGCGAAAAGTCGTTCAAAATCAGTACACTCGAAGTGTACTGAAGTATACTAAAAGTATACTTTCAGTGCTGTCTTTGTACTGATTGTATACTTTAAATGTACTTAAAGTATACTTCCAGTAAAAATGGCGGTGGACTGAATGTATACTCGTCCGTACAAAACTAGTACATGTAGTAGAATTGTAGTGCCCGCGGTAAAAAGGAGTTCAAAATCAGTATACAGAAAGTGCGCTTAAGTATACTAAAGGTCTACTTTCAATGCTTGCAGTGGGTGTACTCAAATTATAATAACGGGTATATATATATATGTCTACTTTCAGTGCTTGCAGTGGGTGTACTCAAATTATAATAACGGGTATATATATATATATACATTGTGCAATTTTTCACATCAACACACTAGAAACGCGATAGATAGGCCGATGCCGTTTTCACAGAATATTTGTGGGGCTCGGAAGAACATTAGATGAGTAAATAAACGTCACAGTACGTTGTCTAATTAGCATTTTTCATTGACAATGTAATTGACCATGTTGAACTTTCAATTTTAAAGGGGCTATGAATAAACTTTAGCCCAACTGAAACAATTTGCGAAAAGGTGACGAGTTTTGGGTTATTCATAGCTAAAACTCTGCCTTTCGTCGCCTGATTAAAAACAGCGCGCTGGACAGAGCGCAGGATGCTATTCTTACGTATGCCCTTCAGTCGAACCGTTGGAAGCATGATGCTGGAGCATCCACCAAAGTCACGCTGTCTAAAGTGTGCAACTTCGTTTATGCTGAATGCGACAGCACTTTATGAGGGTTGTAACTTCACTAGAAAATTAAATAATGCATAGAACTTCAGTATGAGAAGTTCTTGCTAACACATACAAACATGCCATCACCGATATGCCAGTCAGAACCGCTAAGTCACTCTCCACTTTGCCCGCCCCTGCCGCGCGTGGTTCTTGAATCGAGGGAAAAAAGTGCGAAATTTGATAAATAAATTTCTGAAAGCCCCTTGCTGTTTCGTGAATAGTTTTGATTGTGTTAGGCCCTAATAACGACTGCCTCTAAAACAGCAATAATAAAAAAGTCAATTTACGAATTTTAGTTACTTAAAAAATGTTGCCACGGTTATTCACCCATGTAAAGTCCGCCGAGTCGCACGACACACATGAAGAGTGCTTCAACATGACAGTGAGCCCCCAATTTTCCTGAAACCAGTTGATTAAAAAATATCACCGGGTATAGCTGACATAATGTGACAAAGGGATGCTTCATTTCTCATTTCACTGCAGACCACGTGGTCCAAAAGTTCCCCGGGGAAACGACCGGCACTGTCATAGCATACTTACGTCGCAAATGCAACATGGACTTACGCCTAAAAAAAAGCACAAATACAAAAATTTGCTACATTGTACGCCACGGAAAGTAGCGTTATCTAACTTGTCAATAAATATTTTAGCTAGTCATTTCTATAAATTTAGCAATTGAAAAGTCTACTTTTATTGCAAAGATACCTTTCATATTTCCTGAGCTGTAGTTGTTACCTTTATTGAAGAATACAAGTTTACTGTAAAAACACTGTTAGCACTATTCGGAAGCTAGGCGATCAAGGGGCAATCGCACCAAGTGTTTAATGCTGCTGAAGAAAAGCATGCATATGACTTTGTTTTCGAAGTGCACCGCCACTTGCGTGCTGCCTCATAGGCTAGTAGACAAATTACGTTAGCAGGATAATCCGGTGTTTTTGTAATGCAGGTCTCAGCGCACTATACGCTGTTTCAGATATCTGCATCCACAGCAATCAAAAGGACAGGAGGAAAAAGAAACCACGGCTAATAATGGGGACATAAGATGCTCCACCTTGCATAGTCGCATGCAGCGCAAATCAACCTCTGAACCGCGTAAGCGAAGTGGTGTTATGAATGGAAGGTCGCACTGAAATTGGCTGGAGAAATCGGCGCCTTCCTGTAACAACCTCAAGGCTTTCACCGAAAGTGTTTAATGGTGTAGATTTATCTTGCAAAACTCTAAGACATCTCAATTCACGTGAAAAGAGATTGACAATTGCAACAACGAACAACACCGTCGATAGAGTTCCACACAGTAAAAAATCGACGTAAATTTAACGTGTCTTTCCTCGTCAAAAAAGTCGGGCACGCTCATTGTTTCAAAACACGAGGTTGCCCTCATTATTTACGAGCCGCGAGAGCCGATCCTTCCAGAAATGCCGAAATCCCAGCGGTGCAAGCATGCGCTGATGAATCAAAATAGTCTTGGCGACAAGGGAGAAATTGCTTGAGATAGTTTCGGTTTTACACTAAAAAAGAAAACCGAAAGTTTAGATAAAACCTAAGATAGACTAAACGTTTTGTTAATTTTTTATGATTATTATAATAAGGTGACATTATTATTATTAATATACTGATTTGCTTAGTTCTGTCCTGAAAAAAAACAAAGAACAAAAAGAAGAGACTTTTGAAAACTGCGCAAGACCATCGCTATTGCAATCAGCTCCCGTTCGGCCGCCGTTGGAGTTCCGGAGGCTTGTAGCATCGCTTCCTTTTTACGTTTTAGCCGTTTTAGCTGATATTTTATATAGCTTACTTACGAATACCGTGTTCAATAATAGCAAACGATTACTGAGAGCTGTGAGACGCAGCGTCGCAAGTGGCGGACAGTCATGGCCGACTGGTGCAGGCGAAGGTGAGGAAGTTTCTTTTGTTTCTGCGAAGTGCGCCGCTGTTTCAAACTTTGTCTTGTACCGTGTGCTTGCTAAGCTATGCTTGACTCTCACTATGCTGTACCCGGTTTTATTTCGTTATTTGAGAAGAGCGTATTTTCAAAATTTATGGCTCTCTCCGCAGAGTGAGAAAGATTCGCGTGCGTCGGAACCGAGGGCCAGCCGAGGGCTTGTCCTGGGCGCCGTCCCTACGACGGTCACCCGACGACGCTTTTGCTGAGCGTTAAAGTACAGTCTGACGGCAGTTCAAGCAATCATAGGTCATGCTAGTTCTGACGTGTGGTCTAACAGTCTCTCGCCAACGATTTGTTTCATAAAGCGGGAACGAGAAAAACGTTGCAAGAGCGAGCAGCATGATTTCTTGCCCGTGCCGTAGAGACGGACGATCTCTTTGCGTATGCCGAAGCGGCACGCTTTCCAAGTTTGCGATTGTGTGTTGTGAATAAAGTGAGTTTGGATGTCACGTTTTTTAGTGGCGGCGAAAGGCAGAGCAGTTAGAAAAAGCAAAAGCATGAAAAAATGTTAAAAGAACCTGTATATTCGATGGAGTTGGAAGACTACCAACGTACCAACTCGCCCAGTTATTCTTTGTCAAAGAATAATAGCCAATACTAATAAATTAAATAAATGCCAACTTTTAATAGGTTAGAAATTTATAATTGATACAGTACACCCCTACCCTGCTGAAGTGCTTTTATGATATCAGATAATATGTAATTATATAGGATAGTTCATAGCAACCATTTATGTCCGACCCATTATATTGAATCTTTTCTCTAAAAGCTCGAAGTTATATAAAAATGTGCTTATCATAAATTAAGCCGCACCACTGACTGTGTTATAGCGTATGACTTGTATGTTTTTTCTCAGCAAAAGAAAAGGAGGCATTAAAAAAAGGCCAATCATTTTGTTTGCTCTGTGTTAGAGCTTCTTTCAGGTACACACAAAATGTGGGTGTCTACATCTAAAAAAGTGTAATTGACATTCCTCACAGTGCTGCAGGCCTGACTCAGTTGGGCTAGCAGGTTGCAACCTATGGGAACCTGCAGGGACCTGCATCACAAGAGTAAAAGTGACGTCCGCCCACTGATCTTTATTATGGGTGGCTGGATGATGCATCGAGCAGACAGGTATGAAGCCACCGTAAGTAAGCGGCCTGTCCCGATAGCAAGCGCTTGACAGGCTTTTCAACTCTCCCAAGTGCTGGTTCGAACAGCGTTCAGGGCTCTCGGTTTTTTCTTGTCATCCCAAGAGAGCCTGCTTGTGGCGGAGTAACAGTGCATCCGGACCCGAGAAGTCTCCTGGGAAGCCAGTCGACATGAACATTTTTAGATTCTATTTTATTAAAAAGTCTGTATGTCCGCCTATTCTTGGGATTTCATCCAGAACTAATTTCTGCAGCGCACTGGCACATGCGGAGAAGCGCACTGAGCAAAGCAAATCTATCCAATGGTGACTCTGCGAGCGCTTTGAAGGGTTTAAAAGGCACAAACGACTTTGTTTGCGCGAGCTCAATATTTCATTCATTTTATGAAGTGTTACTGTTGAGAATACTTTCCAGGTGCAAAATTTTGGAATCAGGAGTAATGTTCAATGCATACGTATCCATGGGGTCACTTTTTTGCATGATCAATTTTGAGCAATTTCGATAAACTCGCAAAAACTAAGCCTTCGCGAAAATTAGGTCGTTTACTGTAGTACAATTAATCTTAAAACCCCAATATCGAATACCGTATTATACTAAACTTCTAAAATACAATTTTATTATTAGCACACACAGCCCTGAAATTGGCCATTCTCAGATGGTTTCGTTGTGGCCTTCATCAATCCATGTGCTTGAAATGTAGAAGCTGCAACCTTGAATCTTTTCTTTTTTTTTCTTTATGGTGCCTAAGATTTGGGGTAACAAATGTTGTGCCCTGCATTTAACACTATTACCTGTAGCACAGCCCTGGGCATGCAAAGAAGGCACACCACCAATGTCTGGCATATCAGGCTTTCAGAAACGATACTGTCCGATTTTCCTCACCCTTTTGTCAGGATGAAGTTGTTACTATCTTGCCTTCCTCACATAGTGGTCCTTTGAGCGAATTATGTGATGTTATATCATAGAGTGGCAGAGGGTAATTTTCTCTTCTCTTTTTACGCAGGATGTAATAACATACCATCATCACAAAGGAGAGTGTACAGTGAGGCAGGCTCGGAAACTTGAATAAAGTGATAAGTAGGATTTCAATTTCTGTCTTATCACACGCGAAGAACACTGATCATAATGTTTGTATGCTACACATACATACTTTCAGTTGAAAACTGCTATGCACCTCTTCTTTATGGCTTTTCTCACGCAGTTTCAGAAGACGCCGGTACGTCATTCTCACGAGGAATAGAGCTGCCAAAGATTTCCTCGTTAATTTCCTGACTCATTTTTAAGAGTGCATCTCCCGATGGTGGCGCCTCTGCATTATCATCATGAATTGAGTTGTCAACGGCGTTTCTTAACATTTGACTATATGACATGAAATTTCACAGGTTGGAATACAGTCTTTCAAAGAAACACCTTTGAAAAGTCAGCTTTTTAAATGCAGGCGCCGATTTTTCTGGCCAATTTGAGACCGTTCTTTCCATTCAGAACGCCCGACATACACGGTGTCCCAGATAACTTGCACCATACTTAAAAAAAACACCGGAGGGCTCTGCAGGAGTGAAATCAACTGTCGTTATCAAGCGTCTTGAGAAAGTGCACAGATTTTTTTAATGCGCCTGGTTATGTAAATAACTAAGATTAATGAGCTAACCTTTCAAATATTCTTTTAAGGGCCAAGATGTCAATTGTAAAGTTACAGGGCGCATTGAGAAACACCCATTTAAAGTGTTTGAAACATAATACGTTTTCGTGCTTTTTTTCGGCCTTCAAAGAACGCACATTCGCGGCGCGCTCGCACGCCGTGATTGGGGAAGCGAGCTGTCAAGCGGTATTTTTTGTATTTCGCAGGCGTTTTTTTGAAGGCTAGGAAAAAAGAGCATTCAAAGTGCACCTTGTTGAAAATGGTTTAATTGGGTGTTTCTTAATGCGCTCTACAACTCTCCATTTCACACTTCGGCTTTTAAACGAAGATTTCAAATGTTAGCTTGTTGCTCTTAATTAAATAAATAGGCGCACTTAAACAATTTCGTGCACTTTCGCAAGAGACTTTCTAACACCGTACAGTTGGTTTCACTCCCGCAGAACGCTCCGTTTTTTTTTTTGTTATTTTTTTAAAGTTTGGTGCAAGTTATCTGGGACACCCCGCATATATGTACTGGTAGTGTACATTTAGTACGCTAAAAGCTTACATGTAGTGTACTAAACGTGCACTTATAGTATGCTAAAAGTACACTTGAGGTGCACTTATGGTATACTACATATGTGCTTGGGGTGTACTAAAGGTGTACTATTTTGTTTCATAAAAGTTTGAAACTAGTACGATTTCAGTACATACCCCAAGTTCACTATTAGTATACTTTCAGTATACTTATTTTGAACGAGTTTTCGCTAAGGGTATACTCACCGGAAACTAGTGTCTCGGCCTTAAAAACTAGCAATAATCTCTCTCCTCTTGAACTAACACGTAAAATGACCCGGCTTTTTCTTTTTTTTTTTCTTTTTCATAGCATATATTACAGCGATTCGCCTTTTAAATCAGTTTATTGCCGCCCTGCCAGTTTTACATCGCCAAGACTAGATCATTGTCGGAAAGTAGAACCATTCTTGAGTCGCACTAACACTTTCCTTTTCTCCCCCTTATTACTTTGTATCAGAGACTGGAATGCATTACCTGATCACATTGCTACTGACAGCAATCCCATTTCGAGATCAGTGTTCACTATTGTATAATTATTCACTTTGATTATGTTTTGGTATAATAGCTTTTGTGCTGTATTCGTGCTTTATTCTTAATTTATTTCGCTTTGTTCGACGACATTGGGTGCATCCGCGATCACATTTGACTGTTCCGTGTTTTCCTATTTCGTTTCTCTTTTTTTTAACCTTTGTTATTTGTTCTTGAATCTCCCCTCATGTAATGCGTCCATCGGACGCCCTTGAGGTGAATAAAATGAATGAATGAATGAATGAATGAAAGTAAAAGAATTTTAAAATTGAAAATATCTCTTAGATGATAAATTAATTGCATAGGAGAATCCCACGTTTATATTAATAACAGTCACTAGTATGACAGACGTATACAGAATAAAAATCTCGAAGTTGATTAAAAAAGTAAAAAATTAGCGGTGGTAACTTTTGCTCAAATGTTTGTTAATGCTGCCACCTATTTAGAAAAGTAATAAGTGGCAAGAAGCACGTTATTACACATCAAAATTTATAACTTGGGCAAAGATAATAATTTATTTAAAGTGAAATACTACCTTGGCATTGCTACCTCTACATAAAATATGATGTATCTCATTATACCAACAATATACTGCATATCTATGACCACGTCTAAGCATGCGTTCCATCCTCGCTATAACTTATTTTATATACAACAAAAAAGGATATGTTGGCCTCGCTGAAGGTAGCCACTCTCTAATATTAAAAAATCTAACTTTTTATTAATTAGTGTCAGAGGTTAAGCCTTAATGCCCTAAAGCTTACCCGTAAACTCCATCTTAAAGAAGTCAGCCACTTCCATCTAGATATTTATTTCACTGTCCTCAGAGTTCTTGAAAATGTTTCGAAAGGTGTACACTTACATAGTCAGTGCCATTATCACCGTGCTTATTGACGACCTCAAGGAGTGGTGATCTTTTTTTTATTCAGGGCGAGCAACTGTTCCTGCACTTAAAATTTGCAACGAAAAAAATCACATAAACAACCACATACCGCAAAATATAATTCAAAGTAACATTCGACGCGCACATTACAACTTCGACCATTTCTCAGTCCAGAAATCCCAACCCATAACTTATTGTATCATATTATGTTTGTGATTGATGACTATTCAAGGCGTTTGAATAAAGCGCACGGCAACGGATAAAACGTCAGATGTGAAATTCTACATTGCATATTTTGCCGTTCTAGCAAATCCACTACTGCTATAGTTTAGTAGTGATTCTAAACAATTAAAAAACTGTAAAACAACGATTAAAATTTAGTCTAAAACCCATATTGATATGCAAAATAATTTAATTTCGGACCTTTTTTCATGGTTAAAAGAAAGGGTAAGGTAAGCTGTCTGGCGTACTCTTGCACCCCTAGTCTCTTTATAACTCGATTTTAAGTCAACTGGCCCAACTCACCATTTTTTTTAAGTCAACTCGTTCAGCTTACCTCAGTAGGTGTCCTGTCAACCAAACAACTGAGGCTAGTCGACCTCTTCTCAGCGTTCAGAGCTATTAAATAAATGTTGAGTGTTTTGTGATGTATCACTTGACTATATTTTTAACAACTTGTTGTATGTAAAGAACATCCGGAAAATGTTTTCATTTACTGCTAACCAACATTAAAACTTTTAAATGGGGCATTGGGGTTTAAATCTACACTTGTCAAGAAATAGAAACACAAATGTGAAATTGACAAGCTATATACCAAACGTGAACTCGGTGCTTTGGTTAGAAGTTTCAAGTCGTGAAAATTGATGACAGACTGTTATCTCTGCAGCAACCTGTATCAGTAATATGAATTAGAAACTTCACTTTTGACACTGCCCCGATTCTAGCCTCTAATGGCCCTATATTCGCTGACAGTTTAAGAAACGCAGGTTGGGGCGAGGCCCGATAGTTTTATTATCGTTTAGACCCAGTGGGAGCGCGACATTAGCCGATAAAAGCACCAAATAACGAATCACGAAGCAAGAAATGCGCAGATATTAAACCACGTCCAGCGTTGTTTTTTTTTTTTTTTTTTTTTTTTTTTTTTAGTAAGGTAGTGTTTAGCGCAGAATTAAAGCTCTTTGTGATATGTACCTCTGGAGTCAGATATTGCAAACACAACGGCGTTCTCGTAACTATTTTTTTTTTTGGCGGGGGGGGGGGGGGGGCGGGGAGAGGACATCAAATTAAGGAAAATAACGTTTCATTGCCTACGTTGGCATTCAGGAATATTAATTTTCACGACACGGAAGTCAGTTTATTGCAGTGGTGCCTCCTTCAGAACAAACCGAGAGAAAACGGCTATCGTTTGTAATGCTAACTAAATCAAGCTACTTATTACCAACAATTAAAAAAAGTTTTTTTTTTTTTTTTTTTTCATTTAAAAGGTTTGTTTTTTTGCATCGAGCGTGGTGGCTACGACGAAGATGCAGAGTAGTGCAATCGTCGTTGTAACCATAGGCGTCGACTACGGGGGCGCTAGGAGGCCAGAGCACACCCTGAAATTTCCCGGGAGGGGCAGAGACCTCCCCCCCCCCCCCCCTCCTTCGGCAGCTCCTCGGGAAAGGAAGTACACTTGCCTTCAAGACCTACGTCTTTTCACCCCAAACTTATCTGTGCCGTGGCGGGTGCTTTCGCCGTATAGACAGGTGTCGCACACGAGTCAGTGCAATGAGTAAAATGAACTCTAAACATTTCGCTAACATTGCTATGAAAAAGCATTTTAAGGAACTCAATTCCAGGCAAAAATAAAAATAGCAATACAAAAAGAAACGAGCCTCCATACGGCAAGAAATACGTAGTAAAAGACTCCCTCGGCGACGGCAATTGTTGAGGTGGTGAAGGAGCTCTTTCCCTACAGAATGAACAGAGAAAGGCGACCAACGAGCTCGCCACCTAGTGGTGTCGGAAGGAAAAAGAATGCAGAAGCGAGACGAGGGGACTGGTGAAAGAAAAAAAAGTGGTACGGCTCGCTCCCACAAGTGACAGCAGCGAAATGCCTTTTTTGAGCCGCTTTGAGGAATGCCCCCCGCAGCTTGTAAGAAAAAAACGCCGGTAAGAAGAAAAACGCAAAAAATAAAAGGCAAAAGAACGTCTACGTCTTGTCGGCGATGTGTTTTTGTTTTATGGCGGGAACAGGCGGCTAAATTCGAAGGCGCCACCGAACACGACCGAGAGAGCGAAGAAGCTTCAGCGACCGACGACCGCGAACTTAAAGAGTCGCCTGGCTGCCGGGTTACCCACCGAGAGCCAGCCTGCCCCCATGGTAGCTCTCTACTTCGGTATTGTCTCAACATTACGAGGGGGTGATGAGGAGGGCAAGCAGGAACGTCTTTTTTTTTCGTATTTTTTGTTGAGAGCTAAACCAGCATCAAGTAAACCTCGCGTTTGTGTTTGTGTGTTTTATCATTCTTTTTTTTTCTTTTTCTGACTTCAATACTCTCCCTGTCTTCGTTCCCTTCAACTTCGACATTCGAGAAACGAAGGAGTAAGATGGGAGCTTGCATGTTAATACGGTTCCAGCAATATCACAAACAAACTATAGTAATCGCTGCTTTTGTTCTAGGATGAAGATGTATGCATAGAGGAATGTTGGCGATCAAAACTAACATGATGACAAAGCAAAATTAAGCATACTCGTATATTTATTCGGCTGCTCCTGTATCCATAGAGTTTGATTCTGATTAGTTTCACTGCAAAATGATTTATATCGAATAATAAATCGCTACACGAAATCGCATTTGTCACTTGGTAATGCGTCCTTCCGGAGTAAGTGAAGAAGGTTGGGGAAGGGAGGGGGGGGGGGGGGGCCCTCCGTTGCCCCTCCCCCTTCTTTTCCAGGAAATTGAAAACTTTCCGACTATGATTGTGACTCAAAAAAGCGAGCCCGACTGTGCGTGCATAACACAGTGTCCTTGAAGACGATGGCTAAGGAAAAGTTTCTCAATGCTTCATGGATGGATTATCTGCACTAGCACCACATTTCCCCCAACGCCCCTCTCTAGGCACCAATTATCTATAGTAAAATGCATTTTAAGAATTCACACAAATAAACGCCGCCTCGTACCAGCCGCTGCATTGAATCGCTTAACAGACCAGTCAAAAAAGGCAGTAGGCACGACGAGTTTTGTGACGTCAACGCGACATGAGTCCCGGTTGTCAATTTTGCGCATTGCGAAGAAACAGTGACTGGCGATAATGAGAGCGCAGGAGGAGCTTCAATCGCATATCTAACATGCATAGTATTATAGGCTGGGCGTGATGAGAGCATTTGTATCCAGTCATCTACTTTATTCTCAACACAACCTAAGGCGATAAAGCATATTCATAGCCAGCTGCTTGTGCTATCTGCATCTAAATCTGTATATCTTGTGGAAATGAGAAAATTAGATTGTTCTTGGCATTTCAATGTCTTCTTCTAAAGCTCGACAATGAGAGCGCAGGAGGAGCTTCAATCGCATATCTAACATGCATAGTATTATAGGCTGGGCGTGATGAGAGCATTTGTATCCAGTCATCTACTTTATTCTCAACACAACCTAAGGCGATAAAGCATATTCATAGCCAGCTGCTTGTGCTATCTGCATCTAAATCTGTATATCTTGTGGAAATAAGAAAATTAGATTGTTCTTGGCATTTCAATGTCTTCTTCTAAAGCTCGACATGAAAGTTTGAAGAAATAAGCGTTTACCCTTATTAGACCAATAGAAAAAAGATATATCACCCCTGGAAGTAAAATTGAAATTATCCTCGGTACGCCTCCTAGAAGAGATGATGGTGCAGAGAATTTTGTGCTTCTTATTAGACTAGCAGTTTCATGTTCTGTTGATAATGAAAACAGTTGAACTACAATTGTTTTGTGACATTTACGTCAAAGTAGTCAGGTAGTGCTTTCGTTGTGCGAGAAAACGTGCAACGTTACCTTGCGGATAGTTTGTTTGTTTGTTTGTTTGTTTGTTCTGATAGAAAGCATGCGTTTTTCTTATTGCTAGCATATTATGTTCAAACGCCTGCAACCTATCTCTACTATTGCTCATTCGAGTCAATCATTGCGCAACGTGTAGCCTCAAAAATTCAAGAACATTCATTGTTACTCAGATAGTTTTCTATGGTGTAACAGGTCACTGACACGTGCCTAGAGGTTTGTTGAAGGACGTAATTCACTATATATTTTTAACTTACTGTGGGAAACAGACCCGAAGACAAACATAGGGCAAAGCAATTCATAAATGGCTCCCCTCCAATAGCATCCATGTTGCCTTGAGCAGCAGTTGTTCCAAACGCGAAGCATCCAGCCGGAAATGGAGCAAAGAATTTGCTTGCTATCATCCACCTAATTCATACCAGAATATATCGGGACAAAAAAAATATCCTATAGCCAAGCTACCTTTCTTAATAAACCATTTGTCAAACTACGTACGTCGTGCGTACGAGCACGTTGGGGAAATCAATCTCTACTTCGGCTGTCCATACACAACATTAGTTTGTTCAAAACATCGGTAAGCAATTGTGAGGAGATAGACATTAATCCTCACTTGTCCGTTACAATAAAAACAAGCAAAAGCGCCTCACGCAAAGGCGGAAACAGGACTGGAATTAGCCTCGGCCACGATTCCTCTAAGAGCTAAGAACACAGAGCAGTTTCGAGCTCGTCTTTATCCGTGCAATTGTGCGTTGCGTTGGTGATGAAAGGAAAGCCAGGTAGCAATTCTTGTTTCTTTCCCGTCATGTGTTCAGCTAGTGCTTCGGTCGTGAGAATGTGCGTTAAAGGTGACCTTGTGGAGCTGTTTCTCATCTGACTGCAACAAATCCCCTCCTCGCCCTTTCGCGTGCAATACATCCACAATATTGCTCCTACGGGTCAATCATCGTGTAACGTGCACTAGCTCGTATAAAGGCGGAATTCAGTCAATTATGTAACTGTCTATCAAACGTTAAACTTTACGGTTGACGTTAAACCTGCAACGCATTGAGATCGTAGAAGACGTTTCTATTGACTCGATATGCCAACACGCCTTGCCCTCAATAAAACCAGAGGTTTGGGCGCTGCTGCAATTGGCACGATCACTGCTCGTACTTCCGCGTTGCCGCAATACACGGGTTCATAGGATGGGGAAAGGATACATAAGAAAATGGAGTTCCGATGAACAAGGCCGTTCCTCGATGAGAGTCTCTGGCCATTGCCTTTGGCCGGCTTAAGATCCGGCTTTTGAACGGGCCTTGCAAAAATTTAACGGGGATCTTGCAGGGATTGTTGCATGTGTCACCTGCTGTGAATTTTTCAGCCTGCGGAAAAATCATATTTCCTTCGTGTGATCGACCAATACTTATGATGTGAGTCAATCGGTCCGTACAAACAACGTTTGCTGGAAACAAACATTTTCGGAGTGCTGGGTCTCTGTATGCGCCCATTTCGCTTCCGGCAGAGGGTCGCCTGTCGATGAGCAGACTCCGTATCCCCTCCAAGAAAAGCAGTAAGGCCAAAATCTGCGCATGCGGAAAAGCCGGGATCTCTTAAAGGACAAACGCAACGGGAAAAAAAAAACTTTTTTTATCAGTTTAGAAGAAGAAGAAAACGTTGTAAAACGAATTTACAACGAAGAAAACAATTAGAGCTATATTTACGGCGTAAAACGAATTTGTATTTGGCACCCGTGAGAGCCACCGCGGGTCACGGGGGAGGCCAGTGTGCCGTCGCACTGAGCCGCCGTTGCCTCGACCGTCAGAGCCTCCACCGTTGCCTCGACCGTCGGAGCATGCTGAGTGTGGTGCGCCGTCGGTTCAACGCGTTTCTCCACGCCGCCGCCGCCGCCACCGCCGCGCAAGTTCGTCTGCTCCGGGGCGCCGCCGCCGTCATCTGACCGGCGCACGGGTCTATCATATCTGCTTGCGCTTCTTCGGGAGCTTCCCTTGGGCTCTGAAAGTTACATAGTAATCTTCGTTTTTTGTTGCACTTCAAACGAAGATGAATAAGTAACTTTTAGAGACCATAGGAAACTTCCGAAAGAGCGGACACACCACGGGGTGAAAGATACACAGACAATGACAACTGTCAAACCATCTAAAGAGCCAATTTTAAACTCTTAATTTCGGTTTAAACGCGAATATTGAAATACAAAAAGTGGCTTTATGCATCTCACTCCAACCCCGACAGCCGGCGTTCTTACCTACAACCCACAGTTCACATCGATGGCGCGAAGCAGACTACAATCGGCAACATTTGCCATCTCACTGCGCTAACTCATCGGAGTCGCGAGTTGTACTCTCCCGTGTCTTGTTCAACCCCGCGACTGGCAGCCGCCTGTCGCGGGCCCCACACCATGTACCCATCGTGGGCGGCGCCAGGTCATGAATGCAACATGATTATACGCCCTCTCGGGCGATACGACTTTAGTTCGGTTCACGTTATTAGTCTTGGAGTTATAACGTCGAAATATATCCCCCTGCAAACATTATATATATTTTTAATGATACTCGTACTTGTCTTGAATTTAAAGACATATTCACGACAAATATGGTTTTGGGGAACGCATAACCGGTAATACTTTAGCGCAATACTTTTTAGGATACCCTTCAATAATGAATCAACTCTATCTCGCCAAAATAAAGAACACCCTGCAATGAGGGTTATACCGTATCGAATGCAACTATAAGCCAAAGCATGTGTGATTATCTTCCGGACAGAAAAAGGCATGAACATTTCAACGTTGTAAAAACAGCACGAAACACTTCTTAACCGTTTACACAAGTACATCATATGCGTAGACCACGATAAATAGCTATCAAAATGGATCCCTAAGTACTTTACTGAATTGACATACTGAAGAGGAAGGCAATCACATGACATGCAACTAGAAGTGTGAAGAGCTACAGTAGCTGATAGTTCGACCTTTTTTTTTTTTTTTGTGTGTGTGTGGCTTTTTAAAACAAACTAGCTTCGTCTTCGAGGAATTCACTCTGACTAAGTTTCACTGAAACCAATCCATTGCAAGAAGAAGTTCTTTTTGTAATTTTTAATAGCCACATCATAATTCGCATCGCTTGAAACCACAAGCGTATCGTCCGCGTATTTAAATACTCGACACTCAGAAATGCCGGAGGGAAAATCATTCACGTATCAATTAAATAATAAAGGCGACAAAACTGAGCCTTGTGGCACCCCGGCCGTAAGGCAAGCTCTACTGCTCTAGAGCTCTCTAAAAGTCACAACCTGGGATCGTCCTGAACAGTACCCTTTTAGAATCGAAAGAAAAGGGCCCCTGAAACCGAGTCTGTACAATTTGTGAAAAAGAATTTCGTGATTTATGCTATCAAAAGCTTGAGATACATTCAAGAAGGCTGCACAAGTTAGCATATTATTATCAAAACCTGCGTGTAAGCAGTCGCTGAGATTTTCCAAAAGAGCCCGCGTTCCTCGTTCCGCAACGAAGCCGTACTGGTGAGCAGACAGTAAAACAAACCGTTCTACGAAACTAGTAATTATTTTTTAAAGATGTTTCTCCAGAATTTGTGAAAGGCATGGTAATATTGATATTGGACGATAGCTTTTAACATCGTCCACTTTCACTCCTTTATACAATGGCTTAACAATGGCGGTTTTCATTGCTGTCGGCCAATCTCCAGTGTCAATGATACTGTTCAAGATTGCGATGAGTGTAGGTTTAAGCATTCCAAAGTTCCTTCGGAGATCGCGCATCCGGATCTCCTCAAAACCTCGGGACTTCCTTTTCTTGAAAGAAAATAAATAATCACGTAGGTTCCTTTCCGATATTGGAGGAAGAAAAGCTGAGACTTCATTATATTTATGCAAGGTAATGTCAGTAGCGTCATTACGTGGCTGGAGTGCCCTGGATGTGCGAGAAAATGAGGCGTTGAATTCGTCAATTGTTTTCCGTGTAGCAGGCGCAAAAGATTTGTCTATCATATCGTCAATAGAACGTTTTTTGTCCTACCTGGAACCCGATTTGCCCACTCCCATGTTTTTGCGGTATCGAAACGATGCCTTTGAAATTCCCCCTTGAAATGTTTGCGTTTGGAAGAACGGAGCAGGGCGGCCGCTTTTTTCCTGGCTATTTTCATTTCGTCTTTTAAACTTAAATTACCTGGCGAACGTTTACAGCGTCTCCAGAGAAAATCTTTATACTTTATAGCACCTAAAATGCCAGACGTGATCCATTCATGATCCTCATCTGCGCCTTTTAATGATTACTTTTTTTTTTTTTGCACGAAGATGAAAATTGCGAGAATAGGTCTACTATTGTATCGTTTAGACTTGGTGCTTTCACCGAAGTTAGAAGACCATCCCAGTCGTAGTCATTCACTTTGTTATCGAACTGCGCCTGACCAATAATAGTTATTTCTCTTTTCGTAGTGCTCAAGCCTCTCCCTTTGAAGTTAGGTTTTGCCTGGCAGGCTATGTAATAATGATTTGCCAATTTTTCTGAAATCACAGCCGCTTTCACGGTGCTGTCGAAAATCCTGAGGTTAATATGGTCAATACAAGAAGTAACAAAATTGTCGCCTAAAAATTCCTCCCGTGTCGGTGCCTGTATAACACTGTCGATACCGTGGGTCGCCAATAATTTTAGATAATCACACACTACATGACGCGAGGAATCCATTATATTTATATTAAAGTCGCCTAACAAACACAACTGCCCCGCCGGGCTGCATTCCGATAGAGCTGTAGATAGTTCTTCTAAAAACAAATTCGCGTTGCTGGGCGGGGGGCGATAGATGGCAATCAAAATGAGAGAAAAATCTTGGCAGCTAATCTCCAGACCTACGTCTTCCGCATTCGCCATTGTTATCGCGATATTAGTTGAGAACCAACTACTTTTTAAGTACACGCATATTCCCCCTCCTTTTCCCAACCTTCTTGTTGGGAAGGGGAGGGGGAATATCTATGATAACTCAGGTTTCTAATCTGGAATAGAAACCTGAGTTATCATATCCTCAGTAGCATTTATTTCCGTAAGAATAAAAGCATCTATGACGGTGTCCAAATCTCGAACAGTAATCATCCTAGTGCTTTCGGATACTTCTAATGTTAACATGAAAAAAACTAAACGAAAACTTCGACGGCTCTTCAAAATTATTTTTAACTAACGAACAGCTCGGAAATTGAAAAAACAATCTATGGCTTGTACTTAAACAACTGTGTCCAAGTCTGCTACACGATTAATGCGCAGCACCTAGCGAGTTCTCGCTCTTCTTCACAAAAATCTTCCCGTTCTTCACCACGTGAACTTATATTGGTTTTGCTTTGCTCGTTCTCTGACCATCTAGAACAGCTCTCAGTTTTGTCTCGTGAGATTGTCGTTGAAAAAGAGCCTAGGTGTGTCTGCTGTTCGCGCGAGATCACGCAGTTTGCCACGGGCGTGGAGCCAGCAATCCTTTAGTTCACGTGAGCTGAGCTTAACCAGAACTATTGGGAGTGACCCCGGCTTAGCAGAAAGACGGTGGGCTGCTTGGATATCCGAATCTTTGAAATTAGATATTCCAAGTTTGATTGCCAAGTCGCTTAGAAGTCGTTTCAGATTTTCTTCCGCAGTTTTGGGGAGCCCGTGAATTTCCAAGTTCACCAGGCGACCGTATTGTGCAGAATAGTTGATTTGCTCCTTCAATGCTTGAATCGTTTCTGCTTGGCCTTTTACAGCCGCTCTTAATTCCCCGCGTTCTTTTTTGAGGTCAGATATCTTAGTTTCGTTTTCTGTTGCGGTTTCTAGCACAGAGTTATAGTTTGCCGTCAGCCCGTCCACCTTGTTATCCATCTCTTGCAAGCTTACTTCTAATCTCTCCACTGTAGGTTTCAGCGTCAAGACCTCATCCACCTTTGCCAGAAGTGAGAGAACAGAGTCTATGCTGGTTTTCATTGCCAACAGCAGATCAAGTTTCTGCCCAAAGGCTTGCATCTGGTCCTCCACGGCTGATGGGTTGGCTGGCGACGCGCTCAGCGATGAATTTGCTCCGCTCTGAGAACCACTCCTGTTATCTTGTGTACGACAGGTATTACATCGCCCCTTATCGCGCTTTACCTGTCCCATGTTTTTATAGGAGGTTACGGTGATACCGGCGCAAGCCTGGCCCAAGTGATAGCCATTCTTACAAACTGAGCACGACATAAACATTTGATCGTCGGCGATACCTCCCAGACATGCTACGCACTCCGCTCTACCAGACATCTGAACAACAATAGCAGGTACAACACTTCAGTCGGTGGCAGAAAATAACAAGCTAAAACATGGTTACGAATGCACTCTCACCTGATGAAAGAAAGTACAAGAGCGTGAGATGAGCTTGTTTCAAGCGCTTAGCCACCGAAAGCACCGACTGCTGGTTGAAGCCGGCTTTTAAGTCTTCTTGGGTGGCACCACGAGCATGCGCTGTTGAAGACCCTTGTGCGGCGATGTTCAGTGGGCGTGAAAGAAGTCAGCCGATGCCCGTGCGCTGACGCCGCCCTAGGTTGTCACCTTCGAAGCCAGATCACCCCGGAGTGATGCAGCACCAAAATGAAGCGGCTGATGAAAGAAAGTACGAGAGGTTGATGAACTCATTGTCAAACTGAAGACCTGATGACAGAGAGTTCAAATCAATATTCGGAAAATTTTAAGTCGCCGAATAGGATGACCGACGAATTTGGTTTCAGGTTACTAAAGATGAACGAGAAAGAGTCATAAAGTTCGCTTATGAAACTTGCGTTATGATCGGGTGCTTTGTAACAAACATCAATCAAGATATCGGAAGATTGAGAATAAAGTTGAAGCCATGCCATCTCAAGCATACCTGGAACATTAACTTGTGACGCACTAATATGATTCTGGATAGCGATTAGGACACCGCCACCTCTCTTAGATAGTCTGTCGCATCTGTGTAAGGTATAATTCATTAAGGGGTGGAGCACTTCTGGGTACATAATTTCGGGTTTCAGCCAGTTTTCTGTCAGAATGACGAGGTCGGCAGTGCGTGATTCAATTAGTGATAATAGGTCGTACCGGTTTCTTAAAGCACTTATATTTGTAAAAACGACAGAACATGACTTGGTGTTTCTGCGTACTCGGGAAGACTGGGGTGGGCGGCGGCGTGTAGACAGCTCCTATGGCTTTTTTTTCTTCATATATACAGTTTTTTTGCAAAGTCGTAGCAAAATGTTTTGTTATCAATCACTCACCTGTGCAAGCGCATCTTCAACTGCTCCTTGTTGTTTCGCAAATTGAATCAGCTTTCACCGTGTCTAGCGCACAGCTGGTGAAAAGTTTTCTGATAGTCTATAGACGACTATGAATAGTACAATCGGTAGTTTTCCGATAGTCGACTATCGATAGCGCTATATATAGTTTTACTATAGTCGGCTAGAGAGATCACTTTCAAATGTTTTTTTCGATAATGCAACTTACATACTATTTGAAGGTATACTATGTATATAGTTTTTGGAAAGCACTATTGATAGTTTTTGCAGAAGTATACTGTTGATAGCTTCTTCATGATTTACTGCCGCTTTTTTTACAGTCAAATTGTATCGCTTTTTTCATAGTCTTTTATGCATTTTTTATTGTTCCTTCATAAACGTGCTTAAGGTTCGAGTCGCGAAATCTTATAATCTTGAAAATATTTTCTAGGTTGCCTTTGGCATTCTTAATTGACTTTTTTCAATTACTATTAGTAACTTTACTAACATCTATTATAAATGGTACATTATATAATTTCAATAATCGAGTGCCGAGAGCATGCAATCGATAGTTTTGCACTAGTCGACCATCGATAGCGTCATCGATGTTTTTACAGTACTCTGCTACAGATGTATCGATAGTTTGGCTACACATGTACCGACAGTCAACCGCAGCGAAAGCATATTATCGATATTTTTATAATAGTATACTATTGACAGTACAGGGTTTCAATATATCGTGTTCGTGCTATGATAACAATACGATACGATCAGAGCAAAAGAACGATCTGCTGAAAATATAGAAATCCACCTGTTCACAGACTGCACTGAGGTGAAGTCCCTAGTTGGTGTTCACTGGTGGAAAAAAATTACATCGATGGGATTTACACCGAGGCCCTTAAGCGCCTTATCGGCCCGCCAACGAGACGTAGCGTCGCGCACGCCATCAAGAGGAGTTGCACGACCCAACAAGGAGGTGCCGGGACCGCCGTAACGATAGGATATCCAATCGTTACGGCGGGCACCTCCGGCAACGAGCGGACCCACGAGCTCGCGAGCGAGGCTTCATAACACCGCTCTTGGCACGGGGACCCAACGCGGCTGGCACCCTTCCAAAGACCCTGATGAGTAGCGCTGGAGCCACCACCAACGAAGACGGCAGGGCCTGTTTCTTACAATCATAACTCGGCAAAACTCACTCATCAGGGCCTTCACTCACCCTCACTTACCCTTATCTTCACAGGTGAGATGAGGGTGGGTGAGTTTCTGAACCAAGAAAATGCATGAGTGTAAGGCTAGAGAGGACCGTGAGGTCGTGAGGGGTGGAGGGCCTTGAGACCGTGAGGGCTGTGAGGGCTGTGAGGACCGTGAGTGCGTGAGGGGTATAAGGGCCTCGAAACTTAGTGAGGGGAAGGGCTAAGGTGAGTGTGACTGTGAGAATGAGGGTGTGTGAGGGGCTGAGCGTGAGTGAGGGGCTGAGGGTAAGTCTAGATGTGAGAGTGGGGGTGAGTGAGGGGCTTAGGTAAGTGTGGCTGTGGGGGTGAGGGTGAGTGAGGGCAATTTAAAATGCCGACCTGCCCATAATGAACTCATCAGTTTATGTGTTCATTGAATTTGGAAATGTAGTGTGAAACCTGAATTGATGCGTAGGTTACGTAACGTCAGTTCACGTTTTTATGTTTTTCTGCTAAATTCAGCGGGGAAATACACGGACAGACTGACGGACGGCAGGACGGGCAAATTTCTGGGGTTACTGGGCATCGCGGCACGAAAGTTGCAATCTTAATCTCTTTCTCCAGTCATTGTTGTTAGGGGAGGGGGCTCACGGAGAAGTTAATCCTCTGGCTCTTGTACCCCACAAGAGGCAGCGGTGCCAGCGGTGTTTAACTGCAGCGTCTTGAGATCCTCCAGGAACTCTTCCTTCTGAAGATGGGGCAAGGATGGAAAGTCTTCTCCCTTTAACCCTCGCTGCTTGGACTTTAGGCCGCTTGCCTGAGCGCCCTTCTGAAGCCCCGCGCCCCGCGGTGGTGCAGGCCTATTTTTGCATTAAAACACTTGTCTTAACGAAAACCCGGCAGTGTCTGTCGGTTTGACAGCGCCGGGGACAGGAGGTGAAGAAGGGAGAAAGAAAGAGGGTGACTCGTGTGACGCTCCAATTAATTCAAAGTGCTGACGCCAGCACGCGCCCCCTCCCTCCCCTCTCCCCCCGCCGCTGACTAACTGACAGACACCGCCGTGTTTTCGTCAAAACGAGAGTTGCCATTTTCAACAAGGGAGCGTCGCACAGCTGGCCCGGAGCCAAAGAGGAGGAGGCGCCGCGGTGCGGTGGAATGTGGGCGTGCTCGGTTGACGCTCTGCAGTCGGCGGATGTTCTTCACTTTAAGTTTCCGCGTGCGGCCTGTGATGTGTGTGTGTAATTAAAACGATGGATGCGGTTCCCTCTACGAGTAATATTGATGCGGTTCCTTCCTTGAGTGGTATGGATGTGGTTCTTTCCACGGGTGATATGGATGACCGTATCAAAGGGCGTCGTGTACTCTGACAGGAGGAATACAAAAAGAAGGTAAAAAAATTAAAGGAAGATCCATTGGTTGGTTATAGAAAATGCGTTAGCGTGACCCTTGGGAAACGCTAGACACGTCCTCATTTAAGAAACGCTAGCACTGACCCCGTAACTAGGTTAAAAAGAGGAAGCAAAAATAGAGGAAGCAAAAATAAAAGCCAGAGGAGAAATCTAAAAAAAAAAAAAAAGTAAAAAAAGTGAGGCAGTCAGCGTTAGCGTTTCCCAAAGGGGGACGTTGTTGTACAAGGGTCATGCTAACGCATTCCTTAAAAATCCACCAATAGATCTTCCTTTTTTCTTCGTGAGCACCTCATGTCACTCAGACCTATTCTTGTGGTCCGCGATGGCCGTTCCTGCGTCGTCTTTTGGGGATGTTTCATCAATGGCGTCCGGAACGGAGATGGTCATCGTTTTGTCGTCCTGTTCCCCTCCTGTTTGGATCTTCCCAATTGCTATAACGTCCCTGGCGCCTGCTTTTTTATCGACTTTTCGGGCCTGTGTCGGAGGTGCGGTGATGCTGGACCCTTGTGTGATCTCCTCCATATTGAAGTTGTCCAATTCTTTCTCACTGTCACACGGAATAAAACGGACAACAAAAAGAAGTAATATACACCATTTTTACGTTTTTACCGCAAAGCAGCCTTTGTTTCGTCACGATCTTAATGCAATTGTAAGTTACTATACTCCGTTTCACCTTACGTCCAAGCGCAGCGGATGTTACCCACCTTCGGGGCCAATTCAAGGCCGTGTAACTACACGGCCTACACCCCCCTACACTTAGCAGCGCCCTATACGACAAGTGACTCTGAGTTCCAGTTTCAGGAAACTAGCACACATATTTTATATATTTTTATTCGAATGAGGTCACTGACAACTAGAGCAATCGGTCGCACACTAAAAAAGAAGAGAAACTATATATGGCATTTTACATACAGCGTACAAAGAGTTATCATATTAGAGACTAACGATTCGAGAAAAGGGGATGCAGTGTAAAGTTTTACTTTCCGGTATAATTTATATTTAAAATAAAAGAAACAAATTTACTTCCACACACAAAAATAAAGATAAAAGACTAAAGTTGTTTAGGTTAGTTATGTATTTCCGGGGACAAACCACTTCAGGTGAGCGATGCCACCGCGCCGGACTGTAAGAGCTTCGATACTCTCGGTGTACGAATGGATCGTGGCAAGCCGAATATTTTATTCTGCGCGTGGATAACGTTTCGTGATTCTCATATGGTGATCAGATAAAGAATATAAGCTATCACCAAGTAAAATAAAAGGTTCAATGCCCTGCAAAAAAAAACTGATAAATAAGATGTCCCTGCATTCTAAATGAGCAGTCCTTGGGGCATCAAATTCGGCACTTTACACTAAGGCTTTCCTCAATGTACCCATTTAATAAAGTTTCTTCTAACCTTATCCGACTGTCCGTGCTACATATATGTCACAGATTCCTTCTGTTGATGAATTGCACAGCCGCCATGCGTGCCAAGACTCAATGCCAGGAAAGACGTGCACCGTCAGCCACTTTTTTTTTTTTTTTTTTTTTGACGATACCGAGCAAGTTTATTTTCATCCAGATAAGCAAGATGTACCCAGTTTCTTAATTAGAACGCTCACTATTGTCCTGGCCGTCTGAATTCCGTTTAATGAACGTTCTCTCAGGTTGTTTAGCGTGGCCTGGTGCTTCACGAGTCCGCCAACTCCGTCGCACGTATTTCCCCATGTCCAGATGCAAAAAATAACCACTGGGCTTGTGGGCAATCATTTTGTGCAGACTGGTGAAGCTGGTAGCGATTCTTAAAATGACTGGCGGCCCCGTCATTTAGGTACGTTACTTGCGAGTATACCGCGACGTTGTCTTCAACCCACTCTTTCACTTTTTCTAGAGCCAAGCACGTGAGAGCGACGTCGTCACACAGGTCCTCTCTGATGATAGCAACGTTTTTTTGTAGATTTTCTTGTCGTCACTACACATGCAAATATCATAACTTTTTTTTTTTTCAATGGTATGCTTTAACTTTGTCAGGAAGTACGATTGTTCAGTTTACAGCAAAGTCAGAATGAAAGACAATGCTCCCGCGTTACATGCAGCTGCTTTTCATCGTAGATCGCTTTACCTTGCGTTTTCCGGATATGGTTGTGAAATATCCAACTTTCAACCGTTACTTGAACGATTTTTAAAAAAGTCTCAAGATCCATTTTTCTTTTTTTTTTTCCAAGGTTGCGGGACTCTCATGTT
Organism: Ixodes scapularis; assembly: GCF_016920785.2. Lineage (NCBI taxonomy): Eukaryota > Metazoa > Arthropoda > Arachnida > Ixodida > Ixodidae > Ixodes > Ixodes scapularis. Next base: position 75,534,648 of record NW_024609868.1, read on the forward strand.
ATAATCACAATCTCTTCATCCTCTGTGATATGAAGTTTTTCGAGTGCAAGAGACTGGCCTTTTGGGCAGTGATCACAGTCTCCTTAAAGACACAGACTTCTTAGTGGGTCGCACAGAAATGCCGAGTTCATTTCACCAGTGTTGAATGTTGAGCCTGTAACCTTTTGTACAGCGGCAATACAAAGGTAATAATTGGCGCAGTGCACACAAACGCACACTTCCTGGGGTGGAATACATTTGACCCATCTAGGGCGCAAGGAATAAAATTTAGTTAGCCCAACGCCGGAATCAGGATGCTTGTCTTTGTATACACGAAAGGCCTCTCGGAGTGAGCTTGTCAGGAAGCGCTTTGGCACGAATGTTTTCTCCCCGTCGAGCATGACAGAGATCACGTCCCTCTGGTTGGGACTTTGGCGCGAACACTGCAGCTCGTCTTTCGTGACGTACTTTAGGGCAGCAGACACGTTCTCAGGTCTCACTTTGCGCCTCGTGTAAGGATCCGGCTCATTCCACACGCCATGTTTTCCCTTACCTAAAACGTAAACACTGTCGCCATGCTAACCTTTTCTAGGTTAACGTGGCGACAGTCTTTACGCTCTATTGCATTTAGGCGGTGCTCGAGTATTTTGGGGCTCTGCTCTCTGTCGGTGTACCTCTTTGTGTCTGACGTTATCGCCCGGAAGCCAGCGAGCGGGATGGCGACAGGCGCGACTCATCACTAAACAGGCATCGGCGGTCATATTTTGCTGGTTGAAGCGAGCCCCCTCATTCCTATCAGCGAGCGTGGAAATGCGAAAAAAGATTGTATCGGCTGTTTTGCCAAAACTAGCGACGAGTGTCGCCTGCTACTTCCGTCAACTATTACGCCATAATCGTGATCTTCGCGAGGAAATGATTGATGCTATACTTCGTTCCAGCTTCGGTCCAGACGCAGCCGATGTTACAAGCGCGAGCATGTGGCCCAGAACAGTGCTTGCACTGCACGAGCGCGCGTGCTTGGCAGGGATGCTGAAAGCCCGGAGCTCGCGCTTGTAGCTTTGGCTGCGTCTGGACCGAAGCTGAAACGAAGTATAGCCACAGAACAATATCACGCAGAAAGGGAATGCTTGAATATGTTTTTATTCTAGATGTGTCTGGGATGTATGTAAGAGAGGAAGATAGAGATAGCGGGTAAGAGAGAGGAGCATATAGTGCCGTAGGAAAATAAAGTAAACAGAGTTCACAGTGGCCGATGGCTGCAGGATATTTCCTCGGATCACTAGTTCGTAATATGATAGCTCTTTGTACACAGTAGTTTCTCCGCAATTTTAGTGGGTGAACGATTGCTACAGTTATCAATAACCTCATCTGAATAAAAATATATAAAATAGGTGTTTTAGGTTTATGAAACTGGAACTTAGAGTCACTCTTGTATAGGGCACTGCTAAGTGTAGGCTTTAAAAAAGGACCCTACTTTGGAAAGTTGTTTCTTCTTTCTCCATAAAATAATGCAACATGTTTTTAATAAAAATGAATGCCAAAATAGAGTATAACAGGGTACCCAAATATTAAAAAAATGAAGGTGGTGTGTTTTTTTTTTTTTTTTATATGCATCGGAATTTTTCGTTGTTTGATTTTTCCCCATGTTTGCCTAAATATATCCCGACTATCCTATCACTCAGATGCCGCATTTATTTTTTTTTTTAATAATAGACACATATAATTAGAATACTATCTGCAATTATATAATACTGATTAAATCGTTTCATGAGATACAGGCCTCCAAATTTTGCCATTTTTCGTTCGAGCAGGCATGTTTGGCAATTAAAAAAAAAATATATATATATATATGTATATATATATATATATATATATATATAGCAAGTGGTACCGGTCAATCTATATTACAAGCAAGCTGTGCCCATAGTCTGCGTATAAAAAGTATAAAAATTCTCCTAATATTATCATTTTAGTTATTCACTCTCAAACGTGCCCCCTTCATCAGTGCGCGTGGCATCCGGGAAGCTGCAAATAGGTTGGTAAAAAAATGTACAGATCGCAGGAAGTACATGTATATATGTCATTCTCAATATGGCGACGTACCGCGGGCTAGACGACGCGATGGCGATGCACGACGGACATTGAACCGCTACTTCGGAGCTGTCGTTCGTGGTACCGGTCAATCTATCTTCAAGCGCAGAACATAGAGCAGAAGGGATGGAAGTGTGAAACAATCGTACGACGAACGGTACACGTAACTTCGCCGTTGTCGACGTCTGCTTCGCACGCCAGAGAAGCAGAGAAAACAAAAAACGCGGTCGGGTGTAGCCATGTGACTTCCGGCCATGAGCATCTGTGCTTGTGTTTCGGTTTCGAGCAATTGTGTTGTTGCTGTTGTTGTTTGCTTTATTAAACAGATACGTGACTCTGTAGCAAAATATTGATTGGGTAGTCTCCTAACATCATATTAAATAGCTTATAAAAAATTTAAAAACACATTTTGAAAGGTGTCAATGTATGTTCAAGTAATATGTTTCACTTGAAAATCAAGGCAGACCAACTAAGGTAACTGCAGATATTTTAAAAATTACAGTATCAAAACCGGCTAAATGCGATATCAAAATATACTTTTAACGTAGATTACTTAATTATGATAAAATCCCACTTTAAATTAGGAATATGGGTTCTAAATGAAATGGTAAAAAGTCAGGTGGGCTGGTGAATTCCACAGAACGATAACAAAATGGACAATGCAACAAGTTTCAAACACAGCTTCTAGTTTATTTGAACAACGAACACTCTTATATATAAGGCAAGACCTTCTCCACTAGGTCACCGAATGCCGGATACTCAGACAGGTCCAAGAAGGTCGCCTGGCTGGCTGGCTAGTTGGTGCGAAAGGAGCGAGGCGCTATGAAATATTTTGGACCTGTCTGGGCGTCTGGCTTTCGGTGACGTAGTGGAGAGGAACTGCGTATTTATTGGTGGAGATGGTCTTACCGTAAATATAAGAGCGTTCGTTGTTCATATAAAGTAGAAGCTGTGTTTGAGACTTGTTGTTTTGTCGGTTTTTTATCGCTCAGTGTCATTGGTTACTATGAAATAATATGTTCTAAACACGAATAATCACAGTATTTTTTTATTTAACTATATTTCATTAAAAAATGGCGGACATCTCCTATTTCAACAGCTCCCGTTTTTAATTGCTACATTGTTAAAATTATTTTGCTATCTTCCCCTAAACTTTAGGATGTCGCAGTTGTTAAAAACAGGCACACGCGCGTTGTTCATCCACTTTAAACGTTTATTAATAATCTCAATCAAATTGAAGTGGACGGTGAATCAAACACTGCCAGCCCAAGTTAGTCCTTTATCTAGGCAGTGGCGCACTCTCCGTAGGCAGTCTTCAAAGCCGCAAGCTCATCCGTCTAGAAAAAAAAAAGAGAAGCTGCGTTAACTTAGAAAGGTAAAGAAAATCATCACCAAACCTTTCAACTAAACTCCATCTTATCGCTAATTGCAGTAAGGTGATAACAGCCAGGTATATATTGCCAGATCATCATAGCAACACACTAATCTCGACGTGAAACGCTACCCATTCATGTTGTTATCAGACAAACTACATTTAGGAGAAATTTGTATTCGACTCTTTGGACTTTTATCTCTACTCCTTGCAATAGATTCTAGAGGAATTTGTTTGAGATAAGTACAGAGATGAATATGTGGCACTCCAAAATCTTTCTCCCGCACTAAGGGTTCGGCTTTATTTGAATGCACTTAGCTTAAAAGACGGCACTTTCCAACACAGAATGCGAAGAGCCTTCTTGCGTGCTTATTTCAGGCATGAGAAATATAAAAATGAACGGTGTTACACGAAGAGCCTTTACCTTTATTTTCTGACGCTGTAAAGCGCAAGTGGTTTTTCTGTTTTTATCTTGTGTACATTTTTTTTATAATGGGTACACGTTTTACACCTTTGTGTCCCATATTTTTCATTCGTGGTCTATAGGTGATACGTTGATACTTTTAAAGATGCTACTTTTAACGCGAGAGTGTTAAGGAGCTCGGGTCGCAGAAAAGTCGGCGTTGGTGGCGCGCGCTTATATCAACGACTGGTCCATAGGGTCATGACGTTATAGCCATATGACCTCGCGCGGAAATTTCAAACAACCCACAATGAACACGTCAAACGTGACATCACGCATGTGATGAAAGTGATTAAAACACCCTGACGAGTAATGCGAAATAATGGTCACCATGTGTCTCAAATGATTTTAGATTTTCCTTAAAGAAAATTTTAAACAATTTTTTTAAGGCCAATTTGACCCCACGATTCTTCGGTTGCGAGTCCGACACGTTACCGACTCGGCCACGCAACGAACTCTTGTATGGCTTGGGAACCAGCAGGAGTTTATTGAGAGTTTTAGAGTAGGGAGCCCCAACTCTTGGGTTCGCCTAAGAAGTTACGGACCCAAACGCTACAAGGTTGGCGTCGAAGGCTTATGGAATAGGGGTTTCGCAACGCAGCGCTGCTCGCTTACGTTTCCCGCTCGCAGCACCAATGAGGCTAACGAGCATAATAATAAAAAAGGGGAAAAAAACGTAAAATATATCCGTTTATCGAGTACTTTTTTTTTACAATGATAGTTAAGGTAAAACCAAATGGAGCCAGCTGAAACAAAACACAATCTAAAATCAATATAAATGTTGTTGGCTCTATTCAACCAAAACAATTCAATCTATACCACTTTATTTTGGCACTCGTTCTCGGTTGTTGTTGTTTTTTTGTTTGTTTGTTTGTTTGTTTTTTGCGTTCATGGGAGACCGTCTGTGGCCGAACATTTAGGCCTCAAACTCTGCCGAAACGGAGATTAACGCAAGCGAGCATACTGTGCGAGCAGCTGTTCTATTTAGATCTGATCTGGAGCGACTTCGAAGCACTGCACGAGTTGTTTTTAAGCTGCAGGTGTCGTGTGTCGTGCCATGAATGAAATCTACTCGGAACATCGGAGTAGCGATAGGCTGCCATGTCAACGGTTACCGCGCCTCTTTAGGCTTAGGAACGGCCAGAATCGGGGACGTTCTTTAAAGTGGGGCGAGCCCACCACTCATTCTTTGTGATTGACGTGAGATAAAGCGAAACGAAAGCCTGTTGCCCCATTCACTGGTAATGAACGTGGCTAATACTGTAGCGACCATCACGAATTTGCTCCGAAGCGAGCGGAACGGGCGCCGCCATGTTTGCCGACGCAACCCGGCCCCAAGCAAAGACGGGAGATGGGGGCCCCGCGCAATTTCACAAATATTGCGTTAAAGGCGAGCGCCAACCCAAAACCTAAAACAGAGTTTGGGTTCGGCGCATGCGAAGTGGTGAGCTCCTATATCTTTGGGACCCCCAGCTTTGGGGCCCACTATTCTAAAACTCCGTCTCTTCCCCTAGCGCGTTCCACTCTGATGTACGTTTCGCTAGTGCGTTCCACTAAAGCATCGTACCGGCGTGCAGTCATGTATCACTACTGCGTGGAGCAGGGTAAAGACCCCAGGCTAGCGGTTGTACTGCACTGGCTAAATTGTTCATCAAACAGCGAGTGACTCGTCGCAACTTTGAAATGGTTGACCAACTACACGCTGTATAAATATCCACACAACCCCCAATTATTTTTCCACTCTTAAAGAAGAAAACTTAGGCACATTCGAAAGGTTTTATTGTTTTGTTTTGTTTTTTTACTTTTTTCTGATTTTTTATAATGGGCGCTATTTTTTCTAGGTGTGTCTTTGTGTCTTGTTATGTACCTTAGTGTGATGCATTTATATATGTTAATGACGACAGATATGGTTTTATGTGTTCCCTATGTACATTTCTTTCGTGTGCACAAATGCGATATATTTGTTTCTTTTGAGCGAATGTGGTTCCTTGAGTAACAAAGTCAGCTTTTTTTTTCTTTTTTTTTTTACTGCACTTATACCCAAAGTTTTCCACCCCCTTCCTTTGCTATTGGATTTTGCCACACCCCCCCTCCCTCCCTGTTGGACCTTAATGCCTCACCAGGCGACACGGTAGCCTTTCGCACCAAGGGCCATTTCAAGGGCCCTTTGAAAAAGAAATGAACTAAACTTCATTGTATTGAGACAAATAGTTATTGGAGGAACTTTAAACGCGCTTTGATATAACATATGGGCACTGGGCAATATATGACTGTGGGGTTTAAAGTCGCGAGATACATAAGGGATACACAAAGCAGATCCAGTATCGCTGGTGTGACGTAAAACAAATGTAGCAGGATCATTTTGTCAGTCATCGCATGCTATCTCGAGTAGGGGTTCAATCAAACAAACTATGAAAACAAAATATTCTTTTTTTCTTTTCAATACAGGTATATTGAGAAACAGCTTGCGGCTCTTTGGCATACTACGTAATTACGAAGGACCCAAACACATCAAAATCAGTAGAGTCAAGCAAAATATAAAATCCAAACTCTACCCTGCATTTCATAAGATAATTTTTATCAGCCTCCCCCACGTTTGATACTTCTCCGTTAGAGTGACATGCATGAGAACCATTTAAAACCCGAAGTTCAAAAATAGTAAAAACAAAAGGGACGAAACTTACACTGAGCTCCTTCTTGAATACTTCCACCTGTTTAGAGAAAATCAAAAGCTGGTAAGAATAGCCTTTTTACAAACACTGTTTACAGAACCGCTTCTATCTTGCGTCCCAAATATAGGCCCGGCTCTTTAAATCAACCGCAAAAATCGGTTTCTTAACCTATCGCGTTCCGATTTTGTACAGCGTTGGCTACAGGTGGTGCATTTTTTTTTATAGAATTCGCAAAGAACGACCTTACCTGGGGAAAATGTAAAAAAAAAGGCTTAACTCCTATGGAAACGCAGCGAAGCCACCGGTCTTGGAACGAGAAGTCGCCCTATAGTTTGAAGACTGGTGGCTTCGCTGTGTTTCCATAGGAGTTGTGGTATTCTCGCTCACCGCTTGTCCGGAGGAAGGGGCCAAGTCATGATGGAGACATGTTCATTCTTCGAGCCCGGTGTTCGGTGGCTTTCGCCGCCATGGCTGAACTGTCCTGTCCCCCGTCACGCGCCTCGCGCTTTGGCCCCGCGCTCGTTTCTCGCGCGCCGTCCGCATCGTCGCCGAAGTTCTCGGTGTCCGAAATCCCCACATCTTCCCCCCCTTCTGGATTGCTCATGTATCACAAAATCAGCAAGCAGTTCATTACTCCAGACGTTTGCACCAACCCTACTTCGCGGGCCAGAACACCTCACAAATATGATTAACTTCATGTAGCCAATAACCGGGTCCACATCTTAAAATTAAGAAAAAGTGAGAATAACAAAGTATCTTTCTGCAATCCTGCTGGTCTCTCCCCAAACGAGCATCGTCAGTAGCGCCGCTTAACTTTAAAAAGTCTTCCAGCTCACACCCCGACTAGCTCGCGTGAAGAGAAAGAACGTACGTCAAAGCAGTCACTTTCGCTTTCTAATAAACACCGATATAAAATTAAGGGGAAAAGAGAGAATAACAAACGGTTTGCCTGTTTTCTGACCAGTCTCCCTCCCCCCAACCGAGCATTATCACTAGCGCCGCTTAACTTAAAAAGTCTTCCAGCTTGCACTACGACTAGATCGGGGGAAAAGGGAGAGCAAACGCAAACGCCAGCACTGTCGCTTTAAAATAAATTAAAATCCAGCGATAAGCCCTGCATTCTAGAGTCTTTCCAACCTCCTTGGCTGATGTGCCAAAAGCAATACAGGAAGAGCAAAGCGGGAGAACTGGACAGCTTAATCTCAAAGCGGATAATTGACGCCTCCCGTGATTGTCTCAATGTCTTCCTACTGGTTCTTGCCTCTCTCGAAGCCTCTCCTTGGCGTCTCTGATCTATTTAGCGTTGCTGTTAAGAGTGCTCCACCGAGACGGCGAAGCACAGTAGAAAGTGAACGTCCGCCGGGGCCATCATTTTGGAGATCGCGGCGCTCGCATTCAGGGGTCCCATGCGCAGCCGCCCGCGGACAGCTCGAAGATATTCGCTTCTCCTCTAGTGAAGTCTGGCAGGGCGTTCGACGGGCTGCACAACTGCTGCTGCTCGTAGCAGCCCGGGTATCTGGAGTAGGCCTTTCCAGCAGGGTCCCGCAGGACTTGCCTTGACCTGGCAGTGGCATCCAAGCAGGCGTCCATCGCGGATGATGTTAATCTCGTCCATCGTGGCTTTGTTTTACCGGGCCCCAGACAAGCAGCGAGCCCCACGTTGGTGCGCCATTTGTGGTATTCTCGCTCACCGCTTGTCCGGAGGAAGGGGCCAAGTCATGATGGAGACATGTTCAGTCTTCGAGCCCGGTGTTCGGTGGCTTTCGCCGCCATGGCTGAACTGTCCTGTCCCCCGTCACGCGCCTCGCGCTTTGGCCCCGCGCTCGTTTCTCGCGCGCCGTCCGCATCGTCGCCGAAGTTCTCGGTGTCCGAAATCCCCACAAAGTTAAGCCTTTTCTTTTTTTTTTTTTTTTACTTTTTCCCCAGGTAAGTTTGCTTTTTTCCGAATTTTATAAAAAAATTGCCCCACCTGTGGCCAACGCTGTACGAAATCGGAACGCGATAGGTTAAGAAACCGATTTTCGCGGTCGATTTAAAGAGCCTGGGCGCTATTTGGGACACGCGGTACCTTTAACTTTATTCTACGAACATAAATATTTTTTTGTGAATTGACAAACTGCTTTGTCACTGTTTTGTTCTATGCACAATATTACACTGAATTATATTATGCTGTTACAAATAAAAAATGTGATGGACGTAAAACCGAAAAAAAGGCATTTAATGGGGTCATCTTGTGCCTACAAACTTAATGGGAAAGCAGCCCGTTACCGCTGTTTCTATACACGCTGGAAGTTCCGGAATATTCCGAACCAGAACACACAATGGCAGTCAAGCATGAGCTGGAACTTTCAACAAGAGTACAAAAACATAAATAAACGAGCCGGTTCGGGCGGGGTTCGAACCCCGCCCGAACCGTCCTCGCGCGGCAGCCACGTCCGTGGTCCACGTACGCGGCAATGCCATTGTTCAGATCTCGCCACTCGTTCTTTCCGCATACCTCACTATATCTTAATTTTTATATCGCAAGAATGTTTAGATAGACTTTTTTATTATCAAATGAAATAAATTGAATATTATATAATCTCAAATGAAGTCATCTAAAGTGTAATGAATATGCTTCTTAATCACTGTACAATGTTTCGATTAAATTTTCTTTTCAAATATCTTTTCAATCCCGTCAAAGCTCCTGCGAATTCTTTTAGAAATCTCCACTTACATAGTCGGTGCCCTTATCACAGTGTTGGTTGACGAAGTCTAGAAGCGGCGATCCTTCGGTGTTTAAGGCGAGCAATTTGCCCTTCAGCTACAGTTGGAAAGAATCAAACAAAGAAACAAAATATCGTTAAATATAAACCAATTAAACATTTCCAAACGCTAGACAAAAAATTCGTAGGAATATCATAATCCATCGACCACCACTCGTAAGTTATTCAATATAGTATTTCAAATATCAATTACGTTTTAATGTGTTCAAATAAAGCAAACAAGAAAGCGTAGAATATCAACTATATAATTTTTCAGGAATTATTCTGCCGTGCTAACAAATCAATGTGTATCGTTGATGCACATTCCAAAACGTCTATACACAATTCTATAAAAAACGATTAGCCTTAAGTATAAGTCTAAAAAAATTTCGATATGCATAAGATGAAAGCATATAATCTCTCCTTAAGCAAGACCGCCGTAAAGTCGTTCGTTTCCCCCTTGTACCCTTCGTTCGTTGTACCCTTTGTTCGTTCCCTTGTACCCTTTGGCCCTTTGTACCTCAACCCTGAAACAAATCTTTAAGCTTACCTCAGTGGGTAACTTTTCACCCAAGCATTGAAGGGTAGTAATCCTCTTCTCAGCGTTCAGGGCTATTGAATAAATGTTAAAGATTTTTTTAAATTAAAATACAGCTTTGACTATTTTCCGCAACATGTTCTGTGTAATTAACGTCGGAAATATGTATTCGTTTACTGAAATAAATCCTTTACAGCGTTACGTATCGGGCGTCATTTTGTTTCTGTGAAAGTAGGAAAATAAATTATTAAAAATATTACTGCGGAAACAAACAAAAAATAAAATTAATGTTTTGCCGTAGAATATTTATTTACTCAGCAATAGTAACACGCGGTTGTTTCTCTGGAATTTTGTATCGGTAATATTGATAGCAAATAGCACGTGTAAGACTACCTGGTTCTACCTTGATATTGCATTAGTAAACTTCAAACATTTTGTTCCTTCAGAATTCTTACGGGATGATCATTGCACTCTTCTCTTAAATCTTCGTGATACGTACGCTGGACGTCACACGTGGCACGAAAACAATAGCGGCGTTTTATCTACGTTGCTTGGCACCCAGTAAGTAAAGGAAAACAAATTTTACGCCCATGGTTGATGCACGGTTTAATCCCTTTTCACGACAAAGATCAATTTCATTATCCCGTTTTATTTGTCAAAGCACAACAAAATGAGCAGGTTACACTTTCTTGTTGTTTATTTAGTCGCACTTTGTCCCTACATCGAAAAATAAAAAAGATATACATATATTGTCTTACTCACCGCAAAAGTCTCCGGCTTTCACTACCAGCACGGCGGCAAGCACCAAGCTGCACTGCAGAGCGATCTTCATAATGGCTCAAAAACGTAAGCTCGGGATCAGTAGGTAAAGCAAGGCTGATCTTCACGTTGCCAACTGCCAGCTGCGAACTTCATTCCAATTTATATACGCGAAAGACACTGCGTTATTCAATACTACAAAGAGCATCAATTTTCTCTAACGAGGAAACTTGAACAGGGAAACCAGCACTCTCTCCCAGTGCCAAACTTCCAGGTGGAAAGGTAGTAGGGCATTTGCATGCAATCGTCCACTTAATTCATGACACTAGTTACGTCGATAGAGAAGGAGAGCTCGCTGGCTAGCCACGATGGGAAAATAATATGATCGGCCTGCGGCTGTTCATGCAGTTCATTATTTCGTCCAAATGTACCGCACCTAAGTTCGAGGAAATGCGTTTCCACTCCTATCGCTAAAAAAACGTATCAGATAATGTTTCACCAATACGGAAATACAATGAAAATTAGCTTCGGCCGCGATTCCTAGAAGAGATGATGAAAAGAGCATTTTATGCGTGTTTTGTATGTTTCTAGCTTCCGTTGGCGTTGATGATGACACGACACTGGTCTAGTAATTTTGGTTTCCTTCTCGTCACGTGTTCAGATAGTGCTTCAGTTGTGCGAATACATGTCAAAGGTGACCTTGAGGAGCTCTTTCTTGTGTGACTGCAACACATTTCCACTCTTGCTAGACTCTTTTGATCATTCGTACGCAACCAACTCCCACTCTTTCCGCAAAGATGTCTGCGAGTAAAACGTTTTTCTATAATTTTCTTTCATTTTTGCGAACATGCTCATTAAAGTCAGTCCTCGCGGAACGTGTACCCTTCAATTTGTGGTAAATTTGGTTTTATTAAGATTGTTAATATATAATTATATATAATTTAGTATGCTAGCACCCACAAACACCTGTAATGGGAAGTTTTTAGGCTATCTGAATGGCTTTAAAAACATCTGAATACGAAAATAAACTGCTTTTGTAATTTTTAAAGAAATTACAACGCGAGTCGCAAGGACCTTTGGCTTTAGAAGGAACGGCATAAATGGGTTTCTTAACGTGTCGCGCTAGGATCTACCTCAAAAGTTTTTGAAGGTAGTTCAGCTTGTGCGCCAAAACTTTACTGAAGAGACTTATCTGAATAAGAAGCTAGTAAGAAAGAACTTGAAATTCCTACCTACGGCGTCACAGGCAGCACACTAATATTGGTCCTATATTCGTCCCCTACTGGTAATTAATGTCAACAATATTGGCCAATATAAGAAAGTACAACGCGGCACTATATTGGCCGATATTGTGTGCCCGTATCGGCCTTTGCCGTACGTGGATCCAATATTGACCAATATTGGTGAACGTTTTCTAGACAACATTTGCTACAAGAACTTCCCCAATATTAATCAATATTGAAGCACATTTTCAACCAATATTGGCCACACAAACTGCCCCAATGATGAGCAATATTGATACATATTTTCTAGCCAATACTGACTATGCGAATTCCCCTAATTTACCTTACAGGTGGAAGGAGGGACGGACGGACGGACGCACGGATACGGCTGAACCCTTTGTAATCGAGTGGCGGCTTGCGCAACCTAGCCAAAGTTTTTGTTTGCACTTTTGCGTGCGCCATCTGTCGGCTATTGTGTCGTTCAGACGTCTTTCGTCACGTTAGCAGAGGGACACCGTACCTAGAGATTTCAGGTTTTTTTTTTTATTTCTTACTCCTTACTTAAACAAGTTTTTTTTTTTTAGTTTTTAAGCAAGCATTTTGCCACCTTCCGGCATCTCTATCGTAAATCCAAGCGCGATACGTGAAGAAAACAGACGATTTGTGCGGCTTCTTTCAACAGCCTTTCACTCAAGTGGTATATTTCACAATGTACCTACCATATTGATTTGCAATTTATTTTTCTGCTGCAGATTCCGGACACTCAGAGGTTTATACACACGACCTTCTTCACAGAATCCCCCCGGGGGCGAACGTCTTTGCGCCTCCTGTGATGAAGCCTCTTCTTGCCCTGCTGGAACCACATTTTGGGAGTGACTCACACCAACGTCTGGACAGTTGCATCCGGCTTATCAATAACCGCGAAACGACGTCCTCGCAGGGATTCTCTCGTGCCACTGAACAGGCGACAACCACCGGGGGCCCGGTCAGGCCGCACCCATGCACGACCAAACGACCCAAGACGACCGAACCCGATCAGGTACTGACCAATAACGGCCCGTTCACACTCTTAAAACCGAGTTCGACCGAGAGAGACGAGATGTGTTAAAACTTCTTAAAATTTCTTAGGACCAGAGAACACACTGGCACGCTGGCGTCATCTATGCGATGACCCTGGAACTGCATTTCACAAGAGCGGAGGTTTTGCGGGGTTTCCGAGGTCAAATGTGCGTAATACCTATAAGAAAGGCTCGTTTATAACGTTGACAAAAGTTTTTCGAGCCAAGAAAGATAGGATAATGCGCGAGAGAAATAGAAAATATACCGGACCGCCAGGTTTACATTGCTAACCAATAGATGGCGCCAGTGTGTTCTCTCGTTGTAAGAAGTTTTAAGGAACAGGTTTTAAGAGGTCGCAAGAGCACATGACGCAGGGATTGAACGGCGCCTGATCGGGTTCAGCCGTCTTTCTGATGCGTCATGCGACCGGTCGAACGATTGTTCATGCATGGGTATGGCCTGGTCCCCCAGTGGTCGTCGCTCGGATTCGGATTCATCTGAATACGGGAGGGTTATCTTGTTGAGCGAAAAGCTGGGTTCGCTAGAGGAAACCCTGATTTCTTGTGAGCTGTCTTTGTTCATCAACATTGAACTTTCCTAGCAACGTTCAAGCGAAATCTGACTCGTCAGTATTTATTCTTCCTTTGACTGAAAGTAAATTAACATATTAAGTGCAATGAAGAACTCTAATAAAGGCTCGTTTACACACTTGTGTGTGATTACGACCGACTTCGACCGGTTTAAATCCTCCTGTGACTAATGACTACAGGCAGCGCTGCGACGGAGCCGGTCGAAAGTCGTCATGAAAGGCTTAAAAACCGGTTTCTAGTCTCTCCCCTACTATGAAGTCGCTAGTGTGTGAACGACCTTAAATTTTGTTTTAATGATCAGGACGGATACATTTTTTTAATAAATTGGCAGTTTTTAATTTATGTAGAAAGATAGTGTTAATTTTAAGAATTACTGCGGCCTAAAAAAAATATAAAACGTTTTAGTTTATTCTTATTTTTAAAACTTTGTGTTCATAACGTAGCATATAAGTTCCTTTCATAAAGGTTCTCAGACTGCGATGCTTAAGCTATAAATTACAGATATATGTTCTTAAATTTAAAAATATATACATCCGAAAAATGTAATTACAAATATATGGGGAGAAGTCTGAAGATTCGCGTTATGAAGTCATGCCTTTTCGATCTACTCGCAGCTTAAAAACCGAGAAATCCCGTATGGTTGTGTCACGCACTGCCTTAAGCTCTGCCGAAAACTACAAGCTTGATCTGGGGCTAGCGGAAACACTGTAAAAACTGCCATGCGAAAGCCGTTGAAGTAATTTTAGCCACACACCGCTACCTACTGGCGATAATTGGACATACTAAATTACAAATAGCGCTAGGACAAGCACAGACGAAGGAGTGGGCAGGACAGGCGCTATTTGTAATTTAGTATGTATAACCAAATAGCCCGCCAGAATATTCTGATAATTGGACTACAGAAAATCTGCGATGGTAAGAGAAAAACACTTTCCCGTCTGCAGTAACAAGAGGATCAAAGCGACCATAGTGCTGAAATAAAGCTATCGGGGTACAAAGAAACGCATGTAGTACTTCGTTTCGTCCGAGTGTAGCGAACAGTGCGAGCCGAGCGGCCAATCGAGCAGTATAAAAAAAGCAACGTCAAAGCATTCGCCGTCTTTTTCTGCGTGCTCATCCACCGGCTCATCCAATGAAGCGCTTAGACTGGGTCGAAATTCGACGCTTTCAGACGACCTCTATGCGCTTGTTTGTCTTCTAGGCTATAACCGCGCTCTCAGACTTAATATGAAACGAAGTACAGCGAATCTAAGTTATGCACGGTAGCCTAAAAGCGTCTAAAACATTTACGTTTTGTACACACGATACCAATTGGGGCTTCGAACGGGTGAGACCGAGGGAACATGTTATGGGAAGGCAAGGCGCTCCAAGGTGGAGTGTCCTCCCTTCCTACACACGAAGCAATAAAAGACATGGTCTTCATTTTATACGTTAATTCACTAAGACCATCGCAATGTAATTATAAAAGAAATTTAATATAAGAATTGTTCCGGACACTCCATCTTTGTCGCGGGAGAGCTAGCGTTGGTGTCTCAACACAGCGCCAGGTTAGATCTGACGAGTGAAAGGATGGAAACAAAACTCTTTTTTCTAAAAAAAAAACATAATTCTGAAAGAAGGTGGGTTCGGCCACGCAAATCAGTACTACCCTCCCCCGGAAATTCACCGGGGACCGCAGGGTCCCCAGTGGATTTCTGGGTGAAGCTAGTACTGTGCTGACGCATGACAGTTTCTTTTTTTTTTTTTGTGTGTGTGTGTGAAGTTGCAGAAACAGATAAAAAGTATAGATTCGTTCAACTTTATATAAAGACATTTAGATTTAGATTCACATTTATTCTTTGTGCTCCCCAAAAGATTAAAGACTTAAGTAGGGTTACAGGTACACATAGTCTATGACAATATAAACAAAATAAACACATATGGTCACAACCTATTCAGCAATCATCATTGATCGTACACTTTTCTTAAACATTTTAAATGGCATAAAAAATTGATATCAGCGTTATTTGACTTATCATAAAGAAGTTTCATACGAAACAGTAGAGTCTCAAATTGTGAGGAGCGTAGGTAAAAAAGTGTCTTGTACCTATTTTGTCGTTGCGGAACATTACCATAACCCTACTAAGTATCAAAGGGAATTCTAACTTTGACACAACTGGTAAGCGCAAAAGGTAAAGTATACACAAATAGCTGCGGATGTTTTTAGTAATACGTGATATTACGCCTAGCAAACGAGACGAATCATAGACAATATTCCTCATATGAGCACCGAACTTCAGACGTGAATTAATCAAATCTCCGAGGTCATCCACAACTAAGGACCTTGATATGTCAGAGCCATGAAATGCATAAGGGTGAACAATAATATTAATCGTGAATGAAAAATAAATATTAGGTTTTACGGGATTTTATGGGGTGATTATGATTAGGAAAGATGCGGGGGGGGGGGGGGGGAATGACGTTTTTCTCCCCAAATTAAATTGAAGAGTGAAAGACCTTATGAAAATTTGATAGCCTAGCATTATATCTTCTCTGCTGAAGTGTTTGTAAGCCAATTGAGGTTTTAAGTTTGTGACGCTTACAGGTGTGTATTGTTTTAGTATGAATCGAGTTGCCCTGTTTCGAAGAGATTCTAGCCTGTCATTCAAATACTTTTGATGCGGGTTCTAACTTATAGATGCATACTCCAACTTTGGCCTAATCAGAGCAGTGTTTGCTAGTAGTTTTGTTTCTGTTTTTGCCATGTACAAATAAGTCGTCTCGTAGATCCTAAAGATTGATTACCTCTTTTAAAAACGTAGTCTATATGATTATTTCATGAAAAATTAGGACACCAATGAACGCCCACATATTTAAATTACGTTACTTTAATCTTGAATATATGAGGGTGTAGGTATGATGTAGAATGGAAAGACGGTTTGTAACTGTCGTTTTCGACTTTTCGATATTTATTAGCATCAGCCATGTTTCGCACCATAAAACTATGCTATTCAAGTCTTTTGAAGGGAAATGCAATATGATTGATTAGATATGTAACGGCATATCACGCAGTAGTCTGCAAACATTCGAAATGCTTATGAAAGATTGTTATGGAGGTCATTTATATAAAATGGAACCAGAAGTGTCCCAAGAGCAGATCCCCCTGGCACTCCAGATTTGACACTTACGAGGGGTGAACTTTTGTCATTTTCTATTACGGTTTGCTTTTTGTTTTCGAGGTAT
This sequence comes from Ixodes scapularis, assembly GCF_016920785.2. NCBI lineage: Eukaryota > Metazoa > Arthropoda > Arachnida > Ixodida > Ixodidae > Ixodes > Ixodes scapularis. The sequence goes on from NW_024609868.1 coordinate 75,551,360, forward strand.
TCTTGAACACACGTAATTACCTTTGCGTTGATTTTTAAGATATTGCAATTTTTAATGAGACACCAGTGTGGTAAACAATCAAAGGCTTTTGAGAAATCTATGAAAACTACGTCGGTTTACGAGGACACATGGATGCTGGTGTGCAGATCAGTTATCAGTTCGAATAGCTGAGTTTCGCATAAAAGATCGCGTTGAAATCCACGCTGGTTAGGAAACAGTATATTGTTATTAGCAACGTGCTTCATCACTGATGGATACATTATGTATTTTAGAAGTTTACATGGAACAGATGTCAGGGACAGGCACGTAGCCAGGGCGTAAGGGAGGGGGGGAGGAATCATGGGGCCCGCCCCCCCCCCCCCCCCCCAAAAAAAAAATCTTCCATTTTGTTGGGGCCTCCTATCCCCCCTCCCCCTCATATAGTATTTTGTCATGGGCGGGCCCCCCTCGAAACAAAATCCTGGCTACGTGCCTGGTTAGGGATATGTGTCTATAGTTCGTTGCACAGCTTCCGTTTCCAGATTTACAAATTAGGAGTACCTTTTATAATTTCCAGCTGGTCGGCACAGAAGCGGTATCAAGTGACTGTTGGAACAGGCTGGCAAGCAAAATGCCTGACACACTCTAACTCAGTTGTATTAACTTTGAGCATACCCCATCTGGCCCTGGGCTTGACTTTTTGGCTAGCCGATCAATAGCACCCATGACGCCATGAATGTTTATACTAAAATCATCCATTTCAACACTCAAACTCAGGTAGAGGAAGTTCATCTGTGCATGCTTCAGCAAAAAAAGGCGTTGAGTTTTGAGTCTGATTCTGAGGTATAGAGTGTTACGTCTCCTTCCTGGAGCACAGTAATTTTTTTTTCTTTGGTGTTTACTACACGCCAGAATTTGTTCGGAGTCTGTTCTTAAAATACTAGGCAAGTCATGGGTAAAAAAGATTTCTTGCCTTTCTTATTTCGTTCTTGCATAGACGTGCACAATTTTCGTACAATTGCCAGTCATGCTCCGTACCCGAAAATTTGGATTTTCTGAACAGTCTTTTCTTTTTCCAGGTCACCCGTTTTACACTTCGTGAAAACCAGGGACAGTTCTCACTTGGGAGGATAACCAACTTCTGGATAAACTCCTCACGCATCAGTATTATTTAGTTCTTTTTTATATAAATTGCCAATTGCCTTTAACTGGACACGCGTGGCACTTCATTATATATTGCGCTGGAAAATGCAACAAAGAGACCTTGATGGTATTGCTATTTGCATTAAAATAATCGTGCATGACCTTTCTAAAATCAACTTTCGTAGTTCTCACAGCATTATAGCTGAAATAAACAAGTGTATGGTCGCTAATTTCTTCAATAACACACACAGTCATGTTTTCGAGGTGGGAGGACCGAACAAGGTCCAGTACGGCATCACCTCGCGTAGGCTGATCGACAAGTTGTTTGATTTAAAAAGAAATTAAAAGATTAATAAAGCTTGAAGACTCTTCTTTCCGTGAACAGGTGGTATTAAGTCACGAATTAAGGCGACGAGAAGGCGAAACTTAAACTGAAAATAAAGGTTTAATGGGCGAACTTGTGCCAACAAAAATAAGCAACGAAAGAGCGTCGAGGGGGCAGAAACACAGGCGGCGACTCGGTGGCGAAACAGAAAGCGCTAACGAGACTGGGACTGACTCGACAAGGTCGCGGGCAGCTGCTTATCTACCGTGCGTCACTATCTCGAAAGTTCGGCAAAGAAGGTTCGAGCGTCGCTCGCTCAGGGCGAGGATGAACTGGCACTTTCGAGAATAACAAAGCAGAGGGAAAGTTACGTCTGCTGCGAGAATGACCGGGAATCTTCTAGAAGACCGTGACCCAAGCGTTGCCTTTACGGCTCTGCGGGCGGCAATATGTACATCAAGGCTAACCCAATCAATTCCTGGGTAATTAAAATCACCAGCCAAAATAATCACTGAACGTGGACACTTTGATTGAATATGTGCGAACATTCATTCACAAATTCACACGTCGAATCAGGTGGGCGATAGCAAACAAAAACTACAACTTTTTGAAAAGAAACACCAGAAATAGACACCCGAAGGGTTTCAAGAGGTGAGTCAACGGGCAGCACAGTGCAGGTTATGTCCCTGAAGGCCGCGATGATGACACCACCGCCCCATTTGGTCGCTCGGTCTTCACGAAATATGTTGAAATTTGTGTTCAGTAGTAATCCAGAGTTTGGTGTCCTATCAAAAAGCCATGTTTCGGTTCCAATGACTACTTCGGGCCAGCAACAAACGATCGTGCCCGCTAGATGATCCTGCTTTGATAAAAGACTTCTGAAATTTGCCAAAAAAAAAAAAATAGGGCGGCCTTGCCTCCCAGGGGCAACGGGTTTTCGGGGCTTGGGATTGCTGTTGCGTCGCTGCGAACGTTCGTGTGCAGCGCCAGTGGCTCTAGGTTCTCTCGATATGAGTAGTACACAATCAGTTTCGGCGTCATACATGTACATCTGGTTGTTCACGAGATGTTTATCTTAAACCAAGTTCACATAGTTTAAGACTCGAGGACTGTCAGTTGACTTTAACCTTCATGCCCCATGAAGTATTTCTTGCTTGCTTTTGAAGTTTAGAAATTTAACAATAATTGGCCTGTAAAGCCTTCTCTCCGTTGACCAGTAAGGTGTACTCGTCCTACGTCACCGCTGCGTTTATCTGCAAAGGTCTGAAAAGAAACTGCGTTATATAGGCACTGTCTGGGACCATGACTCATTTCCTTTTTCATACATTCCTTTGATAAGCAGGTTACTTGTCATTTGGTTTTCCAGCGCGTCTACAGCACCATACAATCCATCAATTCCTTGCTGTTTTGAAGACACTTGCTGGATTTGTTTTTCAATTTATGTACCGTATTTACTCGAGTAGTAGCCGCACTGTTAATGAAGAAAACCTGAGGGTTCGCTTTCCCGCGGAGCACACGGCTTGCCAATCACCGCGATCGACAGCACGATTCCAGCTGTTTACAGGACAGAGATAACGTCTTTGCGCAAAGATAACATCTGTGAAGATTGCATCTGTATGAAGACTCGTGTTTTCGATCTAGTTAATTCTTTATGTTATTTATGCGCAACGCGATGATTGGTTGTATATGTGCTTTGCGGGAAAGTAGACACAAGGGCCTTGTTGATAAATAGTGCGGCTATTACTCGAGTAAATACGGTAATCACCTCGCCTGTGCGCCTTATTTTCGTTTGTATTGTCGCGATTTTGCCTACCGCGCCTTCTAGTTTGACACCCTGTTTGTTAAGTAGCCTATCCCCAACGTGAGTTGGTTTGGTTTGTCCGTGGTCACTTTCTGGTGCATCGCACTTTCAGAGAGGACAGTGTTCAGTTTTTCAAGTATTTGATCAAGCTTGGTATCATTGGGCCCGGGGTTGGCCTCGATGCCGCCGGAACATATCAGCAGTTGTGCAGCGCAGAACGTTATTGGTAGAATGTGCGCACTACAAAAGACCTTGCGCAGAAATGAAGCACTACTTGCAAAACTCAGGAGCTCATTCTTTTCTCTCCTTGCACATTTTAGACAAAACGTACCCACACGCGCTCCATAAGTACAGAGGTCGTCGCCCATTGTTCACACGGTGCACAAAGACAGTACTCAGAGCAGTTAAAATTTGCGGTCGACAAGTGCATAGAAAATACAGCAACGGAGTGGGTGGGAAACACAACTCACCTTTGACTAAAAAACGTTCAAAGTTGGTGTGTTAGACGCTTGACCGCAAATCCCGCTTGACTCGATCTAGCCGGACTTTTTTGTATGATCAATGTTGTGGGGGCGCTGGCTGTCCGATGAACCCGATAGCGAAGCAGCATGTGGCAGTCCACTTTGCTCACAGCGATCCAGAGAGGAACGTATCCCATGATTAAATAATATCACATGATTAAAAACACTCACATGATTAAAAATTGAAACAAGCGAAGTCGCCTCGCAAAAATACGGAAGTGCGATTGAAATTAACCTGGGTCACGATTGCTCGACATGTTTGTTGGTGACGAGAAGACAGTTGGAAAGCAATTATTGTTTCTTTCACCCCGCGAGTTCAGAAGGTGCTTGAGACGTACGAATAAACGCGGAGGGTGACCTTGAGGAGCTGTTTTTCGTTCAACGACAAAAAATCCCCACCCTTGGATATTTTGCTCGTCTGTATGCCACTAATCTCCCCCCTTACTACGAAGATATTATAGGCGTGCTAAAATGTTTTTATCATTTTTTTTCAGTTTTTTCTATGAGCTCATTCTAGTCAATTATCACGAAACGTGCAGATGCAAGTGCAGGGGCGAGAGTTAGTAAGTTTTGTAACTGATTATCAAACGCAAATCTGAGAAAAAAAATAATTTGCCTTGCAGCTTTATTTTATCAGATTTATGCATTACAGCAAAAATTAACTTACATACTAAATTTTTCAACATTTGATTGAAAAGCAAATTTAAAAAGAACTATTTTCTTGTGAGTTCAGCTTTCTTAGTAAGGTTTAAACTAAATCTATCATTTTAGACTCTAGACGTATCGTTATGCTATGCATTGTTCTCACACTGCGCCTCAATAATTTTATGTCGCTGAAATTTTCCTGCGCACACTTGTTTAGCCTAATTGTCGTGTGTAGCCATAATTCTAGTCAATAAAAGATGTATGTTTTCATAAAAACTAGCAGCTTTGAAAGCAAATCCACTCGACATTTCTGCATATTTTTATTGCACATTATACTGTACGTTGTACAACTTTGTGCATTGTAGTGTTGATGAAAAAAAATTTCTAATAACACAATTAGCAATGGTCCCAACAAAACTATCTAAAATAACCAAAACAAATGGTTTTCTTCTTTTTGTGTGAGCAGTTGCTACAGAGAAAACCCAAACTGGACTACGTCTTCTTTTTAAACGAAAAAACTCCGTCATAACCTCGTTGCCTTTTCCGCTACTTTCGGCGCTATTCAGATATGACGCTTTTCAGCGCCAAGCCAGAACTAAACGTGATGGTGCACAAATACTTATCGCAGTCACCCTTTCATATCTTCTAGTAATTTTCGGAGATCTTTTCTTTAAAAAAAAGTAACCAAGTCACTCGTACTCACTCCGACATGCATAGTTTTACTTGTTTCGTAGAAGACATGTTTATTGGCTCGATACACTAGCTCGCTTTGCCCTCGATAAAATCAGAAGCATCGGCGCTGCCTCATTTGCCAGGATCACCTTTCGGACTCCCGCTCAGAAACAATAGGCAGTTTCGCAAAAAGGAAAAAGGCCACACAAAAAAAAAAAAAAAAAGCTCTGGTAAACAAGCCCCCCACCCTTCCCCCTCCCCACCTCCTACAAGAGTCCCCGGCCACTGTTTTTGGTCGGCTTACGTAACTTACGTGAAACGGAGGCGCGTCCGAGGTGGCAATCAGTTCGTCGAACCACGTTGCATCGACATATCATGTTGTCGAAACCTTGACGTGTCATTGGCAGCTCTTTTTATTGAAAGGTGTCCGTATTTGCTTCATTGGCACATCCGGTGGCGATTAGTCCGCAGCTTCATTTTGCGCAGACAACCTCGGCCGCCGGTATTTTACTAGAAGCCTAGCTTTCCGAATCCTTGGCGTAGGCTTGTCGTAAGCTTGAGCCTGAGATTATAAAGAGATCGTACGTAGCGCGGTCTGATTAGCAACCTGCAAGTAGGGGTCGCAGATCTGTTTTCAATGCGAAAGTATTTCTTTCGGCAGCGCCTCATCGGGATAATTATGCCTTATAACACGAAACGAATGCGCATGCTCGGGACAGTGGTAGGTGTAAAAAATTGAGAAAAGACAAAACAAAATTCTATAGGTCCCCCAAGAGGAATCGAATCCAGGACCCCAAGATCGTATAACCACCTCGCCAACAAAGAAGCTTGCGAAGCAGCACATAAAGAATGTGATAACCTGTCGCTGAACTTCCGACACCGCTGAACTTGCAATAGACCAAACTCACCAGCCTGTTTGATGACGCCACCAATGCCGCAATGCAACGTGGGAACTTTAATCTTTCTGCAAATTCGATAATCTCGCTGGAGCTCTACGCGTGTAGAACACGAGGCGGCACAAGCCCTCTAATGCACTGCCGTCTGCCTCATGTGAAGTAAACTTATGGCGTCGTCACACATGTGGCGAAAGCTTTGAGATGGGTCTATTGGCGCAAACGTGTAGCTCCGACATTTACTCCCGCGGCACAAGGGCTCGAGCATCTAAGGCGTAAACCAAAGCGAGGAGCTCGCACTTGTGTCCGCAGTGCTACATGGATTACACAAGAGATGCACCCATTCGAAGAGTGCCAAAGGACATAGTCCTCATGTCAAATGTCCGCAATACATCGCGGAGACCAGCTGGGATATGTGGAGAGAAAGGGGACATCTTAGCCTTGAGTTTGAGTAATGAAAGATCTGAACAAATGGTGTTTAGCGATGAAATGCGACCCCTGAAAGTACGAGATATTGTTTGAGATACGCTAGGGGTCGGCAACTTTTGGCTGCACCGTCCGGATCGCCGCAAATTCTGGACGAAGTAGGCCGGATCAAAGGCCGAAGGTGGTGAGGCGGGTGGGGATGGAGGAAGGGGGGTGCTAACTTGAATAAAAAATGACCATGACGTGACGTGCAAAAATGTCACCCTCAGGGCACTTCGCAATTCAACGCAACCGGTGTGTCAGCACTCAACTTATTCCAGGTACCAGTGCGATTCTGAGGCGACAGAGCGAAAAAACAACCAGGGAAATTCGAAAAGCTTATGTAACCAAACAAGAGGTGCTAATTAATGGGCCAGTGAACCTTCTTAGGCCTTGATTGATAAGGAACATTTATTTTCGCAACAAGGGTGGGCGTGCTGAAAATTAAGTGTGTGTTATTTCTGTAAAACTGTATTTAGGTCAATGATTCGTTAATAAAATTTCAGTTGCGTGTGCGCCTTGTGTTATCGTCAGTCTATGCTCTGGCCTTGATTTGGACCATTCTAGTATACAAAAATATTTTGCTGATTTAAGCACACGTAACCTAAGATTGCTTGAATCCCCTCTCAGTAGGAGTTTTGGTATTTAATATTGCTTGACAGGACGCAAACACTCACATCAAAGCTACTGCGAGAGCTGAAAAACATTTTGGCGGTGCTAGTTCATTGGTTATTTGCAAACACATGTTTGACTTTACAGTCTCCATCTTTTGCCGATGTATGTAAATTTTATAAAAACCCTGCAAGCAAGCCGCTGTGAGCTTTCGAAACTTAAAAACTTTCCGGAATGCCAGTGTAAAATTTAACGAAGCCGTTCAATGGAAATACATCCTCCAAATTATTATCTTTGTGGTGATTATCTAATCAGAAAATTTAAGCTCTTAAGCCTCCTGAGCTTAGTTAAGGTCCGTCTTCAGCAAGCTAAGAAAAAATTGGATGTCATTGGAGTATTTCGGAAAATCAGGGATTTTGCGAAATACTCCGACCTTGTTAAAACGAGTGCTATTAAACATACACTTTCTTTATAGAACAGTGCGCTCAATCTTACTAGAAGAATTTCAAAAAAAGGGAATTAAGATTTTTTTATTGTCAATAGCTAATTTTGTCGTTGGGAGACCTCAAGTATCAGCTCGAAAACGTTCGCGAGTTTCTCATCCCTTTGTAGTCTTATGTTCCGATCATTAGGGTAATGTGAGATATCAGCCAACAATGCCAAAAAGCAAAGCCAATCTGGATCAGGAAAGATATGCAAGGACGTATTTATGAAGCTAAAAAAACAACATCCTTGCCGTTTTTGTGTAGTAATTGACATCCCCAGTGTAAGCGTCTGTGTGCTACAAAACTGTTGAAATGAACGATGGTACAAGTCATGATTCGAGACGAAATTTACACTAGATACAATGCACCTTAATTATTGATTTTCAATGCATCACTTTGGTATGAAACAATTGCCAATAGAAAATACAATACCGTATTTCCTCGAGTAATAGACGCACTGTTTATGAAGAAAACCTGAGGGTTCACTTTTCCGCGGAGCACGCGGCTTGCCAACCAACGCGATCGACAGCACGATTCCAGCTGTTTACAGGACTGAGATAACGTCTTCGCGCGAAGATACCAGCTGTGGAGGTTGCATTTGTAGGGAGACTCGTGTTCTTGATCTAGTTATTCGTTATGTTATTTACGCGCAACGCTATGATTGGCTGCATATGTGCTTTGCGGGAAAGTAGACACAAGGGCCTTGTTCATAAATAGTGCGGCTATTACTCGAGTAAATACGGTAAACGTGAATAATGAACTAACCACGGGGCGTGCAATTCTAAAATTAACAGGTTCCATTAGACAACATTCGCTACCAATTATACTTTTCGCGCCATTGATCCTGAAGTGTGTGTGTGTGGGGGGGGAAGGGGGGGGGCTAGGGCCGTATAATATTGCCTCGCGGGCCGTATCTGAAGATATGGCCCAATTGAAGAGGGAAATATCTAGAGGAACATAAAGGAAATATAAATAAGAAAGGGGAAATAAATTCTGTTGTAATGAAATTCACGGCACTGTGGAATAGTATATATGAAGTGGTGAGAGGTATATGAATAATAGTAATGGTGCATGGACTACCTTCGGCAATAGGGTACTGTGCATGAGGTCAGAGGCTTAATCAGGATGAGAAATTCGACAAAGGTGCGCGGGTACATTGGCACTGGGTACCTATAAAAACAGTCCAAATGATGGGATACAGGGGAAATAGGTTTGTCGTCCTTTGAGAGCAGAAGGAAAATATTAAATTGAAGTTTGAACAAAGGTTAACTAAAAGAGATGAAACAAAGTGGGCGGCTTTTAATGAAACGACTGGTAACTGAAACATATTGCGTGTCGACAGAAACGATATGTCGATGACACCTCGTTGGACGAACTGACTGCCACCAGATTGACTTGTCAGCCATGCACCTACGTGTAACTTGTCCGTACATAAAAGTTACATCCAACTACTCCAAATCGAGCACTCCAAATAAAGGTTTGTGAGTTTATTCCCGTCGAGCGCGAGACAACAAATTACAGCGAACAAAGAAAAGGATCCCAGCAAAAGGCATGGCTGATGATACGAATAGAGCCAGAAACGAGATGTGTGCAGGGACAGTGAGCATGACGTTTCACTCGCGCATTGCCTCTACGCACATTTATCATATCTCGAATTATGAACTTCTTCCTTCCTCGGGATCCTTCTATGCCCTGATTGGCAATCTCCAGTTATGCAGGAAGGTGGAGCAAGACTTGTGTGGTCACGAAGGAACTTCAGTATAGGTAAAGTAAAACAAGATAACTGTTTTAACAAGGACTACATAAGTTTAATATTCAAAGCTAACAGGGCGGCCAGTAGACGTGTTTTCTTCTCGAGCCCCAGACGAAGACTCCCTCTCGCCGAGCTGTCTTTACGTAGGCGAGGGGGGACCCATTAAGCCGTCTGGCTCTTGAGCCGACGGTCCCCGGACGCTCCGCCACCAAGCTCTTCCCCTCCGGATTGCGCGGTGCCGGTTTTCACCCTACGGCCGCCGTCCGCTTGCGCGGTCTTCGTCGCAGGACCGTCCGCTGTCTGGAGCATGTCTAGACGGGCCATGGGCCGCCACACTCGCTTAGAGTGAGTATGCTTCCTCGAGGGGCCTATGCAATCATCGAGCCACAGCCACCGACATCTTCCCCTTCACCTGAGACCGTTCCCCTCAAGTCAAAACAAGTTCAAGTGACAACTTCAAACGCCCAGGAGAATGGCCCAAATGAATTAATCGATTCAACAGGTGCAATGGGTGTAAGGTATTTGTCTCATCAAATTTATCTGCAGTGTTCTGAAGCCCTTTTTGTTGTCGTAACTAATGTCCCAATCACGACTATTTAGAGAAGTTCATTGACAGACTCCAAGTTCGATCCATAGCACAAGCTTTATCTTCGCCGGTAGTTGAATTGTAGCCCGCGACGAAGGAGTCCCAGCCAACCGTTGTTAGTGCAGTCTAGGTAAGCGTTCTTTATCACAGCTATTTCTTGCTCCTAGAAAAATGGGCGGGGGGTAAGCGTTTTACATACCTGGACGCGTTTTACACACCTGGACGCAACAAACATCCACCGACATTTTTCTACATAACAATAAATAAGTGTTGAATGCGATAAACTCAAGAGGTATACTTGAAATCTGAGCCATCGCCTGTAGAACCCTGCAAGAACTCCTCACACTCACAGCTTGAATCACCTGCGCGTCATTAGTGCATTCAGACAACCTTCATCTACCGTGTGTCTCAAATAGAGGTCATGCTCTTTAAATCAAGCTCAAAAGTCGGTTTTCTTACCTATCGCGCTACGATTGTGTGCAGCGTTGCCCACAGGTGGTGCATTTTTTTTATACGACTTGCAAAGACCCGACTTACCTGAGGAAAAAGAAAAGAAGAAAAACGCTTGACTCCTATGAAAACGCAGCGAAACCACCGGTCTTGAAACAATATGGTGCCCTATGGTTTGGAGACCGGTGGCTACGTTGCATCTTCATAGTAGTTAAGCCTTTTTATGTTTTTACTTTTTCCTCAGGTAAGTCGATCTTTGCAAATTGTATAGAAAAAAATGAACCACCTATGGGGCAACGCTGCACAAATCGTAGCGAGATTGGTTAACAAACCGATTTTTGAGGCCGATTTAAAGAGCCTGGCCACTATTTGAGACACCCGATAGATGCACATTTCGGCTTTTTTCTATGCACTCTATGCATCCTATCCCTAACCCCCCCCCCCCCCCCTCCTTTTCTTTCTAATATATAACATTAAAATCTTAAATTTCAGTTTCAAGAAACGTGTAAAACAACTAAGTTAGGTTTCAAAAGCTTCACTGTTAGTCACCGACAACTTAAGGAACGCAGGGCGTGTCGAGTCCCGGGCATATCATTATCGGTTTGCAGCCAATCAGACGGCGGCATTAGGTGATAAAAAAAAAGCCGAGGAACCAATAACGATGCAAGGAGCGCGAACATTATAAGCCACAAAAGAGCACTCTAAAAATGTCTGCGCGTGTACCTACCCGCAAAACACTCAAAGAGCCATTCTTTGGGATCTACGAAATCAGCTCAGCAAATTCATCTGTTTAGATCCCGAAATTCAGTCTTCGCTGTGGCATTACGCAATGCAAGCATTACGTTTTGCATTGCGTAATGCCACTGCGCAGATTTAATTTTGATTTCCAAACGGATGTTCCGCCTCATTATTTGCTGAGTTGCTTTCGTAGATCGCAGAGATTGGCTCTTCGTGGGTTTTACGGGTAAGTAGACGCGCAATCGTTTTTAAGAGGGTAAAACAGCGCACAGAACACGAAAGAAGGGAAATGACAGGTCCTTTCTTAAAAAAAATCGTAAGGGTGCAGGCGAGCTGGTGAATATTAACCATGTTGAATTAACCTGAGACTGGGGTAGAGAAGATGCACATACCCCAATCTCAGGTTAATTCAACATGGTTAAGGTCCTTTCTGTTCTTTCCGTTCTTTCTCTTCCTCCATGTTCTGTGTGCTGTTTTATCATGTTGAAGTACCAACTAGCTGAAATTACGACTTTGTTATAAGCCACGCACTGCGTTTCTAAATCTGCCAGAGACTCAATTTAGTCCTTATCACCCTAGTAATTGAAGAGAGCTCGCATAGTCACTAATTAGTCGGCTAGCTGGTCCGAGTAAATTCCAGAATTTAATTTTGTTCCGAATCCCATCTAGGGTAATGCAGAGTAGACGACATATGCATTCATGTAAAGCATATAAAGAAATAAAGTTAGAGAACTTGAAACTCGACAATAAACGACACTATTAAAACTGCGAACGGTACTTACGCTCAAGTTGTTCCTCAATATTTCCCTCTGTTGGGAGAAATGGAATGCCCATGAGAATAGCTCTTTCACATAAAATCAGTGTTAAAACTTCTGATCTTCGGCAGACGTGCAAAACAAATTGTATAAATTGACGAACAACTGTTTTTATTTTCATTTGTTTCCGCTACACAAAGCTATCTTAAACTCAATTTTAGTGTACGAAAAAAAAGTTTTTAAACGAACACGAGAATCCAGGTGTTTGCTTCTAGCGTGTACTAAAATATTTTATTCACTTGGAAAGGTACAAGCTTGACTGCTCAAGAGAATAGCTATGAGTTCAGTCTTAGCAGAGGATTTAGTTTAAACCGTTCCTTTCCTACCACTACGGTTGTACTTACATAGTCAGTGCCCAAATCGCAGTGCTTCCTAATAAACTCCGGAAGCGGCGTTCCATCACTGTTTAAGGCGTACACTTTCTCTTGCAACTGTATTTCGTGAAAAATAAAAAAGGATAAATTAGGTTACAGTAAGTATAGATACACAACATGCAGCATGCATTGTAATATTCTAAGAAAATGTTTTCAAACATTTTGTGGTCTTGTGACCCACGAAATTTGCTTTCAAAATTAATATCTTTTATACATTACTGCTCGAAGTGTCTGTAAATAACAGAAAAAAGCATACACTATGAACGACCGCAATGTCGGCATGTGTATCATTTTTGTAGCAAACATACCACTACGAGTGAACGTGGATATTGTTGTGGTACTACGAGCGAATGTTGGTAACTTGCATTTTTCTATGTTAAAGGCCGACGTACACTTCGCGCTTTCACCTTTTGCCCGCCTCCTCCTTTCCCTTATCCTCTCTACTTTTTACCTTGCCTCAACTGGGCTCCTCCTCGCAACTTAGGAGAGGGGAGCGCTAAGAGGATTATCTTCCCTCCTCAAAAGTGAGGTTGTACGTCGGCCTTTAAGGCTCATCTGCCAGTCATGGTACCATTGCTCGATTCTATACAAGACATCTTGAAATGTTACATGATCATCTGGGGTTGACGGAACTATAAATGATGCAGTTGTCCGCTAAGAGGCGTACATGGGATTATAGTAAGTTTCTTAAGACATTTATGCATATTAAAAATAACGTATCTAGTACCGTTCCCCGCGGGACACCAAAGTTTACTGGGGACTTACATTACATATGGTTATTAATTAGGGTGCAGTGGGAGCAATTTCGAAGAAACTCTGTGATCCAATTTTTTATCGACAAATGAATTCTAAGCTGTGTTAGTTTGTTTTGTTTTCTATAAGGCGCTAATGAGGGAATTTATTAAATGCTTTGGAGAAATCAAGGAACATGGCGGCAGTTCAATTTTTTATCGAGGTTAGAAAGAATATTATGAGTAAAGTGCAACGGCTGGGTTTCACATTAAAATATTTTACGGAAGCTATGTTGGTTTGGTCATTACTATGTTAATTTTCAAAGTAGATAATTATATTTGAGTATATAATAAGCTCCATAAGCTTGCAACGTACGCTAGTGTGTATAGGGCGACAGTTCGTGATTGGGTTCCGGTCCCCGCTTTCGTGAATGCGACGAATTTTTACTATTTTTTGTCATGCGGGAGCTTTCCTGTGAACAATGGTTGCCTAAATATATTATACAAGTAGAGGGATACCGTACGGTGAGCGAATTTAAAAATTTTAGAGTTGATCAAGTCCTCACCGGCGCTAGAAGAAATGTTTTAAATTTTCAGTTGTTTTCACAATACCCAGGTAAATGTAAACATTTCGGCGGTACTCCGTCTGGTTAAGTAAGTAATAAGAAAGGGTACTTAGTATACCCTAACTAATTTCTTCAATGTGCCTGACGTTTCGAAGCCGGCTCGGCTTCTTCCTCACTGGTTGACTGCCTGTGGGCCCAAAGGTAGCAATCTGTCGCCGTTTTCTTCTTCTTTATCTTAGTATTGTTTTCTTCTTTGTGTGTGTGTGTGTGTGTGTGTATGGCGTATCGTAGCCCGTGTACATAGCTGCTTGGCAGCGTTCCGGGGGATCGGTGCAGATTGTTGCTCGTATTTTGCACTTGCCAAGATTCTAATAAGAGCAACTTTCTCCAGGCTCTTTCTATGTCGAGGATGGAACAGCTGTTGAAGGCGATGACGTGGCCGGTCTTCTGAGCATGTGGCGCCAGCGCGTTGCTTTGGATGTCTACTTCTTCACGTCATACTTAGGTCTGCGCAGACGTTCGGAAAAGTTCTTCGTTTCCCCGATATAGATTGTGCAACATTCAGCATAAGAAATTCGGTAAATCAGGGAATTCGGTAAATCAAGGAATTCGGTAAATTTACCGAATTCCTTGAGCTGAGTGCGACGCCTTGTATGTGGGGATAACGAAGAACCTTCCGGAACGTTTGCGCAGACATAAGTATGACGTGAAAAAGTAAGACATCCAAGGCAACGTGCTGGCGGGACATGCTCAGAAGACCAGCCACGTCATCGCCTTCAACAGCTGTTCCATCCTCGACAGGGAAAGATACTGGAGAAAGCGGCTCTTATTGGAATCTTGGCATATACAAAATACGAACAACATTCTGAACCGATCCACCAGAACGCTGCCAAGCAGCTATGCACACCGGCTACGATGCGTCTCACTCAAAAACAGAAGAAGAAAACAATACTGTGAGAGAGACGAAAACAACGAAAGATTGCTCATTCGGGCACACAGACAGTTACCCGCGAAGAAGGAGCCGAGCCGGTTTCGAAACGGCGGGCACGTTGAAGAAATTGGTTAGAGTCTACTAAATACCCTTTCTTAATGCCTAGGTACAAAATATGTATTAGCTTCGTTGGTGGATGGTTTGATGTAATAAGATCATGAATAGTGTCTCACTGTTCCTGCGTAAATACCGAGTTAAAATATGTTTATCATTTCAGCGCTATTATACCTCTGATTTTGATACCGTCGTCGTCGACAAACGAAAGTGGGGTCGCTAATTTGTAATTTATAATTTTACAAAAAAATTTTAGAATAATTTCAAAAAAAATTATATGTCGACTTTAAAAACCTTTGCTTCTGCTTGCGCAATTGCTGTTTTGTATTCCTTAGCAAAGTTTTAATATTCTCGCAAAGGCACATGTTTGTAACTGCTGTCTTTGCTTTCTTAAATATTCTTTTCTTCTTCTTGTCCATGCGGCTATTAGCTTTTATGGACCGGGGACATGTGTTATTTGATAGGATCATGGCTCGAGGTATGTAGGAGCTGCAAAGCGAAGTTTTTATATTTCCAAAACGATCCCAGATTTTGTTTACTGAGTTCTGGTCAAAAACGGATATAAATGAACTGTAAAATGTTCCTATGTATTCGCTTATTGCCCGATAAATTGCTTTGTTATAGTCCATAATGTAAGTATATATGAACTTTCTGCGTGATAGGAAGCTCTAATTAAAAAGTTCTCACTCAGTGGTCACTCAGCTCCGGCAGGCAGAACACGTAGTTAATGTTCTTGGGAGGGGAGGATAAGCATAGATCAAAAGTGATTCGGGAAGTACCTAAACTTCTAGTTGGTTCATTCATTATTTGAACTAAATTGAATGCTAAGCACGTGTCGATGAACTTGTGCGAGGTAGTACTTCTTGATGATAAAGAGTGCCAGTCAATGCCAATCGTCATGCTAGCTTTGGGGAATTTGTAAGAAAAAACCGGGCCTCTTGGAATTCGTTTGAAAAATCAATGTAATAATCTGGCGGCCGATAGAGAATTTCCAGCAAGGTTTGACGCGAATGTGACGAGCCAGTCACCCGAACCATTTTGAGCGGTGACGGCAGTGCTAGCCGAATGCATGATACAGTGTCTCTTGCAGCAATACGAAACGTTCCCCCATCTTCTTTCAGGTATATCACACTTAAATAGCACGAAGTTCTTTTTTCCAGGGAACGCTTTTATGTCTTTTATATCGTGACGTAACCAAGTCTTTGTCAGCATCACTGAGTCAGTATATGATGATTCAATTATTAAATAAAGCTAATCTTTCTTTTTTTTTCCTTTTTCTGTTTTCTTTTTTTTTTTGGGGGGGGGGGGGGGAGGTGGAGTGGAGGGGAGATAGGCGGTGGAGTACATTTTGAATATTTGTGAAAAGAACGGAGTGCATTTTATTATAGAACTTTGTGGCGGTGGAACCATTCGGGTGAGAAACTGCACTGGTCTCCACATGAAGAACACGGGAGGACCGAAAAGCAATAGCGAACAGAGGATCAAAAAACAGCCATACTATCGAGCGTTTATTGACGAATAGAGAACAAAAGATTACTATATCGTTTACCGAACTATCAACGTGCGTAAGATCAAACTCTATGTTGTGACCTGTCCATGTGTCGCAGCTATACTCCATTGACCCCTTATCTAGTGCGGTAGGCGCTACGCTCGATAATACGGCGAAAGGTGAACGAGTGATTGATTCAACGAGCACGTAGCTTTCACCGCACTGCCATCTTAGGGCTGAAAGGAGTATGGAAATGCAAAGTAACCTAACGGGTATTACCTCGCAATTCTCCCGTTATATCATGACTCTTCACTGACCATTTCAGCTTACCTCAGTGCTGATCTTGTTACTCACGCAACGAAGGGTAGAAGACAACTTCTCAGGGCCCATGTCTGTCGAATAAATATAAAACACTGTGTCAAGCCGATATCCGTGTTCTTGATTTCTTTTTGAAATCAACACTTTAGAAGAAATCATAAGGTCCCACATTTCTCACACTTAGAAACTATGTAACTTCATTTTATTTTCTTGATCCCCCAAGACATGACCCACACCACGCAATATTCGCTCTCCATCCGAGGAGCGGGAACGGCAAGGGCGCCGGCACTGAACAGAGTACACGGAGGGCCGGCACGAGAACAGCAAAGGGCGTAGGACTATCAGGGACGAGAGGCAGCGCGGAAGCGCCTTTCACACATCGTCTAAAACATATCTAAAATTATCCTTCCAAGAGCGCAACAGCTTTCCCTGTCAATCGTAGCACACTTCATGATGGTCGTTTGCATCTTCTTACAGGGCAGCTGTTATGGGCCCGTCCCTTCGGTTTCGCGACGGCGTGAGCGAAAACGAATTCAGTTTCCCGCTAAATTTAGCGGAAAAATTGACGTCACGTGACCTACGCACAAATTCAGTTTCCCCGCTAAATTTGGCGGGAAAATTGATGTCACGTGACGTGACGTCACGGGACCTACAGACAAATTTCAGTTCCCCGCTAAATTTAGCGTAAAAATTTACGTCACATATATGCACCAGGTCAGTTTCCCCACTAAATTTAGCGAAAAGCTGCCACTGTCTAAACGCTACGCGCCTTATGATCATTTCCAAATTCCTTTTATTTTATTTATTTACTTTTTTTTTTTTTAATTTTTATAAACGTGTTGTACATAGCATATTCCAGGGCGTCAAACAAAACCCGAACCATGAACCGCATCAAATTTGTTATTTAAAAAAAAAAAAAAAAAAACGCAAAACGCAGACCGAAATTGGACGTTTTATAGGAGCCCGAACCGGAACGAAACTACGATTTCAAGTGGCGATTGCCGGTTTAGTGGAAAACATTCGGTGAACAGAAATGAGACGCGACTGTTTTTTGTTGTTGTCCTTTTTCGGCTGGCGGCGCCAAACTTTATCGTTCGCGGAGGTGGTGCCAGCGGCGCAGCGTTGCGTAATAAAAGGCAGCGACGTGGAGACAATTTAATAATCACGAAACAATTAAAAAAACTTGGGGTACTCTTAAGCTTCACCTTTCAGAGTGGAACGCATTAGTGTTATTCGTCCCCGTTCACATATACCCGCTCTCGTTCCCAGGCCGTGCAAGCGTGTGACGTGGTCTCGCCTGTAGCGTCACGTGTGATGTCATGTCACGTGACGCGTGAGTCACATGTCGCTGTGACCTCCATGACCCTATCAACCCACTAAATTTAGCGGAAACTTTTCCGCTAAATTTGTAAAAAAAATTGTTCGCTAAATTTGCCGGGAACATTTTCCGCTAAATTTTGCTTAAAGTATTCTGCTAAATTTGGGAGGAAAAGTGTTCGCTAAATTTGGCAAGAAATTTACGTTACATCACTTGAGCCGTCACACGTGACGTCAAACGTGACTGCGCGCATTGCATTATGGGATTTTCAGTCCCACCGACGCCAAACTTTCTGCGACACGAGATCCAAAACGCTATCGCGCGCGTTAATATATCTCGCTAAAGAGCGTGTTCTTTGTTTCTGGGTTTTCGTGCTGCTAAACAATACACCTCAAGGAAATGGAAGGCGAACATGAAAACCAAAATAAAGAAAGATCGACGAGTTGTCACCCAGTGCTTATTCTGCGGTGGAGGAATTTGAAGGCGCCAAGGACGCTGAAGGCGACGAGGAGCGACACATGGAGGCGCTGGATCCCGGCACACCGATCGCCCTATTGCTCGTGGACGCCCAGCTCTAGTCAGTGATATATTAAAACACGCTGAACGTGGCGAATCCAGATTGTAATATTATCGCTCGATAAGGTAAGGATAAGATAAGGATGCCCAGGAACAAATAATAAAAAAAGCACGAAACGCAAACATATTAAGTGACGCTCAACGCTTTCTGCCCGTCAGTGACAACTAGAAAACATGAGGTTTTTAGCTGTTTTCTTTTTAGATAGAACATGCCAACAAGTTTTAATTTTTTTATTTTTTCAATAATCGTCCTTTGACCGTTTTCCTATGTCGTTCTCGTCCTACACTCACGCATTTGAGGCGGAAAGTTCGCAAGTACGGCGCGCGCTGGCTGATTGACTTTGCACGCGAGTACTCTACGTCGGCACTGTTTCCGAGAGCGTCTATAACCATTAGAGGTCGAGATCACAGAACAAAATTTGGGATTTAGTATTTCTGCTGTCCTTGATGCCGCAGCAAGTCTTCACAGGATGTTTTAGTTTAATGCAGATGTCGCTTAGTAATAGTTGAGCGCACTCGTATTTCTTGGCGACTGGGAGCTACGCAGTTTTCTTTTAGCTCAGCGCAGGAAATTTCTAGGCTGCCACGATTTGAGGTAGAGCTATGAAGCGGTTTGAACCGGTGCAGCGTGTTGGCCGTTCCCTACGACGCAGTGGATGCGGGCTCCAAGAGATAACGCGTAGAGGAAGGGAGGGTCCGGTTCCCAAACGCCGAAGCCTGCCCGACGCCGATTGGCTCTTCCCAAACGGGATGGAGATATCCGGTCCAATTTTCATGTTTTGTCCTTTTTTTTCAATTGGGAACTTACAGTGCTTTAAAAAGAAGTCAAGTTTTTTTGCAGGAAACATATTTTTCGCCAAAAGAACGAAACTTATAGAAAGGGTCGCGACATGAAAATAAGAATGTGTTCGCTTGATCATTACAAAAGTTTGATTAATTTTATACTGACTCTGCTGCAACATATCAATTTCGTAATAGAAATTCACTGCTGTTATTGGTCGATGTGCAGGGTCGAAACTCTAGGCAGTTGAAGATTGCTATTGACAATCGACTATTACTTTGCATATCGTGATTCCTGACCTTTGTTTGTTTATATATGATTGTTAATGCTTTCAAAGAAAGAAAAGGAAAAACTTTTACGAAAAGCTAATTCCTCAAGAACATGACTAAAATCAAACTTAAAAAAACGAGATCCTACGGTCATCTTCTGTTCTCCTGTCACGTCAGTTATTTTGAAGGAAAAGCAATATTTATAACGTAATTAATAAAAAAACGGCAAGTTTTTTTTTTTTTACATTGTGAATATTTCTTTATGTCGTTTTGTACCATTCTTGAGACAACAAATTTTACTATAAAAGTGACCAAAAAATATTAGGGGTGTGCGAATAATGATTTTTAAAACCGAATCGAATACGAATCGAAAATTTTCGAATAGTTTCCGAATAGTAAGTAGAGAGCTATTAAAGAAGGGCAAAGAAATTATAAATCTATTTTTATTGTTCCAATACGTTTCTTAAAATATTGTAAAATCGCAAATAGACGATAATCAATCAATGATCAATCAATCAATGTTTATTTTTCTCTTGTGCTAACCAACAGCTCGAAAGCCTACTGGGTTAAGCACACACAATTGAAATACACCCAAAATACAGAGTAGACAAAATAAAGAGTTATGAAAAAAAAAATGAAAAAAACATGCAAGCACACAAACGTGTATATATGCCAATTAAAAACACATGCATCAAAATGATCGTTCTCCAAAAGACAGGTTTGCACTAAAAATATCGACGTCAGTAAATTGCGTGTTTAAAACATGTTGGATACGCGAAACCGGTGATGCGTTTCGAATGAGGTCTGGGTAAAAGACTCTAGGATTTCTAGAGTTCGTTCTAAGTGGTATGCGAAAGTGAACACAGGTGAGGAGAGTAGGGCTGTCTATTGCATTATGAATTAGCCTATGTAAAAACTGAACATCCCGAATGGACCTTCTTTTACCTAAGGTGCCCAATGTTAATTTTGCTAAAATCGAATTATATTCATAAAAACACTTTCTTCCAAAATATCGGTCGTAAATGATGCGCACAAATCGCTTTTGTACATGTTCTATACTTTCACTTGCTGTTATAGATATGCAGTTCCAGACTACAGATGCAAATTCTAGTTTCGAACGTACATGGGTACTATATAATTTCAAGAGACAGTGATGAGTGATAAATGGTCTAGTTAAGCGAGACATTATTCCTAGCGTGCGCAATGACTGTCTGATAATGGAGTTTACATGAGAAAGGAAAAAAAGATGGTCGTCCACAAGAACACCTAGGTCTCGCATCTGCGTGGTCCGACAGATCGTTTCATTTTCCAGAACATATGCATAGGATAAATTGTGACGCTTTCTTGACAGCGACATGACTTTTGTTTTGCGCGGATTTAAGAAAAGATTGTTAGAACTGCACCATTCTACCACTGAACGAAGATCGTCCTGCAGCAAAGTACAGTCAGTGACTGAGGTGACCTCCCGAAACAACTTCACGTCATCTGCGAACATAAGTAATTGAGAGTGTTTTACGGACGACACCAAATCATTTATAAAAATAAGAAACAACAAAGGTCCAAGGTTTGAGCCTTGGGGCACTCCTGATATAGAAATGAATGGACGAGACAAGAAGCCAGATACCCTTACACAGTTCTGACTTTTATGAAGATAACTCCTAAACCAGGTATTGTACTCAGGACTCAGGCCATAGTCCCTAAGTTTCAGCAATAACAGCTCATGATTGACCTTATCGAAGGCTTTGGACATATCCAGATATATTGCGTCTACTTGGCCCCGAGACTGAATAATTGGAAAAGCAAAATTTAAAAATGTGCACAGATTTGTCTCGACGGATCTGCCTTTGACGAAACCGTGCTGTACAAGAACAAACTTTCTTTTAAAATAATTATACAAACGATTGTACACCAGCTTCTCAAAAACCTTTGAAAATGCATTGAGAAGGGAAACAGGACGATAGTTACTAACATCACAAGAATTACCTGACTTGAAAATCGGGACTACTATTGAATATTTCCATTTTTCTGGAAAGACACCACTCTGTATAGACAAGTTAAACACTTTTTCAAGAACAGGAGCAAAACATTCGGCACATCCTTTTACAACGAAGTTGGGAATACCATCTGAACCTGTGGACAGTTTAGAATTCAGCTTTCCAATAGCTAAAAGCACTTCTTGAACAGTACATCTAGTAAAAGGTAAATAGTCATCAAAAGTAGTCTTACATGTCATGGGTAAAGGGGTGTTGACATTGGAAAAGCATGAACTGAAATGATGCGAAAACTACTCACAAACAATAATAACTTGAGTTCAACGATACATATTTATATATAGAGAAAAGCTCATAAAATACTAGAATGCTAAACATAATATCACGGTTCCCGCGGATGCTGAACATAAAATCACAATTCGCTTGAGCCTGGTACATCCTGAAGTACTGTACTTAGAAGGAACTCTACATTCTCCTTTTATTCCTTGTTGTAGCAGATGTCCTTGAACTGAGGATCAAGGAAGGTGGCAAGGGCGTGATGTGCCTGTGTGCTTTCGTCCAGGAATTTTGTCTTCACTGATCTGAGAAGATTATGAGAAAACGGATTGTCTTGTTCCACTCGCGCCCTCAAAAGTAACATCTTCACACACTAAACAAGTGGAAAAACCGTGGAAAGTTTTGGGAAAGATTCGACACAAGCAGCTGTTGTGGCTTCTTCAATTGGTTGCATGGGAGCGGCCGAAAAACTTCCACGCTCTACTGTGCTTTCTCTTCAGACAACTTCCTGTTTCTACCACTTCTACTTCGCTCACACCGAGCGGCGGTACCGTTGCAACCGGTTCTGAAACGTCTCTACGGCACGCTTTCCGAAAGCGTGCACGAGCAGTCTCGTGCGAAAGCGGTCCCTAAATGCTGAACCGCATGTAAGTGATTTAGCGAGCGACGAGACGAGCGACAGCGACGGTGGCCAGCAGCGAACGACGGTGATTCCTCGCCGCGTCGCTCAATGTTTGGATTTCTAGAATACACCCTCATCGCCTTGGTCGCTTCCGCACGCGCACTTTCATGTGGCCTCATCGCGCTACTGACCGAGCGACAGCGAAGCGGGTCGACGTCGCCTGTTTCGTCTCACGGCAAATCGCTTACATGCGGGTTAGACTTAACACAGTGGTCCTTAATAGAGGCAGCAGCAACGCATGTATAGGGAGGAACTGCTGCTGCCCATGATGACACTCATTGTTTAGGAGAAGGTACGTATTTCCAGTTGCGGGCACGTGTGGCAGGCGCACCGGCGCGTTGTAGGACGCCTGTGAAAAAGATCTCGCGGCGCGACACCGTAACGACTATTCGGAAATTATTCAAAAAATATTCGAAATTTTTAAAAATTATTGTTCGATACGATTAACGAATCGAATAGTGTAATATTCTATTCGTTATTCGAAAATGGCGAACATTCGCACACCCCTAAAAACTATGTTTGTGAATATCTATACTGAAATAAAACAAATAAAAACAGAACGCAGCATGTCTTGAAAAATGCACGAGAATCGGCAACGGCATCCCTGCTAGCGTTAACTGCTTATTGTTACCTTCATATTGCAGGACATTTGTATAACACCTTTCGCCGAATAAATGATGAAAGAAATAAACTGATCATTTAAAAATTAAGCAGTAAGTAAGTAAATAACCAAATAAATAAATATGTGAAATAAGAATACAAAAATATGCACTGAAATATGAATAAAAGAAACTTCGTTCTATAGGAGATGGTCAATAAAAAAACGGCTGTTAGAGAATATTTTTGTCCTCTGCCCCACTACCAATTGGTGCCGATAATTATACGGCCTTTCGGAATCGGCTCTACTCAAACGGGCCACTAAAAATTACAGGGCCGCTTTCGGGACCAGTTATATCTGCTCGTGGCTTATTCATGCCAGGAAAAGGCGACAGGGCACCTGCAACTGTGACGTTTTACACCGTTATTTTGACAAGCCAGATATTTTCGAGACGCTGGTCCTCAAATTCTCAAGGGGTCGGTTATACCCTTGACATATACCGGCCAAGGGTTAAGAGAGTAGAATCGGTAACCGAATCGGTATCATGCATAACTGATTCGCAACTGCACTAGGACAAAATACGAAGCTAAAACCTTACCCAAAACAAACATCAATAATGACCGGTTCGACACCCTCCTATATTACTAGCAGACTTTCAATGCTTATAGAAATGCCGCTTTTACCACTCTTTTGTCTGTTCATCAAGAAAATTATATACAAAATAATACAATAATAATCAAAAATAAAAGAAATATTTTTACTGAAAGATGTCCTACAGAAGTACTCTTGTTGCTACGGCTTTTTGTCACGGTAATACGAATATTAGAAACGCGATTATCGCTGTCTCATATCTATTATCGCACACGCATATAACTGAACTCTCTTTTCCTTCACTTTGTAAAGGTCACATGATTGGTGCACGTGATTTGCGCACGTTTATTTTTCTACTAATGCTGTCACGAATAAAAACTATTAAACAAATTTAAAACTAAAAATACACATTAATTAAGGCGAATTTACGTCTTCACAGCACTATAGAAAGGTACGACGCGCCTTGAGCCGGCACAGGAGGGCGACTTTCGAAAGCAGCGCATTATGGCTTTTTTTATTAGCGGTGAATGTTCAGGAAGGTTATAAACTAGAACACCCGATAACTGGATCTAGAAAAGTTTAGAGGACAGCAGCTCAAGCTAAAATGTAAACTAGACCGGCGGAGTTCGAAACCCGGTCCTCCGCGTTAGAGTCGCGCACATATCTAAGTCGCCACGCACACACAGTCTTCCGGTTCCGTGGGACCGACCGCGTTAGAGTCGCACGCATTGCGAAGTCGCCACGCATACGGCAGTGCTCCGGGACACACGCATCGGAATCGAAAGCAAGGTATTTTCTTTTACTTACTGCAAAGTTCTTCTGCTTGCACAACGAACCCGGCGGCAAGCACATAACTCCATAGTAGAAAAATCTTCATGATTAATCTGCAACTCAGCTTAGGCTGCTAAACTGGGACTGTGGCCTCACGTTCTGAACTGCGAAATGTGACTTCCATTTTGGTTTATATACCCACAATACACTGCATCCTCAGAGGCAAGGAAAAGCATCAAGTCATTAACATCAGAGTTTCCTCAACCCTCTTCTCTTCCAGCGACACAGACAACGGCAGAAAGTGACTAAAGCCATTTTCTCAGTCTTCCAGTTCAATCATGGAACGAGTTAATCGATAAAAATACAGTCTTACCTACAATTCATGTAATAGTTGTCCATATGTGTTTCTCTTACCGCTGAGGGAGCTTGGAAATGCATTTTTCTGCGATTAAATACCCGCTTGGTGATTTTCTCCCAAAGTGGCATAGGGGACTCAGGAAATAAGGTTTTACCATTATTACCCACTTGAGAAACAAATGCAGGTCGACTCGGAGAAAAACGGAAGTCAGCTTTAGCTAAACATTTGACGCGGTTCCTGCAACAAATGTTGACGAAGTATAAGTTGTGCTTATTTTTACAGGTGCACTCTAATGTTGCGAAAGCGATGAGAGGACGGTCAACTAACGTTTTGTGTTTCCATCTTGCCACGGGTTCAGATCATTAACAGACCTGAGAAATGCCCTTGAGGAACCTTTTGCCGTCCTGATCAAAAGACATCATCTGCATTCTGGAACTTTCTTTTATAGTTGTCGCGCATGGATTTACGTGCTCGTATATAATCGATCATCGCGAAACACAACTTCCCAAGTCAGTTGGGTTTGTTATGTATGTTCATAGCTGATTATTTGTGTTATATTATGCTTTTGCAACGTGCCTGGTAAAGCCCTTGAAAGAGAGGGATTTAGCCAATTGAGTGCCTGACTATTAAACACACATGTCGCGATTAAAAATTAAAACAGCTCAAGGACACGGCCAAGAACAAGAATGTAGACGAACAAGGCGCTGACTTACAAATGAAGCTTATTCGTGTTAACATCAAGTATAAATACTGTAACGTCATGACACACAAATAAAAATAAAAAAACATGTAATGGACGCCACGTGCTCCTTAGCCACCGTTACGCGCTGTCACTGTGTGTCTAGACAGCAACATTCCTTTTCAAATAAACATATTGAAGGAGTGCTGACCACAGTTTTCCCCCGATTTTCCAATTTCCCGCACCTCAATGATTTCTCGAGTGAGTTTATCTTTATTTTTCCTAATCACTTCACACTTATTGAAGACGGGAGTGCAGCAGCAGTCACGGCGATGCAGGCCAAGGTGACCTAGCTCACACAACTCTAAAGACATTATACTTAAGTTCTCGCAAGCGATCATTTAAGCAGCGCCCTGTTTGCCCGGCGTATCTCCGGCAAACGGGGCGCTGCCTCAATGATCGCTTGCGAGAACATAAGTACAGTGAAACCCGTTTAGAACAAACCCACGTACGGCCAATTATTGTCGATATCGAATTCACGAAAAATTTAAATAAAAATGCATGTAAAAAGTAATTTTTATAACGAACAACATATTGGCTATATCGAACTTTTTCCCACCGGGAAGGCTTCCAAGAACGTGCAAATAATCGTCTTCTAGCCTCTCCCGCTGCCACAAAACAAAAATTTAGGAAAGAAAGGAAATTTCAAAAGTTCAAGCCGCAAACAAAATTGACAAAGAGAAGCGATTAAGAAAATGACAAAGCTAAAAAAAAAAACACTGCACGCTCCCACAAAAGAAAAAAAAAACTTTATTAGAAAGCGGTTGCCTATGAAGAGGAGTGATTCAGAGGGGGAGGAAGCTAAAAAAAAACTCTGCACTCATATGCAAAATAGCAAAAAAAAATATTTCTAGCGCTTTGTTATAAGGTGGAAGCGACATGAGAAAGAGAAGCTCTTGGATTACAACGAACGCATCGTGGAAGTTCGTTGTAAATGGTTTTTGCTATATCGCACTACTTGCTATATCGAACTGATCGTAGCGTTTCCTTCTGTTCGTTATAAACGGGTTTGACTGTATAATATCTTTAGAGTTGTGTCAGGTCACCTTGGCCTGAATCGTGACTGCTGCTGTCCTCCCGTCTTCGGTAAGTGTGAAGTGATTCGGAAAAATAAAGACAAACTCACTCGAGAAATCATTGAGGCGCGGGAAATTGGAAAATTGGGGGAAAACTGTGTCAGCACTCCTTCAATATGTTTATCTAAAAGGAATGGTGCTTTCTAGACACACAGTGACAGCGCGTAACGGTGGCTAAGGAGCAAGTGGCGTCCATTACATGTATTTCATCTTTATTTGTGTGTCATGGCGTTACAGTATTTATACTTGATGTTAGCACGAATAAACTTTAGTTGTAAGTCAGCGCTCTGTTCGTTTACCTTCTTGTTCTTGTCCGTGTCCTTGCGCTGTTTTAATTTTTAATCATGAAATACCAACTAGCCTAAACTTCTACGTTAGTCAAACACATGTTACAGCAAATTCGCATTTTCATTATTTAACGTAATATGATTCGCATTTCATATCAAAAACTTCTTGGATTCTATGGGCTTCGTTTGTTCGTTTCTTTGTTTGTTTTAAACATGAACTTTCTTCTCCAGCACGTCACATAGCATTTATCGCTTTAAGTATATCAGTGGCACAAAAAAGCTTTTTCTCGAGAGCTGTACATGTTCAGCACAATTTACTATTCTTGACCACGATGAAAATAAATCTGACAAGTGGTTCGTTCTGGATAGAAAGTTAAATAAAACTTTAATGCAAGACAACAAAACGGGCAATGAGATATACCAGGGCTGGCCAAGCTGCGGCTCTTCGCGTGTTATAGTGCGGCTCGCGGCTCTCTACCCTAACCCCCTCCCCCACCAATACACACACTCCTCCGCTTCCCTCCCGGTCACACGAGCACTTCCCCATAAAAAGATTATTGAAACGCGTTTTAAATTGAAAGATAGGTTGTGGTTTGGTAGTCTTGGTGCTACTGCCACCTTTCATACAGTTAGACTGCTTTTAACTCGATTATATTAAACGTAGTTTGAGTTTCGTATACTGCTCAAACAAAAGTTCCCCCCCCCCCCCCCCCCCCGCGGCTCTTGAAAGTTTCGTGGTTTTGTTTGCGGCTCTTAGGCCGGGTCAGCTTGGCTACTCCTGAGATATACCAACATTTTAACAGCAGAAATGTTTGAATTTAAATTTTTATTTTTAAATTAAAGGTTAAAACTAAGTGCTGCCTTTAAAGATAGCCACCAGACGTAAAACAAACGGTAACTGGAAAAGAGCCTAATGTCGGAATCCTTATCTACCGTCTCTAACTTATTTCCATTCAATCAAATGTCACAAATGTGACATAGAAGCTAGTATTTATTTATACTACAAAATTGGAACTCTATACTGCCGGCTTGGGCCCAATTTAGAAAGGCGTGTTTTTTTTTTTTCTTATTTTTACGAACAAATTTTTCATCTAACTGCAACGTTCCGGTAAATTTTGGAAGACTAGCACAGTTTGAATCGATCCATTAATAGACTTTACCAAGCCTTTATACTTGTCACGAGTCGTGCGTTCCTTTATATGCTAACTATTTATTTACATTATTTACACGTTGGTTCTATGGAGTGTCGAAGTACGACATGGGTGCCCTGCTGATCACCCGAGCAGAAGTGCCTGAGCGCTCTTGGCGTCTTCTTCTTCATCCGCTGTCGTAACTTATATCTGGTCACCAGATACTTGTTAAAATGTTAAATATATTGTCATTGGTGACTCATCCAAACTAATTTCCAGAAATAATTCAAGGCAACTTTGACGACTTAAGAGAAAGTGCAGTTTTGAAAGCAGCAAAATGCAAGGAAATCCAGATATTTTTCTTTTATTGCACACATTGAGAAATGGGGAATCCCGCTTAAAATGAGAAGGAAAAGTTATAAACAAAAGCAATAAAAATTTAAATGGTTAAGGTATAGTTTGTTATGAAAGGAATTACGAACCTCCCTTTTTTGGCAGTGAGAATCCTGGAAAAACCCTTGCACAGATTTGCTTCACACTCTGAAGCGTTTTATTACCTTCGAGTGAACTTGGAGAGCCCCAAACGATAAGCACAAGCACAAGAGTCCCGTACATACAATCGAGAGGCTTATTAGAAATTTCAAACTTTAACCGGAATAAATTCTAATAATGTTTTAGCTCACATGTAATTAGATTCTGCCAGTAGTCGTTAACGCTTCATCTAGGCAGTGCACTCTTCGTAAGCCTTCTTCAAAGATGCAAGTTCTTGTGCCTACAAAAAGAAGGGAACAGCCACATTAGCACAGCTATAGGCGTGGTGAATGTTCACTAAAGCTTACCGCGCTACATTATCTGACTGCTGAATGCAATAAGGCATAGCATCTAACTGGATACAGAATCAGCAGAACATCACAGCAGCGGATCACTTTCAAACTGAAACACCTCGAGGTCATGATGATATCAGACTAGCTGAGTATAAACCCATGTTTTATTTGATTTTTTTTTTTGCTTCACCTTTTGAAGTATATTTAACGGCAGTCTCATGTAATTAAATAAAGCTGGACATGCGGCCCTGACACTTATTATGCTGCGAAGCGTTCGGCTCAATGCTTAATGCATTCAACTAAATAGTTAAGGTTGTCGAACATGAAACTGCGAGTCATTTTCTGGCTAGCTTATCTCGTGCATAAACGCTGGGAGAAACAACAGGGTCAGACAAAGAACATTTACATGTACTTCTGGGGCTCTAACGCCAAAGCGGTACTTGAAGGAATTTCAAACATGCTTTTGACATGACATCTCAGCTATATTATAAGTGCTCTGTTCAAAACTATGTAACAGATAAAAAGCAGAGCAATTAAAAACTTCAACGCCGCTGTTGTAACGTAAAACACAAGACAGTTAGGTTTTTGTCAATTATCGCGAAACTATCTTGAATTATACTTTTTGTTTGTTTCAAGCAATGAATCAAAACAAGAAACTTCTTTTTGGTCATTCAACGATGCTAAAACACTGCTTAACTGAACTTTCGCTCGCTGTTATTGCAAAGGTAACACACACATTCAAATCAGTGGATGCAAGCAATTTATAAAATTACAAATGCTTTCTACACCTAATAACCTAATTGTACACGGGTATTCCACCTTCATATTCGCAAAATATGTTGGAATGACAGATGTCAACACAACTAAAAAAATTAATTTGCTAAACTTGTATAATAATAAGGACGCAACTTACACTCAGGGTTTTCTTTAGTACTTCGACCTGCATAAAGAAACCCCAAATTGGGGAAAAACGTTTTTTTCATACAAAGCGTTTTACACATCAGCTTCCGCAAATCTGCCTTATGCACACAAATATAAAAAAACAAAATTCTACAAATTTAGCAGCTATCTTGTTACTGCTTCGTGTTCATAACTTTTGTTGTTTTAATTTTATTGCAACATACATTACCACACACAAATATTCAGGTAGAACCGTGTGTTCTTTGCGGATACCTCACTATACCTTATATGATGGGTTCCGTGTTTTCGAATAAATCCAAAAAAACTCCGAAAAACACCCGCCGGTAAAATTTTTGTCAATTCGGATTTATCTGATAAACTCCGAATTTTTATGTGCTAATACCCCCCCCCCCCCCCCCCCCGCAAAAAAAAAACTTAAAAAACTTTTTTTTTACAATGTGAGCAGCGTGGGGGAATGGTCCTGAAAAAATGCAACCATAAGTATCTTTCAAATCTCGGACCGTTGGCAAAAGGGGGTCTTACGGCTTGTCTCGTCAAGGTTGGTTCAGGGAAACAGGTCATCGTACCATTCGTGTTACGACAAAAGCCACTCTTTTGGTTTCCAGTTTGGGCCATGGGATTTGCAATTTAGAGAACGGAGAGGGTATGTTTCTGCGGGTAATAGTGAAAGCTATGGATCATAGAGATTGTATAAAAAAGGAAAGAGGGGCAGTTGAAACTTCTCTATTACATCCTTAACCACTTCCCCACGCGCGGCCGCAGGCTAGATTGATGGAATAGGATGGGATGACTACGAGCTTCCTAGCGACTACCTCCGGGAGTTTATTTATTTAAGGTATCGACGTTTATCGAAGCAACGCTGTGTGCGACTTTTGTCTCTGGACAAGTTGATATTGCAATGAAAACGGCAATAATGTCAAAATCAACTGGAGGAACTCTAATTGATACAAGCGCGTTTTATTTTTGTATTTGGCATACGTTTATATCCGGTTATTATTTATATACTTATTTTTCATAGGAAACACTGCAGAATTAAAATCCGAATTTCGGAGAATTGAGAATTGAACAAATATAAACTCCGATAAACTCCGAACCTTCGGCAAAAAAATAAACTCCGAAAACCACCCTCCGAATTTGACGAAAAATAAACTTCGAAAACACGGAACCCTAGTTATATGATATGCAATGAAATAAACAAAATTAATATGGTCGTTACTCAAAAAATGTGGCCACCCACGTTGTGTAAGTATACACATTTCTTAATCACTCTGCAATGATTAGCATTTTGTACAAATGATTATTTGTAATCTTAACCTTCACGAAGAAATGAATTTTCACTTAAATGACTTATTACAGAAAGAATAAACAGAAAGGACGGACATGTCCGTCCTTTCTGTCCTTTCTGTTTATTCTTTCTGTAATAAGTCATCTAAACCAACGCGCTCACGTTTAACTATATTTCACTTAAATGTGTTTAAGTTTCTTAAATTCTTTTTAGTAGACCGCGCTTACATAGTCAGTGCCCTCATCACAGTGTTTCTGGACAAACTCCGCAATCGCCGATCCTTCCTGGTTGAGAGCGAGCAAAATGCCCTTCACCTGAAATTTTGGTGAAACCAAAACAAAAAAAGAATGTTAAATATAGCTCAACCCCACATTCTGTGTGCACAACAAAACACCTAACATTTTGTCGTCCTTCAAACGCCACGCATAAATTATTTTGATACATTATTCTTGCGATAAATTACTGGTCAGTGAGTTCTAATAAAGCACGCAGAAAAAGGTACAACATCAACTGCTAAATTTATCAAGATGTATTTTTCATTTCTACAAAATCGACTACGTTAACATTTACACACTAGCCCTTTAAGACATTTAGTCTGCAACAAATCGAAGCGATTATGACAAATGCATCAATGTTCATAAGATCAAAGCAGATAACTCACGGTGTCCAAAAAAAATGTAAGGTAAGTTACATGGCGTTATCTTGCAACCCTTACCTCTTTACAAGTCAACTTTCAGTAATAACGGGGAGAACTGGGCCAGTTGGTTGACGTTATACATGATGGGGAAAACAGCTCAGAAAACACGGACTACGAAGAGGAACAAACACGACGTGTTTTGTCGTGTTTGTTCCTCTTCGTAGTCCGTGTTTTCTGAGCTGTTTTCCCCATCATGTACAACTTTCAGTAAACGTTCTCAGCTTACCTCAGGAGCTAACTTCTCACCCAAGCAATGAAGTGTAGATGATCTCTTCTCGGCGTTCAGGGCTGTGAAAAAAAATGTCTGAGATTTTGTGATCTACCGTTTAAATATTTTTTCCCAAATTGTTTTGTCCAAGTGTACGGAACACGTATACCTTTTATGCTAACAAGCATACATTTTAGAATTACTCTTTGGGCTTGCTTTTCTGTCCTTCAGAATTCAAAAAAGAAATATGAGAAATGACTTTAGCATAAACCAAGTACTATATTATTGTTTTGATTGATTTTTTTTTTTACGTCTTAAGCATTGGTGGCATAACAGTGTTACCTCATTATAGTATGGATTACAAAATTCGCGTTTAACGTCATAATTATTATTTCACTTGTAAAATTATAAATTTTTTATTGTATTTTTTTTTGTACACTAACTGTTCGTTTTGCTGTTTTTTTTTTCTCGGTATTGTATGATAGTACAAAACGGGCACGGATAGCGCGAACACGTCAACTGCGCTTGTTTTCGCAAACTAAATTTAAGGAAAACATACTTTATCGCCTTATGGGGTTCCTAGGGCGAACCTATTTTGTGACACGAATCATTCTGATTGCAACGTTTGTATTTTTTGTTTTGATTTTTTATCAAAGAAAAACTAGAGAAACTTAGAAACGGGGCATATATGGTTTGTTTCCAACTAAGTCGGGCTCTGCACATCGGAAAATAAACAAACGTTGTACTTACCGCAAAAATCTCCGGCTTCCACCACAAGCACGGAGGCAAGCACCAAACTGCACAGTAGAACAATCTTCATGGTCGCTCAACTAAAGCAAACTCGGCTTCAGCAATTAAAGAAAGACTTTGTCTTCGAGCTACCGTCTGCGAATATCATCTCGTTTTTATTCACGCAGAAAACCGTGTTCTTCGAGAGGACAAAGAGCATTAATTATCTTGAACAAGGAAAATTTTCTTAACACCTTATAGATGGTGCATCAGCCCTAACAAAGAGTGTTGCATGCTACCCTCAACTAGCATCTGCATTATATCCTCAACTTAATTCATGGCACGAGTTGATAGTATAAACAATATAAAAAGCGTAATATTTATCTAGATGCATATATCTTGTACAAGAACACAGTGAGAAAATTCAATCGTTCTGCAGCTCCCCATATAGTAACTTAGTTCGCTTAAAAAAAATCGGAAACTGTGGAAGAAAAAAACGTTTACGCTCGCTTGATGATTAAAATAAAAACAAACCATATCGCCTTGCATAAATATGGAAGCAAAATTGAAATTATCTTTCGCCGCGATTCTTCGAAGAGATATTAAGGCAGAGTATTTTGTGCTTGCTTCGTGATGGGACGACAGTTGAATCGCAGGTTTGGTTTTCTTCACGGTGCGTGTTCAGGTGGTGCTTTAGTTTTACGAATGCACGTAAAGGGTAACCTTGAGGCTCATTTTATTGCAATCAATATCTAACTTTCCTTATTCGAGCAGTCATCGCCGAACGTGCGCCATACGAATTAAGGTTCATTATCTTTTTATTAAGATACTAGTTTTGTGTTTTGTGCCTTTGTCACATGCTTACTGCAGAGGTCGGCGTAAAAACCGGGCTCAATTAATGATAAAATTACTATGAAAAGCAGCTTTGAAAATAAAGAAATTTGAGTTTTTTTAGGAACCTCGAATTACACGAACGATTACTTAGATAAAAAGCTAAGCTCACTCAAGAAAATAAACTCTTTTTTTTGCAGTGAGCTCTTCCCCTTTCAGCAAATTTAAAATGTCTTAGAAAGATTATAACAAAATCTAATTCACGCAATTTTTTTTTTCTTGTGGGGGGCGGGGGGAGGGGTGCAGGGGGGACGAGTTTCAGCGAGTCAATAAAGCTCATTGCATGTATTGAATAATTAGTAAAAAAAACAATTTTAATAAACAAGTAGGTTGCGGCTGTTGCTGATTTTTAATAAGTAGACTCTTTTTTTAACCTTGTGATAAGAGTGCCTTTTTTAAGTGATTTGGGCTTCAAATAGAGTGCCGTGCTTTGTTCATATTTTTATAAAATAATCATGTGAATAAAATATTGTTTCAATGCTTCTCGTAAAATCACTTGTAGAAAAAGTCAAGCCTAAAAACCTGAAGAAATCTAAATGTTTCCATCACTCCCAACCTTGGGTCCTGCCAAAGACCACAAGCCTTCTAAAGTTAGATACAGCACAGAAGAACTGTTACGTCGTCGTCATTGTCATCATCGTCGTCGTTGTTGTTGTTGTTACCCGCCTTATCCTCTTGTATTATTGAGTAAAATAATCTGTCAGATCATCCCAAGATGCCCTTCGAAGGGGGCACTCATGTAATGCACAGCTAACAGAATTCTACCACTGCATATCGAAAGGTCTAGACACAAATAAACAAGTAGACGCAATATTCCTAGATTTTCGTAAAGCATTTGACACTGTACCACAAAAAACTTTTAGAGGTTAAACTAGCACCTCTAAATATGTCTTAATGTAGTAAACTGAATACAGAATTACCTAAACGGTCGAAGAGCTGCGTTTGAGACGTTCTCTTCTTCGCTTGTCTCTGTCCCTTCTACTTTTAAGTTTCTGTTTCTACCCCCGTCTCGGGTTAAGTTCCATCATGGCGAAGCAGTATGTTGCTTTAACTCGCAGCATATGATCATCATGGGCGTACCAACCGTGAAGGAGGAAGGGAAGCGCTTGCCCCCCCCTCCCCCCCCCCCAGTTCTCAGTGTGGGGAGGGCAAGGCATATGTTTTGCCCCGCCCCCCCCCCCCCCCTGAAACAGCCGACACTGGGCAGGGCAGACACTGGAAGGCAGCGCCCAAGGGATACCAAGGGCACCACCCCCTGGCCCTGGGGGGGGGGGGGGGGGGGGGGGGGGGGGGGGTCCCACTCAAAAACAAGTTGGTACGCCACTGATCATTACCCATAAACATAACCTCAGGTGTGCCCCAGGTAGTGATGCGAGGGCTCGGAAAAAAACCGGAAATTTTGGAAACAAAACTGTTTTTTCTGGTTTTTTCCCCGACATAGTATTCGGGAAAAAAACCGAAACCCAAGTTTTTGAAGTATTAACAAATCTATTAAGCAAATTTCTGCAACGAACGTTATAATTGATATCGCTGACCTCATCGAAAGGGAAAATGGCCATCACGCTCCTCTGAATTGAGTTTTGCCGGCAGAGCAGGCGGAAACTTAATCACGCTATACTAAACATAATACATCTTTCAGCCCCTAAGAAAACAAAACAGCGCGACGGCGGGGCAAGTGAGGAAACACAATCACCTCGGGTTGTCTGCCGCCTCGCCCCGTCGTTGCACCGTTTGCGTTGTCTAAAAACTATGCAGCAACCATCCCGAATGACCGTTGCTTTACTGTTCAGTGTGAACGCCTTATACGGAGGAGAAATGACAGTGCTGTCCGAGGCTTGTTGGTAGTGTGTACGCATGTGATGAAGCCGTGTTTCTAAGTCCTCTATGGCGTTTTTCTCGGTCAATAAATTAATATACGAGACTCTTAATTTACAGCCGGATCTCCACTACCGCACCAGCATGAACATAGCTTTAAATAACATAACAGCAGAGTGGCGAAATATAGTCGCATATGTCAACCATTGAAGAAATTAATTGCTTTATGTACTATCATGAAGGTAGTGCCATGTTTTAATGCCACGTTAAATAATCATATTCAAAGGGGAGTGAAGTTTAACAACATTGATGTATTTTGTCATGACCCTTTTCCCTTCTAAGGGTACAACGAGTTCTGCATTAAAGAGTACAGGATCAAACTTCAAAACCAACATTGGATGAGGTAGATATGCACGCGTTGACTAGATATCTTTTGTAAATTAAGACGGATGTTCCAAAGCAGTTTGTTAGTTAGGGTTACTCTGACTCCACGCTTGAGTCATCTCCGTCGTGGTATTTCAGATCAGGGCTCCTGAGCTCGAGATTGGAGCGAACAAACACCAATTTCTGCACTCTGTGTCCTTTGAGTCGGTTCCTACTTTTGGTGTGGACACCGCTGAACTTCGACCAGTTTCGTTCGCACGCAGTGGAGGAGGGCGGGACTTGGAGAAGGCGAAAAGCAATTGGTGCCAGGGGTTCAGAGGCACACAGCCCTTGCCACCACGTGGACGATGGAATATGCTTCGCCGAGTCCTCCAATGCCTTCCTCGGCCAAGCACCTGACTGGACCCGGTATTCGGCGAGATTTGACAACACTTTTCCCACATCGAGACACATCCTTTCTGCTGTCTCTGTGATGTAGTCCATTGCGTGGCATGGACTACATCACACTTAAGCACCGCCCTTTGAACTTCGGGTCGAGCAAATTTGCGGCAGCATGTGCTGGACGGCAAATAAAGTTGCGTCGCTCACGCAGGATTTCTGCTACTCTTTCCTTTTCGCCCGTTGTCAAGGCAGAGTTTGGAAGGGCCTCTTCGACTTGTCTTGTTACTTTGAACAGGATCTCATGGACGTCTGAGAGGACAGCAGTGTCTGACTCAGCCTCGGAAATAGCACGGGCAACTGGCTGCAACACGTGGAAGGTGCTTTGCACATCTCGCCAAAAGTAGTCTTCATCTAATATCGTTGATCTTATTTCCCTGCTCACTTGAAGCTCCGCAGCGATCACAGTTTTCTGTAAAGCTTCTTTGTTCTTCAGTAAGCCTTCTAGTGACATCAAAATGCCCGCCCAGCGAGTTTCAGCTGGTAGTTTTAATGTGGTCTGGTTTCCAGCATAGCACTCTTCTTGCCTCTTAGCAAAGTGAGCCGCAACCACGTGAGAGTTTCTGACATACTTGATTAGAGTCTTGGACCTCTTGCAAACTTCTTGCAATGTCACCAGTTTGAGCATGTCCGACAGCAACAAGTTTAGTCCATGAGCACAGCATCCAAGAGTAGTGATGCTAGGGTAGCGAAGACTGACGATTGTCCACGCGGCCTTCATGTTGCTTGCATTGTCGGTAACAAGAGCGAAAACCTTGTCGGTTCCAATTTTCTCCACAACCTTCACAATCTCTCCCGCGATGTAGTCTCCTGTGTGCCTGTGACCTTCCGTCTCCACGGCGCTGTAGAAAATAGGCTTCGGTGTAGCCAACACAAAGTTCAAGATGCTCTCGCCCCGTACATTGGTCCAGCTGTCCGTGAGTACAGTGACGCACAGAGCGGCGTTGACTTTCTCTTCCACCTGCGTCATCACTCGGGCATACTCGGCCTCCAAGAGTCGTCCACCTAAAGAATGCCTGGAAGGCGGCACGAATGCGGGCCTGAGGAGCTTGAACGCTTCTCGCCAGTATCTGTTTTCCGTAACCGTATATCGCTCGAGCCAGCGCCTCATCAAGCTTGCTTTGACACCCTTGCGTCATTCTGTCAACGAACGCTTCTATAGAAGTTCGCTGCTTGACATACCTGTCGGCCTCATTTTGAGAGCTTGTGCTTTCATTTTCCACAGGTGCACGCTCTGACCGTAAAACTTCCACAGATGGGCTCCTGGACCGACATGCCCCAGACTCTGATCTTGTCGGGTCGTCCGATGCTGCAGACCTGACGTCCGGGGGGCATTTCGAGCACCTTTCGATGTGCTGCCGCAAGCGGGTTGCGTTGGGAAATTCGTATTTGGCACAGCAAAACCTGCACACCGCTGGCCCCTTACCACTGTTTAGCACGTCAAAGTTCCTCCAAACGTTGGAGCGCGGCCTCACCATAGCGAACAGCGCACAGTTTTCACGGATCCACGGCGAAAGTCCATACCCGAGAAAGATGCGCGCGAGGTTTCGGAAACGGCGCTGTTCAAGCTAAAGCGTTATAGGCAACCTGCAATGCAGTTTGGCGCTACACGTTGCGCCATCTAGCGACTGCAAAATAAAGAAACTGGGTAGGCCAGGACTACGCGGGTTGCGGGGGCTGCGGGCAGGCGCATGCAGAAACCACGTGTGAACGTTGCATTTCGGATCGGCATGAGTTTTTTTTTGGATCCGCTTTTCGTAAAAGTAAGTCCCAATTTCACGTCTCCATAACCTCACCGGGTTCCTGTGACATCTCGCCTACTCCTGGAGTTCTTCCAAAAAATAAACATTGCTACTGCTGCATGAAGACGGCCAAAGTCTCGAAGGTGACTCAAGGATCAAACTTCACCGCTTCCCCAGCTTCGCTTCGAGATCTTGGGAAGCGACACGGCGACAGAAGTGGATTACTGCAGTGCGACGCAACAAGTAAGTGAATTTTACAGAAACTGTTGGGAGGGAAGTGAACGAAAATATATCTGTAGGCTTGGAAAGTGGTCGGACGAACTCATTTTGCGGACTACTCGGCAAAATAACATATTTATACAAATTGTATTACGAGTCGCTTTGACAGCCACATTATTAAATACGATAGGAACAATCGGGGCGATTGTTGCTTCGCTGTGGCGTCGAGAATCGGGCGATCAGGTCTTCAAGCGAAAGGCTTGTCGGTCCGTTCCGGCACTCCTAATGCCGTTCGGCACGCGTGGTCGCAACCAAAACCTTCCAAACCTGCGAGTTTTCAAATAGTGGATTTTCGTAGCACAAAATTTTGTTTGTTTCAGCAACCAAATTTAATGCTGAGTCTGGTAACAGTTGTGACGGCATGCAGAAAGCAGGATGCTAAAGTTTTTCTTTAGAAAAATCTCATGCGAAGCGTAAATATCCTTTTTACGCGTACACCTCGTTGCCTGTCGCCATTCTACACCAGGCTTTGCAATGTGCGTACGGTTCTGTAGCATGCAGAGTTTGGTTCTAATTACCCAAATTTTATTCTAGTGTGTGTGGGCGTCGGGAGGAGAGGACGGCCGAGCGAGGCGCAAGCGGGGGCCAGCCGGCGAGGAAAGAGGAAGAGCGTGCTGCGCGAGGCTGGGGCCGGGCAGGAACGATAGAGCCGTTCTGGCTGGTCTGGCCCATGGCGATTCCCGGGAGCATTCCACCAGCGAAGTTCGGATCAGGACCGGCGGAAGCGGCGAACCCTGACCATACTGGCCTAGTCCATGGCGATCCCGGAGTGGTTCCGCAGCGAGACTCTGGCAGTGATAGCCCAGAATAGCTAGCCTACGCAGCGCTGGCGTGGGAAGGGCGATCCGCAGGCCTGAACACGGGCCCCGACTGTGAGCTCTGAACGACGGGCGACAACTAGGGTCGGCGGGTCCGGAGTGCCGGCTCTCGAAGACGGGCAACCGGGATGTACAATAAACCCATTTGTTGTATTGTGTCGCTTCCTGGGAAACGAGCGAAGCACAGACCGATCGGGCGCCGGGCGGCAACAAGTAGTGAAGACAACTCAAACTGGTGTCCAAATGACGACTCTAGAATGTTCTCTCAGCACTTGGACCTAGCAAGGCTCCCGATTAAAAAACCGCATAAAAGAACCAGGGACGCAGGTACACACGGGGACTGCTGAAATCGGGGTCGCCGCCGCTCGCAACGGCCCGGCGGGAAAACTGGCCGCCCCATTAACAGAGACGCCTCCGCTTGTGGCGCTGAATGCAGTGCTCTCGTGGCGCCGCCTGGCCATTGCCGGCTGCCTATAGCTGCCCTGGCTGACCTCTCCACGGCGCACAGCACACAGTTTTGACAGCTCCACGGTCCACGGCAAGTGTCCACACCAGAGTAAGATGCTCAGAACTTTCACTAAGGGGCTGGGAAAGCTAAAGTGATATGGCTCCTCCGACTGTGCGTCGAGAGCGCGAACGGCACCGGTGGCACCGGCGGGAACGAAGAACTGCGTAGGAGCTATCGGTTGTTGCCAGATGAGTAGTCAAAGCTCAGCTAAATTGACAAAAGTTGTCGTAAACGTTAAAAAAGGTGATATAATATAATAGTTCACCGTAAAACTGGCGGAAATATCTTGCGGTTGTTGACCTCTGTCGATATATTTCGAATCATTACTGAATTATAGCTGTTGAGAATATTTTTCGAATGTTTCCAAAATTTCCGGAAAAAAACTTGTTTTTTTCGTCGTTTTTTTCCGGCCTTCAAAATTTCCGGAAATTTTACATCCAGGGCAGTGTTCTTGGCCCGTTGCTGCTTTTAATTTATATAAATGACTTTGTAGCACGCGTTCTGTCCAAAATGAAACTATTTGCTGGCGACTGCGTAATTTATAAGAAATGAGGTCACCAGAAGACTCCGAGGCATTGCAAAGTGACCTATATATATATATATTGTAGCTAACTGGTGCAATCAGTGAAATAGGAGTTCAAATATTAGGATGTGTAACCACCTTGCTTTCTCGAATAGTTTTTTTTTTTTTTGTATTTTCATTAAGGTTTACTATAAAAAAAATACCCTTCGCTGTATCTCTGAGTTTAAATATCGGGGGGTCTTCTTTAACCGGTCGCTTAAATAAAATAAACATATAAAATACAAAATAAGTAAGTCTGGTCGAATGTTATCTTTTATTCGAAGAAACCTTAAAAAATGTTTCACGAGACGTTAAACAAACACTTTACCTTTTATATGTTAGATCTTACTGGAGTACGCGCGCGTCATATGAAAACCTTACCAATATTACCTTGTTGAGCGAATAGAAAAGCTTAAAAATCAAGCGGCACGGTTTTCTTGTGATAATTATTATCCATACGCTAGTATTATGTGGGATGATAGCCATGCTGAGTCGGGAATCATTCAAAAGTAAGAAACTAAAATGAATAAGGTTGAAATGTTTTCAGCAGATTTATTTTGGTAACACCGGCATTGACAAACGCGGGTATCTTTTGGAGCCAACCTACGATTCAGCACGATGTTATCATCCAAATAAGGTTTTTTAGTATTCTTGCAATACAAACTATTTTATTTTGCTTTGTTTTATTTTGTTTTGTTTTGTAAAAACAATTATAGATTGGAACACGCTGCCACCTGAACTGGTCAGCATTTTAGATAATATATTTTTCTCGTTTGTGAAACTAAGAGTGCGGATGTTA
Organism: Ixodes scapularis; assembly: GCF_016920785.2. NCBI lineage: Eukaryota > Metazoa > Arthropoda > Arachnida > Ixodida > Ixodidae > Ixodes > Ixodes scapularis. The sequence continues at coordinate 75,592,109 of NW_024609868.1, forward strand.
ACCTGCTGCGTTTTTACTGTTCACCCCCCCCCCCCCCCTTTCCTTTTCAATAATGTCCTTAAGGCGTAGTGGGAACTCTGCAGATAAATAAATAAATATAACAAGACACGAGTAGGACATAAACGCGACCTTTGTGATACCCTGCATAGTTCCTCGGTTTTCTGATCACTCATTGGAATTTCGTATTTTTGTTTAACAAATGTTAATAGAACATTTTCGTAAGTTGGCGCCATCTAGTAGCTGCTGCACCAACTATCCGAGTACGCCATTGTTTGGGCACGTACTGCACGTACTCTGAGCATGTATTGGACACGAGGGATGCGTCAGCGTTGGGCAAGGACTCTGATGCAATCGTACGATTCGTCCCCAAGAAATGACAACTGCCAATGTTGCTTGATGGAGTTCTGCGGAGGTTCTATTAAGCAACTGTTGGTTTCGGATTTTTGTTTTATAGGAAAGTACACACACTGCTTGCTTACTGTTCGCTTCGCCAGAAACTTTTGCCCTATACGGAGAGCAAATCGTCTGCTTCTTGCACAGGAATTGCGGTGACATCAGAATGATGCCGAGCTTTGATTGGCTTTGATTTGAAGGATAGTTTGTAGACCTCAATGCTTGATTTTTTCTTGATTTTTCTCTCGATTAACCAATAAGAACTCCGGGTTCTAACATCGCCGCAGCACCTGCGCATGCAGCAGACGAGCTTGCTCTCTGCATAAAACGAATCGTGCGGTATCCTCACGTGACGCCCACTTTCACCGTCCTCATTTGATTCGAATCAATTCTACTGATGCGTATCTTTATGCTTCCGGTCGTCACGCCCTTGGTAATGATGCACGGAAAATTAAATTATAAAACAGTCACTGAGTAAAATAGGTCTGGCCAGAATAAATTCCATTTTGTTATGTCAGCGGGATCCATGCTTTATTTGCGGGGCAAAAAGAAATCGTGATAAGTTGCTCACTCGTATTTTTATCTAGGAGTAGTTCATCAGCCGCCTTCATCAGCAGCGCTTTTTTTTCATTCACAAACCTGAATAATATTAGGTTTTCAACAATGTACCTCATTTTGTCACGTTAGACCAACATTTAGCGCTAATATAGGGTTTTAGTATTGCTTATAAGAGTTGAGAACTCGTATAAGATGTCGAAAGCTTTCGTGCATCGCATGCAGTGGTGACACACGGGTCTTTACGCTATTCCAAAAGTATCTGATGTTAGCACACGTTACGCAAGAGAGTTTTAGAGTCACTTTTCGCCGCCGCAACCCGAGGCCCAAAAACTCTCCCGCTTGCAACGGCACGGAGGTACGGTAACAACTTTTATCGCATACACGAAATGTAGCTACTTAAGAAAAAAAAATACGATCCTATTTTTTTTTTATCTGCTTAAATGTGATAATACGCCAAGAGCAGGTGCAACCCCGACAAGAGCAAAAGAGAAAAGAGAGCTTGGCAAGAGTCGTATTTTCACGTAAGCCGAGAAGCGTTTCCGCTCCGCAAGCAGCAGGTTAGTGGCTTTCGTTGCTCACCATGCTGTGTTTTTCAAATCCTTTGTGGCGTGTACGTCAAGTAAGAGTGTATTCCAAATGGACGTTTCCACGACGCCGCTGACACCGCGCTTACGGTGGCCGCGGTCCTTGACGTTGCCACTTTCGAACTAGGCCTGTCTTGGCTTTAACCAACTTCTCGGCCTTGCAAGAGTACCGTTAAGACTTTCGGGTGAGTTTGCGTGCGTACGCAATACCCAAAAACCGGTTTGTATTTGGCGCGCGCGCAGTGGCGTCGACGCTATTAGGGGCGAAGCTCCTTAGGGGCTAGCCATGTCCACATGTCCGTCCGCCGTCGGGCGCAGGTGCTCCTGCTCGTGAGCTCACGTGCTCACGTGCACGTGAGAACGTGCTCCCGTGCTTGTGAAGGGCAAAAAAAAAAACGCATCTCCACGTGGCGAATGATGTTGATTGGGGCGAAGCTCTGGTGGTGCTGTCTGCGTAGACGGTGAGCCACAGCTTGCCGAGCCTTTCGTTCGTTTTCATCCATGTCAGAAAGAGAATGTGTGGTATGGAACGTGGTTATATAGGCATTTGAGCATTTGACCGCAGCGTGACATGGATGAAAACGAACGAAAGGCTCGGCATGCTGCGGCTCAGCGTCTACGCAGACAAGCACCACCAGAGTTTCGCCCCAATCGACATCATTCACCACGTGAAGATGCGGTTGTTTTAATTCTTTGGGGAATGCTAGGCTCTTGCGCACGCTCTTCTAAAAATCCCAGATATACGATGTAGGTATGCGGAATGGGGGGCGCGTCCTCACCAGTCAGACATCGAACAATGAAGGAGGCTGTCTGCTCATTTGCATTAACAGACTGAGACCAGTGAAAAATAATTGCTAAAGACATCTGTGAAAAGAGCTGCCTCAGTCGCCCACTTTATGGCGCGCGATAACTATTCTTTATAATGTCGCAACACAGCGCCTCCTTCGATCGGGCGACTGCGAGGTTGTAAACAGAACTCCCCTTGCTAAAAAAAGCAGGTGGATTTTTAATATGTAGTTTGGTGTTCCTTTTTCTCAAAAAACCACCGAGGGCGGCGAGGTTGTGCTGAAGACAAAATATGAAAGTCGTTTACAAATTGCTGTAATGCGAAATTAGAGTGCAGCTCTTGAGGACGAGGAGGGGAGGGAACGGAGGGAAGGGTATGTCCTTCCTCCTTTCCTCCTTCCCTTTCCTCTTCCTGCCCCCTCCTCCCCTCCTCCTCCTCCTCCTTCCTACCCCCCTCCTCCTGCGTACCCTCCCATCCTCCCACAGTTCGCCGCTAAATTAAGCGTAAAAATTGACGCCACATGCCCACAAGACCAATGCAGTTTCCCCGGTAAATTTAGCGGGAAAAATGACGTCACATGACTTGGTGTCACGTCACCTATGAACAAATTTAGTTTCTCCCATCGATTTAGCGGGAAAATTGACGTCACGTGGCCTCAACAGCTATTCAATTCCCCGCTAGGTCCCGTGACGTGAAGTTTCCCGCTAAATTTAGTGCGGTTACGCCGAAGGCGACGCCGACGCCTACAAGCACGGAAACGGGCACCTCGAGCTGCACTCTAAAAATGCACCAAACAGTTCGAGTGCACTTACGCTTCCGCGTAACACAGTGTAAGCAGCTTGGCGCTTACGTAAATCGCCGTCACGGTGGCGTCGTTGTCGTTTCTGCACCGCCTCCTGAGCACGATACTGAAGACTTTCATGCCATTTTCGCTTCGGCTTTTGACTCTGCTCCAGTGCCTTGTTCGTACTTCGTCTACGACGAGTCTCTTTAGCGTGCCTTGACTGAAATCCGCGCTGTTCGGATCCGCTACGGACTTTCCGAGGTCTAGTCGGATGCAAGTCGGTCTGCTTGGATGGTCGTGCGTAGGCACCGGCACAGCGGGGTGTCGACTACAGCCACCGTGACTACAGCCAACAACCTCCTGTTAAAAGCGCGTGACAAGACAGTGCCACCGGGGTGCGAATATTGAAAGAGCTGCTTTGCGAGAACATCGTCAGCCGAAGGACAGCCAGCATTGCGCCAGCTGTTTCTAATCAATGTACGTTTATCTGGACATCGCGCTACAAAAGCGCCCCAAGCCACAGTCACCGCTCACTTCTATTATACTAAAGACGGGAATTAAAAACACAGACCGCATCTACGCGCTAAAGAAAACAAGAGAATTTTTTTCATTTTACTCAGTTCTGTTCCGTTCATGGCTTCGTTTGCAATTAATTATAATGCAACGCCTGAAACTGTGGATAAAAAAAAAAGATTTTAAATGATTAAAAAAATACTTCAGGGAACGCCTTAAACGCAACTCATCAACCTGAAAGTTTTCTGTTTGTTTTTTTGCATTTTTCTGCTTTACAGTCTCATGTGTTACATGACGATTCATCATCACCCTAGCCCGCCTAAACACCCACTCTTTTTTTGTTTTCTTTTTTTAAGCGGTTGATTGTAGAGGAAATAACTGATGTCGGTCTAAAGGCCGCCGCCGGTTCGAAACCTGCTCGACGGACGGAGCTTTCCGTTTTCTCCTACTAAAGTCAGCGGTGGCGGCTGGGAGCGCTCGTGTGACTGATGACGTCACCGGAAATTTTTGCAAACGACGACCGTGCAATTTCCCGGGGAGTTTCCCACTAACGGAGGTTGCTGTAAAATTGAAATGGAGCTTGCATCTGGAAGTGAGTCCCCGTACGTAAATGTTAGCCACTATGTTTGTTTTGTTGGTTACGCTTGTGGCTTTAAATCTGAGCTCCGCCTTTATTTCAACGGTCAGTCGACGCCAGAAAAGTCACTATTACGATTAATATTTTACTGAGTCCAGATACACCACGTTAACACTTTCGAAGTCAACATTATAAACCTATAGTTGTTGATGTTGCTGTAATGTGTATTCGCTCAGTCTCGCGTGAGTTAAAATGTGGCGAAGCCAGTGTGCCAATAGCCCTCAGACACTTCCCGTTTCCGACTAGGCGGCGGGTTTCGCAGTATTCGCGAGATTTATTCTATGCGCTATTTTCGGAAAGTGGTCGCTTATGCCACTCTTACACAAATGATGCTCAAAATTTTAGAAACTATACCGGACCGGAAGTGTGCCAGGGCTACCAAATAGACGGCGCCACTGAGTTTATTGCCAAACAAAAAAGGGGGTGAATATATATTCCTGGATAACTTAACGTGGAATGTCCTTGGTATGGGTATAAAAATTCTACTGATGACCAATAAAGACATTTTCTACGCAACACCACTCTTAATGGTCTTAATTGAAGACATTTACCAGGTTGATAACCAAAACAACGAAACACTAATGTTTTCCCCACTTGTGATAGAGCAACAAGTAAACAGGAAGCAGTTAACAAGCACGCAACAAGTAGCCGGGAACTATCCGTTCTAAAGGAGGAAACCCCACGGGAGAAGTAGTCACGCCAAAACCTCGTCGACTCTGAAACTGGTCACGGTTCGCCGCAGTTATGACGCGTTGCGAGACACCTGGTGGAACCAATTCACTGTCCCGGTGCTCGAATACTTTTCGTAGTGCACATTTTCATAAATTCCGGCGAGAGGAGTAAAATTAATCTTGACAAGTAAGTAAGCCGAGGGCTAAACTTACATTGAAATGCATTTAGATCGCGCGTGCTTACATTCTTACAAGTGCACCTAGCTTTCGATGCACTATAAATCAGAGCACAGCCAAGCTTTATGGCCCATCAAGCAGCGCAAGAAGTACAGCGTCATGGCGTTTGTCGTTTATTTTTGCGTGTACTCTTGGGCCGAGGAATTTTCCCGCTAAACTTAGCGGGCCACGACGCACACGAAGCAGATGAGGTAATGAGTAATGGGTGATCAAAAAAATTTTTTTATTTAAGAATACCTCAGAAAAAAAATGGCAGACATTCCCAAACCCAGAGGAAGGAATAGTGAAACAACTCCTGTCTGTAATAGCTCTTTTTTTTAATTATTTTATTGTGTTCCACTAGATTTTAAGATGTCGCAGTTAATAAAAAGAAGCACAAGCGTTTTGTGTGTCCACTTCAGACGTTTATTAACAAATTCTAAATCCAATCATAATAAAAAAAATATCAAACTGGAGTGGACGGGGAATCAAACACTGTCAGCCGTCGTGAGCACTTCATCTAGGCAGAGGCGCACTCTCCGTAAGCAGTCTTCAAAGCTGCAAGTTCTTCCGTCTAGAAAAACAAAAACAAAAAAATCTGCGTTAACAAAGAAAAGCAGATCAAACGTTCACTAGAGCTGTCAACTATACTCCATCTTATTGCTGAATGCAGAAAAGTCGTAACAGCCTGGACATATATTGGCAGGACATCTTAGCAACGCACTAACCTCGATGTGAAGAGCTGCCTCTTCATGTTGTTATCAGACAAGTTAGATTTAGGATCGATATTTATTTGACTGTTTTGTTTCTAATCCCTACTCCTTGTATTAAATTCTACGAGAATCTATTTGGAATACATATAAAGGTGAACACGTGGCGCTCAAAAACGTTCTAGGGCACTCGGCTTAATAGACGGCACTTTCCTACATAGAACTGCGAGCAACTTCTGGCTTGCTTATCTCAAACATGAAAGGCTAAGAAAAAAAATTATGAGGCTGTAACGCGAACGGGTTTTACAAATAACATGTGAGCGATATGTGAGTGTACGGCTCAAAGTCGCGTGATAGATAAGAAGTACAGGAAGTAGAAAATACAGTATCGCTAGTGTGACGTAAAATAAAGGTAGCATGCCTATTTTACTTATCAGTATTTAATATAAAGCAATTTATCAAAACAAAATACTTCTTTCTCAAGGTACGGGTATCCTAAGAGACAGCTTGGCTGGTCTATTGCATACTACGTAATTATGAAGCGCCCACACACATCGAGATCAGTGAGGTCAAGGAAAAATAGAAAATCGAAAATGTACTTTACATCTCAAAATATAATTACATCAGCGTCCCCCACTTTCTATGAATATCCGTGAGGATGACGGGCGAAAGGAAAATCTAAGCACCAAAGTTGACAAAAATAATAAAAATAAAAGGGACTGAACTTACACTCAGCTCCTTTTTGAATACTTCCACCTGTACAGAAAAATAAAACAAAAAATGTGATATTGACGTTTTTACACATCAGCTTCTATCCATAACCGCAATCTATAAGCATCAGGATTTAGTTATAAATTCACGAACTGGCCTCGTCGCAGTTTCTTCTGCGCACAAGTTTATACTGAATTATATTGTCTAAAATGTAAAAAGAGATGAATGTAAGACTGAAATAGGCATTTAAGGAGGCGAACTTGTGTCTACAAACTTAATGAGAAAGATACAACGCCTCTTGTGCCGGGGACGGAAGGGCGAATGTCCTGAAGCAGCCCGTTACCGCTCCTTCAATACACGCTGTCCACGATTGTTCTGAACTAGAACACACAATGAGAGTCGGGTATGAACTCGAACGCCTCAAAAGAGTACAAAAATATTCAAAAGAACGAACCGGTTGGGGCGGGTTCGAACCCCCTTCCTCCCGTGGCAGCCGCGTGCGTTTCCCCCTCCGCCACACACGCGGCAATACCAAAGTTTAAATCATACCAATGTTCCGATCTCACCGCTCGTTCATTGCACATACCTCACTATATCATAATGTTTTATAGGCAAGGATAAAATGTTTTTTATGATAAAACAAAATAAAATTAATATGTTAGGTCATCTAAAATGAAACCCTCTAAAAGGTTGTTGATATATTTATTAATCACAGTGCGATGTTTACATTAAACTTTCAGTTGAATTATCTTTTTAATGCCGTCATAGCTCCTGATGATTTCTTCTAACGGTCTCCACTTACATAGTCGGTGCCCTTATCACAGTGTTGGTTGACGAAGTCCGGAAGCGGCGATCCTTCGGTGTTTAAGGCGAGCAATTTGCCCTTCAGCTATAATTCGGGAAGAATCAAACGATCACACAAATAACATTAAATATTAATCAACGCAACATTTATAAGATTACAAACAAAACGTTCACAAGCATAACATAATCCCTCCATCACCGCTCATTACTTATTTGAATAGATTATCCCAAATATCAATTACGTTTTAATGCGTTCGGATAAAGTACAAAAGAAAGCGTACAGCGTAGGAACTACATCATTTTAAGGTGTATTTCGACGAGCGAGCAAATCACTGTTTATAGTTTGTGGGATTTCCCCTTTGGGGGTGTACCACTTATAAATGCAGAAGGTTCCTTGATTTCGGGTAATGACGTGTTTATTGACTCAAATGCCAACACGCTTCGCTCTTAGACAATGAAAAGTCTGGGCGCTGGCTCAATTGCCAGTATCACCCGGTCGGTTTCCCGCGCTGCCGCATTAAGGTCCGTTCACACTCTTGCAACCGAGTACGACCGAGAGAGACTAGACCGGTTTTTAAGCCTTTTGCGACCTCTTAGAACCGGATGCGCGGCAGCGGAGCTGGTCCTAAGAGATCGCAAGAGGCTTAAAAACCGGTCTGGTCTCTCTCGGTCGTACTCGGTCGCAAGAGTGTGAACGGACCTTTATGGTACGTTTACACTTGCGGATCCGCCAGCGGATCCGCCCAGCTTTTGCCGCTGGAGCGAAACGCTGGGCGGAAAACGCGGCGGCGAGCCGTTTAGGTCCGGGATCTATTTCTGCCGCCGAACGAGGCGTTTCGCTGACCGAAAGTGGCATTCTTGCGCAGCGCGACGCTGCCTACGTCATGAGTACGCGTTCTTCCGGGAGCAGCAACGCCCGGGAGAGACAGCCGAGATGGGAACTCTCGCGCCTTCTCGTCATTTTTGACTGGATGTTACGAGAACAGCTGCCGCAGCCGGCGCCACCGCCGCCGCTCGAAGGAAATAGATGGAAACGCAACCCGCTCGTCGCCGCCGCCGCCAGGAGCGGATGCGCTCCCGCGGCAGCGGATTTCTTCTCAGGTGTAAACGTACCATTAGGCAGATTCACGGGAAGTCGGAGGCCCACAAAGAAAAACCGAGCTCCGTAGAGCCAGGGCCTCCGCCGACGAGAGCCCCTGGCCCACCTTCGGGGCCAGCTTATGTAGCCTCGGAGAATGGACGCGCCCGGGGAGGCTACTAGCAGTCGCGTCCATTATAACTCTCAAGGGTGTGCCGAAGGCGCGTTCACCCAAAATGGGCAAGGGAGCCGGCCCCTTCGGGGAATTCGGCCTCGTGGTTCCTTGTATCCGGGAGGCCGACGCCATTGGCGACGACGACTCCCACGGCCTGCTTGAATAGGGAGCCCCATGGTTCCCACAAGTTTCATGGAAGCGCGCCTAAAATTTTATATACGACTGTGTAGCAGAAGTTTAGCATTAAGTCTATCGTCTAAAAACCGCCGAAATGCTTAAGATTAAAGCATACATTACTTTTTCAAGACCGTCATAAAGTTTAAAGTCATTCCCTTGTACCATTTGGCCCTTTGTACCTCAACCCTGAAACAAATCTTTCAGCTTACCTCGGGGGGCAACTTTTCACCCAAGCATTGAAGGGTAGTAATCCTCTTCTCAGCGTTCAGGGCTATTGAATAGAAATTAAGATTTTTTATTTACTTTTTTGTTATTTACAGTTGTGAATATTTTCCTACAACATGCTCTGCAATATTAACATACGGAATACGTATTTATGTGCTATCAGCGTTGAAAGCCTTGAAGCTTATAAAATACTCCTTGGGCGTCATTTCGCCCCCGTGAAAACAAGAAAATATATAAAAATTATACAGCAGAAACCAAAACAAAGTGAATATTCTGCCTGGAGTGTTCAATTCCTGAGCAATGGTCACACGCCGTTTTTTCTCGGGCACCCTGTATCAATAATATTGATTCCAAATAGCACGTTTAAGGCTATCTAGTTCCAGGTTGATATTTTATTAGTAAACTTTAAACTTTTTGTAGCTTCGAAATGCTTATGAGACAATCAGTGGCATTTTGTTTTCTCTTAATACTTTGTGATGCGCACACTGGACGTCACAGGCAGCTCCAACACAATAACGGCATTTTTTTTTTTTCGAGGTTCCTTGGCGCACAGTAAAGTAAAAAAAAAAAAAAAAAAATCTTTTATCGCGTGGGTTTAATCCCTTTTCACGACACAAATTAACGTATTTCCCCCTTCTTATTTGTCAACGCAAAACAAAAGAAACGCGCTACGGTCTGTTGTTGCCTCTCAGTCGCGTTCTGTACCTACATCGAAAAATATTTGTTTTTTTAACATCTATATATGCATATAATGCCTTACTCACCGCAAAAATCTCCGGCTTTCACAACCATCATGGCGCTAAGCACCAAGCTGCACATCAGAGCAATCTTCATCGTGGCTCAAAAGAAGCAAACTCAATTTCAGAGCTAAAGCAAGCCTGAGCCTTCACGTTATCAATTGCCATCGTCGAATCTCTTCCCGATTTATATAGGCGAAGGTTACCACGTGCTACAAATAACATAAAATTTTCTTGTGCAAGGAAACTTTAACAATAGAAAAAAGAAGCACTGTCTCCAAGTGCCGAACCTCTAGGTGGAAAGGAAGGAGGGCATTTTCATGCAATCATTCACTTAACATGACACAAGTTACGTCGATAAAGAAGGCGAGCCAGCTGGCTAGCCGCAATGAGAAAATAATATGATCCTCCGGCTGCCTAAGCACTCCAACATTTCGTCCAAATGTTCCGCATTTAAGTTTGAGGAAATAGGTTTTCACCCCTATTGACTAATAAAAAAAATAAAAAAAAACATACCGGATCACCCCTCAGCAACGCGGAAGAGAGATGAAAATTAGCCTCGGCCACGATTCCTAGAAGAGAATCGAAATGATGATGAAGATCATTTTGTGCTTGTTTTTAGTTTTCCAGTTTTACGTTTCGTTGGTAATGAAAGGACACGTGTCTATAGTCCGTGACAGTTAAAGGGCTCAAGGTGAGGGAAAGGAAAGCTGGGGCGGAGGAAGCATGCGGAATGCTGGGGCGAGGGGGATGTCTTTTCCTCTCCATTCCAGTAATTCATCTGCTTCCTCCTCCCCAGCCTTCCTTTTCTCGCCCAGCTCTTAAGCTGTCATTGAATATGGTAAGTTTGGTTTCCTTCTCGTCACGTGCTCAGGTAGTGCTTCAGTTGTGCGCATACACGTTAAAGGTGACCTTGAGGCGCTTTCTTCTCTGACTTTAACAGATCTCTCTTTCTAGGAACTCTTGATCATTCGTCCACAACCAATCCCCACTGTTTCCAGAGGGATATTTTATGCGTGCTAAAACTTTTTCACAATTTTTGTTTCTTTTTTTCCCACATGCTGATTTGAGTCAATCCTCGCGGAGCGTGTACCCATCAATTTAGGATATAATTTGTGTTAATAATACTTATATATATATATATCAGGGCGTCGAACCGGAACCGAACCGAACCGAAAACCGGAACCGAACCGGTATTTTTTCCGGAACTGAACCCGAACCCGAACCGTAATATTGTTATGGCGATGAACCCGAACCGGAACTGAACCGGAAAAAAATAACGGTTACCGGCTCATGTCAAAACGGTTTGGCCACGCGCTGTTGACAATGAATGTGCTATCAATGCCATTTGTTTTTTAAGTGCCGTCAACTGACGCACACCGCGCTTACATATTTTTCTTCTCCAGTCAGTCTTAGGAATATAAACGCTGCATCCATGAATCTTGACAAACGCTGCATCCATGAATCTTGACATAGGAACCAGTATTGCGCTGGTCGCGGCTTGCACGGAAGAAAGAGAATTGGAAGGCGTCACGGGATTTCATTTTCCTACAATCTCGAAATCCTAAATGCTGCTGTGTGCTCATTTCATAACACGTTTCTAGAACGCGCGAGTTCTTGAAGCTTGCTTCCATCGGAATGAGAAAAGAAAAGGCTGTGGAGTTTCATAATAATGTATCCGGTTTCGTATAGGCACTTAGAAGCTAACATATTTGTGAGACAGCGAACTCTTCTATTTTAATATTTATCCTATTACGTCCTTCTGGCGTTGCGTTCAGTGAAGTGTTTTTCATATTCCGTATCTTGTTTAATGAAAACTTCTTTAAGGGTCTAATTTGAGTTACCGAAGGCTAGTTCAAATAAAGAAAGCTGTATTTTCTCCCCACTGTTCCTTCAATTGCTTACACGCAGAGGTGGCGGGATAGTTAGCGAGTTCTACTTGTAAGTGGGTTTGGAGGTCGCGGATTTTACAGCTACTGCGTCGGACCCAATTAGATGAAGTCCGAATGCGTAAACGTCGGTGAGGTAACCTTTGAGTGCACATAAAGAAACCATTCCTGGTAGAAGTCCCTGAGCCTTACACTACGATCAGGGATGGGCAGTATTTCAAATACAAGTATTTGAAATACGTATTTCAAATACTTTGTGTATTTTGCATTTTTATTTAATTAAAAATTGGGTAATGTATTTGACGTGTGTATTTAAATATTAAAACGTGGGTATTTCAAATGCAATTGTAATTAAATACAATTTTGTGGGCGAAAATACATCTCAAATTTATTGTCACCGTCCAGAGCAGGAAGAAAACTACGTTCTGCACCGAATGCAGTGTCTCTCAATCAAGCACAAGCGTTTAGTGACTTTGTGATTACGGTGCTAGTCCAGGGCATGAATAGTGACAAAATCGACGTTCACAGGCACATTGGTTAAATAAGTGCCTGTGACAACTTGTGATGCTTTCCAGTCTGATTTCCATCCATATTTTTGCCTGGAACATTCTAAATGCGCGGGTCGTCCAGATTTACGTAACTGGTGAGAGTTGCAACAATAAAAATTTCTCTAGCTAGTGCTGCGCGTCTTGATCGTCTCGGTTCTTTGTTGGTCTATACCGAAATGTAATCGAGAAAAAAATCTGCTTGAAGCTCTATACTTGTTTCACCTATTACGTTCAAGCTGATTACATTTTTTTTTTATTATATTTCTATTGCGTTACTAGAGCCTAACTCCCGAGTGTGCGATGCAAAATTAAAATGAGATACCCAGAAACCCGTTGCAGGTGCCCTGAAGTCGCTGACGCAAATTTTGAGGAATGTATTTGGAAAAGTATTTGGAGGAGACCAAATACATTTGGATGTATTTGTATCTTGTACTTAAATGCTTTTTTGGAAATGTAATTAGATTTGTAATTAAATACATTTTTGACGAAGTATTTTGTATTTGTATGTCGATACATATTTGCATGTATTTTGCCCATCCCTGACTACGATGTATCCCGTTTCGTATGTGCTGATTTCAGGTGTTTTATTTGTAATTTATTTTGATGTTGCAGTTTGTCATTTATAATTTCCGAACCGGTTCGCGAACCGGTTCAGCGCCCGGAACCGGTTCGCGAACCGGTTCGCGGATCGAATTAATCGAACCGGAACTGAACCGGACCAAAATAAATTTACCTGAACCTGAACCGTAACCGAACCCGTATTTTTTTCGGTTCGACACACTGATATATATATATATATATATATATATATATATATATATATTAATCTAATTTATTACGCACGTACCCGCAAAGCGTGTAAATGTGGAATTCGCTGAATCATCGGCCTGACTGTAAAAAAGAAAAAAAAAGAAGAAAGATTTGGAGACACAAATATTTTTTTGCGCTTTTAAAAGAAATTATTACGCGAGTCAAAATGATCGTTGGCTGTTTGAAGAAACCGCATAAATTGGTTTCTCAACGTGTCGCGCTAGGATTTACCACAGAGGCGTCTGCAGTTAGTAGACCTTGTGTACCAAATTTTCCTTGAACAGACTTATATGAATGAAAATTTAAAAATCAAGAACAATTAATCTATACCTACGGCATCCATTTACTAACCCAAGGCGCCTGATTGGCACAACGGCCGACAGATGGCACAGCACATCAACGGACATACATCAATCCTTACCGGGATTGATGTATGCGGATGATATTGTACTAATGGCTGACAACAAGACAGAGTTGCAGGAATTAATGAGCATCTGTGGTAAGGAAGGAGAGGAATTAGGTTTAGAATTCAGTAGTGAAAAATCAGCAGTCATGATTTTTAACAATGATGAAGTTGAGAGGCTGAAAGTACAGAATATTACAGTTGAGAGAGCTAGTAAATGCAAGTATCTAGGAGTATGGATATGTGACTGTGCAGAATATCTCAGTGAGCATGAAAAGTGTATAATGGGTAAGGGCAACAGAAATGCAGCTGTAATGAAAAATAGGGCACTTTGGAATCACAACAGGTATAAGGTGGTGAGAGAGATTTGGAAAGGGGTCATGGTCCCTGGCTTGACTTTCGGAAACGCAGTGCTATGCATGAAATCCGAAGTGCATGCAAGACTAGAAATAAAACAGCGCGGAGTAGGTAGGCTGGATTTGGGGGCACATTGCAAAACGCCAAACCAGGGAGTACAAGGAGACATGGGATGGGCGTCTTTTGAGAGCAGGAAAGCGGAGAGCAAGATAGAATTTGAGGATCGGTTGAGGCAAATGGATGGGGACAAATGGGCACGAAAGGTTTTCAGCTATTTATACATGAGGAGCATAGACACAAAGTGGAGACAGCGCGCTAAGAAATTAAGAGGAAAGTTTTTATGCTTGGTAGAAGAGCGTGTTGGTTTAAGTCATGGATGAAGAAAGAATAAACAATTAAAACAGGGACAACACAACCACATCTTTCACTGTGAAAGATGTGGTTGTGTTGTCCCTATTTTAATTGTTTATTCTTTCTTCATCCATGAAAGTTTTTAGGCTATAGAGGAGCTACGGAAGAGCAGGTCTCAGTTAAGAAGAAAGTTAAGGCCACAGAAAGAGATCGGTGGCTAGACGGAATGCAGACAAAGACGGCTCTGGAAAGCTACAGATTAAACAAAACAGTTGTTGCTAAAGAAAGCATTTATGACAATTCTAGGGGAAGCTCATTGTTGTTTGAGGCGAGGACGGGTTTTCTGCGAACCAGAACATACATAGCGAGGTACCAGGAAATGGATACAGTGTGCACTGCTTGTGGAGAGGAGGACGAGACGGCTGAGCACTTGATAATCTACTGTAAAGTGCTTCACTCTATGCCTACCAAAGACAACATGGATTTAATAAAGTCATTGGGTTTTAGAGACAGTGAAGGGAGAGTGGATTCCAAGACTGTAGAGATTACCAAGTAAAGATTAAGTGAATGGTGGCAGAAAGCGAGGGAAAACTAGGTATTTTCTTATTAACTGATGGCAAAGGGGGTTTTATAGCCCCACTTTCTTTGCAGTGCGGAGTGAATATAGATTTCACATTTAAATATTCTAAGCTTAAATGGTAAAACAAAATGGCTAGGTGGCATAAGCTACCGCCCCATCCAAAGGGCTCAGGCGCATACATCCATCCATCCATCCATCCATCCACTACTTCTGTTTTGTTTTTCTCCGTTTTGTTCTTTTTTTGTGTGTGTTTGTTTTATTGGTGACATTTCTTCTGGCCCAAAAGAGTCGTCTGATATTAATACAGCATGTAAACCAACGTTACTAGATTACCTCAGTTGTGGAACTCCCGCGGAAGGGGGTACCCCCCCCCCCCTCCCTCACTCACTTCAGTCTGCCTCCCGTAAGGTACCTCTATACTTTAGCCCCCTGTCGTTCGAAGCGCCGCCTAGATTTTTTCGTTTACGAACTGTGTGTTTCATAGAATACGGTGGCACGCCATCTAGACGCTACGTTTCGAAAGATAAGTATCCGATATAATACACTGCAGTTGCCAATGCAGCCGTCCAGCGCGTCGAACGACGGGAGGCGCCAGTCGTGGTGAGGGGGGGGGGGGGGGGGGGGGGGGGGGGGGGGTATTGCTTGTGCATGCAGCGTCTATGAGTAGTTCCGTAGCTGTGCTGATCTAATAACGTTGATGTAAACTAACGCTTCGAAGTCACTTCAGGCGGCCCGCAAAAATCGGTTTTTCAAAGTATCGCGATGCAATTTACTACACAGGTGCAAGCACGTAGCGGAAGTTAACAGTACTGAACTAACCTCTTTCAAGAGAAGAAAAAAAAAAAAAAAACTCTGGGCAATCTACGCTGCCGCTTCGCAGACGGTGCACGCGTAGAGAAGTGCTGCCGACAGATGGCGTACGTCGCACCAAGGAAGCGCCGGCCGTTTCGGGTTCTTTTTCGAAATCGTCTGCTATCTGTCGGCCGTCTGCGAGCGTCTCCACCTTTCCGCCCGGTGTCATCCTTGCCACGGAAAACGCAGCGCATGCGCCCCTGCGATCAGCCTCCACCGGAGGCGTCCGCCCATGGCTTGAGATGGACCCTCCCTACAATTTAGGCCAACGTTACCTTGATTTAGGCTCTCTAGGCAGTGGATGGGTTAGGCTTTAGATGGATGGCTGGATGGATGAATGGGTACAGCTGAATACTTTTAATCGGGTGGCGGTTTGCGTCACCTAGCCAAAGTTTCCGTCTGCAATCTTGCGTGTGTCACCTGTCGGCTGTTTTGCCAATCAGACGTCTCTCGTCAGCAGTCGGATACCGGAGGTATAAATTTCAAGTTCTTGGTTTCAGTACATTTCTATACACAGCTTTTTTCAGTACATTTCTATACACAAAACCCGCCAACTTCAGGCACCTCTGTAGTAAACCCTAGCATGATACGTGACGAAAACGATTTATGCAGCTTTTTTAAACAGTATTTAACTCTAATAATATATTTATACGAAGAGTGTACCATATTAATTTGCAATTTATTTTTCTGCTGCAGAGACCAGTCACTTAGACGTCTGTACATATGTCCGCCTTCTCGACAGACTCTCCCTGAACGGAGCCGACCGCCCTTGCACCGCCTGTGTTGAAGCCTCTTCACGCCACCCGGAACCACTTTCTGGGAATGCCTCACATCCACGCCTGGACAGCTGCTTCCAGCTTATCAATGACCGCGAAATGACAAAACCTGCCCTTCTAGTTCGTCTAGAAAAAGGAGAAAAAAAAAGACAGTGTATAAAGAAAATCAATAAATAAAACATGAAAGGATGCACCAAAGACTTACACCAAAGACTTGGGAACATGAAAAGATGTGTACCCCCAAACAAGTGAAGAAAGTCATACGTGTCCCAGTCACCTCAAGGCGTTGTGCGACTGTCCGTTTAGAGCAGCAGAGACTATTGTGAAAAATCCAAGGAGTTCGATATTTCCGAAGAATATTAACAAACCTCTTTGCCTCTGCACTTAAAGTAATAATGTGTGAGTGTTGGAGTCCCCTTTTGGCTCTTCTCAACTACACAGCGATTAGAAATCCTAAATTGTACGTTGCCCATCTAACTACTATACAAGGTAATGAATGAAACCGAGTAGTCGATTTATTATTCGATTAGAAGGTGTCGATTAATCTGGTTATTTCTTTTTAAAGGACGTCCTCCCCTACTTTACGGCTATTCGTCTCGTCGGGGCATAAATCTTTTAATTTATTGACTTACCTTTTAGTGTCGGAAAACACGTGAATCTCGCCGATTTTGGCGCCATCTGCAACAGGACCATTCACTGATCGCCTTCTCCGAGTGTGCCTGTTCTGTCTGTTCAATATTCTGACGGAGAGCATCAAATTTATAAAATGTCTGTTTTGACAGGAGATGTCAAAACAATTCAAGAGCTATTTCGACGTCGGATGTCAAAAAGTTTTAAGACCTATTTTCACGTTTTCAGACAGTGATATCGCGGATTTTGACTTATTATGGTCGAAATCCCCTAATGTCACGGATTTCGACAGTGACAACACGGATTTAGAATTATTTCGACTGCGAACGTCAAATAGGAATTACCTAAGTATTGTTACGATTTTGTTCGCATCTCAGCCGAAGAGTTGATGAAAATCGAAGCACTGATTTCAATCGAAAATGTGTCACGCGAACACAAGTTCCTCCATTACTTATTTTGATTATTAGTTTTATGACAAAAATTTGACCGATCATTTTTGCTGCTACATTAATGGTCCCTCAAGGTCAGAAACGTGACTAACAAAATTAGTTTAGTCTGCGGCTATCACATTAATATCCCTATTCATTTGTATTCGTATGTGTAAAATGTATTTTACGGAAGCTTTTTTTATTGCTGGGTACTTTCACGTGGATGTTTTCACTCGTAAAAATCGTAGCGATGAAAAAATCTCTCTAGGCAACATAAAGCTCTCTAGACAACACCTTGTATAATTTCGACACCGCGAACCAAACTAACACAAAAATGGCTTCCACATATAGAATGAAAAACTACTAAAGAGGAAACATTTAAAATGCACGCAATAGTTGGGTGCTACTTGTCCGTGAAGGAAAAAACCCACCCGAGTCACGTAAAAACCTCATCGCATTAACCGCTCGTCACTCTGCGCTGCAGATATAGCGCTTTGTTAGACGCCGGTCGGAACCAAACGTCACTGCCCATGCACTAATGCCTTTCGCACTTACTCTCTCATGTGTGCCATCAAGTAACAAAGACTACCGTCACACAAAGTAAGGAAGTCACTAACATATGTACTTATTACGTGCATACATATGTACTTATTACGTTCATTCGAGTTAGCGTCCCTTTGTGTTTTGGGCGTGTTTGCTTTGTGTGCGTTGTTCGGTTTATGTTGAGGGTGAGGGTACTGTGTAAAGTGGGCGAGGAGGTCTTTTGAACTGTTTTGGAGGTCGGTGACGTGTTTATAAGACGATGGTTGTTAAATAAATTTTCAAGCTGTGTTAGAGACTTCGTTGTACTGTCCGTTTTTTTTTATTTTTCCTTCGTCTCAGGTTTATTATGGATACCATTCACCAGCTCGCCTGTGTTTTTTACCTTTCTTCATTCAAAAGCTTGTAGTTTCGCATCCTTACAAATAAGTTACAAATAGCAACGGCACGATTGAAGAGTTTTAGCAGATCGTTCCGATGACTACAGCCGATACTCCGCCGTCTTTGCCCATTCATCCTATCGTTTTCTGGCATCATTATCGGGGCTATCTGAAGTATCGGAACGACCTATTAAATCCTCCAATGCCATAAATTAGCCCATATCGCCGATGAGTGCTGCGATTACAGACTACATAGTCTGTTTCAGTTGAAGTCAAGACGCTGCCGACGCTACGAGGTAATCGGTCAAATCAAACAGCGTCAAAAGCGAAAGTCACAAGGCCTTTTTCCGTTTATTGTTGGTGTCAATGATAGAACACGTACAGAAGCAAGACGAACTCGATGACTGCGCACTTTTGACGCTGTTCGATTGAGTCCCACGAAGTATATATAGTGGTCATGTCTCGAATTCTAGTAAAATATTGGCACAGGCCAGTTTTTATTTAACCGGGCTTACGCCAAGAGCATAGGCAGTGCTGGCAATTTAAAACTGAATGCGCTACCCTCAAAACATTTAGCTCGGTTAGTCTCCGCTACAAGAGTTTGGTTCCAACCAATGCAGAGGCCCAGCACGCACGCAGATGCCGCCACACACCCAGTTTCCATGTAGCAAATTGATTGGTGAACATGTACAACGCATTTTTATATAAAACGAAGCGTCTCTGCGTTCCTGGCCAAAACAAACTCCTAGAAAAATTCAAAATAACTGTTTAGGGATACAGATAGTTCCAATTAAAAACCTTGCCGCCATGAAACTTGAGGTGAAATAGCCAAAAGATCAAAGAATATGTTCGCATGGGAGATACATGTTCTATATTGTTCTTTCGAGGTCCCAGCACAGCGCCGGGTTTTGGGCGTCTGGGGCCCATTACTATGCTGTGCAGCTCTGGTAGTCTGCATGAGAAACAAGACTTGAGTAGCTGCGCCTACAGGGGCTACGTGGACGACTATTTAACAGACAACGGGCGTTTTAGCTAAATGCGACATCGTTTTGTATGCAGGATTAACGGAATAAGCAACACTGAGGCAAGCAATGAAGATGCAGTAAAAACCAGTTCCATATCCAGAACTGAAAATAAAATTACTGCGGTACCACATGAGCAGCAACCGCAATCAGAGGCAGACACAGTGAATAGGTGTAAAATAAGCAGTTTATTGTTAACTAAAAGCGCCGTTAACAGCAACCCTAAAAACGTGTAATTCTGTATATAGAAACACGACAACAGTAAATTAAGGCAGAACCATTGTTACACCTTTCGAAAGAAAAACACTTGTTTCTTCTGTTTCGTCTCATCTTCCGTCGCTGCGAGTGTAGCCTGGCTGTCATCGACACCGACCGAAGACACAACGGACTCGTTAGACGACCATCGCTGGAATTCGCCATTTTCCGTCAGAAGATGCGACTAGAATGAAATAAAGATAGCAATACATTCACGGAGCATGTAGTTTCATCCCTACGAAACAGACCATTCAAAGTTGAGTCAAGAACCACTAGTGAAATGGTTGATCACTGGGGCAAAAAAAGCAGCAAAGTCTGCAGTGGTACAAGGTAGAAATAGACAAATTTGTATAGGAGGCACCCACGAGGTAGACAAAGTAAAAGGGGAAGTACCTTGTGCCCGTCGAGGAAGAGAGGATTTTTGAAGCCAGGGTGGCTTGCAGCCACGACGTGGTAATCTTCTGCGATGGGGTGCTCGTTTTCTAAAAGACCTTCATCCTTAGCTGCAAACGTCGGAGTCTTGAATCCCACCGTAAAATCAATAGCGGATAGCTTGTGCCTAGATGGAATGAAAAGAAAATGTGTTACGAGCAATGAGACGGGAAAATTGCAAAAAATGAAAAAGGTAATAGTAGCGTTAAGTCCTTCAACCATGGAAATTGTACGACCGTTGAAACGACATGCGACCTAAATCCGACCGAAAGTAAGAATGGTACAAAGGACGAGAGCCGAAGGGCGAGAAATTTGAAGTGTAGAAAAAGAAATCACCTGTTTCGCCTGTAGAAGAGATAGCCGAACGCCAGCAGAGCGACGCACACGATGAAGATGAGCACAGACGCGAGCCACATTGAATTGCTAGCTTGGTCAGCAACAGGCAGGGCCAGTACAACTGGATCTTCGCAAGAAAGTCCTTCGAACTCTTTGGGGCACCTAGAATCAAAAACGAGCAATTAGTTTCAGCGGAGGGACGTCAGAACCGCTCTAATAACAGCACACAAAACGTAGAACATACTGGCAATATAGCTTGTTCTTGTTGTGGACGCAAATTCCACCGTTCACGCACTCTGGGTCACAAGGTTGCTTGAGGACGTCCGAGGATTGGAGGCTGTAGGCGGTCTCATTTTCTGTAGTTAATACGAGAGGAGAGTGAGCAACCAACTTGACAAAATTGGACGAGCACGGTTACGTACCCATATCGAAACAAGAGTGGGAGTCTTCCATTAACTTGTACCCATGGGCACAGGCGCACGTGTACGAAAGAGGAGTCAATAGACAAACGTGTTCGCACTGATTCCTGGCGCAACGATTTGTACCTAGGGCAAAAGGAACAGGATATTAGTTGGAATCCTTTGAGCACCAAGTAATAGCGATGGCAAATCAGCCCACCGCTTGGTTGATGGACTTGATGAACGATTTTTAGGACCGTGGCTTTGACGTCCCCATGATGGACGACAGATTTGTCCCTGCCGGTGTGTCGGTTGCAGGCCATGAGCGAGTCTGATCCCCAATCAGCCCAGTACAACCAGTCCTCGTAAAGGGCAATGCTGAAGGGACTGCTAATGGCACCCATGACAATGGTTTTCCTGCACAACATAAAAGTAAGGATTGAACTCTGCAAAAAGCAAGGCATGGTCCTCACCTGTCTTTTCCGTCAAATGTGGCGCTCTCAATGACGTTCTTGTTACTATCGGACCAGTACAGAAGCTTGTGGACGTGGTCAACGGTCAGTGAGCAAGGCCACAGGATCTTATCGCTGACTAGAATTACTCTGCCGCTGCCATCCATATTTGAGCGTTCAATGATACCATCACTTTTGCCGAGTACATCGCTCCACACACACCAGAACATAATCCTGTAAAACATTTAGCATCAGAGCCAATTTAACGAGTGGTTTTAGTAGGAAAGTATTGCAACGACTTCTCACCCGTGATTTGCAGCAAGGGTGAAGCTGTTGACATGAGAATAGGTTGTTTCCAGAACGTCAGTGCAATGTTTGAAAGAGTAATCGCAAGCCTGAATATGAACCCAGCCGTCCGTGAAGTATATATTGCCTGCAATCCAATCTACGGCAACGTGAAAAGGCCGGTGAACGTCCTCCAGAACAGTTTGGGGAGTCTTCTTTGCCAGGAGCATGACATTGATAGTGCCCTAAGAGATACAATTGGAACCAAAGCAAGGTTGTTTTAAGCCATGAACAATGCAGCGAATGAACACTCTTTAAGTACCTCTTTCATTTCGGTCCAGTAGATTGCCTTGTCGTCGAAGTGATAATCGAGGCCATGCATGTCGGCAAGGTCATCCTGAGCCAAGAGATGTTGCGCATGACCTCGCATTGAGAAGCTGCGTATCTGGTTCGGCAGCATGTAGAGGAGAGAGGCCTCACCGGCTGGAGAAGAAAATAAAATTGAGGTGAAAATAAGGCCGGACGGAACATATAATCAAAAGGCACTTACACTGCGCCTTGCAATACTGGCGATCGGCGGCAATTGCGTAACCCTCAGCGCATGTGCATTTGAAGCTGCCCTTTGTATTCGTACAGAAATGACTGCAATGACCAGGTTTCTGACACTCGTCCAAATCTGAAAATGAAATAGGCACATGTATAGTGGGTGCACAAACTGTCAAGAGAACATTCACCTTCGCAAGTCTTGAAATCTCCCGTCAGGTAGTAGCCAGGGTGGCAAGAACACTTCGGTCCAGTTGGAGACTCCCGACAGATATGAGCACAGCCGCCATTGTCTTTTCCACAGTGGGTGTCTGGAAAATGTGAAGAATCTTAGGACAGACTTGGCAGACCGGAGGACAGCTCTCGGGGCTCGTACTTTCGGTAAAGATTGAAGCCCAGGATCTTACCGCAGTGACTTCCTTCGTCCGAGGCGTCCATGCAATCAAGATGTCTGTCGCAAACGCGAGACCAAGGCACACATTCGTGAGACCCGCAGCGGAATTCGTCGCTCCAGCAGGCAGCTTCGGCTGAAAAACGCAAAGCGGTAGCAGTTTTAGAAACCTGAATAGCACGCACTGCAGTTAAGGGTTGACGGCTAAGAAATTAATTACTGGTCGTGGTGGAGGGTGTAGTAGTGGGATGACAGCGCGGTAAAGTTTCATCCATGTTGTCACCACAGTCGTCCTCGCCGTCACAAAGCCAGGCCTCCAAAATACATCTTTTGGTGTTTATGCAGAAGACTTCCTTCGAGGAGCACATGGCACTAGCTGCGATATACGGGACAAGATTCGAACAGAGTCAGACAAACATCTAAAAAGCGCTTAAATTACAAAGCAAAGAGGTGTACCTCATGTGAAGTAGCAAATACACGGGGTACAATGTGCTTGTACTATAAATATAATGTACTTTCGAAGAACAAGTGATTTTAATTATCCTTCGTACCCCTTCATTTCCAACATCGATTTGAACTGGTATGCATTGTCCGCAGGGGTAATCCAGGGTACACCTTGTTTTCGAAAATGGCGGCAAATTTGGATGAAGTCCAGTGGCCACGGAGTAGCTATTTTCGGAAAAGGCCCCAAATGAAGGAACTCCGACTTGAATGCGGCGCCGCTTTCACTGGGCTGTTGGACCCAAGGGGGTGAAACTCACTGCGAGAGCATGACGTCGGACCCGCAGCTCCCGCAAGCTCTCCTATTGTGGAGGAGTCTCCTTAACGAAAACTAGCGTGTGCAGGCGAGTTTGTGATAATCATAATGGAAACCGGATATCGGTGCGGAAAAACGAGGAATTTGAAGTCCAGGAAAAGACAGGAGAACGTCTCAACATTCATATGTTCTCGCCTTTTTCTGGGATTTTTTAATGTTCCCCATACCGCACTATTGGGCGTTGTACTACGATTAATGTTACTCTATTTTTAACTCCCTCGCTTGAGTTGACCAATGAGGTACTTCAAATGTCGAATTAAGTTCACTTAACCTATCTGAGGTAGTTTTTTTTTTGTCATTTACAAAGAGCGATGTTAAACCCATAAAAATGGCGGCGCCAAGAGAGAACCGCGCAAATCGATACTCACTGCAGTTCCGCTCGTCTTGTCCAAGGTGGCAGTCGACATAACCATCGCAAATGTCATGTTCGTAGATACACTGACCGTCGCCGCAGTTGACCATGCCTCTGGGACATTGAGAAGTTGTATTCGCGGTATAGGACGAGTCTGTAAGATGGAAAGAATTACTATCTGTGGGCACGGGACGTGACGTTTCATTTACCGCATCCGTTCTCGTCACTGCCGTCTTCGCAGTCTACTCTGCGGTCACAGCGGAACCTCGGGTCGATGCACTCTTTGTTAGTACAACGGAAATCGTCTGGAAGACATCCGGTAGTTGCACCTAGACACCATTAAACAGGTTCAAAAATTAACCTAAATCCAACAGACTATATACAATTGACATTCAGAGAAAAACCTTACCACAGTCGAGTTCGTCAGACGAGTCCTTGCAGTCAGCCTGACCGTCGCACCTCCAGTCACGAGAAAAGCATTGGCCATCCCGGCATCGATCATAGCCGCTGGGGCATTCGATCAAACTGCAATTTCCCTCGTCATCATTGTCTGGACAGTCTTTCTCGCCATCGCAGCGCCAGTAGACGGGTATACAGTAGTTCGCACGGCACTGGTACTCTTCGGAAGTACAATTACGTCGTGCTGAAACAATGAGAAAATTGTAGAGGCCTACTTGAACAAAAGCGAACGTGACCTACTGCAATTGATTTCGTCCGAATGATCACCGCAGTCATTGTAGCCATCGCAAAGCCAAGCGTTTTCCACGCACTTGCCGTTACCACACCGAAAGCCATTGGCGGGGCAGGTGACTGTACCTGCGGAGGTAAAGAGACAGGTTGTAAACATGCCGAGTGACGTTGTCAGAATAGGTTGCGTACCGCAGTTATTTTCATCGGAGTTGTCAGAACAGTCCTGGTAACCATCGCACCAATATGTGGCGGGAATGCAAGTGCCAGCACAGGAAAGCTCGTGAGCGCTGCAGGTGCCATTCTCATCTGCGACAATAACACATTACTATCGGGCGTGCTTTCCGTGCGACAGCATTGAGCCACGTCCAGTAATGTAGCAACGAACTTTCACTTAAGCTCCAACAAACCACGTACACATTGAAGCTGCACTGCAGAAAACTGATTGGGTCAGCGTAAAGGATTTTCGCTTACATCGGAGAACATGCATTTCATAGGCATGTACAGAAATAGGCATAGAGACTGACTACATAAAAAACAAGGGTAAATTTTGCATATGTAATATTTATTCGAACCTGCATCGTACACTAGACTTGTCAATGTAAAGATCGTGCGTGAAATACAGCTAGCCGCGCAGATTCAGAATATTACCCGTGAATTGTTTTACAAGAAAAATAACTGGAACCATTAAAGGTATTAGTGGTAAAACGTAGACGTAGTATGGAAGCCCGAAGCCACGTTTACCTTTACAAGTTACATTATTGGCGGAGAGAACCATTCTTGGAGGACAGAGGCACGACCTGCTGGTAAGAGCAGGAAGGCAGACATGGGAGCAACCTCCGTTCTTGACAGAGCACGGCCCAGGTGCTGCAATCAAAATTCACAGCATCACTTCAACTAAAGTGCACGTTTACAGATTAGCTGCAACAAGAGACCCCTTACCACACCCGTAAACACGGATTCAGCTTCCTACCGTAGCTAAGCATATACCTAAAGGATGAAGAGGATCCAACTAACGGTCGAAGAGAGTTAAATCGGCAATTAAAATACAAATTACAAAATTACATTCGGCACACAAGCAAAGCTTTAGAGGCAAGTGTAGCGATGGGCCTGGTAAACACTGAGAAGCTTACCATAGTCTGGAATCTGTGCAGCATAGATGACCTTCCTGGCGACAGTGCCGTTGCGAGGTGGCAAAGAGACCGAATGGACCGAAGTTGGCTTCACGTGAAGGTCAACGTAGTAGAGAGCGCCATCCTCCCGAGTCGTCCAGTGAACCAGACCGTGGCTTGCAGAAACCGAGGTTATGTGTCCATGAATTTGCTCCACGATGAAGGGAGTGCTAAGTAAAGAATGGAAAGATAGAAATGAGCGAACAAGTGACCGGCACAGACTTTAAAACGAATTTCTGCAAGTTCAAAAATGGCCGTTAAAGACGTTTAGAGAGGTTACCTTGATCCATTTTTCAAGTCGATGAATTCAATCGTGGCACGAACGGAGTCTCCCCAGAACAGCCTCTCCGCGACCAGGTCAGTGGAGAGCGACAAGCCAAGAAGCATGGATGTCAACTGAACGCGGATCGGGCTGAGACCGTCCATAGTGTAGCGGACGATGGATGGGGTATCTCCAGCTGAAAGCACATACATGACCCTAGAGGACAAAAAAAAAAACACCCATTAGCAACAAGTAAATAGCAGCCGCAAGGTCCAATAAATAACGAAACGAGCATATAAGGGTGACATTGTACCCGGCCTTTGGGTGAAGAGCCAAATCGACGGGACGCCGGAGATCGGAGCGAAGGATTATGTGGCCAGAGCCGTTAGAGCGGCACACTTCTATCGTTTTCTTGTCAGCATCTACCCAGTAGAGGTTTCGGTTCTGGCCATCGAAGTCCATTCCGAAAATAGATCCGACGTGATGCTCCCGTATAGTACTGAAAGTTGACGGAATTGAAATTAGCAAATTGAAATCAAGTCCCACAATAAACACAATACATGTTACCTGACATTGTAAGTGTTCATGTCCACAGCCAGGATCATTTCACGTGGATTGTCGCTCAGGAAGAGTGTTTGGGTGGCCCAGTCTAATGTCATAGCACCGACCATGATGAGCCGGTTGACTGGCATTTTGGAGACCGATTCCCCACCGATGGATTCATGCCGGACCCGATAAAGAACGTTTTCTTCGGAAACGACAGCGTAACTCGAAAGGCGAGTGACTGAAAGAGGTTAGGGAACGTTACCTTTATAATGAGCGAAATGAAAAAACGACTTACCAGTGCATGTGTGTTTGTCTTTAGGGGAAGGCTCGTAACCAAGCCGACAGAGGCACTCGTAACCATCGGCGGCAAGAACGCAGATGTCTTCGCAGGGGTTGTCCCAGCAGGGATTGACAAGGTCTGGAAACATAGCACTTGTTAACACAGTATAGTGGATCCTTTGCGGGTACGAGTGATGGACATTACTGTTAGCACAGCGAAGGAAGCCAATAGAGCAACTATACCTTTAGACCGCAGGAGAGGGTGGTAGATGTGAACTCCCATGATGTGCTTGGAATCTTCACGCAGTATGCGGTGGTGATGCTTTCCGTCGAATTTGTTGCTGGAATCGAGGGAGTAGGCTAACCAGTCACTCCAGTACAAAGTGTCTTCGAAGACCGTGAGGGAAAAGGGATGGAAGACCGCGTCTTGAATCACGACATTGCGTTTCATGGTTAGCAAGTCCATATATTCAATCTTTGCGAGTTCGGCGTCACACCAGTAGAGCCGGTCCGTTGAGTGGTCGTAGGCTAGACCGTTAGGCCAGCCGAGGTTTTCAGAAACTAAGGCTCGCACGTTACTGCCGTCCATTCCAGCCGCCATTACCGCAGGACTCTTTCCCCAATCAGTCCAGTACATGAGTCTGCAAAAAAGTTAAAACAAAAAGTACAAAAAGGTGATTTGCAACAAGGCGTGTGAAGGAAAGCACAGCGTAATCAGGGGATGGGCGGCACCTCTACGGCCGTATAGCAGGAGCCGTAACGCAAGCCCAATTTACAATAGCATTCTGAAAAATTAGTGGCGAGCATACTGGACGGTTTGTTACACCTAGGTTAAGATATCGCTAAAAATGCGATAGATTTGGCGGTTCACACAACGTACGCGACTTGTGAAAACGACAACACTTGACAAGGTGAAAACAGGAACAGACTGCGCTCTGCGGGCATTAATATCCACTCGCTCACGAATAATATTGGCGTGAAGCCAAACAGTCGACCCTGTGCTTAGTTACCGCGTGGTTCGAAACTGAACCCTACGCTACAGAAATATGACCGAGGGGGTAAGTGAAGAAATACGAATCTATAAAAATACAATGATAACATGAAAGTAGTTCATAAGACAATAAGCGGATACACGCCTTTTGGATGGGTTGAGGATGATGGCCCTCGGAGAATCAAGGAACGCAGTCACCACAGTAGCGCACGCAGAACCGTCACTCTTGCACACCAAGATGCGCTTCAGGGCCGAGTCGGTGATGTAGAGATTGTTGGCCAGCCAGTCCAAAGCAACGTCTTCCATCAACGAGTAGTCTAAAAACGAAACGAAGACGCGGGGCACGTGAATCGGGCGGATAGTATGCCGCGGGAGAAAGTTCATCGCGAAGGCAAGGTTGAGGTAGTTACGAAGTGAGAATCTGAATGTACGCAACAAAAACAGAGGGATTCGCGCAATAGATTCGTTACCTTCAGATATCAAAACCTTGAAGCCAGTGCCATCCAGGAGACAAGAATGTATAGCAGATTTCTTGGAAGTAACGTCAGTCCAGAAAACGCGGCGGGCGCTGTTGTCGAAATCCACACCGACCGCCTGGCCACTCGCAGAATGAATCTCGAAGTAACGATTGGTGCGTAGCCACAGGCCTCGAACTTGTTTGGAGTCTGAGAAGATCATTAAGGGCTCAGGATCCTTTGCCTTGCAGAAAGTGGAGTCGGTAAGAAGGTAGCCGTTGAGACAAGAGCAGTGGTACGATCCAGGAGTGTTGGTACACATCTGGCTGCATACGTGAGGGCGTTCCGTGCACTCGTCGTTGTCTGAAAGTAGACGAAACAAAAAAATGCATTTAGTACTTCCGGCATAAAAAAAAAATACAATTTAATTCCACGAATGCCAGCGCCCCTCACCAATGCAAGAAATGCCGTCGTCCATCAATCGAAAACCCGTGTTGCAGTAACAGGAGCTGCCATTGGCAGACACGAAACAACCTTGGCTGCATTTTTTGGAACTGCATTCATTGACCTCTGTAAAAAGAAATGACGGCCAAGGTTAAACCGGGCATAGCAGTAGGGCAGGAATAAATCACTTTTTGCAATATTTTTGAAAAAATAGATAGGATATGTATAGACCAGCGATACGCAAAAGGGGATGACCTTTCATATGACGAAAATAATCCCTGGAGAAGGGGAACAAGAGGGACAAAGGACAAACCCAAATCTCCTAACACAGCTAGGCGACTGGCGCGCGACCGAAAAAATCGGCCGGGTTGATCATTCTTGTCCAGTTGGCTTGCACCTTTGGGCGTTATAGCCATGACCTTTCATACGCTTGCAATACGTCCGGCGCCCTCACGAAAAGTGGACGTCAGAAACGAGAGATTTGCGTAAGCAAAACTACCTCGTAAACTTCTTGAAGGAAGGGCCGTCTAATGTATCCGAAGCTTTACGTAGCGCGATTGAAATTCGGAGCAAGCGTTCACGACATGATCATTAGAAGCAGTCCCCGAACATTCCAAAAGAGCTTTGCTTGGCGAAATGGCCGACTGGAACCAGAATGAATTAAGAAAATCGTATAGTAGAACACCGCGGTCGTGTCTGTCAGGAATTTCCTTGTGAATAAAAATTAGGGAAATGAGTACAGACAGTTTCTGGGAATCTACATTTAACCTAACTGGTTAAACATTTAACGAGGAACGAGTAATTGCTTTAAAAAAGGTAAAGCAAAAAGGCTAAGTCAGAAAAATCAATCACGGTATCATTACTGCAACATTTCAATGAATTCTAATAACAAATATATTCCACCGAAGAAGAATTTGCCAGCACAAAAACGTTTACACTATTTCGAAGAACTGTTAACGAAAGGAAAAGCTACCTCTTTGCGACGCAAACACAACGTGTTCTCACTGTCTAAAAAGCGACGATAAATTCATAAATTTTGCACTTCCTTTCAGCTAAAGTCCAGGCGCAGCCGACGCTACGAGCCGATTCCAATCGGACTGTGCCAAACCCCCCCCCCCCCCCCCCCCCCATCATATTTCTCTAAGTGTCGTGCCGACAAATAGCCGATTAACATAAAATTTATCTATTCTGTTCTTAGCCTGAGACTGAGGCAGGAAAAGAGGAAAGTTTCGAAGTATAGAAGAAAAATGAACAGTCGAGGACACGTCTCTATAGATCGACTGTTCATTTTTCTTCTACTTTAAAACTTTTCTCTTTTCCTGCCCCAGTCTCGTGCCAAGAACAAAATGGTTAACATCCACCAGCTCGCCTGCGCACTCACTACATTATCATAGAATTTATCTCTGCGCAGGCAAAGCGGAGACATTGTCGAGCCGCAAGTTGCTTACTCTTCCGCGTTTCTGGCTCATTGCCTTTGCTCTGAAGTAGACTCTTCGTACAGCAACCTGCCCTGAAGTAGAAGAGTCGCTCACCAAATCGCTCAGCGAACGAGATGCCAAAGCACTTCAGGGACCGATGCCACCAACTGCCGCAAGTCAAAATCCGCTATGTTGGAAGGCGCACACACAAGGAACGGTTGTCGCGACTACATTGCGTTGCACATTGAGGACGTGAAGTCTTATATTAATACAACATTAATTTTAGTCTCCTTTACTTTAAGAATACGTGAAGAGGAGACATTCACGCAGCCTCAAAAGTCCTGGAGTTTGCAGTCCTCTGCGCTTGCTCATCTAGTCAAGAGCAGGAGAATGGGCAGCGACTTTATTGCTTCAGTCCGTGTGTATGCGCCGGTATGCGTTGCAAGTGCTGACCGCACTTTGAGTTCGGGTTAAATTAAGCATACCCAGACCGATGTTCACCAGTAATGGGCCTCCGTTACCCCTCGGCGATTCGTACTAAAGAACTAGTCCCAGGAAAGGCCGGCATCTTAGGGCTTTAAAAGTCACGTCGCAAAATCAAGACAGCCGACAAATGGCTTTGAGCGAGAGGCACCCGAAGCGGTGGCAAGAAAGTTCTAGTCGACGTTTCTAAAAAAGAATACCCAGCAAAAAAAAAAAAAATACTCACTGCAAAAGCTCCCTTCGTCCGCCCCATCACCGCAGTCCTTCGTACCATCGCAGACCTTTTCTGGGAGGAGGCACTTTCCATCCAGGCACGGGAAGTGGCCGCTGTCGACGTCGCACTTGGGCGATTGCTGGACAAGCTTAGCCGCTGTGGCGTTTGCGCAGCCCAACTCGTCGGTGCCGTCCAAGCAGTCTTCGGACTCGTCACAGCGCCAATTGAGCGGAATGCATTCGTTGCTCTTGCAGCTGAAGCCAGTGCAGTTCACGGTGCAGCCCACCTCGTCAGAAGAGTCGCCACAGTCTGCCTCACCGTCGCACAACCAGACCTTTGGGATGCAATAACTGCGGTCGTGACAATTGAACTTTTCGACAGGACACTCCTCGGGTTCGCTTCCAGCTCCTGGGTCAGAGCAAAGGAACTAGTTAAGCACCGGGACTATAGAAAACAAAAGCGTGCAGAACAGACACGGGGGGAGACTACATATGAAAACATTAGATTCCGTAAAATAAACAAAAATATTTAATTTAAAAAATTACTAAAGAATGAAATACGACATAACGTGATACACCTTGAAGATAGAATTAGTACTAAGGAACGCACAGGCACGCGCAACGAAAGCACCGCGGAAGCCAGCCAGCTCACGCTGAAGGCGGGGCTTCTTGTCTCAGCTTAAGGGGGAACAGAGCCGGGATTTCAGAAAAGGGGCTGGAAATTGCTAGCACGACGAGCGTTCCAGACACCAGGCAACCCCGACAAGAGAAAAAAAAAAACTAAATAACATGTCTCCTACATGGTAAGTGACGACTTCAAAAACGAGACAGCAACTCACGGCAATTTTTTTCGTCGTTGTGGTTTCCGCAGTCATTTTGACCGTCGCACTTCCAGAACATGGCTATGCAACGTCCGTTCTCGCAGTCGAACCAGCCTTGCGGGCATTCTGCGCTGGCGCTCGACACTGCAACACGCAATAGTAGACGAGATATTACCAAGGATGAAGTGGCAAAAGTACCAGTAATCCAACTTTCCTTAAGGGTCGGCAGAAAAGCCAAGCAGAATCAACGGCGAAAACACTCACCCAAGTAAAAGGCGGTTGCTAACAAAACAGAGTAGGCGGCTGTCGTCATGGCGGTTGTAGGGTGTCAGTTCCTGCACATTAAAGCTTAAAGCGCAGGAATTCGCGCCTCCGGCAAAACCGTCACTTGAAAGGCCGCTCGGCCAACTAAGCTGCGATGCCGAAAAAAAAGTTATTTATAACCTCGCTTTTACAATCTGCGCCCAATCCTGAGGCAATACGTGATCGCTAACTTCGATATGTCAGGATTCGGCATTAACCACGTGAACATCTAGATAACGAGGCGTGCGGAAAGTGTAACAATGAACGAACAAATGCTCCCTCCGTCATCGTTGCGTCCAGGTTTTTTTTTTTTTTTTTTTTTTTTTTTTTTTGTTTACAGTGATTTTTTGAGACTGTGCTCCGCCTTGCTATCGTTCTTATCTGTCTTTTTCTGTTACTTCAAATTACGCATTACATCGGTTGTATAGCCCGCCGGAAAAAAAAAAAAGCGCTATGCCTTCTTGTAAAGAAATAAACCATGGGAAGTATTTCCAACCATTAGCAAACTTAAGTGGTCTGCGGGGTTAGTAACCCGAGAGCATAAATTACCCCTTTTCCATACATTATTGTGAAATGTAAGTTGTTTATATAACAGTGTCAGTAAAACAAATTCAACACCCAATCTTTCTTCTTTTTCTTTTTTTTTTTTTTTTTTTTTTTTTTTTTTTGTGAGCAATATAATTGAACAAACCGTAAAGTAAAGCTGCAGGCACTCAAGCTAATGCCGAGCGGTGATCGCTTTTTTATCATCTAGTGGCAACGTACGGCAATTCGCACACTCGCGGGTGCTTCTTGTTGAGATTAAAGCGAAAACCAGATAAAAACAGTCACATAATTATTTATTTCATTTTTTAAACAGGTAGTTAATAATAACTATAAGAAGAATAAGAATTTTATTGCAAATGAACAAAGCGAGTGTAAGGCTGGGCCTGCCTCAGCCGACTGGCAACGTCTTACAATCAATGAATCCAGCCGTGTACAGAACGAAGCTAAAATAAAATCCATACCAAGAAATTGGAGTAAAAATCGCAAACTAAGTTAAAAAAAGATTTCGAGGGAAAGGAAGGCTGAGGAGGAGGAAGCAGACGGAACGCTGGAGAGAGAAGGAGGTGTCCTTCTCTCCTTTCCAGCATTCCGTTTGCATCCTCCTCTTCAGGCCTCCTTTCCCTCGAATACTTTTAACTGACTTATAGTGAGCACTTTACAAACTGAAATTTCTCAAAACCTTCGTAATTTTTTTTTCTTTTTTTTTTTTTTTTTTAAGTTAAGAATATTAGGGAGTAGTTTGTTCAGAAATTTTGGTACACAAAAGTTCGATTTTATGGATCTTTGCAAAAATCGTCTTTTGCGCGCTGCCATCTTTGTCTGCTAGACTGTGAAAAGCCTTCAGAGCATGCGCTGTTGCTCTGCTGTGCGGTATATCGAACGCTGCACACGCGTCCACCGCTCAGTGACTCGGCATTTTTCACCTGGGTGATACGGATAGAAAGGTCTACAGTGAGGCAAGAAACCCGCAGCACTATCGGACGATACGGGCCGAGGATTACGGCGTGTCATCTGATCAATACTTCTTTACCCCAAGGTGATACGCGAAATAATTTTTATACCAAGCCCTTTTCTTACCGTTCATCTCCTTGTTAGCTTACAAACGCTTATTTACCTAACCGAAAACTATGATACAAAGTGCGGTTGATGGCATCACCAGGTAAAATAGGTTTACAATTTCCTTCCACCCCGGGAAGGGGCCCGAATAACTATCGATATAACTGACGTTACTAATAGAAAGTTTTAGTATATGGTTTTAATATTGTTTTAATGCCGCCGATTACGATATCCGACAACGAAAGTATGCACGCGCAAAGGTGTCGACAGACTATCGGGTATCGTTATCGGAGTTATCCGACCGATCTACTAAAGCTCCCTCGTATTACAAATATATTATTTAAAAAAAAAAAACACGTTTGTGCTGGATTTTCTGCTTGCCAAACAAAGTCTACAACTTTACATTCAAAACTCGTACGTTTTTTTTTTCCGCTCAGCATTACATTTTCGCATCCTTATTTGTACCGGCGTGCAGTCGTGCAGCCACTGCGGGCTGTCCGATATTCGAGTTTTTAATTAGAATGTACTAGTGATAATCCGAATAACTAGATTTGACTGCCATGATCCTAATATTCGAGTTTTCGAATAGTTCGACAAGTCGAATGAAGTATGGGTTTATTCAGTAACGCTTTCTATATTGTGACATAGTACTAGCAGGCCTCTGCGCGGTTTAAATCATGGCTCCATTGGGGAAGCATCGATTGACTACCCATTTCCATAGAAAGTCATTCATCGCGTGTTTTCCTCGAATGAAACAGTTGCGTTCGAGCTTCGTTCACACGCAAATCCGCAAACCCGTAAATCACGCACACTGACATTTTGCATTCAAGTACATGGCGCGTGACCTGCCACAAGCTGTGCACTACAACATGACAATTAATCGCAAAAACAATGACAACGATAACTGAACCGGTCTCGTCCGCTATCCCTTCACGTCTCGCAGTGCCAAGAGAGACGCCACGACTGGGACGCACAAAACGTCGCCTGATTTGAAGGAGTCGTACTGGTCTCATTCGTGGACGGTGGAGGTGAGGATATCGGAACGGAAGGGGCAGGGGGGGGGGGGTGGGGGGGGGGGCAATTACTTTTTAGACGTAATGGAAGCTACCTTTCCCCTCCCTGCGACGTCACTGCGAGGAGGAAGGAGTGTTTGTATTTACCTCATGGTCATTAAATAGCCCATTTATGAGTTCTAGCCACTGTGCTCCACATGTTCTGCGGGAAAATCAACACATAGACATCAATTTCTTTGTGCATTTCTTGTTGGTTTTTAAACTGAAATTTTGGAATTTGTATTCGATTCGACATTTTGACCACTAATCGGCACTATTCGGTTCGAATTTGATTCGAGTCTAAATTTAATTATTCGCACACCCCTAGATACGGCATGCTGTGGGATGCACGTGAAAAAAACAAAAAGCAATAAGTATTTGTAGTGACCAAATTCCCTATCCTTAGAAAGGACTATCTACCTCCTCTGCCTAAACTTCCCATCAGCAAAGTTGATTTCATTTGTCCTAGGAGCCAACGCTGTGTGTGTGTGTGTGTGTGTGTGTGTGTGTGTGTGTGTGTGTGTGTGTGTGTGTGTGCGTGTGTGCGTGCGTGCGTGCGTGCGTGCGTGCGTGCGTGCGTGCGTGCGTGCGTGCGTCTGTCTGTGTGCTGGCAGGCCGGATGGGGGGGCGCCTTTCATGTCTCCAGTAGGAGCTTGAAAACTTGTTTAGCATGCGCAGGCACCAAACCACAGAACGGAGGCTTTACATGGCAGCGGGGCCTACCAAATATGTGAAGTGCACCACATAGTTAAACGGTGTAAATAAGTACAAGTACTTCATAAATTTCTTAGACTTTCAGTGCTATGCCGGTAACGAGGTTTGATAACTCAGCAGATCTAAAGAAAGAGGAGCGACACCCGCGGAGACATCGGTTGGGAAGAATTCCACTCGCATGGTGACCCTGGCCACGGCCCACTACAGCATTCTACGAATTTTATCAAGGGGCTTTAGAGCATTCTCCAACCTTACTTCCTGGGCTTCGAAACAAGGACTGTTGCCTCACGATGGAACCTCCGACAGGATCGGGACTCTGAACTACTCCCCTCAGAAAGGAAGAGGTCTCCCTCTTTCTCGAATCGAAAGGGGCGATTGAGGAAAAGTTTCCTCTTTTCTGGCGGCACGTCGGCCTCCAAAACAGCGTTTTGCATTGGCCAGTGCTTATGGGGCCCACGTTGCACCCCATAAGCAATGACACGGTTCCTGTGCACCGTATCTTTGTTTTTTCCTTCTTTTTTTTAGTCAATAACATTGCAACAGTGAATTTGGTCAGAGGAAAGGCAAAGCCGGTGCGCCTGAATCGCTGCCGGCGTCGCACTCTCGATGAGAACGCCCACTGAAGTCTTCGTATCCGAAAGGCCGTCGTCAGCTGATACAGGCGCTTCATAAAAAAAAGGACACATTTGTCACGATGTCCAATCAAGAGCTCCGTCGAAGAGGGACATCCTATGAATCACTTACCGTTATCGTATTATTCGGTATGTAGTTAAAGGGTTTAAAACAATCTGGTTGGGACACGCGTGTCAAGACATTTATTTCGCACGAAAAAAAATTTGGAGCAATATTGAAGACGTGAGATTTATTTTAAATTCTGCGTGCAAAGTCCGTGACGTCACGGAATGCTCATACACTCTTTTCACTTCAACGATATGGTCGTACACTCTCTTCACCTTAACGTGATGGCCAAGCCGATCCAGCTCTCGTCCACGCGCCCAAAATTCCGAGAGAAAACAAGTGGAAAAGGGGCGACTACCGACTAAATCGCGTCTCGCGCAGTCAATATTGTTCTATTTTTTTTTAGAGCGCAGCTCTTAGGGGCCCGTTTCCGGCTTGAGCGGCGTCGGCGTCGCCGTCGGCGTAACCGCGAGGTCACGTGACCCCCCCGAGGTCACGTGACCCTCGGAGGTCACGTGACCCCCCGAGGTCACGTGACCCACCGAGGTCACGTGACCCCCCGAAGTCACGTGACCCTCTGAGGTCACGTGACCCCCTGAAGTCACGTGACTTCTGGGGTCACGTGAGCTCCGGGGGTCGCCTGACATAAGGGGTCACGTGACCCACCCAGGTCACGTGACACCCCTAGGTCACGTGACCCCCCCCCCGAGCTCACGTGACCCCCAGAAGTCACGTGACCAGGGGGTCACGTGACCTCAAGGGGGTCACGTGACTTCTGGGGGTCACGTGACTTCTGGGGGTCACGTGACCTCGGGGGTCACGTGACCTAAAGGGTCACGTGACCTGGGTGGGTCACGTGACACCCTAAGTCACGTGACACCCCGAGGTCACGTGACCCCCCGAGGTCACATGGCCTCCTGAGGTCACGTGACCCCCCTAAGGTCATGTGACCCCTTCAGGTCACGTGACCCCCAAAGGTCACGTGAGCCCATGAGGTCACGTGACCCCCTAAGGTCATGTGACCCCATGAGGTCACGTGACTCCTTAGGTCACGTGACCCTCTGAGGTCACGTGACCCCCTGAAGTCACGTGACCTCAAGGAGTCACCTATCCCTCAGTACGCTTCCATCTTTCTCCTCAAGAGCTGCGCTCTAACCGGCGTTACAGGGAATTGTAAACGGCTTTCATTTTTTCGCGTACAATTAATTTTTTGACACGCGTGTCCCAACTAGACTGTTTAAAAAACATTTATTTTATTTTCAGGAGCCCTTTAAGGGCTTCAGATTGGATCTGAAGAACGTTTACTGATTGATGCCTTGAGCAAGCGGGCGTGCCTCGGCGTGTCTTGCAAGATCTCCGAAAGGCGGGCGTCAAGTCCGGTCAGCTTGAGAGAGCTGAGGACAAATTGCAATGCCCTACGCCTCCGTTCACAAACCCCCGACAGCCTTGCACACGAGTCAAGATATTCAAGGCGGTTTTCGTAGTGCAGACTGCGATGTGTGTCGTGGTCCTTCCGTGTCCACACACGGTGTTAGAGGATTATGATGGGGAATTCGTACTTTTATGGCACAAACTTGAACTGCGTGACTCGGGTCTGCACTCTGTCATCAGCTCGTTGTGCCTATCGGGAGATGGCGCCACAAGTTACGACCGGCTCTCGGCTCTGCAACAATCGCTGAATCAGTTGTCGGCGAACACCGCCGCCGTTGACCCTGGTCAACGGCGGTTCGTCGGTATCATTTTAAGCAGAAAGGGAACTACGCCTTTCCTCAATGCACATTCGGTGAAAGTTCGAGCTTTGTATGTGCAGGCACCGATTCTTCCGGTTCATTTTACAGCCCTGTGATCCCTTAGACCATAGCCTCCTCCCTACTGACAAAGCCTGGCAGATCGTCACGTGACGCGGCCGCCGAAAGCGAAAAGGTAGAGCGGCAGACAAGAGTCATGTAACTGCCGCCCCGTTGCGGCGAGGCGCCGAAACACGCTTGTCCCGAGCGATGGAATGTCTGCTCGTGCTTCTCGCGTTCCTCGGGCTACCGCTGCGTCGCTAAACCTCCTTGATACTGGAGCGTATTACTTATTACTTTTTTTTTTTGTAATAAGAGTAGACGGGGCGCAAAAAAAACAGATAGCCTTCTTTTTAGTAACGCTGAACGCAAGTACGTCTGCTCCTTGCGGAGGGCAACCATTGACGTCAGAACGCCGAGCTTTGATTGGCTCTGGTTGGAAGAACAGTGGGTACACCTCAATACTTGCTGCCTCGACGTCTCTACTATCCTTCAATGGGAGCCAATCAGAAGCCGGAATTCTGACGTCGACGCAACGCCTACGCAAGAAGCAGACGAACTTGCGCTCCGCATAATAAGGCTCTGGTCAGAAAAAATTCCATTTACAATCGGTACTAATTTTTTTAATTGAATTATAGCGCAAATTTTGGATAAAGCCACTTTCCCTTCCCACTTTTAGACATGCTAGTTTATTTAGCCTCTAAATATCGTTTCTGTGAAATTCCAGCAAAACACCGCATATTCGCTAGCGTGTCTATCAATAGAAATGCGCCCCCCCCCCCCCCCCCCCCCCGGCCCCAAGTTTTAGGAACCTACCAAACTCAAGACTACTATTATAAACGGAAAAAAACAGCCACCCACAAATATTACGAAAACCTACACTTGCGCTTTAAAAGTGACACTGCTCTTTAGCGGTGTTAGAACCGGAGCGAAGTCAAAGATTGCGGCTGTTTCCATCGACAGCTGCACGGGAACAACCTTAACTACCGTGTTTATTCAAATATAAAAACTGCGTTTATTTGTTTTTTACGCTTTTTTTATTTAAACCTTAGTTTGCATTTAAGATTTAAAAAAAAATAGGCCTGCAATAGTACTGAGCATAATTTCCGAGCATGTCGCGCTGCCGTTAACCCAGGCGCCCACCCACGCAAGTCGCTGCTCCTAGCGCTCCGATGCAAAGGGGTGAAACTCGACGCGCACGCGCTGGTGAGAGGCGGTACGGAGGCATGCGGCCGACACGATAATAAGAGTACAAGACCCTGGTTCTGTCTCAACACATCTCGCGACTTTTAACTCCCGACATCGCCGACGCCGTCGCTAAATTTAGACTATATGCTGGCGATTATCAACACTCTATAACTGCGTTGCGCGAGGACAGCACTGCCAGAGAGTGGTTGCATTATTTCTCCACGGGGCGCGGTGCAACCAGAGCCGTGCAACCAACCCTGCAGCGCTGTCCTCGCGCAACGCAGGAGAGGCTGGTAGCACTATTTCTCCACGGGGCGCGGTGCCGTCGGACCCGAGATGCGCTCCGACTGCAAACCGAAACTTAAAAACCTGTCGCCATTGTGCGTTTTCTTTAAAAAGCCGTAAAATGGTGCGCGTGCAATTTGTTGATTTAGTGTTTATTAATTATGCTGAGCAATTTTTTAATTAAAACCATGTTCTTAAACGCAATATTGAAAAAAAAATTAATTACGCAAAAATAATTAACAACTTGAAGGGCAACTCCGCTCAATTCCGAAGATTTCGGGATAATGATTGATTTCAAATCAAAAAGCCCTAGTAAAACACACTACGTCGTTTGTTTCGCGAAAAATGGGATATATATTTTTAAATCTGATTTTAAACACGAGCGGAAATCGAAACCGAAACTTCGGCTCCGCCCGGCAACATTGGCCTCGGGTCGCCAAGTACATGGCCATCACGTGGTACGATATGTCACGTGATCCTCGGCCCAACGACGGGCGGGATTGGGGCGGACGTGTGGCAGGCGCGAGTGTCGTCTGCACCGCACTCTTCGCCACGTTTTGGTGTCTACGGCATTCGACGACGTCTGCACAACTGCGGCATAAGTGTGCGCGCACGTGGTGTCCGTAGTGTGGACGAAACTCCGAGAGACAATCACAATCGGTGAGACGACGACGGCGGTTGTGACGCGGAAGACGACGGTAACGGCGGGACCACGGCGGGCGGCCGGACGGCTCCCAAGACACGCGCTGCGCAGGCGCGTTACGCCAATCACGTGGACACTGCTGAGCGCCGAAAGGCAACGTTGCTCGCCCGGAGAAGTGAAAACAAGCAAAAGGGGGCCATGTAGATGGCGTTTAGCTCAATGTTGGCTCCGCCCATGCCATAGCCTTGACTGCGCTGTTAATTGCGCTTGAATTCGCCCGCTCAAGTCAGCCGATTTCGGCAACTTGGCGAGTTGCAACTTGCAAAGTTTGCCGGACCGTTTAAGAAACATTTAGACAGAACTGCGTCGTAAGATTTCACGTGTGGTCTTCCTAGGCGATACTGAAGAGGACTGCATTGTTTTTTCAAAACCAAAAATGAAGCGGAGTTGCCCTTTAATTATTCCGGACTTTAATCATTTTCCTCAATGGGCCCCTGGCCCAGGACCAAAACGACACAAGCCTTTTTAGATGCGGAGCATCTCTTGCTCGGGTCTATGTCCCGCGGCGCCGTAGTCCGCACTCACAGTACGCATGCGCAACTCTCCTCCTTCCCTCTCTCCAACAGCTCCGCGTTACTCTCTCCGCTCTCTCTCTCTACCAGCTGCGTGCACTTCGCGTGCGTTCGCTTCTACTCACACCGCGCGCGCATGCGCAACTCTCCTCCTCTAGTCTCCTATCCTTCAAGTGTGAATATAAGCAGCGGTAGCGCGCTGCGCGCGTTCAGTTCACCGCTGTTGACTCCACTTCACTTCGTTCTTCCGATGAAGTGTGATGGAAGCAACAGTTCCGTCAGTTAGTGGGTTGGCGCAAGCAAGCGTCAGCACCACCCCACAAACTAACAGCAACGCTACGTCCGCTGAAGACAAAGCTGCGCACCGAAAGGCACGCGACGCTGAGCGCAAACGCTTGAAGCGAGCGGCAGACCCTGAACTACGGCAACGAGAAGCGACGTCCATTCGTCAACGTCGAGCGGCGGATGCTGAACTACGACAACGTGAAGCAGCGGCGGTTCGAGAACGCCGAGCAGCAGAACCTGAGGTTCGGGACCGTGAAGTTCAACGTAAACGTACGAAGCGAGCGGCGGAACCCGACCTTCGAGAACGGGAAGCCGCGTTGGTTCGTGAACGTCGAGCAGCAGAACCTGAGGTTCGGGACCGTCAAGTTCAACGTAAACGTACGAAGCGAGCGGCGGAACCCGAACGATCCGCGATGCTCCGCATCACCCCATGGTTCCCCTCGGGAAGATGGTGTAATTTTTCGTTGCGATGAGCAGTTTTCGCGGGTGCGATTTGGCCTGCGTTCTCTGAAACACCCTGAATATATATACAGGGTGTCACAAAAGAAAATTTAGAGGGTCTTTTTTACCGGAAAAAGAAACTAGGCATCGCCGAACGTTCATTCTCCGCCCAGAGGTAGCGCTAGAGGTCACAACCAGATGCCAAAGTTACAGCCCGATCCGATAAATTAATCATAAGTTATAAGTGATTTTCTGAAAACTTCAATGGGAAAATGGCGGCCGACGGAGTTTTCGAACACATGGGGCTCTATGGCACCAGACACCGAAAACGGGCGAAAATGGGCTCCATTTCCCCTTTGAAATTTTCAGAAAATTACTTATAACTTTTGATTAAGTTATCGGATCGAGCTGAAACTTTGGCGTCTGGTTGTGACCTCTAGCTCTGCCTTTGGGCGGAGAATGAGCGTTCGGCGATGCCAAGTTTATTTTTGCGGTAAAAAAGACCGTGTAAATTTTCATTTGTGACACCCTGTATATATATAACTTGCTTTGTTTATGCCTATATCGGAGCAGGTGCGGCGCAATTAGCGAAAATGCCATTGTGGCGCAATGCGTAGCAGACTTTCGTTCGTGGCACAATTTGGCCCAAGTGCCGCAGCACAATTCCATCACTGTTAACTGGCGCTTGCCCAAGACGCTTGCTAACAACGTACATTTGATTTCCTTCGCGTATTACTTTTAGTTCTTTTTAAGCTCGGCGCATGTCAATTTAGCGGATTGTAGGCTTTAGTGCACCGTGGTGTCACATCCTATTTCTGCCATATGCGGCGGGCGAGTTAGCAAATGTTCTAAAACACGTCTTCGGAGCATCGGGACGCGAGGAGGGACCTCTGAGAGGGACATGCTGATCGTCAGGCAACAGATTCGGGGAAAATAGGGGAACATTTTTTTGGCGAGTAAACAGACGCACTAGAGGCGGAAAGAGCAGGTGAACTCGCACGGCGTAGACTTCCAAGTCAAATAAATCGCTCCGACAGAATTGCTCTACTGTATATGCGACAAGCGCAAGAACTCGGACGCCGCAAATTACTTTTAAGAAAAAAGAAATAAGAACGCCCACCAGCCATTTTTGGGCAATCTAAGATCAGTTACTTAAAAAAAAAAAAAATGTTTAAGAAAAGTAGTGAAGTTACCGTTACAATTACCGCAATAAAAAAGGAACTCGTTACAGTTAGTCACTTCTAGAAGCAACTGCGTTAATTTTTAGTTACAATCAAATTACACAAAAATCTAGGGAAAAGTACAAAATGCCCCCCCCCCCCACACACACACACAGACAGACTTCCATGTTTATTGAAGTCATGTGTAACCACTTCATGTTGAAATACCTCCTATTTACAGCGATTGGTCATTGCGCATGTGTCGTTTCCCACCTGATGTGACCAAAAATGAGTGGACAGAAACAATAAAAAAAAAACGGCAACAGTGACGGTGCTTCAAGCAATCAACATCTAAGCGTTAATTAAAAGGGACATTGACATGGTATTTATGCCCGCCAAGGTTTTTATTTGCACATGACATATAAAAGCGCAACTAGCCAGATCACAGTTCGCGGCTCAAAATTCGTTTTCTTTCTGTCCGAAAACAACCGATCGAGAACTGGCCGGTTCGAGTCGCGCTCACTCTCTTCTCTGTGGTCAAGTGCCGTCTTTCATGGTTTAGATACAACCACCAAATATAATAAAGTCGAGGGTCATCGAAGGCACACACTAAGTATAAAAAATAGAAACGAAATATACCCTTTTTTTTTTTTTTTTTGGTGGGGGGGGTTGTTAAAAAGCCGCAAGTATGTCGAATGAAGAAAAAAAAACCTTACACAGCTACGTGACTTCCGCAAACTCTTTCCAACTCTTTCCTTCTCTATATCTCTACTGGTTCCCCGGTCGAATTTCGGTTTCAGTTTCGTGCAGTTGCGTTTTTTGACTTCATTAAAAATATACGTGACGCTGTAGCAAAATATTGTTTGGGTACTCCTCTGACACCATAATGAATCGCCTGGGGAAAAAAATATTTTGGGGGGTGTCACAAAAAACATGACCGAGCATAAAGATAACTAAGAACAAGCGGATAGTCGGCTCGTGGGAAACTATATGTGTTTGCAAAGTAACAATAAAAAGAAACGCCATTACTTTCTTTGTTACGTCAGAAAAAGTAATAGAATACTACTATGAGTTAAATTTGAAAAAGTGATGTATTACGGTTAAAAATTACCAAAAAAGTGA
Organism: Ixodes scapularis; assembly: GCF_016920785.2. Lineage (NCBI taxonomy): Eukaryota > Metazoa > Arthropoda > Arachnida > Ixodida > Ixodidae > Ixodes > Ixodes scapularis. Next base: position 75,635,299 of record NW_024609868.1, read on the forward strand.
CAAAGTTACAGTAACGCGTTACGTGTAACGAGTTATTTGTAATGCCTTACTACCCTAGACTGCTTTTCGGTAGGTACATCTTTAGAACGAGTCAGCTCTGCATTCTCGTATACCGTTGTTAGCCATTTTGCGATAAAATACTGCATTCTGGTGGGCTTTTGCTGTTTCCTGAACCATGGGCGACATCACGGTCTCATCATGTGCCACTGTGTTTCGTTAATCACACTCTTGTGCCGTCCTGCTTGACAAAAATCGCAGGCTCAGCAGAGCGGGTTTAGTTTCAAACATATAAGGTCACACATAACCATCAACACAGTTACATAGAGCAATGAAGTTGTTCTTTTATTACAAAGCAGCCAACAGCGCCCCAAAACACATGACGGAACGAAAAACATATGCGGTGTGTGTGGGCGGCCAACAAATCTGGTATAACAAAAATAACCTGACAAACACTAACGCTAAGGATAAATAAATTTATTTCGTATCCTGCTAAACTCTTTTGCAAACAGTTGATAAAAACGCACAAGGCTCATACGATAACAGCTCAAACAAAAGTACAGTTCCATGTATACTAAATAAATACCTATACTCCGTGTCACTAGTTGCGTGCTACGCAGGCAAAGGCAACGCCCGGCGAAGAGAGGAAGGGCGAGCTCTAGAAAGGCGGGACGGGAGAGGAGGGCAATGGAGGGCGAGGGGAGATGGGGAAAACACTAGGAACGTTAGAGAGGAGAGGTTTCTCTCCTCTTTTGCCTTTTGAGTGCTTGCCCCTTCTCGCCTCACCTGGCGTTGCCTTCGCCTGTACTGCACGCAACTAGTGACACGGACTCGGAGTATAGTTACAATTCATGTATACCAAATAAATACCTAGTCACATTTTACAGGTACTTGTTCATTAACTAGATTTATGGATACCTACACATTGCAAACACTGAAAAAAAGTGCAGAGGACGTAAGATATAACCTGAATGAACCAGTCTTCTTAGGAAGGCAGCAGCATAATTTTCCCTAAAACTAATACTACCATGCAGGCATTGTTCTTCAAAAACAGTATTTTGAGAAATATATAAAGAAAAGTCAGCAAAAATGCAACAGACATTACTAAAACAATTTCTGTTAATGACTGTACCCACTTTTATTACTGTTCTTTTGAAAGTCACCCTATAGTATAAAAAATGAGTGAATGCTCCCTCATCCTATTGCTACAAGCAAGTAACTGAATGGTAATAATAATCCCTGGAGAAGAGTAACAAAGGGGACAAAGGACAAACACAAATCTCCAGACTCAGCTATAGGTGACTGGTTAGCCACCGAAAAAATACCCAAAAGCTTTTCAGTGAGCCCTCCAAAATTTTTCTTTCGTGCCTTTTGTAGAAACTTTGGGCTGATAGGATAATTAACAAATTATCCTGTCAGCCCAACGTTTGTACAAAGGGTTCTTTCCCTTTCCCATTGACAAACAGAAGGAGAAACAAAAATAGCCTTAGCATTGCTCAAAAAAAAAATTTGCATGTCCGTCTTCAAGATAATGAGTAAATCATGATGAGCTATACCAGGGATCTCAAACATGCGACGAATGCAGCCCGCGACTCGCTGGGATTTGGTTCGCAGGTAATTGACTGCGAGCCCCGAATTCCCGTGTCACGAGCGCTAGAAATGACATGTGCCATAATGATTTGAAGTCGCCGACTCATTTCCCCTCAAAACGTAGCTCTGCTCTTGTAACGTATTCAGAAAGATTATACTACCGTGAAATCCTCAAGCGATGCCCCAACCACGAAAGGTAACTTACCCATATTTTTGACCACGATTTGCTATTTCTTTAAAAACACCGAAAGATAGCCCACTTCTAGTAATTGCAGGGCCCTGGCCAATGGTGACCTCAGCAGAAATGGTGTTACTTAGCCACAGCAGGAGATAAGCAAACATTGCTGACTGGAAAGGACAGTCGTCTTTAGTTCATCGCCCACCCCCTTGCAATTACAAGTTTTACGGGTGACAAAATCTAAAGCTAGCATTTTTTTCAATGTTTTCTTGATTGCACACAGAAAGTTAGCCCACTCCTTATTTTCATATGATTCGCTTTCAGTTTTAGGTGCACTATCTCTTGGGATATTACGGTATTCCGTTTTTATTTGACTTGTGTTTCATTGTAATTTTTGCTTCCCAGCTGTTATGTTAACCATTTGTATTACAATAGACCTTTCCGGAAAATTCCAGACCTCGCAGCAAGTGGAATTTTTGGGGCTGTTCCGACATATGCTGACGCAAATTCCAGTGCTTCGTAAATCCTTGAAGCTTGAACAAAGAATAAAACGAGCACGAAAAGAGGTATTCAAATACCCTGTTTCGATTTCCTTCTGACATCTCTGCATCCTGAAGTCACAACATGTTTAACTAACGTCAATTTTGTCTTCGATTCCTGGATAATCCCACATGCCATATATCGGAACGTCACAATTCTTGAAGCGTGAGGGCGCCATGTATTTTCGGAGAGGTCTATTCCACTACTGGGTTGCAAGTGCGAGCTGTTTGCTCGAGGACGCACCTCACTTTATCTTTGGCAGTTGCTACTGCTGAGCAACTGCCAAAGATAAAGCAAGCTATGAGCTCAGGGCTCTCACTTTCAGAAAATATCACTATTAAAATTCTGAGACAGCTACGGTAAACAGGAAAGCAAGGAATTTTTTTTAAGATATACTGAGCTCGATGACTTCCAGTGTGAATTAATCAATGTTGTGCTTGCTCTTGTTTTACTAAAAAAAATGTCAGCAGGCTCACGGAGCGGTGCCAGTTTACATCAGGCGAGGGCCTAAAGTAGTCCTAAAGCAAATCGGAGCTAAAGATGAAAACAAAAAATGTGTTTGCGAAAATCTGAGAGCAAGAGGTTCCTTCTCTATAAAATATTGACCCCCCCACCTTTTCCTGGGCTTACCTTGGCCCCCAGCCTTTCTGGACCCCACATCTGTCCCCCTGACCCACATTAGTAGTTTGAGATCACTGAGCTATACTACAATATCTGCCATGCCTCCCAACAAATTTTTAACAAATATGGAGACTCTAAACAATCCATGAGCACCTTTGACAAAACATATGGCATCAGTCATTCAAAACGCAAATTAATTTTAGATGTTTGATGCCATCTGTTTTGGAGGGGCTTTTTAAACCAACAATCTTGCTTTACTTGTTTGCTTATTTTTAGATGAAAGTCCAATTACTATGTAACTGTTTGAGGGAAAGCATGTACATTCACTCTTTGCTAACAAGCCAAACATTATGTAAAAAACTTCAAACCCTGTGTTTTTCTTGTTGCATTTTTTTTTTTTTTTTTTTTCACAAATACCATCTGCATTACAGTGCCTCTTTCCTGTAAACAAGAGATGAAAGCAATCAGTTCATATGCTTATAGTTCTAAAATATGGAAATTTATAATAGGAAACACATGGCATATTAGAAACCAATGTACATTTTCTAATCATAAAAGGAGAAAAGGTACAAACACAAACAGACAAAACAGCAGAGGACCACACTTGATTTTGCTTTTGATTGTCATATCCTAGTTCTTGCCCCTTTAAAATTCAGCAACGTCGATCCAGTCGCACTTTGCTCGCCTTCTATACCCTTTCTTGCAAGTCTGTACAGCGGTGGCAAAAGCGCGAGCGTGATACGTGTCTTTCAAAAGCATCCTCTACGCATGGGCGCTCGCACAAACAAAGCATTCCGTAGAGCTGCGCCCTTACATCCTAACTTTGCTTACACTGTTCATAACTTGCAAGATGGAGTATAGCAATAGGAATACCCCCTTTGCACATCCCATGAGATGTGGCACTCAATAATCCAGAAACCATATTTTATCTGCACAAACCCAATTTTAAGTTCAATGTCTAAAACAAAGTTCACCCTCAATGGCCAACACAGAGGCCAACCCAAGCACAAACTTGCATTTTTGACACAGAGTCCTTCCATTGTACCTTTGCCCATACTCCTTGCATATGGTGCCTCAAACCCACAAACACCAAACTGAACACCACCAAACCTTGTTTGGATTTTTTTTATCAGAATCCTAAGAAGAGATCTTCCCTCTCCACTTAACCAATGCAAAGAGAATAAGGAGAAGGTCTTTTGACCTCACCCAAAAAAATTTCAAGGTTGGACACTAAGGGCACCACATCACAAAGTCTAAAACAAGTCTGCCGCAAATGATTCGGGGAGTTAACTCTCTATCCATTGTCTCGGATCTAGTGCCCGGGAGTCGGGCCGCGCTAGAACCTGCGGCTGAACTGCAGCTGCCTGCCGAAGCTATAGGCTACCCCGCCGCTGTTCCTGTACTTTCCCCAGGCACCGAAGGGCATCACGACCGCGGTGGCGTTGTCCTGGGAGCCGAAGTGCATCGCCTGGTCCGTCACAAAGCCAGCCGCTTCCACTGGAGAGTTGCAGCTGTTGATGGCGTCGATTATCTCCTGGTCAGACATAGCGCAGTTGACGCCATCCGTCGTCAGGATCACGAAGGCGTCCTTGCCGTGTTTCACCTGGCCACAGATGGGAATGAGTGTTGAGAAAGCTGTTGCAGGTGGAAAGGTGAGAGATGGACAACTGACACCGCCACCAGGCTCTCAGACTCTAGCACGTTCCTCATAACTACAGTCCGTTTTAAATTACTATGGGTCACGGCGGAAGCTGCGAGCCAACGGCGCCAATCCTATGCCACGTGAGCATCATGTGGCCTTCAAGAGAGGCACAGTGACGTCCAAGGTACGGAGTCGCCCGATACATTCGCAGCTTTAGATTGGTTGGGAGGGTTCGTAGCATCCGCCGCGTTCCAATGTGAGGTAGAACAGAGTATATCTGAGTGCAGTTTGCTGCTAGCAAGATGAGGTGAAACAGAAATGAGGAAGCTGTGTGTTGATCACCACTTTTAATGCGATGATCGTTCTCAATGGTGCTGTATTATACCTCTACATTATCACTATGTGCTTGGTGAAAAAGAGCCGATTAATAATATGGACACCTCCTCATTATGTGACCATGGCAATTGCACAAAGGGACCCGAGTTTTTTTTTTTTTTTTTCTTCCTCTACTCTTTCTGCATAAAATTTCATTTTGTAAACATAGCAGGGTGGGCGACATTGGCCCGAACTGGGTAGCTCAGGCCATTACCTTGGAAGACCTTATGAAGTTGCAGCTATTTCTGCTAGGAGACTTTTTTAAGGTGGAACTAGGGTACTTAAATATGTTTTTTTATTATTTATTGAGATACCTTGCTGAAAGTTGGCATGCATATATATCATTGGATGATGATTCCAAATCTGCAGTTGAATTTCATATATCTCTTTTAGAACAAAAGATGTGGCAAAATATAAAACTACAATAAGGTAATTTCTTACGGGTCGTTATGGTAATTTCACATAAAAAAATTTATATTTTAACATATATGCAGTGATTTCCAAGGGTTCACCATATATTCTAAAGCTAAGTGAATGTTTACAACGCCATTTTGTCTACCAGAAATAAATCATAGAAATTCAAAGCAAAAACTTGTCACTAAATAATCCACATTTCAGCTAATTACTTTTTATCTATTGATTCTAGACGCAAAAAAAAGCTTTAGGATACACCTCAGTTGTTACTGAAAACAATGATACCAAGCTTACTGAAATCTGCCCATGCAAACATTGTGAAAACTTCCGTAAGGCAATGGCCCTGGACAAAAAAGACAAAGCTGAGAAAATCGCACTTGAAGTTTCTCCGATGTTGGCACTTTTATATATCAAGTCTCGAGAAAAAAGAAAAGCTTTAGGGTGCAGTTCAGTTGTTGCTGAAAACAACAACACCATAAGCAAATGGGCTTAAGGAAACGTAATCAAAACCTCCGTAGAAAAATAGCACCTGACAAAAAAAAAAAAAAAAAAAGACAAAAAAACATGAAACCACGAAATCAGCTCAGTAGTCTCCGATGTGCGCACACGGTCATAGCAGTCCTGGGCTGTAGTCCTGGGTCCTGGCAGGCTTGTGTCTCTTGGCCATCCTCTTCTTGACCTTTTCACTCTCAGAGTGAGCCTTGTTCGCCTTGCGAAGCCTCCGCCTGTCCTTCTCAAGACTCCTGCAAATCAGGCAGCTACCTGTGCTGTAGCCAAGCTGTGCTCCTACAGCCTTGCTCGTCTTCGACATTCCTTGGTTCAAGCGTGACACGGCTTCAGTGACAGCGCTCTCCACTGACAGCAGAGAGTCGTGTGTTCTTAGAGTTCTGGCCCCAGATCACAGAGTGTAGGCACTCTATGGCGTTCTGCGTCATACCATCACTGCAGCGCTTCAGGAATGCCCGGTCGCCCAGCCTCTCAAAGACTGGCTCCAGCGCAGTGCGAATGAAGCCTGGCAGTGGGTTCTTGAGTGGTGGTGGCTCCTCGTGGTTGGCTGGTGTCCGGTTGTAGGAGCACCAGGAACTGTCCCCTCGGGACAGTGGCTGTGGTCCGGGGCTTCATCTGTCGAGGTCATGAGCGACAAAGTTGCTTGCACTGCCTTTTCCATCCCTGGCACATCATGCTTGTAGCTTCTCAAAGCGTACCCATAGTAGTTTATTTTTTTTATCTTGTCCTGGGTCAGCTTTCCCTTTCCTCCGAGCAACTCTCCCTGCGCCTTCTTCTTCTCCACCAGGGTAGGAAGAGCTGCTCCCATCCGCTTGTGTACATGGTTCAGGCAGTCTTTTTTCTCAATGTCGAGGTATCCATAGACGCTGTCTTGTGTCAGGGCATGGAAGGTGCAACTGTCACCATCGGAAAAAATGGTGGTGTAGCACAGTCCATTCTTCGCCAGGGACCACCTGAACAGAATGAGGGCTGCCTAGGCTTCCATTCGTCCTGCGTTGTAGTCAATGTTCTCCATACACTTGTGGTTGATCACCCAGTCCCCACAGCAGTCGTCGTGTGGGTCAGGTGCACCCTGGCAGCATCGGCAGTACCTTGAGAGGACAACGTGGTCCAGCACCAGGCTAGTGTAAAGCTCGAGGATGCACCCCACTGCGATGTTGGAGTTGTGTCCGCGTGTCTTCCATGTGCCGTCAAAAATTATATCCACGTTTTCGGGAGGATTGAGGAAGCTCTCGTAGACGTCCTTCACCACCTCAACACTCGCCGCCTCTGTGGCTGTTGCTGCTGCCTGGCAAGCCTGCATCATGGTGTCCATGTGTCCCCTGAACGTCTTATGATGAAGCCCTCGGTGGGAGAGGTTCAAGGTTGCACAGAAGCAGGGGCGGATATAGAGGGGGGGGTCCGGATGTCCTGACCCCCCTCTTGATTTCTGCACGTGTAAAATTTAGGGCGTGAAACGAGGGAGAGGGGGAGGGGGTTCCTAGACATATGGTACGCTGACCAACATCTGACCCCCCCTCAGGAAATTCCTGCATCCGCCCCTGAGAAGTCTGCAAGCGCAGTCGCCCCCTTTCCTATGCTCTGTATTCCCTTCATCGCCCTCAAGTTGATCTCTAAGGGCGTAATCTTGGCTTCCCCGGCGACTCGTGTAGAAGAAAATCGACTCTCGGCGAAATCGCAGCTCGAACACGTGAGGACCAACTTCACTGCCAGGCCGCACTGCCTCTCTTCGCACTTCGACAGTCCTACGGTAGCCATTTTGCACTTGCCGCATGCCGTGGACGCAAAGAGTTCTTGTAGCACTTTCATGTCCACGATGACGTACTCCGTGCCCCGGTCGGTGTCGTTGCTCTCCATGCAGACGTCGCAGAGCTCAAACTTCCGTGAAGTCGCCGACTGATCTGCCAACGAAGCCTTTCTGTCGTCCGCACGTTGTTCGCGCTCCACGCACTTTTCCTCCGTGTAAAACACAGTGTCGATTCAATCTCTAGACGAACTTGGTCCAGCCACAACCACAAATGGAAAAGCAGCTTGAGGCATTGGCGAAGTTGTTGAACACAAACTTGATCCAGTCACGTCCACCAGCGGTAGAGCGACTTGCGGCATCGGCGAAGTTGACGGTGTCGTTTTCCTCGATGCGGAGGTCTTCTTGTTCCAGGCACGTCTCCTCTTTGTGTTTAGTCTCTGCGTGTTGGCCTTCAAATGGGCATCCCCAGCCGTCCTCGAAGCGAACTCAAAGCGCGCAGAACGAAACAAAGAATGACGACGCAGGAGGGCAAATATATACGAAAAGGGAAAGCTAAACTAAGTGGAAGTATCAAAATATTTACATGAACGATGCGAAGACAGGAAACATACAAAAACACTAGGAAGCACAAGAAAAACACTGAAAATATTGATGTAGAAAGTGGAGAAATATGAATGCAGCCTGCGTCTCCAACAGGGAAGCGAGCGAAAGCAGACGACGCGGGGGCACGCGGAGCGACCGGGACGACGCGCCGGGGAAGCCAGGAGAGGAGGCGTGCGTTTCGCCCGATGAGAGAGCTGCACCTCGGAGAAGCGCGCGCTTTGCCCAATCAGCGTCTTTCCTAGAGCTGGTGACGGCCTTTTGTACAGCATCGATGACGTCGAGGCCTTGAGGGGTACACCGCTATGGAGCGCGGGACAATTGAGCGCGGGAAAGCAGCTTTCGAACAAGACCAAGATGGCTCCGATCGGTTGAGCCGTTGCGGTGCTCCAACGGCTTGAAGTTACACGCCAATCACAAGTCAAAGTAGCGGTGCTAGCAGCTCAAAGAAGCGCACTCCGCGCAACGCCTAGACCGGAGGAAAAAAAGAGAACGATACTGACGTCACGGCCCAATGTTGCTTTAGCGATCGGCAACCGGCTGGCCGCCCGCTAAGGAGCAGCGGCTCGCGGCGAGTCGCATTTTTATTATCGGCATTAGCTGAGAATGCGGCGTCCCATGGACGTAATATTTTGGCTGGGGTCGTACTTTTTGTCACTACAGCGATACCAGTAATTTATTTCGTTTTGAGTTTTGGCTGGAGTTGCCCGCGTCCCCCCTTAAAGGTAAGGCTTAGCTCTACCGTAAAATATCAAGTAAGCGTCCATTCAAATTTTGGAGATAATCTAGAAAAACTGACCGGGTCAAAGGCTGACGAGAAAGGACTCCATGGTTAACTAGGTGGATTCAGAAACCTGAGGGGGACACTTGATATGTCCTTTGCTTAGCTTTCAAACATGTCAAAAGTCATAATCCCTCATTAGAAAGAAATTGTTTTTTTAGAATTATCGCTTTTATCGAAGTTCAACGTGGTCCCGACCGAAATGCATGCATCTTGAACCGGATTCATAGAAGTGCATCGACGGCTGATCGCGCTTATTACAAGGGCCGAGGTGCAAAAAGCACTCGAGCCTACATAGAAGTTTGCGGAGACCCTTATGTTCCCTCCCCCTTCTCCACAGAGGCGAACGGCACACTGGGAAAACGGCGAACAAGAAAACGGAGCAAATGGGTGACGGAGGGCAGAGCGCCGCTTTTGATGCCGATGTGCCGATGTGGCCGGGGAGAAGTGAGAGCAGTGTCCACGTTCCGCCGTTACTCAAGGCACCCACGGCCGACGCTGCCAGACTTCTGTACGAATCGGGTCAAGGAGGTAATGGAGCCGATGGAGCCCGGAGGAGCCCACCCCTTCGAAAGCACCCGAGGTGCGCGCCTGTGCGGGCGCATTTGCGCAGACAAGCTTGTGGCGTTATTGAAAGTCGCTTAGATCTGCAAGGTTCAGAAAAGTGGCCGGCCCAAGTCCAGAATCGCCAAAGAATTCGACATTGAGACATTGGCTGTTCGACACTGTGCACCCTTTTGCAGAACAAGCAAGGCATACTGGACGAATTCGAGAAGTTTCTCACGCAAGAGAAAGCGCGCCCGCGACTTAAAGATGAAAAAGCGTCAACTGCTCTGCGCACGTCAGATTTTCTCTTGCAAGCATGCTTGCCGAGCCAGTGCACGATTCCCAGAGCTACAGCCATCTCTAAAGGAGTGCGTAAAAACATGTTGGCAAAGTCACCGAGGATAATTTTGATTTGTTCACGTTTGTGACTGCAAACGTTCCCGTCGTTGCTCCTGCCACGAATGCTGCAATCGTAGAGCGTGCATGCAACCAGGGTAAACACGAAGCCACGTCGGAGAAACACCTCCGGAAACGCAACAACTGTGGAGTCGCGAAATATCCTACGGCCGCTTCGAAACAAGAGCGGTGACAGCATTCTTGTGATCCCTGGAGCAGTTCGAGGAGAACTGAGGCCTATATGAAATTATCGGCAAATTTCAGTTAATTGTTTTTTTTTTTTTTTACTCGGTAAAGCTGCCGCAAGTTCTTCATAACTAGGGCTCTGTGCCTTCGGATAAATCTGAAAAACTCAGAGAAACACTCGCCGGTAAAATTTTGGTCAATTCAGATTTATCCGACAAACTCAAAATTTTCATGTGCCAATGCCAATTAGCACAAAAAACAAATAAAGAAAAGATTTTTTTTTTTTTTTTACATTTTGATATGCTCAGGGTCAATGGTCCTGGGAAAATGCCATCATAATTATCTTCCAAATCTCAAACCCTTGTCAAAAGAAGTCTTGCCGCTTGTCTCATCAAGGTTAACTCAGGGAAACAGGTCGTTGTACATTCAGGTCACAACAAAAGCCACTCTTTTGGTTTCCAGTTTGGGCCATGCAATTTGTGATTTAGAGAAAGGAGAGGGTATGTTTCTGGGAGTAACAGTGAAATATGGACCATACAGATTGTATAAAATAGGGAAGAGGGGCAGTTGAAACTTCTCTCCACTCCACCTCGTACGGCTGCGGGGTCGTTGACGGAACAGGATGGAATGACTATGAGCTTCCTAGCGGCTACCTCCGGGAGCTTATTGATTTTAAGGTATCAACGTTTATCCAAGCAACAATTATATGTAACTTTTGTCGTGGGACAAATTAGTATTGCCAATGGCAATGGCACCAACGCCAAATTCAGCTGAAGAAGTTTTAATTTATACAAGCGTGTTTTACTTCTTATCTGGCATACGTCTACATCTAGTTATTATTTATTTATTTTTAATGGGAAACACTGCGAAATTTAACTCCGGATTTCGGAGAATTGAGAATCAAACACAAATAAACTCCGATAAATGGCAAAAAATTAATTCCAAAAAAGATCCTCCAAATTTGATGAAAAATAAACTCCGAAAATACGGAACCCTATTCATAACCAAGGTTCGTTTGACTAGATATACAGTCAGAGCGTTTTGCAATGTTCCTGTACACCTAAAGGCCCGTTCACACTTTTGCAACCGAGTACGACCGAGAGAAACGAGACTTGTTGAAACCTCTTAAAATGTCTTAGGACAAGAGAACATGCTGGCACTCTGGCCCCATCTATGCGGTGACCCTGGAACTGCATTTCACAACAGCGAAGGTTTTGCGGAAATTTTTAGGTCAAATGTGCGTAATATCTATAAGAAAGGCTCGTTTATAACATTGACAGAAGTTTCTCGAGCCAAGAAAGAAAGGATAATGCACAAGAGAAATAGAAAATATGCCGGACTGCTAAGTTTACACTGCTACCCAATAGGTGGCACCAGTGTGTCCTCTCGTTCAGAGCCCCTGCTCCCGTTGTAACAGGTTTCAAGGCACCCAGTTTTAAGAGGTCGCAAGAGTGTGAACGGACCTTTAAAGGCTGTCAGTTATTTGTGGCTCCCTTGCTTTTATCGAATTACCTCTTATATCAAATTTTTTTGCCATCCCATCGACTTTGTTATAATGAGAGATTACTAGGTGCCTATTGGCATTTTATGGTAAAATATGTCTGCCATATGGGACATTAATGCTCTGGTTAATGCTTTGAAAACTTAAATTTATTGATGCATCTTATTCCCTGCAATTCACATCTTAGCTCAGGCATAGCATTTATGAAAGTGATCTTTTGACATTTCAAAATATATTTTTTGCAGCCCACTTTGACATGGCAGAATGACATTCATAAAGCTATAATTCTGCGATGTCATAAAACTATGTATATATTTAGAGGACCATTCAGAAATTTAATGTCTCTTGACTGCAGTCACATTACTACATACATTCCCACAATTACTAATGTTATCCATTTTAATAATGCTGCAACTAGAGACCTAAACATTGTATTGTAATATGTTTGTTTGTTTTTGTTTTCTTTTACTTTTACTACTTTTTGTAAAGCCTTTGGGCCCTCAGAGTATAAATAAATAAATTATAACGCTCAGCAAAATGTAAGCTGCCCTTTGGATGTCTTCCCAGCAGATGCCTTCTCGGTTACTAGACTAGAGCCCATTCAGAGCTAACCTCGATAGAGCAAAGCTATGGATATAGCAAAGCAAAGCTGCAGTATGCTCGTAATAATGTCGGTACCATACATGTTTTCAAAATAAAAATACATGGAAGAGTTTTCCTGAACAAAAAAAAAACAGTCCTTATCACAGAGAGGATCTACTGTAGCACTTCCCGCAGGCCCTGTGATCGTTTGACTACCCCCGACAAAAGAGGGCCCACCTCGATGGACCTCGTGTCTGGCAGGGCTATCACCCCGTAAGGCTTGAGGTCGAGGTCGCCCAGGCTCCTGGTCATGGCCAGGCGCCCGTTCACCAGAGACCGGCCGTGGCTGTCCGAGATGAGCCTCCCACCGGACATCTTGATCCTCTCCTGGGGGACAACGACGGCAAAGGCGGTGAGTTGGCGAGCGATGGGAGAGCGGGACGCTCGGCATGACAAACTTCAAGCTGGCACTTGTGTGTAATCAGTGAGGAGATGAGAGCAGTGTCATCAATCGGCTGGCATTCCGCTTATCGACTTGTGTCCCTGGCTTGTTACCAAAAATGGTTGCGTGCCAGCCACATAGCTAGGGTTCTGTGTTTTCAGAATATACCGATAAACACAGAAAATGATCCCCGAGGCGGTTTTCCCTGAATCGGAAAACACCAAATTTAAACTGTTCTTAAAGAAAAAAAAAAATGGCAGCTTCACGGGATGGAATTTTCTACCAGACTTTTATTTTTATTTTTCTCGTTGACCCAGAACACAATAGCACTGAACTGTCTTTGGGATTGTTCCTTCCAATCAAAACCACATTCAAAACCAGTTTTTTTTTTCTCTCTTTTTTTTTTTTTTGCAGGTTTGGAAAACAAAATTGGGTTGTGGGTATGTTTATACAGCCTGAACTTTGTCTGCCTCAATGGGCTACTTGTCTCTCAGCTGTAGATGAGAAATTTAGCCAGTGTAGTACAATCGCTACCCTGGGATCTTTAACACACACCACGCAGTAGTGAAACACGACTGCACGCCGGTACGATGCTCATCCAGATCAAAACAGGCAGGGGTGGGATTGAACCCAGGATCCCTCGGTTCTGCAGCGCGAGCTTTCGCTCCACGTGCTTTGAGCTGGTGTGCGCTGGCCCACTAGGCCACTAATCCCCCCTTGGAGGTTGGGAAGAGTGCATGTGTGCGGAACCGTCTGGACCAGCTACAGAGACAGTCAGCGCACCAGTGAATTGAGTGGGAAAGGGGAAATGCACATTAGTCTCCATGGGCGGGAAAGGGGGAAAAGGGACCCGAGTGGCTTCGAGGGGGAAAATACAGCAAAAGCAACTGCTTCTTAAGTCTCCATCTGTACTTTTGTATGGTTGCCAAGAAGCGATGAGCAAACCCCCCCCCCCCTCCCCTCCCTCTCCCGACAAGGTTTGCGAAGAGAGCGAAGAGGATGGACTGCCTTCCCCTGATTGGCTACTGCGAAAATCCGAGGCTCTCAGGCCCCATCCGTGTACCCATCAAGATCAATATATTCAACTTTCAGCCGGAATTTCCGGGCCCGGAAAACGTCACCGTAGACATCACAGGCGACGTCCATTCCTCTCTCCCGGATTTCTCCGGGAGACGTTTTGCGGGCAAGTTTGGACAGCCTTTAAAGGCCACCGATCATGCCCTGTTTTCTTCGGCATCCCAAGGCCGGCCCCAGTCCATGTGGCAACCGCTCCAGGTAAGATGAGATTCGGGCGCCCATTCACATGGGCAGAAGGCAAAAACCATGGAGGACTATGTCCATAATTTTGAGGATTTCGAAGTTGAGCAATGGTGTAATTACATTAATTGTGTAACTGTGCACTCATTAATAATGTAAAGTGTTTGGTATGTGTTCAATAAAGTTGTGTAATGTCAGGTGCATTATAAGTTATAATTTTTTCTCCAGTAATTAAACAATCACTTTACAACACAAGCCGAATAATTGTGTAATGTCAGGTGCGTTATAAGTTATAATCTTTTCTCCAGTAATCATACAATCACTTTACAACACAAGCCAAATAAACAATGATTCTTCTCCAGCATTGAAAATACACCGAAAAACACTGATTCTAAGGGAAAGAAATAAACACCGATAAATAACCCCCAAGCTTAAAAAAAAATAAATACCTAAAACACGGGCCCTATACATGTAACAGATTGTGTGGAAACGTGATCAAGCATCGAGACACGCCCCTTCTTCTGCTATTCGGTGCAGAATCCAGAGGGTGCCATCAGACATGATACAGCCAATCGCAAGCGATGGCTTCCTGCGTGGTAACGGAGCCGACCAACGGCAGGCTAGTTTTTGAATGTGTGCGGATTGCACATGAAAAGGGAATGCTCGCAATTGGCTGTCACACAAATGACGGCGCCCTGTAGTTTGTGCCAAATCGCCAAAAAGAAAGTGCCGTGTCACGACCTTTTAATGTTGTTTCTAATGAAGAAAATGATAACATATCAATTGAATCTTGGTGTTTTTTTAGGGTGCTTAGGGCTCATAGATTGACTTATGACCATAGATGATCTCAGAGACCACTTTAGTGCCCCTTTAAATGAGGAGCACCTTATGCCCAAGTGGACTCAGTATTCTGTCACTGATCATTTCTCAGTACTTCAGAGTAGCAACTCATTACAGTCTCGAGCTTGCTTTCCTTTTTCTCTTTTTTGCATAGTTAATAAAAACACTGATAGTGTATTGTCAAAAAAACATGAACACATAAAGAAGAAAAAAGGAACTGAGACTGCCAAGGAACTGTGTGCCTCAACAGTGAAACATGAGTCTCCACAAGTCAGAATAAAAGGTTAAAAGCGTGAACAAAACGGGTACAAGGAAGATACGCACACGACAGGACAGGCACTTAGTCTCAACTGGGTTTTAATAGCAGCACCGTCCCCTATATATACACACATTATTGCTCAACCCGCATCACAGCCAATCTCTTCATCACGCTCCCCTTCTTTTTGATCCTGTTCATCTTTCTCTGGTGCAAGCTCACAATTCTGTTGCACTTGATTTTCTTCCAGTTTCACTTTGCATCGGAGGCATCGGAACTATTCAGGTGACGGGAGACCGACGGCGAATTCACCCCCGTTCTGACACCACTGCTTTGCATGAAGTTCAGAGTTTGTAATCTTGCACCGCGCAGCATGACTGCGGTGACCCAATAACCATTGTAAGATGAGGCCTGCTCATTACCCCAATGTTATTCGATCCCCGACTCGCAGCAAACGTGCTGAAGCCCCACGAGCGCGTGCGGCGAAGTGGCAGACGTGTGACTTTTAACATTGTCGCACGCTAGCGACGCACCTGTCGCAAGATGCGACAAGGTGTGCTCACGACGAAACAGATGCGAGATGGACAGCGCTGGGTGGATCCAGCGATGATTAGGGTTCCATGTTTTCAGTTAATATACTGATAAACCCTGATAACTAGCCCCCGTGCCCGTTTTATCAAAATCGGAGAAAACAGAAAAAACCTCGAATTGGAGCTGTCCTTCAACAAGAAGAATGTAAGCTTCAAGAGAAGGTGCTTTGTTTTGTGTTGACCCGTAATACTGCTACCACTGATCTCTCTACGAAACTGCTTCTTTATTTGGAACCATGCCAGCTGTCTCGTTCCCTTCACTCATCGGTACAAAGGTGTTTTACAAGTATTTGGGTCGGGCGTACATTCACCAGAGGTCGAAAAATTCCATGCACGTGTCTTATTTCCTTTAACTTTATCCCCGACAAACCCCGAATTTTTGTCGAACAGAAAAAATTAACTGCAAAAACACTGAATCTGTGGGAAAAAGTAAACCCCCAAAAAACACCTTCGAATTGAAAGAAATATAAACACCAAAAAAATGAAGCCCTAATGGTAATGTTATAGGAGCAAAAGCCCTGTCTTCTAGGTAGCACTGGGAGTGTTACACCGCACGTCGGTGCAAACTTCACCAATTTCCACCGGCATGTGCGTTGAGCTACACTGCTTCGCACCGGCGTGCTAGAAGCAGCGTTTATGCAAGGGAAGCGGCTGGATTAGTCCCTAGGGGTCGGAAATTTCGCTCACTACTACAGACTGACATTTTTTGGTTATGACGATGGAATATGACCCCTAACGTTAAAAAACAGTTCTAAAAAAAAAGGCAAAAAGAAAAAGTTTACAATTTTTTGTAATGCCAAATTAGAGCGCAGCTCTTGAGGAGGAGGAGGGTATGCCCCTCTTCCTCCTCCTCCCCTCCTTCCCCTCTCTCGTGAAAGTCAATCGTGGGGGCCTTGTGAAGGTCACTGTGAAGGTCGTGACCTTCGTGACATCACTCGTGACCTTTGTGGCGTCGTCCCTAGTGACATCACTTGCGACGTCATTATGGGAAACGTCCCATAATGCAATGCACGCTTACGCCGACGGAAACGCTGATGAAGCCGGAAACGGGCGCCTAAAAGCTGCGCTCTAAAAAACATTATTTTTGAATAAATATGGGAGTCCTCCACGGCCGTGAAAGTCCACATGTTGCTTTCTCTCTCTTCCATAGACCCCAAAAGTGTTAACGGTCGTTGAGCAATCTCAGAATGTTCGTTTCTCGACTGCAGACCCCCAAAAATTCTACCAATGGGGTTTTACCGCAAAATACTAGAAACAAACCAAGACTTGCAAGACTGTGCACCATGGCCACTTCGTCACACGTATTCGGGCGGTCCTTTACTTTCAACACTGGAAATGCAGTTACATCCCTGAAAACCCTTGCAGCCATCGCAACGATGCATTTAGAGTTCGGGAATCAGTCTCAAGAACCAGCACTTTGTGATGCCCTGAAATGATTAAGACAGGTAAAGCCACTAATTATGCTATGCTCAGAGTATCAGCACTCTATTCACCATATTCCCCCTAACCCAATTTTGGCACTTAGTGCAGAACGGGATCAATTGGCAGTCGCTAAAATATGAAAATGCAACTTCCCGAGCCTTAGACACACTGTTAGAAAGTTCAGGCAATATGTTTTGCTTTTTAGCAGACTCTCTGCCCTTCTGAAGTATTCAAAAACGTTTTCTGTGGCTTCAGATATAAAGGTTTGGATAACTGACAGCAATAAATTTAAGCACAACAATAGCCGAAGTGTCGTTACTTTGACGCAGCAGTTCTCTCTCTAACTGTGGTCCGCAGACTCCCAGGGATCCTTGAGAGTATTCATGGGGGTCCACGCCAAATTGAAGAAACGTTTTAAAAAAAAAGGTCCTCCTACTGCTTCACACGAGACTTGTGGCGCAGAATGCATCAGGGGGTCCGTGGGGTCCATGACGGCAGAAGCTTGAGAACCGCTGCTCTAAGGGATGACTTATTTACCGACCCTAGTGCCAGGGCCAAAAGAGTGACACGCAAGAAACCCAATTCAGTCAGAGACGAGTCCCCCCCCCCCCGTGCCCCGCCAAGGCCGAGCAGCCGAGAGTCCACAAGCGCAAAAGGGGAGCGCTTACCTCCTCGAGCTTGAGGCCGGCCTGGTGGTCGGTGGTGAGCCTGCGCACCTCCCCACTGCGGCACAGCAGGGCACGGCTGTCCCCCACGTGGGCCACCACCAGCTCCGTGCTACTCCTCAGGAGGCAGACCGTGGCCGTCGTTCCAGAGGATGCTTCCTCCCCGTCTACGGCCAGTAGAAGAAAACACCAAAATTGAAAGCTTTTCCCTAGACGCCGCCCTGGCATTGCGGAACCCAAACCTTGACCAATACCACGCCACGTGCGTGCGTCCCACGAAACGCACGATTTGCCCGTCGACAGAGAGCCGGCGTCGGTTTCACCATTACGATCGTCCCACCCCTTACGTTCATGGAGGTAAGACGCTTCTGGAGATGACATGACGCCGCCAGAAGTGTGGAAGGACACGCCCCCAATGATGACCAAAACAGTGTTTCGGTCATCGTTGGGGGCGTGTCCCTCCACACTTCTGGCTACACCTGTGGTGGCGTCGCGTCGCCTACAGAAGCTGCCTACCTCCATGCTTAGGTTATATGTCCCTCAGTGCACACTCCGGAACAAAGGAAATAATTGTGCCATGTGTATGTTTGGACAGCAGGAAGTTATAGTCAGTCCCAATGGGCGTCTCCACTGCAAACAAGAAATTTAGCCAATGAAAAGTATGACTGCTAACCCGGGGGTCTTTAATATGCACCGCGCATTCGCGATACACGGCCACACGCACGAGATGGGCTGGGGTGGGTACATAGCCCAGGATCTCTGGATTCTGCAGTGTGGGCTTTCACTTCACGTGCTCAGAGCTATGGCATGTTAACGCACTCAGCCACAGATCCCCCCTCCCCTCTCGGTGGAAGCAGCGAAGCAGACGGGCCAAAAGAAACGAAAGCATGAGGGAGAGCTGGTCTTGGTAACGACGGGGTTCAAATGTTTCCTTCCTTCTTGCCTGCCTCAACGTTCCAAAACCAGGAAACCGAGGTTTGTATTTCTACCTCTTGTCATAGCGAGGAGCTAGAAAGATGTCCGGTTAACATTGGTACTGCCTTAACTTTTAAAAATCACTAAATAAAAATTAATTTTCTTTAGAAAAAAAAGTTTTTAAATTATTTTAGTTGTTCTCCCAGGCAATGTTTGCATTATTGCAGAGCATGATGTTGCCGTATGTTTTTTGTTCTTTTTCAAAAAATGCATTAGTCGCATTAGTCTCTCATCCCTTTCGCCGGATGAAAATGTTCTCTGACAAAGCTGATTTCAAACAATGACCAGTCTCCTTTTATAAGTATGAGGCACTTGGCTACCGCTGGAAAACCCGGTGCTAAAAAAAGCAGTGTCTTCCTTATGCAATCTAGAAGCTACAAAGTTCAAATGCATGTCGATACTGTGCATTCTAGATTGCTGGAAGAGGGTGTTTCTGCCCTCTTCCATCAGAACACTAAAGGACTGACCTCGCGATAGATTTTGAAGTGTTGGCAAAGGGTCTCATGCAAAGATTGGTAATAATGAAAATCTTAGCTGCATGTGTTTGTCCTTCATTTTATGCGTCTTCCTTCTTCTTTTTATAGTCTTGGGTTTTACTTATGGTTGCAATTCACCAGCCCGCCTGCACACTCACACTTCTTTTGGAAATATTTCCACTGTAAAACTTGCATTAAAAAAAAAATAGGGAGGCGTGTAGCAAGTGCTGTCCAAGCTGAATGTGAGCATTTGGCACTACTTTTCCATGCGAGTCTATGCTATAGAGCAGTGGTTCTCAAATGGGGGTCAGAGCACCCTTTCGGGTCTGCGAAGGCATTCTAAGGGTGCGCAAAGCCTTGCCTCATCAGTCAAGCCTGGCAATAAAAGTAGTATTTTTTCAGATTGAGCAGAAACATTTCAATTTCCAGGTGAGTTTTCTGGTGCACATGTCAATCAGAGAAGTGTACTTCACACTAGTCCTTAATTATTTCCACTTATTAAAAATCATTATCATAGTTAACCTGTACATTTCCCTTAACCTCACCCCAAACAGGGTCCCCCATCACCTCTGCCGATCCACAAGGGGTCCAGAAGCAACACTGGTTGAAAACCACAGCTGTAGAGTAAGACAAAATATTGGCATTCATGGTTTTCCCTTTACTTTTAATTTTGCATGAAAATGTTTTGCCTAGTATGTAAAAGTGTGCTTCCAAATGTATGGATGGCACAGGATACAACTTGAGATCCTTTATTCAGGATCATGTCTGTCATATGCATGTGAGTTAAGAAGCCATGTTTTCACATGTGGGGATACGCCCACTTGTTTGGAAAATAAAATCTCCTAGCATCAACCCTGAGCCCATTAGGAAACCAAAAAACAAGTCATCTTAACAAAACAGTTTGATACAAGTGGAAGAGAAAACAAGCATTCAGTTTCGTCTGAAATTGTGGGTACAAGCTAACAGCAGTCACCTTCAGAGCTAAAAATGCATATGTGCACTTGTTTCATACGGGGTGTTTCTTGAAATACCAGCCAAATCGTTCCTCCAGAAAGTATGCATCACACAGAAAGAAAGTTAATGTCGTACTTGTCTCTGCCAAAGGGCTTATTAAAAAAATACAATAATAATGGTCAGGATAATTAGGTTGTGAATTATTTTTGAGCAATTAACTTTTGAGTCAAAATATTTGAAGTGTCAGTCCGAAAATTGCTGCGCATTGTCGATAATTACTACATCGACCCACTTTAGAAAAATATATGGCATGTGCAGAATTTTACGGTATTCCACACACAACACTAGTAATTCTAAACAGGTTTCCAAGTTTCAATTTTTTATCGGAGTGCATCTTTGCACCAGCGGTCCTATTCCTCATGGTCAAATTGCGCACCTGACGTGCCTCACCACTCATTCCTCAAATGACGGAGGTGAACCCAAGAATCAAAGCTCAATTTTGCAATGTCATTTCAACAGTACAGCGTTTTATTTTGCCTAATAATGCAAGCAACACTTCCCCCTCTCTAATGAGGGATGCAAGGCGGTACTTGCATGTCTGGACCACGGGGAGCAAGACTGAACCCGCCAAGATGTGTTCCTATATGAACCCAACACTTAAAATCTCATTCAAATCGAGTAGGTACTTTCTTGGAACTCAGTAAAATGCCGTGCATGCCTTGTATTATCGTGAAGTCCACTGATTTAGTGGTTTCCAATGATGTTCAGAAAGTTTCTAATCGAAATTATACCTTGAGATTTACTATAGTCCATTGCAACTCTAGAAGGTAGGGTGAGGAAAAGGAAGCCAGGGCAGAAGGAAGCAGAAGAAACGCTAAAGAGAGGAGGAGGCTTCCCCCTCTCCTCTCCCGCATTCCATCTGCTTCCTCGTCCCCGGCCTTCCTTTCCCTCGCCCTACCTTCTTAAATTGCAGCAGACTATAATCAGGAAGTTAATTATTCCAAAGTGATTAAAGCCCTAATTATTCCAAACATTATTCATTTTCCTAAATACACCCCTTGGCAGAAACCCGATCTGACATCTAAGCTTTTTTCTGTGCGATGCATACCTGTTGTTCGAACGACCTGGCCGACGTTTCACGAAATGCCCTGTACACACCCACAAGCTTCCACTGTGCTTATTTTGCACCATCAGACTTGTTGTTGCCTTGGAAAAATTTTTAACAACCTAACATGCAGAAAAAAAAGTTGGAAGTTGCACAAAACCAGGCCAATTGAGTCATCATTTTATAATTATTTACCTACTACAGGTATCATTGCATTTAAAGCTGAATTAAACGTCCCTCTTCTAAGAGGCCAAAGAAACATATCATGTCTCAAATTCATTAAGTCTATTACTGTTTCCCTCCAAAAAACAAATTGCATATTATCTGACGGTGTTTTGCATCTCCACTCACACAGATCGCCCATTCAAAACTCCTGGTTACACGTAAGACCAACAAATTCAAGCTTTTTTGACATTATAAATGGCTATGCATGTCTAGAAGAATCTACCTGAACTCATTGTTTGCATCCCAGAAGATGATAGTTTCCATCCGGCATTTCCACTCTCCATGCCATTGAACATCATGTTTGTATTTTTTTTTAATATCCTAAAGTTCATTCTATATTGCTTTATTTTATTCTTCAGCTTTGCCCCCTTTTATATAGGGGCACTAGAGTGGTTTCTGAGATTGTCTATGGTGCCACAACTCATTCTATGGGCTCTAAGCTTTCTAAAAACCCAAAATTAGATTGATATGGACCTGATTTCCTTATTAAATCGGAATCAAAGATTGTGACACACCCATTCTTCTGCAATCCGGCACAGAAACCAGAGAGGGGCATGCAACAGCCAATCGTCATCAATCACTTCCTGCTCACGAATCGCACACATTCGAAAATAAGTCCGCCATGGGTCGCCCCCTTCCCGTGCACAGTGATCGCTCACAATTGGCTGTTGCACATCTGATGGTGCTTTCTGGGTCCCGCATTAAATCAGAGAAATAAGCGTGTCGCAATCTTCTATTTCTTTTTTAACTAAGGAAACTGGATGTGTATCAATCTTATCTTGGGTTTTTTAGATTGCTTATTGGCCATAGGTTAAGTAATGACCATAAATAGACACTCTAAGAAAACACTTTAATGCCCCTTTAAAGGAGCCCGAGGAGGTTTCAGAGATCGCCGAAATATGATGAGATAACTTCGGTGTGTTGCGATCTTCCATTGCTTTTTTAATAGGAAAATTGGTTGCGTATCGTTGTGATTTCAGGACTTCTAGGATTCTTAGAGCCAACAAGGTGAGTTATCGCCATCATAAATTATCTCAAAACCCTCCTCGGGGTCCCTCCTTTAAAGGTGAAAGAAATTAAATAAAATTAAACATCCGAATGGTACCTTATGAATCCAGCCAGTACTGAAAAGAGATCATGTGATTGGTAAAATGAAAATATGGCCTGGCGTAACAACTCACCTGGCCAATTGAAAGCCACAAATTTGGCGAAGGCATTGTTAATGTCAATGAATGCCGACTGGAGCAGTGCCTGCAGGTCTGACTGCCCCCTCTGCAGCCAGTACAAGATGTGAGTCTCCATGTGTTCCGCGCAGAAATCTGCGCAGGCAGAGCCTCCGTGCCCATCGAAGACCGCAAAGTACAGGAGGTTTGGCATAAGTTCCTTGACCCTGCAATTAAAGTTATGCATGTCACCTAGGAAAATAATATCAGAAATATTTAGAAGCCAATATGCCCAAAATCAGCCAGGTTAACATACCAAAGTACAGAAAAAGTAGCCACGATTAGTTTGGTTCAAAATATGGAAGAAAGCAGACTGTTTTTTCTCGCCTGGGAGGAGTGCCGTCAGGCAGCACACAAGATGCTCCATTTCCCTATCGACACGAAGGTCAGATTTTTACATCCTTCAATATTTCGTGCTTCTTTTGCTAACAATAAAAGATTTGTAGTTACAGCATCAGCTACACTGCCAGTGGAATGTTGAGTAACTCAATGTCGAACCAACATCTAGGATTTGCAAATCATTTCCAGGTGTTTGATGCAATTCGTGCAAAAATATATAACAGATTTCATTCTGTTAATAGTTCTCAGGGCGATACTGGGCACACCGCTATGTACCACGGTATGTTTTCTGGAACATCCATAACAGCTGGCTCGGAAAGACCAGAGATGACATCTTGATCAATCACAGGTGGCAGTGAAATTTGCCGGATGCTGTCGGCCATTGTTGAATGTTTTTGGCAGTTTGATACTTTAGCCCCATATTCCAGATAAACACCAGCCATCGGATGGCCAAAACAAGATGCTTTTCGTGTAACACTCGTAAAAATGTTAGGCACTAGAAAAAATCAGCCATCTGCATTAAGTCCTTATTTCTAACCCTTTCTGTTCACGTTCGGCCCATTGAAAAGCATGGCGAAAGAGCCCAAGTATGCAACTGATCTCACTACATCGCCGTCTCCATCCGCACAATAAAGTCCGTCTGCTATGGTCACCAAATATCAACAAATGCATCCACAAATGCAGCCTCTGAAGCCAGCTACCGCATGTGGTCTGCCACCACATTGAGGCAATGCTTGGACTCCAAACTAGGCTGCCAAACAAACCGCGTTATGCACGGTCAACCCTCGCTTCGCTCCACTCTGCTCAGGGAAACTTTAATATAATCTCAGGCCAGAGCATGCACCAAGCCTCGTCAGAACTGCCAAGGGTGGCAACAGTTTCCCACTCTCAGTGTCGGCCTCCACAATGGTGCGTCCGACTTTGGCTAGTGCTGCGGTGCTCACGTTAGCAGAAGACATTCAGAGGATGGTGTCTGCTGTGGCTGGCTTCAGTCGCTGATTCCGTGCACTCCTCCATCAAGAAGTTGTTTCGTTTTCATTATGATTCTGACCTCAGCAGATGAACTTTTTTTTTTTTGCAGGAGACAGCAGGATGGCGACAGAGCCGTTTATACTGAGAGAGTTTGGCCTTCTTAAGGAGATTTTGACAGTCTGACAACCACAGCAGCGTAGTCTGACAACCGGGGGATGACTACTTCCGTCCGCCATATTGTGGATCTGACTCATAGGAACTCTACGCGATTTCTCAGGAATGAACAAGACAAAGAAGTAACGCCATATTGTGTTATCGCGAAATCCGCTTGTTCTAGCGGCCAACAAGCTCCGCCCATCGGCCAAACTCTCTCAGTATAAACGGCTCTGGATGGCGAGATTGGGTGTGTGCTTGAGCTCTTTCTCCGTGCTTTTCGATGGGTGAAACATGAACAAAACGAGTTTGAAATAGGGACTAAAAGCAGATGGCTGATTTGCTCCAGAGCCTGATATTTTGACGAGCCTTACACAAAAAGTAAGTTCTCAGCACGCAATTTTGACTAAGTTTCTAGCACTGCGACATGGGACAAAACCACCGATGTGCCATGCTTTCTTTTTAAAATGAAAGCAGGGTAAAAGCATGTTCGATTTCAGTACAGTACACAAATTCAAGGGACAAATTGTTACAGAAACCTGTTCCTAAGTCAGTTTTCAGAAACGAAGTGTTTCGCTTCCTTTCAATATCCATCACGCAGTAGTAAATGAGCATGTATGTGCTATGCCCGTCTATAACGACGCCACCAGTCAAGTGCGAGCAGTAAGCTCGTGATGTTAAGTCCGCACCACAAGATTTTTACGGTATTGATGCTCCTCGTGTGCACGCACCACCGATCCACGGACCAAACACTTCCGTGGAGCGATACTGACGCGGTCATGCGTCCCTACCTGTATCTGTCCTCGTTGTATGTTCGCCTGCCGAGCAGCGTCGCGCTGCCGGCATGCTCTCCCGATATCCTCGGCACAGGCTTGCCGACTTTGATGCTCTGTTGCAAGAGCAGCGGCAGGTCGATCCGGTTGTCCCACGTTCCGAGCGTATCGAAGTTGATGTGCTGCTGACGTTCGCCAAGGTTCTCGGGGTCGGATAGCACCTGCTTCTCGCGCACTGACAGCCGAAGTGGTCCGCTCAGGACATCTCGGCAACGCCAGACCCGGGCCGGGCTGAGCCTCAACAGGAACAGTGACATGCAAAAGGATCCGTTGGTTGAACCCGCCGCTTGCTGGACGACTTGCCACCCGCACTCTTTGTTGGGATGACTATCGACAACTCGTAGTAAGCCCCGCAGCCCCGAAGCACGGAAATCGATGTAAACAAAGTCAAGTCAAGGACTCAAGGTGATGTAGTGACGTCGGGCAAGTCAAGCATCAGACAGCACCGTACCACCGTACGGTCAAACATACACGGCCCTGGGTCAAACCGCGGTCAAACCACCGGACTGCACCGGACGACTCCTACGTTGGACAACAAGACGTCAAGCAAGACGGCGGCATCAACGGCGTCCCAGAGTTCTTTGCGTGGCCGCAGCCGCAGCTGCAACTACAGCGCCATATGCAGCCCAACGCAGCCTTTCAGTGCATTGCGGTGGAGGCGTGAACTCGCTCCTGTAGACATCTATGAATTGCTCGCGAGGGGAGCATTTTGGCGCTGTCTGCCTCTGGCGCTGCTGGCGTGTTTAGGTTAGAGTGCCTCAATGTTGCTTTGAGCCAACAACATTGAGGCACTCTAGTTTAGGTTAGAGTAACTGCAGAGCCATAAATGTCTGAGTAACTGTATATGCTCCGCTTGCAAGCAGATCAAGCAGATACAGTTACTCTAGTTTAGGGAGGCCAGGGAGGCTCTCGTAGACGTTGTGCGGTTCTGCTAGCGTTGCAGAGGCTGGCGGTAGCGAGTTGTAAACACGTGTTCTGCTTGTTTGATGTCATTCGCCGAGGAAGGTTTTTAAGACTCTGTGTAACCATTGAGACTTGCCGTTGTGAATACGTGGAAATTTTTACGAAAGCGCAGCGCCACAGTAAAAAGGCACAACTTGCCCAAGGCAAGTTTCGCCGGCCTTGCGGTGGGTTCAAACCTTCCTTGGCACGCCGAAGTGCTGCGTCTCTGTGCCTTCGCACGCTTGGATGCCGATCAAGATTCGTTTCGGCGCCGTGTGGATGTGTTTTGCGAGTGCAATGTGCGTGAAACCGTATGTACCTCTGGTCAGCATTTTACTTTTACTTGGATTTGGCATTTGGTATTTGGCCGTGTTCCAAGATTTACTCGCTCTTACTCCAGGGCAGGGCCATAACCAGGGGGGGGGGGGGGGGGGGGGGTTGGGGATTCTGACCCCCCCCCCCCCCCCCTCGAAATTTTTTTCTGGGTATGGCCCTGGTCGGTGCACTTGCAGCCAGCCATTTTAATCTCCACCTCTGCGCACGCGCAGTGGCGCCGGTCCGCTACCGGGTACCAAACCGGGACCGGTTCTCCGGTTTGCTATAACTCTCCATTATATGCCACCGATGCACATGATTCATAGGCGAAAATAAGACAATAGACATTTTCAAAATGGCCACCGTTGTCCCCAAACCCCCCCCCCCCCCCCCCCCCCCGAAATTTTTTTCTGGGTACGGCCCTGCTCCAGGGTAAGGGTTTTGTACCTTGGCGTTCTAAAACCTACCTGCGTCCAGCGCTTTTCAATCTGAGTTGTCACGTGACACGTACGATCTTAGGAGTAACTCGAATCCATTCGGGTGAGATTTGGAACACAGCCTATGTAACTTGCGGCACTTGCGGTCCAGAAACGAGCTTGATCCAGCGTCCAGTGGCGACGGAAGAGGGGGGGGGGGGGGGGGGGGGGGGGGAGCGGAACCAGCGAGGCGTTTTTTTGTTGTTGTTGTTTTTTTTTTTTTGTTTACTAGACGCTTATGGCAATCAAATCAGTAGTACAAAAGACACAGAGACGCAGCATTTCGGCGTGCCAAGGAATGCTTTGAACATGCCGCGAGACCGGCGAAACTTGCTTTCGACGAGTTGTGGCTTTTTCCTGCTGCACTTCGCTTTCGCAAAGATTTTCACCTGTTTTCAACAGCAAGTCTTAACCCTTACAGAGAATCTTATAAATCTTCTTCGACGAGTGACAACGAACAATTAAAAAACGTGTCTTCAGCACGCTGCCGCCAGCCTCTGTAACGCTAGCAAAGCCGCAAATCGTCTATGAGCAAGATGGCCGTTTGGTGGCTTCACTCGCGGGAGCAGGAAGCGCGATCCAGAAATGGTCATTGAGATCCTTGAGATCGTTGAGATCAGCGCTTTTCTTGGCAATGCAGTGGAAGGTACGTCCCGCGTCCCCTCTCCCATTTTGAGTGTGTGCAGGCTCTCCTCCCCTCCCCGAAAATGGGGGAGGAGGAGAGCCTGCGTACACTCAGAATAGGAAAGGGGACGCGGGACGTACCTTCCACTGCATTGCCAAGAAAAGTTGATCCCTCCTTGGCTAGATCCCTATGCTAGATCCAGAGCAGGACGTGTAACATGTAATATCTAGCCTTTATATGTGTTATTAAAAATTTGAAAACAAATTAAATTGAATTGTGTTAATTTATTTTTATTTTTATGTGATTATTAAAGTGTTTTTTTTTTTTTATGATGCACTTTGTTTACTACTTTTGGGAGAAAAAGGGGTAAAACGGAATAGCAAAGACGATGTTGTCTTCGGTTGCCTTCTTCAGGCAACAATGATTTCGCATATTCGGCCGCCATCTTGCGTCTGTCTCAGCAAGTTCTTTCTGTCCCCACGTGCGGTACGCGTCGGTACCGTTTTCTTTGACGTCTCTCCCGAGTCTTTTGTGTTCAGCCCCCTATTAGATTTCTACGATGCCTCCCAAAAAGACAGCAGTGAAAGCACAACCCGCGGCAGCGAAACCGGCGGTAAGTGGGGTTTACAACCTCTTTAATTAGCAAATTCGACGGTAACCCACGTGCATCGATAACGCTGCTCTGGGCCGATCGTGACGGCGGCTTATTTTACGTATATTTTGTGTTCCTCGGTTCCCGCTCCGGCGCAGGCAAAAAGCCAGAAAACGGTGAAAAAAGTCGCCGATGAAGACGAGGAGGACGACGACGACATGGAGGATGACGATGAAGAAGAGGAAGCTGACGCCGGTAAGCTCGACCGTTCCTTTCGCGCGGCTTTCGCGGTGCCGCGTTTGCGTTTAGGACTACTTTCGCCATTAGGCCTTTGAACGGATGTTCGCAGTCTTTTGATCGATTGCTGTTCGGCGTTGTAATGTTTCTCTCGAACACGGCCTAAAAATACGGCGTTCTTTCCTCGCGCGTGAGAATGTCCACTTATCGATGGCGTGGCAGCACGAGCCTCCACGCGGCTCCGTCGCGTTCCCTGAACCGGCGAAGGCTGCTCGCCCGATTCGTTGACGATGGCTCGCGATGCTGTTGCAGTACTTTTGCGCCGCACAGGTGGACGGAATGGCCTACGCTTTCTGGCTTCCCGCTTTTCGCGTTTCTTTTGTTTTTCATCGTATTGTGATCTCCGGCTCATATTGGAAAGCGCATTTTGCGCTGTGCGCTTTTACGTCCATCTGCGGGCTTCTGAACGGTTGAAGGGCGCAGCAGATATTGCTGCTCTATTGATGATATTCCGAAATCGTGTGAATACTGGCCGTTCTTTACCGCACTTCGCGGCCGAACAGAACCCAGGACGCGTCGTCTGAGGCAGAACCCTTTCCCTCCTTACTGGATCTTTGGGCGAATATTTTGACGTCTCGTCTTACTGGGCGTTGAAATATGTCGAAGAGCGACTCGGCGCTTATTCGCCTAGTGTATCTGGCGACCTGGCGTGGCTGCGTTCACCGCTCTATCGCATGTTATCAGCACTTGTCTCGCAGCAGGTTCATCAACATGAAAGCATCACCTGTGTATAAAGCGCATGCAAACAGTATGTAAATGGCACGGACGCGCTACGAACGTCTGGCTCCACTACTTCTTCGCAGTTGTAGTCATTCTATGGCACATTTGGAATCAGTTCATGATATGTGGCGGTGGTTTGTACCATATTTGACGCTATAACATGCGTTCGAGTGATTCATTCCACAGGCCTAAAGCAGCCATTTTTTTTTTTTTTTTCTTTGCTGTGAGACAGGTCTGTGGTTGATACCCCTTTGCATGGGGGAGGTGTATGTGATTGTGCATTCCTTTCACACAACATAAATAAATGTGTACTGATACTGACGAACAATAGAATGATGACGAGGTGAACATTGCTGACAGATTCAAGAACACAATGTCTTCCGTACACAATGTTTAAATAAAAAAAAAAAAAAAAATCTAACATGCTCAGAAGTAGAAACTGGAGGGCACTTGTGTCACTTGAAGGCTTCCTTATTTTTACCATTTGTTAAAAAATTATCCGGGTGGCTACACTTTATTTTTCACTTCACGTCTGAACAGGTTCACATCTTTTGCGGTTGGGCCCACTCCGCCCCCGAGTTTCGGTTCTTAGTCTTGCTGTCGGGCCATTAGTTTGCCCATCGTAACTTGCATTCTCTCTGCAGCATGAATGGATAGGTGCTCCACGAAGTAGCTGTTATAAGCATCACAAATGTGTCACTTTTTTAACTTTTGTTCACTGTACAGTTTTGAACACGTATGACAGGCAGACACTAACCCTGGAATATGTCTCTTTTCTTCTCTAAACAGTGGCACGTGAGTGTTTGTGTTCACCATCTTTGTTGCGGCATTGGACGGGCGTTCTGAACTGCCGGCGTACCCGTAGTTCCTGACTTGGTGCCATTGCCTGCCTTTTTCAGCTTCAGGCATGGACGAAGAGGTAGAGGAGGAGGAGGACGAAGAGGCTGAGGAAGAAGAGGAGGAGGAGGCCAAGCCCACCAAGGCAAAGAACGGCCTGCAGGCAAAGGGTGCGGCAGCCGCAGAAGCAGACGAGGACGAGGAAGAAGAGGGCGATGAGGAAGAAGAGGAGGAGGAGGAAGAGGAGGAGGCAGAAGACGAGGACGACGAGGGAGAAGGTAAGTTTTCATCCGAAGTGTGCACTTCATGGTTATATATGCCCAGCGTACCTGATGTGCGCTTTCGGTTTTCTTTCCCTTAGGCGATGCACCCCAGAAAAAGAAGGGAGCTGCAGCCACACCTGGTTCCAAGGGTAAGGGGCGATGCTCTCAACTAGTCACCTAAATTTTAAAGAAAAAAAAAAAAAAAAAAGAATTTCTTGTATGTTTGGTCGAAGGTTGTTGCCAAGAGGTCTAGGAGCATCTTTCAGCATTTGTTCTAACTCTGATCTACTCCGGTCTTGCTGCACCACCTCTTCAGATCCTCAGTGGGCAGTTGGCACTTTGGCAGGCCATGTTTCATTTATAGTAGTCGAATAGCGCATTTTGAAACTTTAATCTAGCTGTCAGTTTTGTTCACGTTTAACCAGGTGATTTCACACTATTTCCTCCTTTCTGAAATTGTGTTTAACGTACAGTATATATATTATAATCATTCACCTAGTCAAGTGAAGTGGTCTTTTTTTTTTTAATGCACTGTTTTTTAAAATATGAGAGGGTAATTTGTGCATTCAAATGCAGGCTTAATATTTTAAGAAAATATTTTCTTTTGCTGTAGCATCAGACAAGTACTAATCCAAATTCACTTTCCCTTTACTCCTATTTCACTGGATTATGTTGTCTTACAAAGTTTGTACAAGACAGGAGGTTTCTTTTCCTCTTCTCTCCGCTTCACACTGGAAGCGGATCCGCGTGTTCTCAACCGCAAGGCGGCTGGGATCGGTCGGTTAAAGTGCATTTTTGCCAGCCGCTTCAGGACCGATTTGCCCGAACCGCTTTCGCGAACTGTGAAGCAGCAACCAATACGATGCTGACATGACGTTGGTGGCTCTTGAAACAAGGTGGGATCTGTCGCTAGTGAAGCATTCAAGGTGCTGTAGTTCTAGCGTTGCGCCAGGCAAATCGACGAAGAAATGTGATGTTCACGTTTGTCACTTGAATCTGCCACAAAAGGAGTTGACTCGTGAACGTGACGGGCTTCACTCCGGTAGTTCGGTTTGGGTAAGAGTTTGTGTATTATTCGGGTTGCCAAAGCCAGTTGCTCGCTGCCTTGTTAGTCTTTGCCCGTTGAACGCCGAAACCCACCCTTGATCGTCCGAAATTACAGTTCTTGTACCCACTAAGACAGTCGCAGGAACTACTGAAAGCTTGTGACGCTGTGCATGACCATCACGGAAGTCAGTAGAGACACAGTGTGAGCCCAATTGCATAGCCAACACACTATTACAGAGCTGGCAGACTACCTGCGTTAGCTTAACTTGTAACTTTGACTACTACAAAAAAAAATAAAGGGAACCTACTCAGGAAATAAAGTGTACGTACCAGGCGATGCAGAGGTAATCTATATGGTGTTTATTTGAGCTTAATGTCAGACAAACGGTCGACTTGACTGACGTTCAAATGACGAGAGGAGAGCCCGCCACCAACAAAGCCACGACCAGCTAGCACCGAACACATGCCACGCATCTCGGTCCACTAGCGCTGCTCACTACTCGGAAAGTGATAAAAGCGAACGACGAGGGGGGGGGGAGGGGTGAACTGCCCCTCTATCCTGAAAGCCGGGTCAGCTATTCATGCGGGAAGACTCCACTCCGAAGATGGGGTAGGGGGCATCCTGTTCCAAGTCAGCAAGGCACACCTAGCTGGGTTTTGCTTGTGGGCAAAGTCTAGGGAATTGCAGCTCGAAGAAAAATATTCAGAGTGCCAAAATAGCTCAATTTTGGCTTTGGATTGTGGATTAAACTAAGTTTTTGATAGTAAATGTCCAAAGGGGGTCGCTCGCGAACCGCAGCTGCTTCGCAAGCACAGCTCGACCGCCAGTGTGAATGCGCCATTAGACCAAAGCTCGCACGCCCACGTATAGACAACATTTCTGGGAACGCTGGGGATACCATGGTTCCCACTCGGGAACGCTTCTTGCACTGGGGATCCTGCTACATCACCTGCTTCTGTTGCGCTCTGTCTCCTGCAGACAAGAAGAAGGCTGGCAAGGCCGGCCAGGAGGCTTCTACGCCCAAGACCGGCAAGCGAAAGGCAGACGATGACTACAGCGGAGGCGGCAGCGATGCCAAGAAGCTCAAGCTGGAAGGCAAGTCTCCTCCGCTTTGCCCTTTTCATCCGCATGAAGGTTTGTCGCATCACTTTGTCGAGCTGTTGTTTCTGACAGTGCTTTTTCTTCTGCATTGCAGATTACATTCCAGAGTCTTGCATTGATAGCCTAGGTGAGTGATAACTGTCATTCTTTTACTGCTTTTTTTATTATTGTTTTTGTGGTTACGTGGCTAACCTGAGTTCCCTTTCCTGTTCGCTGCAGAAAAGAAAAATAGCTGCAGTCTAATCATCACATTGGGTAGAGATGCACGGGCTTCTGACATCACAGACATCTCGGGAGACATCATCAACCTGGCACTGAAGGGAGAGTGAGTCTCCTTTTATTCTTGTTTTTGTGGCATCCAGTATACACCTTTTTACTTTACAATGGACTGCAGCAGAAGCTACGAGCCATCCCAGCCGATCCAGCACTTAATCTATCGAGCGATTGCGTATGCGGCATGTTGCTGGCCCCTCACAAGGGTTGCGTGACGCCGCATTGGATTGGCTGCTGTGGCTTGTAGCATATACTGCGGTCTGTCGTAAGGTGAAATGGCAGCTCACCTATGGGCACGAGGTCACAGTTTTGAAACTTGCTTTTGAGGGCAGAGTACTAGGAATGCAACGAGCTAGGATTGCGGGCTAGCTCGTTGCATTCGTTGCCCTGTCATCTTAAAGGTGGACAAACTGTGGTGCGTGCTTTAAGGCTCGTCTAGGCTGGCCGCAACACTTGATTGCCAGTCTTTGCACTTTTCTCACACCTCCGATACGAGCATTGCAGCCATTGTTTTGTAACACTGCGACACAAACTGGGTTGGTAAAATTTGGTGCCTAGTGGTGGTAGCGTGTAAAGTGCGAGTTAGCAGCTATGGTCACTGACAGAACGAGAACCGAAGGGCCGGTCTTTAGAATGCCCGACCTCCGGCATGTGTTCCATGCTTTCTGCTGCGTCTTGGCTGCGCACTAGTTGCACACAGGACACCGATGCATTGTTGGAAGTAGGATACTCGTGCTCAATGCAGGGCTACTCGCCTTGTCAGTGGCTGTATAGTCAGTTGCAGGTTGCTCCTTCCACTTTTTGCACTTCAGCAGCATGAAGGCAGGAGAGAAGAAAA
This sequence comes from Ixodes scapularis, assembly GCF_016920785.2. NCBI lineage: Eukaryota > Metazoa > Arthropoda > Arachnida > Ixodida > Ixodidae > Ixodes > Ixodes scapularis. The sequence continues at coordinate 75,668,556 of NW_024609868.1, forward strand.
CTACCAATTGTGGAAAGAAAAGAGCTTTGTGGAAGGGGGCTTGCCCTGCTGTTCTAAACCTGCAACAGACCAGCTGTCTGCGTGCATCGTGTTGACGTGTCCTAACCCGCTTCTTCTTTGCGGCCTCCCTTCCCCGCAGCAAAGCCTTTGCGCGGTACATAGACGAGGAGACGGCGGAGGCGAACCTGGAGGTGTTTGAGCAGGCGGTTGGCCAGGGCAAGGTGGTGCACGTGGAGCGGTGCTCGGCACCCCACGAGTCGGATGCCCAGGGCAACATGCTGGATGTGTTCCGGGTGCCCTTCGACTGCAGCGTCAACCAGCTCAAGAAGCTCTTCCCCGGATCACGAGTCTTTGTGCTCAACGATGGGTGAGCACCTCAGTCTCCGTACGTCCGCAGGGCTTGACTGCATGCTGATGCATCTTTGGCAGAAACCTCAAATGGTTCTGTGCTTTGGTCACAAGAAAGGTGTTGCCTCCTGCTGTTTTTGAAATGTTTAAAAAAAATTAAGCGAAGAGCGTGTCAAGCATCTCCCAAGATTTTGTGTAATGAAAAATTCGACGTGGCCACATTCGCATTGAGACTTTGAATTCTTAAATTGCAATTTACACTTTACATTTTGGTGTTCACACTCCCAGCAGCCACCACTCCGTGTTACAGTGAAATGTCGAGCATGCACTTGCAATATGGGGCTCACCCACTACTTTTGAAACATTTGAACACCAAGCAAAGGACGTGGGAAGCACGTCCCCAGACTTGCATTCTCCAAGCACCCCAGTCAACTCCGCCTAGTCGGAAGGCCTCCGCACGCGTCATCACAGTCAGATCAATCGAGGCGTACGATTGGGTACGAGTGCTGTGTCAGTGTTCGACGGAGGCTCATGTCCAATCAGCGCGTCGAAGCTAGGGCTTGGCCCCGTAGCCAAGTTAGCACGATCCGACTCTGATGACGTTTTATAGAAGGTGAGGAGACCATGCGTAGGCCTTTTGTCTAAACGGTGTTGCCCCGGTGCAAGACGTTGGAGCCCGTCCTATCATGTTCCCCTCTGTGTGTTTTGCTCCTGAACCTATCCAACACCCCCAAGTTTAGGGCGGCCTCTTGCTCGGTGCTTTGCGGTACGAGCTCGTAGTTGCAGCTTGGCGGAAGGGGGGTGGGGGGGTTGAGTTTTGATTTCAAGATGTGTGTGGACTCGGTATTGTAAAGGGTGGTGAACTCGGTTGGGCCTTTTGAATGTTGTCTGTACATCGCTCTTTTGGTAGAAGCTTCAGTACTAGGGAGTCTTACAAGTTCGGTGCATTTTCTAAAACTTCTACTCTTTGTTTCATACTTAGTGTAGAACGCAGTTGGAGCTACTAGCAGGGGCTTGTGGTTCCATTTTGCAAATAATTTGCACACTTTCAGCAAGTCATGCTCTAGGATGCCACAAGCTCGTGTCAGCAGCTTTAACATTGCTTTACACTAAGTATGAAGCAGATTACAGCATTACATACCTGCCAATCCTTGCGAATTTTTCATAAAATGTACGAATTAGAACTAATTTTATGATTTTAATAATCTTGCTTCAAATTTTACGAAAAAACTTATATAAAAAAAATTACTTTTTTTTTTTTTGTAAAGTTGTTGCTGGTGGTACCTTACACCGCCACAAGAGGGCAATGCGGAGGGCAAGTTCGTCTGCTCCTTGCGCAGGGGGTAGCGGTGACGTCAAAACGCCGAACCCTGATTGGCTGATCGCGACCCCCTATCTGAGCGTCGTCTGCGTCTTCTTACCTTTCCTGTGACTCTCGAAAGTGCAGAGGCCAGGTTCACAAGACGATCTTACGCCAAAAATATGCGTAAGACAAAACTTGAGGACGAATTCGTATTCACGAAACAAAATTTTCGTAAGTTTTGCGCAGGTTACGATGAAATCCTACAACAGCTCCGAAGCTGTCTTAACGCACTTCTTACGATCAAATCAGCATGCCAACAGCGTCGCGGTCGCGACGACCAACGGAGGTTTATTCCTCTATGTGCGCTTCTCACGTGTCCCGACTTCAAGCAGCAAGAAAAAAGTAAAAAGTACTTGAAACAGACCACGACGAACAAGAACGCTGGATCCACAATCACCCGGAAAAAGCTCCAACGGCCGCGATTCCACCGACGACGACCAAGCGAGCACGGCAGATAGGCTAGCAGGCACTCCAACTCGACGACCGTCTACCCACGACCGGCTGGCGTGCTGAAGGGAATATGCCCGCGCGACCCTCGTGAACCCTTCCCGTCATATACTTTGATTGCTGACCTCCATTTTAGATTAAGAGGTCAATCTCTTCCACTTGTCATCTCCTTGTTTTCCGAGGCAACGGTGACTCTCGCCGGTAAAAAAGCGATGAATCTCTCCGACAGACGCAGGAAAGGTTAAGCAGCCATCGCTTTGACTAGCAGACGTAAAGCATACGACGTTAACTGCGCCAACCCGCCAACACCGTTAAAGAGTGAGGAGTCTCGCTGCACACGAAAGGAGGGAAAAGGTATTTGGGAGGGAACTTGCGGACACTAACCACCCTCACTCTCGGTTCTTAGCAAACAAACCTCGGCGCCTCGGGACACCTCGCCAGTGAGTCCTTTGACTTCCCTTCTTGATGCACATCTGCTAGTTAGCCAAAAACAACGTACCGTTGAGTTATTTCGTCTGCCCTCTCTGAAAGGCGAAGTCGAGCTCGCTCGACTTTCGAAAGTCGCAGGAAAGGTAAGACAAACGCAGACGACGTTGCAAAGGAGCAGACGACGATCAGATAGGGGGTCGCGATCAGCCATTCAGGGCTCGGCCTTCTGACGTCACCGCTACTTCCTTTCTCATGCGCAGAAGACGAAAATGATTCCGCTTGCGAGGCGTATAGGTACCGCCCACGGCAGCGTCGTCATTTTTTACTATCCATATCCGGTGGCCACGGATCCAAAACCAATCTAAAGCCCAAAGCCTTTGTTTGTGTGTTCGGTGGTGCTCGTTGGTTCGGTGTGTTCAGACGTTGGCTGCTTATTTTCGGCACCGATTTGATATCCGGGGGCATGGCCAATGACGTCACGGACATCAAAATAACAGCTTTTATTTTGACGTCTTAGTTACAACACGTTTTCTTTGGATGCCGTTGACTGCATTTTGAAATACCGGTCACTTGGCGTGTGTGAGGCCGGGTGCTCGGCGGTATCCGCGCTGGTGTGTGTTGTCAACGTTGCCGCCTGTACTTGTCGCGTTCTCTCCATTTTCAAACTTTGCCCGGTGACGTCCGCAGTGATGTGATTGCTGCGCCAATTGCGCCAAACTGCGCCAAGGGGCTAACCCTGCTACATCCTGCTACATTTTGCCAAAATATGGGTAATTTGCGCCAAGGGACAAATTTCAGCCACCTTTCAAAAACGAAACTGAACTGAGAACCGTAATTGAGCATGCTCGAGCTAGGTGTCACAAGCGGCTGCCCGACACAAAGTACCCTGCATCAATCGTCCATCCGGCCTTGCATGGTTTTTTCCGCCGTCTCGCGTTTCGCGCTCTCGTCGTCTGGGGAATTTCGTCTCGGGTCCTTTTTAAATATTTTTAATGATAGACGCGGGCGTCTATCATTGAACTTGGGGGATGTCTGAGCAGTAAAAACACAAGCAGCGAGTTCCCTCACAACACAACACAAAGTGCCTTTCGTTTGTCCAGCACTAAAAACGAATGTTATTTTTTTTAAATATATTTTTCTAAGAATATCTGCTCCAAAAGCCACTTTTACTGCTCCAAGACAGTGTCTTGGCCGCTCCAAAAGCCACTTTTGCTGCTCTAAAACACTGTTTTGGCTGCTCCAAAATGGCTTAGGCCAATCACATCACTGCGTCCGTCACTCTTGTTGCAAATGAAGATTATGTGTACCGGAGGCGACAGAGTCCAGCCACAGTGATTTTGTACACATTTTTCTGGAGCTTTCCTTGTGTGTATTGCAACGGATTATCTCCTTTGCTTAGGATAGGTGCGAAGGCCGTGCAAACGGCGAGCGAGTAGCCTTGACTGGCATGACTGCACCCGCTGCAGAAGCGTTCGTGCCGCGTGATTGATCCAAAGTAACTAGCTCGCACTTTTAGCACTATCGTCGACAAGTCTTTTTTTTTTTTTCAGTGTTAATTGTAAAAAAGAAATGTAAATATTGCCAAATGCTCCAACAAAAAATATTCAAAACAAAAAAGTAAGGTTCTATTGCGGATCGAACCCACGACCGCTTGCGAATGAGGCAGACATCTTAACCGCTTAGCTACGCCACAGCTTCGAAAATTGCGTTTTGACAATTCGTTTTATACGAGACTTTCGGACGGTACTTGAACGCTCTGCAAAAGTGCCGTCGGACGGTACTGTAGTCACTATGAATCTTCTTTTGCAACAGGAATGACCGACGGCACCGGGCGAATGGGATTAAAAAGGGTTGTTCGTTTTCGGGTAAAACCCGATTTTTCGACCCCGAACATGTTTCAGGAGAATCGGGTAAAACCCGATTTCTCCCCGAAAACCAACCTATTTATTTTTACGCCGCACGGTTCGCACACTGTTCACACCGCTGTCTACCCTACCTTACGCCGCACGGTTCACACACACTGTCTACCCTACCTTGGGAAAGCAGTGACTCATAGTTCATTAAACGAGCTGCGTGCAGCACTGCTCTCAACCAACCGCCCAACGACCGCACCGGCTGAAGAAAAGTGACAATAGGCGTTAAGACCTTGGAGGGACATTGCCGTTTCCGCTGTGCGGGTGGGACCGCCTCGGCACGGCACGTAGCTTCGGCCCTGCTGCACGGAGCTTGTGAAATGCACTACCAATCCCCCTTTCACCGCTGTTAGGTGTCGACGCCCAGCAGGGTCTCTCAGGTAGCATGGCCATCTCGCTGGCGGTCTACCTTTCTATCGAACAACGTCCGAGCCAGTCAGTCGCGTATACAGATCGGGACAACTTAACAGGTTTATTCCATAGCGAAATATCTGATCGAAGACGACAGTCCCTCAAACGGTCGGGGTTCTCGTTGACACCTGAGGGAGAGGATTCCATGGGAGATGCCTCCATTGGAACGACAGACGGCAATCGGAGGTGTAAAACCCTCATGTCCCCCTGATTACCATCTTGAAACAGGTCCCTAATTTTAACACGTTAGCGTTAAAATGCTCGTAATTCCCTGAAAAAAAAAAAAAAAAAAAAACAAGCGAATGTATTATTGAGTACATTTGTAAATGTAACCCGAAAAACCCCGAATTTCGGGATGTTTCCACAAAATACCCGATTTTTACCCCCCAAATTTAAACAATATAAAACTCAAAAACGAACAACCCCATTGATACGAGACGAGCACACACACCAGCGAGTACACCGCCGATCACGCACACACTCGCCAACCGACTGACATTTCAGAATGCAGTCAGCAGCATCCAAAATGAAACATGCTTACGTCAAAGAACGCCAAATATCATTTGGACGTCAGTGACGTCATTGGCCGCGCCCCCTGGACATCAAATCGGTGCCGAAAATACATACCCAACATGGCTAGGCCTCTCTGTTCTTTCTGTCTATCCGGTGGCCACGGATTCGAAGCCCAAAGCCTTTGTTCGTGTGTTCGGCGGCGCACGTTGGTTCGGCGTGTTGAGACGTGGTTAGGCCTCTCTTCGAGGCGAGCAGTACGCCGTCCGTGTGTGTTTGTTGCACGTGCAATCGTAGCAGAGCCCTCGTTGCGGTGGCTTCGCGGCGCAATGGCAAACTCCAAGCCTCATGGAGGTACTTTCAGGTGTTCCTGAAGTCCTACACTTCATACCATCCAAAAAAGGAGAGAAGTTTGGATTCTGTAGCAGATGCACGTGGGATGTAAGCGTTTCGCGCGGTGGCAAGGCTGATGTTAAACTGCACATTGCTTTGTGTACCACCCCCCCCCCCCCCCCCCTCCCGCGGCCACGGGAGTTTTACGAATTTGGAAGTGCACAGGTTGGCAGGTATGGCATTGACTTGAAAGTGGCCATGCCTTACTTTCAAATCATTGTTTAAAAGAAAGCTTCTACGTTCTTGAACAGGGTTACCAGTCCTTTCGAGTGATTTGGTTGTCTCTCTTTGTGCAGCTTTGCACGACTCCACTTCCAGAGTACAGAGCAGCTCCTGAGTGCTGTACAGAACCCCGAATGTCACACGATCGGTGGAAACAGCGTTCGCTTTAGCCTCGTCAAGAAGTTTGGCGGTCAAGGTGGGTTTGCCTGTCCTTGTCTGCTGAAATTGCTAACTATTAACAGGTTACGGGTACTCTTGTTTTTGTTCTCTACTCGTGGAGTTGCTGGGGTATCACTCTCAGCCCTGTTCTTGCCATTGAAAGTAATACTTTGAAATTTTGCGGGATTGGCAAGAATGTCCCAAATGATCTGAAAGACTTGTTGAATGGGTAAAGAAAGTGGTACAGAAATGTCCCCTTCGTGGCATTTCCTTATTTTGTTAAACACAATATTATGGCTGTCCACTTCGCCAACTGACGTTGTTTGGCGGTGGCAAGTTCTCGGGCCTGGTTAAGTGTTCCACCGCACAATCAATGTATGCAGCATTGTAGAAAAACTCCTCTAGTGCAGCAATGGCCTCCTCTGCCACTGCCTTGAGATTACAACCGATGTTATCATCAATGGTCATCTAAAGTGTGGTTGCACATCGCACGTGTCAACTTGTTAAAGTGAGGCTTCGGCTGTGCCGGCATTTGTAGTCGCGTTCTTTGTATCTGTTTGCATTGAGGCTCAAATGGGAGTGGAAGCAACAAAGAGCAGAGCTCTGCAAGGGATGATTATAGCAATTCATGCTCCTGCATTCCATTTCTGTTGCACACTAGTGCCGTATTTGCCTCCTTTTTTTGCTTTATGTGCACATGGCCAACTCCTTCCAAGCTGTTTCTTGAAAGGATACACTGCCTGCCAGTGCCAAACAAATTGTGCGGGGCTATCTTCGCCTGCAGCCCATCTGTAGGGGAGGAACCACTTCGCTACACCTCTGTTAGGATAGTGTTGCTTTTGAGAGTCCGGTAGGTATTGAGAGCGCTAAAAACGCTTATGAGCTGGTCAACTTCTGTCTCAAAAGACTGGAGACGATAGAAGTACAGTAAAATAACAATCTTGGCTTCCTTTGTGTTGTGTTTGTTGGATTAATACTCGGTATCAGCTTTCTTGTTCCAGATTATTGAGGCTAGCATGCTTTCCACGGCACTCCAAAGCTGTTTGAGCTGCTTGCTTGAGCGCTTAGCTTTGTTTAATGTTTCCTTCACCAGGATGTCTAGCGACCAGGAATTGTCAGGGAAATTTTCATTACCGGGAAAAATGGGGGAATTATCAGGGATATTGTCAAAAATCGAGCCCAGTCAGAGAGTGCCCTGAGCAAAGACTTGAGGGCTTGGGGGTCACAAAGATAGGCAATAACTTCTCCTTAGAGCAGAGCGTGGGCTCTGCTCACCCCATGTAGAGCGTGATATGTGGTTGAGCGTCGCGTTTTCATTGTGTTTCCTGAAGTGGCCTCTTCACTGACAATGTCGGTGGCAAGAAAATGCTTGTTTAATCTGGACTGGTTGAACCAGAATATTTCGGAATATGCAAGTTGGATTAAGCGCGTGCCAAATGAGTGCTCAATGCTTAATGCCTTGTGTTGTAATGCTCTTATATGTTTAACCGCTTCTATAGTGGTCAGGGAGTTTCGCCTGAAATTGTCAGGGAAACCTGAAAAAGTTAGGGAATTTCAAGGTAATAATTTGCTAGGCACCCTGGTGTTCACACATGGATGTGTGCTTGTGAATGAGATGCAAGATGAAGCCACATGCTCGCAGTTGTGCGATGCTGCAGCAACGTGGAAACTACGCCGGCCGTGACAATGTAATACAAAAATGTTGACAGATAGTGAATGACTTTGATTAGTCTGTGTTCGTAACTGTTGCTCCGAGCAACTAACTGTTGGCTGCGCAATTGCTGTGGTTGCACGAATAGCTGCGTCGGTTCTTGCATGCGCCGGGTTTTCCCTCTCCACTTGCAGGTGGTGGTGGCTTCAAGGGCGGCAACCAGTCGTGGAACCAGGGAGGTGGTGGTGGCGGCGGCTACAACAGCGGCGGCAACCGCTCCTTTGGCGGTGGCCGGGGCGGTGGCGGCCGGGACAGCTGGGGTGGTGGCGGCGGCCGTGGGGGCCGAGGGGGCCAGTCCTGGGGAAGGGGGGGACGAGGAGGGGGAGGGGGCAAGTTTGGCGGGGGCCGAGGGGGAGGGGGCGACTACGGGGGCCGGGGGGGGTGGACGTGGCAGGGGCTTCGGCGGACGAGGCGGCGGCCGTGGCGGCGGAGGACGCAAGTTCCAGGTGGGTTGGCCTTCCGACCGAAGTGCTCGCCCGCCTTTTGGCGGTGTTGCTCCCCCAGTCGGTTGTGGGTGGATTAACTTTCTTGATACTTTGTGAGACGTGCGCCGGTGAGATTACAAAAGGGGACTTTGTGTCTTTCAGGATTTCTACATGGAACGTAAGCAGCCTAACTTTTCCAAAGTTCTAAATCTAATGTTGTCACTGTTCGCTCTTTCTTGTGCGAGCTGAGACGTATTGGCGCCGGCGTGCAAGTAGCCCTTGAACACTTCCGGTTTTGAACTGAACTGCGGGTTTCTTGGTATTTACGAGATTAGATATGTGCGCAGTCTTTGGAAAATTGTCACTTCTGGCATCGTAAGAAGCAATTCACTCTTGTGGTGAAAGCCTGACCCAATAATTCAAGAAATATATGCTGACCGGAAGTGTGTCAGGGCTATCAGAAATTTTGCCACTGAGTTTGCTGACAAACAAAAAAGGTCCAATAGTCGTTGATGGGACGAAAACAGCATGGAGGAGCTTGATTTGTCCCGCCTCCGTCACTAGCTTCCTACCTTTGAGAACACGTCTTGTGAGCTTGGAGCCTGCTCCCGCAGCAGGGGCACAGCGAAAGACAACAAGCGCATGCTGTAGTCCAGGTGTTTGGTAGAGAGGCCATTCCATTCATACCCTGTCAGCGACTATAGACAAATGGCATTGGGTTCTATGCCTCGTCAGCCCGATAAGTGCTTTGATGGGGGAAGCGCTTACTGTTATTAGCATAATTTTTGAGACTACCCAAATATTGTGACTGAAAGTATCGCAAAAAAATGTATTCCGCTAATATATCGCTCCCCCTGTAGCAGTTCTCACATGTGTTTGTCTGCAAAATATTCCCCAGTTTCATGCGGTTTAGCTTGCAAAATTAGCGTTCTTTTACGAGAAATATGCCCGCTATTACCAGGGCGGTGCAAGAACCTTTTCATACCATCTGGTGATATGTCCCTTTCTGTTTTTACACAATGTGTATCGGGCTAGGATTTAACAAAAGGATGTTTCATAAATTGTAATGCTGATGTGTAATGCAAAAGTTTACACTATAAAGTAAACAAAGTACAGTTTCTCTCAATCTAGCGCTACAACTTGAACTGGTGTCTAGTGGACCTTTTCCACATACCGACGGCACCAGGCGGTGGCTGCACGAACTAAAAATCGAGGAAGTCCTACCTGCGCTACCAATTGATAATGGGAGCTACACTACCAGTTTCTTCGCTCTCTGATCTGCGGCGCGTGCCCAACGCGACTTTAATTAATGAGGGGCAGCCGTGGCGTCCACCCAAACGTTATTTTTCTTTCCGTCCACTTTCTTTTTTTGTTTATTACAATTATATATATGCTGCAATTACGTGTTCTACTTGCTGGTCCACAGCCTCCTTCCCAATTTCCTCGAATTTTTGTGCCGACTTCCGCTGCTAGGCGTCGGGCGCTCACGCGTGCGCAGAACGCCTCTTGGGAAAGGGTTCGATTTTTTCTACAGCTAAATTTGGTGCGACTGAAGCTCATAAAAGCCGAGCCCCACTCAAAACGCGCTGCACATTGTGCCTCCCGAGTTTGTCCATAGGATTAAGATACTTTTGTTTCCGTAACCACTTTTTTATTTTACTTATGCCGACATGCCAGATTGTTTTCGGCGGTTGCTTGTGCATTGTGTGCTAACATCCTCTTTTTTTGTTTTCGTTTGCAGGGGGATGGGGGTGGTGACGAGTGATGAAGCCTACAAGACGAAGTTATCGCCTGGGGGAAAGGGGTGTGCACGGGGTTTTTTTCCCATCGGAACCATTTGTGTCCAAGTCTTTTCATGATTCATGTCAACAGCGTAGAGCAGTGGACGTTGCAAGTTCCTGCTGGTTGGGAGGGCTGACATCATCCACATGGTGTAATAAAATGCTGCCATCCACATCCTCGCTCGTCTTGTCTCTGTTTGAATCAGTGTTGCAAGCTAAGCTGCTGTCTGTGCTTGCGAGGTATATAACACTTAAACGAGTATCGTTGGTTACTTTCAAATGAATAAAGAAAACGGAAAATGACATTGCGGAGGCTGGGCGGCAGCGTGCAAGCTTCTCCACGTTTTGAATTACTTTTGAGAACACAAACATTACGAAAGCGAAGCACCACAAGGATGTTCCAGCTAGTCAAACGCAAGTAACTGCTTGACAAAAAAGCTTTGCGTGTCGGTGCGTTCGCACGCTTTTATATCGGTAATCGACGCCCTGGCAGTTTTGAAGGTGTGTCGTGCGTAGATGCCTTTAGATAGCCCAGCTGTTCCGGCGAGTTGCTTCAATGAAGGGGAGAGGCAGAAATAACCGTGGCTATGTTAGAAATTGGAGTGGATCACTTGACGGCACAAATGGAGCAACGCTGCGGAGGAAGGTGGGTTTTCGATCGCAAAGGGCAAAGTATAAAACGGCGAGGTCGAAATTTTTTTGACGCGGCCCATGTGGTCGTGTGCAATCTCGCCGTTGCCGTACCCTCTTTCCCCTCTTCCATCGCCACTGGATCCAGCTACAAAACCGCCGTCTGAGTAAAGTAAAACGCTGCTCCAGAGACAAACGGCTTCACGCAGATTGCACTCGCAAAACATATCCACAAGGCGTCGATTGTTGATCGGCATCCAAGGCCTCTAAACTCATCAAGCAGAAAGTTGGGGTCGAAGTTGACTGAGCGCACCGACTGGCCTATCACGACGATGACTGGGCGCTTTTTTCGTCGACGTCCAATCAGCGCGCTCCGCGAACTTTCGGCTCAAACTTTGTGTTTGACGAGTTTAGGGCTCCAAGCGTGCCAAAAGAGCTTTGATCACGCCGCGAGACCGCCGAAACTTACTTTCGACTACTTTTTTCCTGTGGCAGTGCGCTTTTGTAAAAAGAATTCCACGTGTTCTCAACGGCAAATCTCACCGCTTCCATGTGTTTTAAAAAACGTGTTTGGCGGATGACGACGAACATGTAGAAAACGTACGTGTCTTCAGCACGCTGCCGCCAGCCTCTGCAACGCTAGCGGAAACGCGATTTGGCCACATGCAAGATGGCCATCCGGTGGCCACACTCCGTTACACTCGCTGCAGCGACCTACCGGCATAGAGATCATACATCCGGAGACGCGCTATCCAGCCATCTTCTCAATTCCTAATTTCCTTTACTGCGGAAGTTTAAGAGTGGTTATTTTTACGTATTTTAGTCCTAAAAGCAGTTTAAATTTTTGGAATCTTCGGATTGTTTGTTTTCAATTTATAATTAACCGTAAGCGGTTGACGGGAGGCCATTTTGTCTCATCTGGGGGGTTTACCAGTTTTACACTTCTACGGTTGGCCACTCTGTAGCCGCATGTGCAGCGAGTCCGGTCTGGCAACGTTGTTTACGCGGTCTTTGGTGCGGCGAATTGGACCCCGTTGGTTTTGCTAGAACAGCGTGCTTGCTTTCCAATCATCAGTTTAATAATTTTGCAGTGTTAGACATGGCTTTTAAGAAATCACCGAAAGCGCAAAAACCAACTTTACAGGGAAAGCCGGTAAGTAAAGGGTTTGTTTCACGCTTCGTCCCGTTTTAGCTGTTGCTCGTGCTAACCACGTGGTTGGCAGGACGCGTTTGTTGAACGTCAACGTTCCTTCCGTGGTCATTTTACAGGCTGGCAAAAAGGCCCCACCTCAAAAGGCAGCATTCCCAGCCCAGAAAGACGATGATGAAGATGATGACGACGACGACCTCGATGATGAGGACGATATGGGGCTTGAAGACTCCGACCTGAGTGAAGGCAAGTTCATACTTTAGTGTGCCCTACCTGATTTCGTGATATACACCAAATAATTTCGTAGAAAAACTTGGCTTGTCGACATTCATGCAATGGCAGACGCGTGCTTAGTTCATGTTTGTGGTAAAGCGGAATCTCTAGCCTCGCTTAATTGCATGTCAATTCTTCGTTTCCTGAAGGAGGAAGGAAGCCGGGCAGGTGAATGCAGGTGTATTCCACTCGTGCTCAAAATAAAGCTCTATTAAAAGAGTTTATTCCTTTGAAGGTTGAAATTTTCATAATCAAGGACAGTCCCAATTTTGGCTTTCTCAGTGTTCCCCGTTTTGTTAAACCTGGCTAGGGGGTTATTGTTTGGAGTTTCTCGCTAGGCAGTGACTATTTCGATGCCCGCCTTCAAAATTATTTTCAGGTGTATGACGTCACTTCCGTAAGACGTGAAAATAAACTGCTCTATTATTATAACGTAATGAAACCGCGGGAGGCGTCAGAATCATGGCTTTATTATTTTGATGTCTCCTGTTAATGTCAGCGGTAGCAGTTTCATTCTTATTTGGTTGTGAACGGTGTTGTGTTTATGGAGTCGGGTGTCGCTATGTTGCATGCCTAAGCAGCTTCGGTCCAACTTGACACTGGGAACGTCTCATTCAGCGAGTGCGGACCTGTGTACTCGACGGGAATGGTTTCTTTCGGACGTGACATCGCCCGGCTACAATGCTGTGCTCTCGCAAGCCTTTTAGCAGGCACTCTTACATAAAATTTTAAACCCATGACAGGGGCAAGCTGGATATCCCCATATATTTTTTCTGCATGTAGCAAATGTAAGTGCATGCGCTACATAGCACAGAGTTTTTAACCATTTATGCACCTAGAGGAATCCACAACCGTGTGAGCGTTTCTTCGAACAGTTTCCAAGTCTCGCTTTGCATCTGGTTTCTGGGGTTGTCATTTCATTTAGATTTTCTTTTCATTCGTGTACGACTACTCTGGGGCAGCTACTTAAACTAACGGGACGTTAAATAAAATGTTGCTAGTGCAAACATTGCCTCCTTGGTGATTCTTGACCAGCACAAATCACCTGCAACGATTGCCCACTGCACTATACCAAATGCCTCCGCTCGTTGCAGCTTGCCGCCGCCGGTTGTATTGCCGTTTTTTCCCCTTTGCCGCTCCTCGTATTCAAGCTGCTCTTCAGGAGCCGGAACTATGCGTGTTTGTTTACAGGTAGAAGGTTATTAGATTCAATATATCTAATAACATTGGAGCATATGATCCAAAAGTTTTGAAGGAATGCTGGTCAGTGATCTAGGCGGGTAATTTAAAGGTGAATTTTGGTTTCCAGACTTGGGTATGGGGAGGACACGGCTATTTTTCCAGTCATGAAGGACATTACCAGTCGAAAGAGATTCACAAAAAATAGTGGTTAAAAACAAATATGACACATGCTTTGTATTTGAGTTGATGAGGTAATCGCCAGGACTTTTGAGTTGATGAGTTATTGCCATGGCCTATCCATAGTGGTGCTGCAACAACAATGAAATCAGTTGCTAACCGGGTTCTTGTTTTGTATACGAAAGGCTAGTGACATCATTCCCCACGTCACAGGCTGCCGTCGACGCGGCAGCTTGCACAACAGTAATCTTTACCGGCAAACAAGCACCACATGCTTGTGCTTCGCATTGTTATGAAGAGCACTTTATCATGAATTAACTGGTCTGGGTGCTTGTTTTATGCTTGTTCTTTATTGGAACAAGTGCTGTGCTGTATGTTGTATGCATGATGTATGCACTTTTTACCTTATTTGCTAAAGATTTTTTTTTTCCATGAGGACTCTGACACAAAAATATTTAAGCACGAGTCTACAGTTTCACTGTGAAATAAAATAAACGACCCTATCCTGAACAGACTCAATTTTTTGTATTAAGTAATCCTGCCAGGGACTCCAAATAATGCTAGCATATTCTAGCTGTGAATGAACAAAGGATGTATAAGATAAGCTAACAATCGAACGTCACTGGGTGCCAAAAACAAGTTTCTTTTAATGTGTCCTAGATTGTGGATGGCTCTGCTCAGAATTGCAGTTATGAGATTGTCTTGGAGTCCGTGACACTTACGCTCTGTCCAGAAGATGATGCTCCAAAAGAAGAAAATTAACATACATTTTTCCTTTTTGCTTTATAAAACCCACCTCAAGCAGATGCATATTTTATAAGCATGAAAATTGACGAAGGACAGACGAATAGCATTCTGTCATTTTATTTAGGCCAAACAATAAAAAAGTGGGAGAGGAACGAGTGCACCACTGGGAAAATATCAATATTCCAGGGGTGGCCAGGCTGACCCGGCCTGAGGGCCGCAGACAAAATCTTAAGACTTCCAAGAGCCGGGGGGGGGGGGGGGGGGGGGGGGGGGAAGGGAAGGGAGGGAGGGAGGGAGGGGGCTTAGAGCAATTAACGAAACTCGAGCTACTTTCAATCTAGCTGACTCAAAAGCAGTCCAACTGTACTTAAGGTAGCAGTAGCACAAGACTACCAAACCGCAACCTGTCTTTCAAAAAACAGACCCTTTTTGCAGAATGCAGGAGCATCAGTCATCCCGGGAAAAAACACGCTTTTTCCCGGGATGACTGATGCTCCTGCATTCTTTACTTTGTCTAGGGACAGAATTTTTGGCGAGATAGTGTTCTGAAGTGATATTTGGTGAGAATTAAAACTTTATAGACATAAAGAATAATTTACTCCCTGATTGACACCCTTTATCTAAGAGAGTTTTTTGCCCCTGTAGTACATTCAATGATACACTTCATAGTAATACCCACTTGTTCACTCTTCACTATGTGGTAAAACACGTTTATGGGCCGCCTCGGCAAAAATTGATCTGGACCCGCGGACATCTGATCCGCAGCCCCTGGCATCCACAATCCGCCAAATCTGATTAATTTTTATCCAGTTTGCCAGTTTAGTGTGAATACCGCGGATATGCAGGGCTCTAATGATTAAAGCCCTGGGTACGGTCCTTCATTTGTTCTCACTTTGTGCTATGCCTAAGTTGAGAAACATCTCAGTGGCTATGGGTTATCATTTAGTTGCACCATAGTTGATGATAATGGAGCTGTAAGTACTGTGATTGACCCGGTTGAACATGCTTTTACAGGAATGGATGAAAGCGGTGAGGAAGGACTTGACGAGGAAGATGATGATGATGAAGGTGAGGAGGATGATGAAGATGAGGACGATGAAGACGAGGAGGACGATGAAGACGAGGAGGAGGGTGAGTTATATTTTGTGGAGCAACATGAAGCTTGACTGTATCATCTTGTGTAAACATTTCTTCAATTTGAAGTTAAAAACACTTGTTCATTGGGTTTCTTGAGAAATGTTCAATGGCTTGTACATTTCTTCACGTCTTCACTTTGAAGGAAACTAAACAAATGAGGGCTTTTATCAAGAAGCCATTTTCTCAAGTGCCATGTGGAAAGTCAGAAATCTAGTGAATTTTAAACCAGTAGGCCCCAAAATGCATTTGTGTGCAATTTGAATGCTTGTGGAAAATAATGCAACCTATTTTCCAAGGCATGGAGCCCTTCATACCATCTGCCTTAGCTAGTTCTCCTGGAGGACCTGCAAGTGACCTTGAATGTTCCATTTCATGTGGGCAAAGAAGTTGCAAAGAAACCAGCCAAGGCCCAGCTGCAGAAGACTCATGTCAAGCAGCAGACACCTGCCACTCCTTTGACGAATGGCAAGAGGAAGGCCGAGCCGGGTGGCGAATCCCCACCCAAGAAGCTTTGTCTAGAAGGTACCCTTCACTCTTTCTAATCCTTTTTAATAGTTTCCCAAGCCTGCTCAAATTTCTTCATTGCTGGGGATTGGCTAATAGTGCATATTCTATGACATGCTCTTTTTCTTAAAATAGTCTTTATTTTTCAGACCACATCCCGGCTTCGTTTGTGGTGGATTACCGTAAGTATGCCAAGGTACTATATTCACACGAGCTTGGTGGATTGCTCTGTATAAACGTCTCGGTTCTGCTGCCCTGATTGCCAGGATCTTGGGTAGAGCTGACAACTGAAGTTAATCAAAATTTCCAAATCACTGCAGTGTAACCTCGCTAATTTGAATCTCGCGGGACCTACTAAGCTGTCCAAATTACCCAAAAGTAATGGACAAACTAAATGAAGCAAAATATTCCCGCATGACCTATCTTTACTTCGTAATGTAAATTATTAGGGCTGCCTGCTTTTTAGATGAAATTTGCACTATGACGCAAGTTTCCTGAGCTCAGTGAAGCGTTCTGTCGCTCGGGCAATGCGTAGCCAACGGTGACAGAAACAGGCGATTGGCCATCCTTGTCCGAAGCATGATAGGTGCAAGGGGCATTTCTGACGATCACATGGTAAGAAATGTCTTGTGCCATTCGCCGGACAGCTTCCCGCTAGGTTTCCCTCCCTTTCTCCGTCGTAGCAGGCAAACTGGTTTGACTCCCATTATAGGCTGTTCCTATTTTGAATTTTCAAGTCTAGATCGACTGCAGTAGCAAGCATGTGGTAGTAAGGGATGGTGGTGAGAGTCTGCTCTCTTGTGAGCGGTCTCGGGCAGTTGCAGCGCAGTAAATCACACTGAAACGTAAATGCGTGAACCAGCCTCAGTCGCAACTTTGCATATTATCGCTCTTCCAGGGGAGCGTGACCTGCGCGACGTCAAGGTGTCTGACCTGCCGAAGGATACGAAGGTGGAAGACCTGAAGTCCATCTGCAAGGGCTGCGTCGACATCCGCGGCAAGGGACGACCGAACGAGTTATCGTACGTTCCCTTCTTGTTTGTGCTCCACTGTTGTGTTGTCCGTAATCACCGACTGGGTGGGAACGGCAGCAAGGAGCTTCGGCCGTTGACGACGCTCCGGCGTCTCGTGGACTTTGATCGCGATGAAAGGCACAGAGCGTGTGCCATAGGTCGGACGTTGGGAGGATCTGCCTGCCCTTCTCGTTCCGTCTGCAACTAGAAACGACTTGCCCCTAATTGTATGGCATGAGCATGTAGCCAACTTCCTTTAGGGCTGCTCCTTGTGCGGGGAGTTTCCACTTAGCTGTGCCAAACACAACATGCAGAGCTATCTTCGCCTGCAGTCTATCAGTAGGGAAGGAACCACTCTGCCACACAGGCACTCCGACGTGCATTTTGGAAGCTAAGACGGGCGCCTCATTTTGTTTTCGCATGCACTGGTGTCAGCGAGGCAAATAGGACAAAGGCTAATTGCGCAAATACTCCAGACTTACAATCGTTGCACTTAACGTGATTGATGTCTCCACTAAAGCAAAGCAAGAATTGTACAACCTGCTCCTTACTGTTTTGACTAGACAATGTTTGGCTAAACCAGTGTTTTAGACCTGTGGGGGATAAGGGTCACATTCACTTCACCGTTCTTTTCCCATTATGCACGCCACGGCGCCGTTGCAATACAGTCACTTAATGCTAACTATTCTAATCGATTTGTGGGTCAGGAAATGGCACGTTTGTATCCTAACTCGGTTTGGATACAAACGTATCCAAACCGAGTGTATCCAAATTTCCCATTCTTGACGGCATTGCACTCCCAGTTGAGAGTTTCTATGCTCTTGGCCTGGGCCTGGACCTTGAGCGAACTAATCGGGAGTGCTTGCGCACTTGCAGGTACGCCTTTGTCCAGTACCCGAGCGCGGAGAAGGCGGTGGCAGCCGTCAAGAAGCTCCAGGCAACCAAGCTGAAGGGCAAGAGCCTGACGGTGACCTACTGCGGAGACAAGTGGGGCTCTCCCGACAACTGCCCCACGCTCAGCTACAACCTCGTGGACGTGCGGGGCATCCCCCACCGCTTCGAGCGCAGCCAGTTTGCCTCCCTCTTCCCTGCCGCCAAGGTCCTCAAGTTCTTTGCCGACGGGTCAGTATTGCACCGCTGCCTCTTGCTCTCCGTCTGCCCTCAGTGACGGGGGAGCAACGAGTGAGTGATAAACTGGTACAGTTTAGGGTGCCTACATGTTTCCGCTCCGCTTTAGGGTGGCGCCAACTTCTTGTTACCCTTTCCCAGATCCTCTCCCACCGCCATTTTGACCCACTTCTCATTTGGCTAAACGTGCACAACGTTGAGTTTTCGTAGTTTCGACACACCGGCAACACTGTGAGGCCACTTCCGTTTCCGTTCATAAGAGGAGTCGGAGGCTCAGCGGGATGGCGGTCGTCGTGGCTGTCGCTCTCTTTATTCGGGTGTTTCATACTTTGAAGTTGCGAGCAGGAAGTATGCGTTGCGTTTATCGAAACGTGAGTCCCCTCGACAAAATGAAACGCAACAGACTGACATCGCACGCCGAAACCTCGCCGTCGGAATGAGAGCGGTGGGCGCTCCCTAGCCCTAACGAGGATTAGCGGAGTAGCGCGAGCGCACGACTGGCGAGTGTGACAAAATGGTCGACGAAACAGCGGAGGCTGCCATGGTAACGAGGTAGGCAACACTGGTTTGTCGGCAACAGGTATCACAAACGTTGTCGCCACCCTAAACAGCGGAGCGGCAGGAACATGTAGGCACCCTAGTACAGTTTATCACTTACAAAGTAACCGCTTATAGTGCAGGACCGGGTATAACGCGGCTTTTTTCAACCACCGGTTCGCCTCCCATACAATTCCATGTAATTGCATACTGCTTAATATGCAGGCGCGCAAAGGGAAATACCGGTTATAGTGCAGTTTCTGGAACAGCCCGCCGACCGACCGGCGCAGCGAGCACGCTTCCATGTGCGACACTAGATAACGGTGCTAGTCGCAAGCGGCACTCGCGGGGGCAAGGATGGCAAGGAGGTTGCTCGAAGAAGCGAGGAGAAGCAAAGAGAGAGGCGAAGACAAATGACTACGCAGCGAGTTACAACGCAGCGAGATAGTGAGGTGCGACCGACACACGCACGCGCATGCTCAACTCCGAAAGCCTCATCGATTTACCCCCAAGCCTTTCACCCCCTCGCTCAAGTGACGCAATACCAACCTCCTTTCTTACACCGCGCACGTGCGCAAAATGAAGGCTGGACAGGCTGGATAGTTTCTAGTTTCGCTTTTTGCAGTTTGCTTACTTGCTCCATGTCGTCTGTTTAGACCGCGTGTGGATCGCATCAAGCATATCGTGCGGAAATCTACCGTCCATTCCGATCTTTGTCTCCCGTGGCCAAAAAATGACAAGCTCTGTCTCTCGAAACTAAACAGAGCATCGTCAAAGATGTCGAAAGCGGCATGAAAAAAAGCTTCCGTCGCGGCCAAGTACAACGTCGCTGACACAACGGTTTCTTCTGTCTGGAAGAACCGGGAGCAGGTAAAGAAGCAGCTACAGCAAGATTCTGCGTCACTCTCAAGAAAGAGGAATTGTACGTCAAAGTATGAGGATGTCGACAAAGCCTTGTTTAGGTGGTTTTGCGAAGAACGTCCCAGTGAGTGGCCCGATGCTACAAGCGAAAGCTAAGTCCTTTGGACATTTGTTTGAGCGCGAAATATTCAACCCCCTCAACGGATGGATCCAGCGGTTTAAAGATCGCCACGGGATTAGCTGCGAAGTTATCTCGGGCGAAAGTGGGCAAGTCGACGACGCCAGCATCCAGGCGTGGTTTCGCATACATCTTGAGACAATGCTTTCTGCGTATGCGGACAAAGACATCTATAATCCTGATGAAGCTGGTCTGTGCTACAACATGCTTCCCGATCGCACTCTCGCGATGAGAGGTGAACCCTGTTCCGGCCGCAAAGTCTCAAAGGAATGTTTCACGGTTTCGTTTTGTGCAAACATGGATGGCTCCGACAAGCGGCGCTTGTCAGAGCCATCCATGTTACAAATGATCTCATTGCTTCAAGAAGTGAGAATGTCTGCCTGTGGTGTACACAGCAAATGGAAAGGCCTGGATGACCCAATAGTTCTTTGCTAGTTTGCTGAAAAGTTTCGATGAGGCCATGGTCGCAGAAAAATGGCACATTGTCCTTACTCTGGACAACTGCAGTGCTCACAATGTGCAGCCACAATTAAGCGCAGTCAGTTTGAAGTTTCTGCCGGCAAACACCACTGCTAAAAGCCGACCTCTCGATCAGGGCGTCATCGCTACAGTTGAGGCGCTCTACAAGAAGTTCATGTGCGAAAGAGTAGTGACTGTACAAAAGACACGTGACCGTACAAAAGGCTTTTACGCAAAACTGAGCCGAGATTTGTACTGTGATCTCTGTAAAAGAACACGATAAACTATGTTTTCAATGCTGTGAACCCCAGTGATCAGTGTCTAGCTCCGATAAAACCCAAAATACAGCACCGTGGCTGGCGGCATTTAGCGGAGGCGTCGCGAAGCTGCCCGAGTTTTTGTCTTAAAAGCACATTTTGGACGTAAACAAACGAAACATAACTTATCTCGTTAGTACTGTTATTAAAAATCAATAAGCAATTATTTCTGTGCGGTACTTCGTTAAAATCCAGATGTAAAAACTATAAGGTTCACATGTCTAGTGGTAAAAAATGTCGACCATGGCATCAGCCAATTGGGGGTCACTTTCAGCTGCCAGGTTATTGCTCTAAGCCCCTCTACCTCGTTGCGGGATAGTAACTGTACGAGGCGTTTCTAGAGACTATTTGGGCGTAAGAAAAGTTAGTATGAATTAACCACCGAGCGGAGTCCATTAAAACTTTTCACTAAGATTTCTTTACGTGGTGTATTTATCATACTAAAATTTCATGAGTGTAGGTTCTAAAAAAAGTGAAAGCCGTTTACAAATCCCTGTAACACCGAATTAGAGCGTAGCTCTTGAGGAGGAGGAGGGAAGGGTACTGGGGGGGATGAAGTGACCTGGGGGGGGTCACATGACCTTGGGGGGTCATGTGACGATGCCGATGATGTCATCAGTGACGTCACTGATGACGTCATCAGTGACGATGACGATGCGGACTCCGATGACGTCATCAGCGATGATGACGATGACAATGCGGATGTTGGTGACGTCATCAGTGACGTCACTGATGACGTCATCTGTGACGATGACGATGCGGATGCCCCCGAAGTCACGTGACACCCCCAGGTCACGTGACCACCCCCAGGGCCACGTGACCCCCGCCGAGGTCACGTGACCTCCCCGATGACGTCATCGTCACTGATGACGTCACCGGCATCCGCATCGTCATCGTAATCATCACTGATGACGTCATCAGTGACGTCACTGATGACCTCACCGGCATCCGCATCGTCATCGTCATCATCACTGATGACGGCATCAGTGACGCCACTGATGACGTCACCGGCATCCGCATCGTCATCGTCATCATCACTGATGACGTCATCAGTGACGTCACTGATGACCTCACCGGCATCGTCATCGTGATCATCACTGATGACGTCATCAGTGATGATCACGATGACGATGCGGATCTGATGACGTCATCGGGGAGGTCACGTGACCTCGGCGGGGGTCACGTGACCCTGGGGGTGGTCACGTGACCTCGGGGGTCACGTGACTGAGTGTCACGTGACCCTGGGGGAGGGGTCACGTGACCTTGGGGTGACCTTGGGGGGCCACGTGACCTTGGGATGACCTTGGTTACGCCGACGCCGCTCAAGCCGGGAACGGGCCCCTAAGAGCTGCGCTCTAAAAAATAAAGTTAAACCTAAAAAGACCATTACTTTTTTTCTATGAAAATGGCAAAAATTGTTTGTTTTGACGTTGCTGTTTGCAGTCCACATGCTTACATCTGCTGGATGTTCTTTCGGGTATTCATCTGGAAGAAGTCTTTGGTTTATATTGCACCATCTGGGAGTAGCAGCATCAACCAGAAGGTTTTTTGCAATTTTCCTTCCCGAGCAGAGAAAGAATGTCTTTTCTGGGCTTAATATTTTTTCTTTTTTTCTGAAACCCACATTATAAAGTTTGAGTACTGATAAATGCACCAGCTAAACAGACTTTTGTGAAAAATTATATTGCACTCGGCTCCAAGTCCTGTTATTGACGACGAGCCCTTTGCCATGCTTTGCTGTTATACCAACACCAAAAACGACGCTGATAACTACCGTAATATCCCAAAAATTCTCCACCATTGAAAGATAGCCCAATCCTATTTATAACACAATTTGCATCTTTTTTTTTTTTTTTTTTTATACACTAAAAGATGTTTTTAGTAATTGCAATGGCCTGGCAGAAAGGGAGTTAGTTAGATGAGCAAACATTGTTGACTGGGAAGGAAGGGTGTCTATGCTCCGTTGCCTCGCAATGTGAAAACAAATTTGGCAGGTCACAAGATACGAAAATAGCATTCTTAAAATTTTTCTCTATCGCTCACTGAAAGTTAGCTTACTCCTCGTTTTCACCCGATTTGTATTTGCTTTTAGGTGTGCTATTTCTCGGGATATTACGGTAAGCGTCTGTGTAATCAGATGGCAAATGGGGCGGGCGCTCTCCATCAACACGACAAAATGCGGCTCATTGGAAGGAAGTGGGCATTTTGTGGAGCCGTCCTATTTCCATCCTTTCTCAATGGTTTGTGTTGTTGTTTTTAATTGTTAAGGGGGGGGCACTGGCTACAGGTTTAATTTCTGAACTACTCAAACGATTGAAACGAGATTTGCAGGGGAGATTTAACATGGATGTATGTGTATTGTGCAAACTTTCAACTCTCTAGGGCACCTCAAACCTGAAAACTCTCTAGGACACCTCAAATCTGAAAAATGAATTTAAAAAAAAAAAAAAAGTGAAATTTAGGCCCATGTTTTCCCTTAATTTCTCTGGTGCATTGCACAGGAGACAAAACCCCAAAAGAGATGTCCATGTTATTTTTACAAGTATTAGTTGGAAAGACTTATCGATGAACATTGCCCACTATTTATGCACATGGCCACTCGCACATTGAACGCGTTAACTGTTATAGCTATCTTGTAAAGTGGAAGAAGGTTTGACCTCATCAAAAAGTGACAATGCAATTTTCCACGAGACTTCTTCCACTGAGAATGCCAGTATGCCATTCTCTGGTGCAAACATTATGGGGACACCCTGAAGCTAAATTCGAGCAGACGAGGTTGCATTCTGGCCCCAAGTTTTTATCGCCAAAGTATGTTTGTTTATTTCAATTCAGCTGAGGGAAAGAGCCATTGAGTTGAGCACAGCAACTTTCCAATCTGACATTTACTTTTGTCTTGCCTGTAATTTTCTAAGTGCCCACCCATCTTTGCAAACAGATTTGTTGCTGGCACGCACACAGTTAATAGAATTATCAAATGAATGCCAGTCCTCTCCACACAGAAAGTATTGCATGGTTATGTTATTGTATGATATTTTTCAGGTATGCACAACTGAAGTTTCAAACTCGTGAGGATGTCATAAAAGCTCTGAAAAACCCCAAGTGCAGGACCCTCAATGGACAGAACTTGCAGTTTGCCATGGCGGTCCACCATTCTAACCAGGGTAGGTTTTGGTTGATGAACGCTTCTTCTGGGGACTCTTTCTTTCATGCTTAAAAGTGGAATTCCTTTCAACTCATGTTATGAACTCTTTCCTTACTGCAAAAAAAAGATATATACATATATATAAATAAATATATAAATATTTTTGTAAAAAAAAAAAATTGTAACCATAAATTACTTTACTAGGTTTCCCAATGCATACCAAAATGTAGCTAAAGGAATTCTCTGTTCAATAATGTAAATGTCAAATAAGGTATTTATTATATAGTAAGTGAAAAAAACAAAAAAACTTAATTGCCAAAGTTTGTGGAACTAACACAAAAGCTTTTATTGGTACACGGCCTCCAATAGGTGACCGGCGTTTGGCAGCAGCCTCAAAGCACTCTGGGTATTCTTCACTTCCGGTTCGTAGCTAGCAGCCGACGCAGCCCCATGACGGCTATGGAAGCGTGTGGCGGTGTTGAAACCCGATCAATCCGGGCCACCTTCCTCTGGTGCTGGGTGACTTACACACTTCTGAACGTCTCAAGTTACTTCTACGGATATGTTAAGTAGTAATCGGTACGCAGAAGCATCGAGAACGGCCACGAAAGCTCAGAGCGAGTGCGGCCGGCGGCAAGCTGCACTCGCACCGCGCTTTCCGGATCTTTGCATGAAAACTCGGGTTAGATGTTTCGTTTTCCTTTTGAGCCAGCGTTTTTAATTTTGGTTCTGTTTATTTTTGACGGTTACGTTAGATCACATCACCGACTGAAACAGGCGCGAATGTAAGCCGTGGGGCGCGGCCAGCTGAAATGCCCGATCGGAGGTCTGGATATACCTTTCTCATTTTGTTAGAACTGGGTAAGAAAATCTTCCGGCAACCAAAAGTTTAAGACAGTGAATATAGTCGGTCAGACGGCGTTTCAAACTCAGGTAATATGTTTTCTCGCGCGATTGAAACGCCACTTCCGTACAAAAGTTAGTTTCGACAACATCTGACTACACGACAATCCTTGCGTTTTAACACTCACGCGTTTTTGGTACTTCAACTAAGTTGTCCCCCGTGAACTACCATAACCCTCCCGCACGTTTTTTAATGATGTCGAGTAAGAGAGCATGCATAAACGAGCACCGATATTGATATGAGCTACGCAGGGTTGTACTACCGCGCTTTATTATCAGTCACTATGAAGGTGCTGCCCATTTGCTTTTGTTTCTTCATATTACAGAAAGCTGGCGTGTCCTTTTGTTTATTTATATTATAGCAAGCGACCCATTCACACCTCTTTACGGGAACAGTCTGCGGCAGCTTATCACAGAAAATGTTAACCCGAGCTGTCGATGTAACGATTAAACGGCCTGGCGATGGCACTGTATGTCGACGAAACGTCGTGCCATGAACTGATGGCCTGCGAGATCGCATCCCGCGTTCTCGCGGATGCCTTGTACGACAAGCAGTGCTCACCCCTTCGCGGATTAATCGAGACCTTTTTGTTGGGTGCCAGAAGACTATTAAAGATCGTTATTTTCCGCGGCCCCTACCTAAAGAAAGAGAGAACACGTTGTACTGGCCTGTAACAATATTGGCCGCACATAAACGGTCACCGGCGTTTGTCTGTCACAGGCCGCCTCGCTCCATCACTCGCTTAACAGCGACGGCCCATTGTCGCTTCCATGCTTTGCTTCACGGGAACTGGAACATCTTATGCCCTCTATGGCTTGCGTTAGAACAACGTACCACGGAGCTGTAAACTATTTTCACCGCGAATACAGCACGGCTACTACACCTAGAAGGGCTCTCAATGCAGCTGGACGAACCACGACCGGCACCGGACGAACCGGAAGCGTGAAGTCACGTGGTGCCTCGCTTGTGATGACGAAACTTCCGGCTCAAACGCCGGTCACCTATTGCCGATTCTCTTCATTTCCCCAACTTCAATTTTCTGCAAAGAAATGCATTTTAAGAACTTTAATTTTTTCATGTGTGATTAATAATGGCCATTCTCACAAAGTTTTATCAATATCCGCAAAATACGAAGCCACAAATAATATTACTTACACGTCAGTGACGCATGCTAGTCGCGCCACGTTTGCGCGAGTATGGAGAGAACCAGGATAAGCATCAGTTTCGAAACCCGATGGCTTTGTGGCTACTAGACCTCGTGCACTGTCGTTCGAAGCATTATTTTGCGGGCTTTCGAAGTGTATTTACTTGTTTTTTTAATGCATTCATGCACAGGAAGAGACCAGTGAAACTCGTCCCGGTATAAAAAAACGGAAGGCAATATTTTACAACAGACGCTTCTGTTGGTTGAGAAAATGGAACTCGTGCTGCGATTCACTGTATCCATGTCACGTGATACTTGGCACGTAGGGAGACTGGAGACGCTTTCTGTACACGTTTCTGTGCAGATCTGTCCACTTTATTGCATTTTGCAACTGTCTTTTTTTTTTTTACTTCTGTCCTTAGTATGCCTGCTGTCAAAGCTAATACACATCGAAGCTTTGACAGGCGCTCTTGTTTTGCGGTACCGAGAAATCACATTGCCTGCAAGTGCTCAGAAGTTCCGAAGTCGGTTGCGTCAGACTTGCTTGCGTCGCAGTTACGCTGCAGTTTGACATCGCCGGAACCATCCCAGGAGATTTCTTCTTTGTCGTATTCTGTGGATGCTTACTTCTGGAGGCAGCTGATGACTTGACTACCTCTAAACGGAAGATTCTACTTTCGAAACGCGGTGAGGAGAAGCGAGAACCGATCGGCGACGGCAATCTATCTCGGCCTTTCAGCAGACATTGCTTTGCGCACGTCTCGGTCGTACAAAGTCTGGTGAGCGCCTCGTCGTGTTCCACATGCTCGCAAAGCGGGTTAGAGTCGACGGAAGGTATAACTGGAGCGAATCTGCAGTTTCTAGTCGTTTGCGGCTCT
Source organism: Ixodes scapularis (assembly GCF_016920785.2). NCBI lineage: Eukaryota > Metazoa > Arthropoda > Arachnida > Ixodida > Ixodidae > Ixodes > Ixodes scapularis. The sequence goes on from NW_024609868.1 coordinate 75,695,029, forward strand.
TGCGGGAAGATCATGAAGGCTCCACATCCGTGGCAACGACTTGAAAGAATAAACTTGCGGCTCGAGTCTGTTTTCGGTCGGGACTGTAGTAATAACTTTCCAAAGCTAAGCAACTTTTTGGAGGCACGAGTGTGCTGCCGTCGATGCATTTGAGCGTGTACCAGCAAGTGGCAACAGGTGTGCTCAATGCGTCGATGCAAGCGATGTGAAGGATGCCACGAAGGCTGCGAGGATTGTGCAGGAAGAGGAAACTCAAGACAGATTACTAGACGTTGAAGGTGATGTTCTTGATGTCTGTGCGAGTTACGACTTCACGTAGCAGAAGCGCGGCCACGCGTCATCACATTTTGGGTTTGGTGCAGTGATCAAACTTTAGACTGGCTTGGTCTTTGACTTTTCATTTCAAAGCAACTATTGCCATGGCTGTATCCTTGGTCCAAAGAAAGATGGGATGCCGAGCTTGGATGGAGTCGCACAAGAAAGCCTGCCAGAACTTCAAAGGTTCATTCAATGCAATAAAAGTGTGAGCTGTTGGTGCTCTCTTTAGCACCTTAGTTGAGCAGTGCAAGATGCATTATGTGACTGTGCTCAGCAACAACGATAGTAAGGCTTTTAACTAGGGGTGCCGCGAACCACCCTAGGTTTGAATTCGAAAGGATTCAATATTTTCGAACCGAACTGATGTTCGATTTCGAAAAGTTTCGATATTTTCGACCGTAGGGAGGTTCGAATTCGAAATATTCGCAACTTTTCAAAATCGTGGGGTTTCGATTTCGAAAAGTTTGAAGCTTTCACGGTTTCTGAAAGTTCGGGTTCGATTATTTCGAATATTTGTTTACTTGAGGTTCGATAAAGTTAGAAGATTTCGAACTTTTCTAATTTGAAATTCGAGAGATTCGAATGTTTCGAATTTCTTTGAATCTAAAATTCAAACGTTTCGAATTTTTAAAAACATGAAGTTCGATAAATTCGAAGATTTCAAATTTCTTTCTACATAAAGTTCGAAGGTTTTGATTCTCTTTTAATGCTAAATTTAAAAAAAAACAAAACAAAAAAAAAAAAAAAAAACTTTGAAGGTTTTTGATTTTTTTTTTTAAGTCCAAGTGCGCAAAGTTCGATGTCCGGTTTTCATGTTCCGCCACAGTTTCAGCTTCAAATAACATATTCACGGCTCACTGGTTTTCACGAAATCGGGTTTGGAAAAGTTTGGGTGTGATATTTAGACTGCGCAAAGTTGGTCAGGCAATTAAATGAGACGACGAGTGCCACGGATGTGCTGGAATATTTGCCATTGCAGTGACGTGTCGCAATAGAGCAGTAATTGTGACCGCCAGCCCGGGGTGGTCATTTACGTGCATTACGAAGTAGTGATCCTACGAACGCACTGTTTAACGATACGCATCCAATTCGGAACGGCCAGGGGCAGGCAGGCGGTTGAGGTTCAGAAAAACCTTGAAGTGATCTGGCAAACTGCCACCCTACCCCCTTGCACGCTGTTAGTAATCCGATCGAACGCCGCCCGAGTGACGCTGGCATATAGTAAGTTTAGTTTGTACATAATGCAAAATCCTGAGACTGGGAATGAAATTTGAAAGAAAAAGTGTAAGAAGACAGAAAAAAGGGGACAGGACAACGTCTCAAACTCAACTCAGCTGAAAACTCAGCTCAGGACAACGTCTCAAACTCAACTCAGCTGAGTTTGAGACGTTGTCCTGTCCCCTTTTTTTCTTTCTTCTTACACTATTTCTTGCGAATTTCATTTTCAGTCTTGGGATTTTGCATCATGATCGACATACACCAGCCCCCGCCTGCACCTTGACCTTTTTTTTTTTTTTTTTGTCATTGCTTTGGAGGTTTATTTTTTGGGGCGGAAGAAACGCCGAGCAAAAAGCACAGAAGCTGGGGCAACTTGAGGTCGAGGAGCGTTTTATTACACCAGTGGTGTCGGAAGAGGAAAAAGGGGGGGGGGGGGAAGGGGGGAGCTCCAGTCTCTCCCCCCCTCCCAGATATTTCGGACTGTTAAGGCTCTGTTATACTCCGACGTAACGCGCGCGCAAGCGAACGCTGGCCGAAGTCGGCTACGTCACGTCAGTCACGCCGCGCGCGTCAAAAATTCGACCTCTCTATACTCCGGCGGCCCTGGCGACTCCCGCGGCGCGCGTCGGTGGGTCGCCAGCGCGGCGCATGCGCAGAATCTGGCTACGAGGGCGCGCTTCCTGCGAGAGTGCGCCATTTCCGGTTCCTTTTCATTTCGCATAGCAGACGAGAATTCTCGCGCTTCTTGAGCGCCAAGTTCGAGCGATGGCGTGGACGTACCTTGCCCGACGAAAACTCGCGCTTGCACTGTTGGTGCACCGCCTGCGCCGCAAGCGTAGGCGGTCAATGTACATACGGTACATCTTTGACAAGTGCCCGGTCTACGGTACTCAAACTTCATCGTGTCGTAGACACACGGGTGAGGACGAATTCCCTCGATGAGCTTCTCCACGACCGAGTCGGATTCTTCGAACATGGCGCCACACGCAGTAGTGCTCCCGTCGTCTGCTATTGCTCGTATTCGCCGCGCTGCCCGCTCGAGGGCTGCCGGGAGCCAGCGCGTGATGCATCCTGGTCCGGCGTCGCCGGCGCGGCCGGCGCGGAATATGGCATGCTCCATTTTGGCGTACGGAGTATAGAGCGTCGGGTTTTCGCCGACGTGACGTCGCTGTGACGCGCTCGCGCGCGCGCATGCGTTACGTCGGAGTATAACAGAGCCTTTAAAGAAAACACAGCGGGGAAAGAGGGCATGGTCCAGCTTATTTTAATCTGAAAATAATGCATATGTATAGCTACTGTGGCTCTTCACTACATAAAAGATCGCTTAGATGGGGCCAGTTCTCACTCACATGCAGCGAAGCGCTGATGTAACGCTGCTCACGCGCCGTCAGGTACTTATCGTATGCCATGAGCAACAGTTTTGACGGTGCGATACAAAGCTGGTGAACGCTCCCGTCGGCACGTGCTTATATGCTTGTTGCGCTCCGCTGCATGTGTGAACAGGCCTTTAGAAACTCGTTTTCAGGAGGCACTACTCGTCACATGCTCGGTGGCTCAAAAGTTCAAAGCTATGTCTTTTCGACCTAAATAACTGTGCCATTGGTAAAAAATAATCAATAAATAAACATAACAATAAATGCAAAAATAAAACGCTGGAGAGAAAAAAAAGCTATCAAGAACCCGCCGGAAGTGTTGTATTCTTGCATATTAAGAGGTCCAGAACTATGAAACAAGTTTCTCCTACCAAAATGTGTACAGGCCAAAAGAAACACGTCCCAAGAACGTATAATGAGAAAAAAAAAATTTTTTTTTTATGACGTGCTGAATTTCACTAATTTTAGAAATCTTCCCCCATGAGTTAATTTATTCCTCAGCAACAACAATAAATACATTATTTTGTATTCTGCAGATGGTAATGATATGTACTGTCTCTGGTGTTAATTTAAATGCGATACCAAAACAATGTAGGCGAAAAAAATTACCAAGTTTAGGGCATAATTGTCCGTAGGTACATGTTTGGATATTTATTCAAAACTCATCTTGAACAACAATAATCATATCTTAAGACAACACTCACCTAAGCTATATATAGATCATTCTTAAAAAGTTTAACATCTCTACCATAAATAGCTTCGGCTAGGGTGCCTCAATGTCCTTCTGTTTAGGGTGATGCCATCGTTTGTAGTACCCGATGCCGACAGCACGCACTCACAGGCAAAATACAAAGAAATCGAGGAAACTAAGTGTCGCCGTGGCATAGTCAGCGCCTCGAGCACATGCAGGGACACGCTCTTTCACGCGCTTCAGAATAAAAAATAAAAATAAGCGTTCGAAACAAAATGGCCAGATGTCATCACCCTAAGCAAAGCGCGCGTGAAGGCACCTTAGCTTCGGCTATAGCGCGCTTCAATTATGGCACAAATGACAATTGTCAAAAACCCGTCGTCCTTCCTCGCTCCTTCGGGAATCTTTTTTTCTAAAACCAAGCATGCCAGATAATTGAAATGAACGGCATTGTCTTTCGCAAGGAATGCGTCACCCCATGTAAAATTGCGAGAAAAAAGAAATTACGAATGTACCTCACTGCTTGAATCCAAATGAAACCGCCCGCCGGTCTTTCGAAGTTCGTCGATCTTTTGACTTTTCAGGAATCGAGAGTTCGACAATTTTCGAATTCTTTAGATTAATAAGTTAGAAAGTTATTGAATTTCTTAGCGTAGGAAGTTCGCAAGTTCGAAAAGCTTAGAACTTTTTAGTGCAATAAGCTTGAAAGTTCGAAAATCATCGATTTTTTAGTTTATCGAGTTTGACAGTTCGACAAGCATAGAATTTTGCTGCGTAATAAGTTCGAAAATTCGAAAAGCGTTGAACTTCCTAGTGTAATAAGTTCGAAAATTCGACTTCCGTCAAATTTCTCAACATGGAAAGTTCGAAAATTCGAAATCTTTCGAACCTTTCGAACCGCTTGATTCGATCATCGAAACTTCGGTTCGAAAAAAGTTTGTGGCATCCCTACTTTTAACCATGTTGTGAGCGTAAGACTCTACGAAAAGGGTCTTCAGAAGGAAGACTGTGACAGTCATGTGGCCAAATGAATGTATGCAGGGATGAAGAATGCTAGGTCATCGTAACCGGCACATGCACTCACGCCGGTTGGTGACTGGCAGAAAAGGGATGCTACGTCACTGCAACACTGCCTAGCGTGGGAGTGCTCACCCATGTCCACGAGACTGCAGCCGGGGCAGAAAGGGCTAGAACTATCAGGGTAAATGTTCCAAGTCAGCAGCCACTCCGGGGTCTCCAGACATCCTTTTGTAGGTTAGTTCAGTGGCAACGAGAATTAATTGCCGTGCTGAAGGATAAAAGAGTCAAGGTGGGTTCCCGACCACTTAAGTTTGAAGAAACGACGAGTACCTGGAGCACGTACCATGTCTGCCTGGAAGTCTATTTCGAGAGGCGTCACGGACCCTGTGAAATGTCGGGCTCTCCTGGTGCCCTCACTGAGCAACAGTGTCGTGCGAATCCTGCAAGGGCACTGTCAGTCGCAGTCCATCAACAGCCTAACTTACGAAGTTGGTGTGAGTCACCTTGAGAAATTCTACAATCGTCAAGCCAACAAGATTTCAGCGAGCTACTTGTCTTTTATTGGGATTTGGGTGAGACCCTTAACCGGATGCTGTGAGACGGAGTCATCTGTGGCCTTTGGGATGATGACGCACGGTGGTTCTTGCGCACATGTAAGATGTTGAGCCTAGAGGAGGCGGAAGAATTTGCAATTTCGTCCGAGTCGTCCTTTTTCAGTTACTTCAGAAAAGTTAAAGAAGACCAAGAAGGAACTCAGAAAAAAAAGGGCAAGCTGATCAATGTTGCGATAAAGAGGCTAACAAGCTTCTATGCAACTGCCTCGAAGAACAATGCTCTGGACATCAGAAAAAAGTTTAGCTGTCCTGCGTTAATGCACAGTACACTCACAGCTATAGCTAGAACAAGTCGTTGGCCATCGGCGTTGCGTTCACACGACGTATGCGTGAACAAAAGCGCTGGGATTGTTGAACAATATAGACATCTGACCATTTTGCAGACTTGGATATAGTTCAACTACTATAGTTAAACTACTGTAGTTTAACCACTTTTCCGAGTAACTTTGTGACTTTCAATTACAACTTTATTTGGGTAATTAGTAGTTTAACCTACCTACGTTTTTCAGGTAACTTCTACTCAAATTACTAACTGCTTTCAACATCTAGTGCTAATTTTGCTCATCGCAATTGTTTGAGCGCAGAAGTAAATAAGACGCCGGCAGATGAAGTGGCATTCCCGAACAGGGGCCCCCTCACATTCCATTCCCACGCACTTGTACTCAGCAGCTGTAGACGCTGCACCAAAGGTGTCCTTGGGCCAAGGTGGCGACGAGCAGCCAAAACATAACACCGGCGTGCATGAATGCAGGCAGTAATACTTAACAAGCCTTGGTCGGGTATTGACTTCATCCGTTAATGCCCGCAGGTGCCACGCCTCCAGCTGCAACCATGAAAGACAGGGACACTCCGAGGGTTGTTGTTGCTTTTATGTTTTCTGCTTTTAGTGAGTTCTGACTAAAGCAGTAGGTTCTGACTCAAGCGGTAGGCAACTGGAATGACCTCGCAGCTGGGCACCTGTTCCCAAGGTCGCCTCCTCGTCTGAGTACACTCCTTTGCATTTGTGGGCGGACTCCCCCGCCCACAAATGCAGACACAGATAATCAATTCATGGGAGCACATTCCCGCTTAGAGCTGCAACTGCGCGAGCGCCAATGCTTGTTCACGTAATCCTTCGCATCCTTTCCGGCCTTCCACGCCAGGGAGACCTCCTCTTGGTTGAAAACGTTTTACTTGTCAGACGTGTTAGGATACCGTAGTCGCCGCAAGGAGTGCGAGTCACCCTTGGGAGATTCTTTTGTTGAACCCAGCATCAGTGGTGAAGTATACTTCGTTTCTACTTCTTTTAAACAAAAACTTTTTTTTGTTTCAGTAGCGTAGCACTAGCATTTTAATGAGATGCGCAGTTGTTTGGGTGGTCTTAGTCGTGGCGCGAGACTTGATCCCTTGAAAGTCGGCTGCACTCACTCGGCGTACTCTCCGAATGTCGTGTGAATGAAGAGGGGCCACGTCATAACAATCTCAGCTTGCTGAAAGAAAAAAAAAGGAGGAGAGTTCGTTATAAAAGACCCTCTGCCGAGGCAAACCTCGCATGTTTCGTCATGGACACCAAAGATCCTGGCACTCGCTTACCCGACCCTGCACAGCTGGTTTCTGATATTCAACGCTGCTTTTCCATCCAGCACCACGGTAGAATATCTTTATAGCTTGGCTGGGAACGTATTTAGGAGCAAAAGGGGAAAACTCTCCGATAAGAACTTTGAAAGTCAATTGCTTCTGCGAGCACATTAACTATTCCGGTGAAAACGCAAGCCATAAAATGACTGCATATATTTTTGGCTCTCAGGGTTTTGCACTGATCAACACTGCTGTTCATTTTGCTACCACAAAAGTATAAAAAGTAAGTTCAAAGTAACTCGCTACTTTTTTACAGTAGTTGTTTACTCAATTACTATTACAAATGCGTACATTCTGCTCTACTCCTATTACTTTTGGCGTTGATACTCAGTGACTTATCTAGCTTTTTTGTGTAATTTGTACACGTCTGCCATTTTGTTCCAAACGCGTTTGTTCCGGAGCATGTGATAAGTCTTGGAAACCCTTGAATTTTTTCTTTGAAGCCTGTGCGCACCCGCCTAGGTATTCTGCTTCAGGTTTCACCAAATAAACTGGCAGTTTTCATTACCCTTTTTTAAATATAGGTGTGATATAGGCATGTGCACTTTTTGTTTAATGTATTCTGATGCAACTCATCATAGGGCGAATATATGAATCTGAAAATTTGCTTGGTATCGCCCTGCAGTGCCACGAATATAACCCACAACTCATATAGGTGGGGCAAGTGGTTCAAAAATGTGTCCTCTGGAGTAGTGTCATCCCTTAATCCCATATGCCTTGCAAGGTATTAGAGGGAAAAAGACAATACAACAACATACATTTTGTATCTTGCTTTTCTGGCAATATATAAAATTCTAGAAGCAGAAACCTTCCTTCCGATTAAAGCATTTCATGCTACTCTGTAGTGTTACACCAGGGTTGGGACTGGGCCGTCTTTTCGAAGAAAACTCCCCTCATTCTGCTGTTGATGATGGCATAAAGCCGTGTCTACATGAGGTCGACACCCTGCATACGGAAACTAATGCGTTCAGAGCACGCCCACTATATCTGCGGAAGCTTATGGAGGCAATATACACACTCGGCGCACAAAACAAAACATACCGACATGCACCCGTGGATGGTCCTGGCTGGTTCAACCCATTGCCACTATCGAAAATAGAATCCAATGTCTGAACGTCATTTTCTGACTCAATGCTGCCACTTTCATCTACTAAATTTCTTCTATATGCAGCAGAATTACAAGTGAGATTATGTTTGTGAGGAGTGTTGGGGCACGATGGCGGTTGCCAAACAATCCTAAAACTTAACAGTCTCAGTAAAACTCCCTTGTCAAGGAAATTCGGTATTTCCGAGAACCCTCGAGGCTACTCTGGGAATCCGTGGGTTCTCAAAAATTTTTGAATTTCTGCAATTACGTGAATCAATGCTTGTGGGCTATTCCAGCCAGTCATTTAATGTCACCGATGCACACATCTTATTCTTTTCTGCTGATTTGATAAATTTAACCACATCATTTGGGGTGGAATAACATGCCTATAAGTGCTGTGAACAGCTCCTCTACCTACTACAGAGGTAAGCTACAATGCTAAAATCAATGTTGACCCGAATGTTGTGGGTTTCTTCTATCCATAATTGTGTGTTTCTTGGAGCCACTGTTTCAGAGGGCACATAACCGTTCTTTACGCAGGCCTCTTATTGTAAAACTCTGGTTTCTTATGCTGCAACCTTTCTTGCACCTTGCAGAAGTCAAACAGAAAAAAAAGGCTAAGGTCAACGCGGGTGCCACTTCTCTCAAGAAAGACAAGCCGCAACAGCAGCAGCAGCAGACTCCAGGCAAGCCGGCCAAGGGTAGCCCGAAGACACCTAACCAGAAGAAGCAGCAACAGAAGGGTGCAAAAGAGAGCTCCTTCAAGGAAACCCCACAGCAGCAGCAGGCAGGGAAGGGACCTAAAACCCCAGTGGCAAAGTTCACACCAGGTGCAGAGAAGACTCCGAAGAAGACACCGAAAAATACCCTAGGGGCAAAGTTCACACCAGGTACCAAGCAGTCACAAGGTGCCAAGCAGTCACCAGCTGCCAAGCAGTCACCAGGTGCCAAGCAGTCGCCAGGTGCCAAGAAGGCTCTGGGTTTCAAGCAGACTCCCGGAAAGAAAGGTGTTCGGGCATAAAAGTTTTGCAGGCACCACGGGGAAACTGTGCCATTCCGTTGGGCTTGCTGCATGGGGTTCAAGGGTTATCCGCCACCAGGACTCTGTCATACTTGCGGTATGAACCGCCACACTGGCATGTCATTACGTCTTTATGTGTACCACATGTCATATGTATTATGGAGTTTGTAATAAATGATTTGTCCATGGTCATGTATTTTAACTGGAGCGTTGGCTGTGCATATATTAAGCGTTTGCTTTTTCGACACCTGTACGTTCGCTATCTTAAGCAGGTAAATTTTCACACAGAGAGCCCTATTGGGTATCTTTTGTTGAGCAAGGATCCACACTTTGTTTCATTGTAAGTTAGAGCACAGTCGAGGTCAGCAGGCAAAGAAGCGTAAAGCCTCGGATCATGCTGTGTGCTTGCTTGGATTTGTTGGTGAAAACATGCACCAAGAGAAAATTGATACCATGACATTGCACTCCTTGATTAGCCCCATTGGCTTATAACTCGGATTCCGTGTTTACTGAGTTTATTTTTCGTCGCTCAGACTTTGCGGTTGATTCCCAATTCTCTTAAATTTAGTACTTATTTTACTCTAATTGCAATTGCTAAAAATTCAAAAACAGTGTAAATGAAGTTTAAATGGAGGAGCAGCGGAGCTGTAGCTGCGCTTGTCACATGCTCTTGTTCGTCCTCGTCTGTTTTGCTCGCTGTTTCCACAATGAATTTCCACCAACTCCCAACTATCCATTTTTCTATGATAACTGAAAAGGTTGCTGCCTTCTATGAGTGACAGCAGAAACCAGACTGCTTGCCTGGTTGCTGCCGTCCCTTATAGATGGCAATAGCTGTCCAGAGGTTCGTGAAGGTTTGTGTCGACATTTCTTTGGTACTGGACACGATCCTGGAAAACCTATCCCTCTACAGCTCCGCTGTAAAACGAGAAAAGACGACAGGCTCTCAGAACATAGTTTGGCTACCATGACCTGTTGTCCTGAAGGGGTTTTGACTAACTAAAAGGCCCTTTTGTCAGTAGTTCAGGATTGCAAAGGAATCTATAGTAACACCTCTACAGGACCACTGGCCCTGTGCTTTTGTGAGGTTTATTTCTAGAGCACCCTTTGGAGTTATTATTTTGTTGTGGTAACCTTGAAATTGAGTTTTTTGGACATCCGAATTAATGGACAGTTGACCAGCAAGTGTTTTTTTTTTTTTTTTTTTTTTTTCCAAAAACACAATGCTGTTCTGGGATCATTGCTTGTCTTTGCTTTTCCTTAGCAGTTACATATGAGTGCTCTTTACGTGGTTCAGATCCACTAAAATCTCAACAGGCAATGACGGCTGACTTATTTTTTTATTATTCTGTTCTCGAGTGAAATAAAGTGCTTTTATTGGCAAGTAAGTTGTTCATTCATAAAATATTTATTCAGCCAGGGGTCCCAAAGTTAAAAAAAAAAAAAATTAAAATATCCCTTGGTAACAAAAAGTAATAAAAGTTAGACCAGCAATTAACATCAATCAAAAGTACAATATTGTAGATAAACAAGAGCAACATTGCACGAAGTGACCATAATCCTTGGAGTAGAAAAACGACATCAAGGTGGTTGTGGGGGAGGGTAGGGGACGAGGGGCAGGGAAAATAAGCTTCACACAAATGATAAACGTACACGCGCAAAATTTTGCAACTCGGGTGCTTCCCTATTTTTTAACGAGGGAGAAATGTTACCAACCGAAGCATGTCAAATGCAGTAATATAAAAGTATCCCGCACACGTTTATGTCAGCAAAAGGTACTACCAGATGTTTATTTTGTATTATATGTATGTTTATTTTTATAACATTACGTTTGTAACAAGTAAACATGGTTTTCTTACATTCGCTTATTAGTACTAATTTAGCAGCTGCTATGCATGTGCTCACGAAAACGGAACATGAGGCTCCGTTAGACCAAAAAGGGGACGGCAGAAATGCACCTCTAAACGGGACGTCCGGGTCACTCTTAAATACACGATAAAAACAGAAATCTAAATCCAATTTAATTGCAAAAAAAAAAACAAAAAAACTATTAATGTAAAAACTTTTAACACAAAAAAACAGTTGCTGCTTGTGCACCTATATGTAATGGATATTTGCGTATGAGTTACTGATAAACAAAACATGTTGAATCATACAGACTGTGTACACATCGCTTTTTTGGAGGAATGGAAAGATGACATGGGCACTCAGTCTGGATTCTTCACAAGAGCTGCTTCACTGTTTACTAATAAGCTACCTACAGATAATGGACGAGCTTGGGGATTGTGCGACTCATTAGTACTTGATTTTCACTTAAAGGCAAAGGCAATGTTATTGTAGCTGGAACACTATTAAAAAAAGTTTCATAACACATTTAGAAACTTTGATCCTGGGAACCATTTCTACAACTAATAAATTTAGACAATGCTCTAAAGATATGACAAGAGTATGAATTTGTGGCTTTCCCAAACTATCTAAATTTCGGGAGTACTACTCGTTTCTTATTTGTTTCTGTCTATCATAAAATATTAATAGTATAAGTTGGTATAAGTGTAGGGAACGAAATGACATGGTCTACATGGTGTCGGTTGGAATGGCGTGCCCCATCACTGCTAGAAACCAAGTACAAAGTTTAAGGCATAATTATTCGCAAGTATATTTTCAGAAAATCGTAGTCTACTAAAGTTCTTTTGGTCAGTTGTCAAGCGTTGTAATCACATCGAATATAAATGCCTCGATATTGCCGGCTGCGTCTGCTTCACACTTCGTGTACGGCAATCATTTAGTACCTAGCTGCTACTCTTCGCACTTCGAGAAGTTTATTTTTATTAGCGTTAATTGTTTCAAGAGTTGAGAAATATGTTTTTCAAATTATAGAATTTCACATATCTGCTTTATCTAAAATCTGTAAATAATACTACATTGAAATTATTATTATTATTAAGTTTTAATTAGCTGTCGTAATATGATTGACAAGAAAAAATCCTTTATTGCTCTTTTCATTATGTTTAGCAAATTCAGACAGCAGAAAGGTTGAGTTCAAACTCTATATTCAATATATAATTAAAATTTTGCGTTGGCATCATTTTGTGGAATATAGCTTGATCACGCCGATTAATTCTGAATACAACGGCGCCAAACTTCTATTTGACGAGAAGAAATATGTCAAAATCTGACAGTGGTAGCCGACACAAAACAAAACTACTGGGTGCATCAAGCAGCGGCCAGGCTCTTTAAATCGACCGCTAAATTCAGTTCCTTAACCTATCGCGTTCCGATTTCGTACAGCGTTGGCCACAGGTGGTGCATTTTTTCTATTCGCAAAAAGCGAGCTTACCTGAGGAAAAAAGTAAAAAAAAGAAAAAGGCTTAGCTCCTATGGAAAACGCAGCGAAGCCACCGGTCTTCAAACCTAAGGGCGCTATGGTTTGAAGACTGGTGGCTGCACTGCGTTTTGGATAGGAGCTAAACCTTTTTCTTTTTTTACTTTTCCCCCAGGTAAGCTCGCTCTTTACGAATTTTATAGAAAACATGCACCACCTGTGTCCAACGCTGTACAAAATCGGAACGCGATAGGTTAAGAAACCGAATTTTGCGGTCGGTTTAAAGAGCCTGGCCGCTCCTTGATACACCCAGTATAGTTGAGCACCGCTAGGCTTACGAAGTCGTAGTGCGAAGTCTCGGAATATGCTGTGTTCATGTTACACAGAAAAAGCGGCTTTGAGGACTTCTGTTTAATTTCAGTAGTGTGAACGTCTTCCCATCTGCTATCTTGAGGAAATCGATGAATAAACGAAATCACGTGTCTGCACTTAAACATGGAGCGCCGCTCTAGCAGTACGAATTTTTTTGATGGTGGATAAAAACGAAACAAGCTCCTTAGCTATGATTCAATATCCAAAAAAGAAGCTATGGTGCCCATAATACAGAATTGACAAAGCTGATCAGCTTGAACTATCGCGTTGCACGTGCCCTAGGGCACGTTTCAATCTAAAGAAGCCGCCATTGGCCCATATCATGTAAAGATCTCCGCGTCGGCGTACTTCTCACACAGTGATATGATATTTTATGTTTGTAGATTTTAAATGACTCAACTTTTAACCGGCTTGGTAATTTATGTACGCACTAGAGGTTGTATGTACAGAGTATGTACCCCCCCCCCCCAAAAAAAAAAAAAAAGTTTAGTTTTTTAACGAAAAAATAGTCAGAGTGCAGGCGAGCTGGTGTAAGTTGAACATGATTGTAAACCTGAGACTGGGGCAGAAAGAGAACACAACAGAAGGTAGTAAAAGAGGAGGCAACGTCTCAAAGTGAGACGTTGCCTCCTCTTTTACTACCTTCTGTTGTGTTCTCTTTCTGCCAGTCTCAGGTTTACAATCATGTTCAGTTTTTGTTTTTGTTGTTTTTTAGTGCAAAAATAAACTATGCATGGCCGAACCCTCATTCTTCACCTGAATGTATCACTAGCGGTCTGAACCAGATACCAAAGTTTCAGGATAATCGTTATCTTATTCAAAAGTTATGTGATTTTCTGAAATGTTCATTTGAAAAATTGCGGCCGACGGATCTCTCAATACATGGAGATGAATGGCGCCAGCTGCCGAAAACGGGGCCCCATTTTTTCATTCAATTTTTGAGAAAATCACTTGTTACTTTTTGAATAACTGTTACTTCTGAAACTTTGGCATCTGGTTCGAACCACTAGCGGTACAGCTGCGGAGAATGAATGTTCGGCGATGCAGAGTTTATTCTTGGGGTGAAAACAACCCTGTAAATTTATTTTTGGGACACGCTGTACATCATTTTGTTGTTTGCGGGCACTTCCCAGGTCGCGTCCTTTCATGGAGCTCGAGCAAGTCTAGCAAGGGACAACGAATTTATCTCTGAAACTCGCTTATATTGGTAACAAAGAAGTGTCTCCTGACTCGCAGCGTCTCTTTAGTCAGTGAGCGTGCGAGTTGCCGAGTCCCACCCGCGAGCTCTGACGCGGCACTCTCGTCCCACCTGCCCCGCGTTTGCGTTTTTTTTAGGTCACGAGGAATATTTAGCAGTATCAATAGTAACGGATAGGGTGCCTTCATGTGCGCTTTGCTTAGGGTGGTGGCATCTCGCCATTTTGTCCCACACGTTTATTTTTGTTTTTTGTCCAGAAGCGCGTGAAAGAGCGTGGCCCTGCACGCGTTTGTGGCGTTGACTGTATTATGGCGACATTTTGTTTTCGTTGATTTCTTCGTATTTTTCCCGTGAGCGCGTGCTGTCGGCATCGGGTACCATATACAAAGGGTGGCATCACCCTAAACGGTAGGACATTGAGGCATTCTAGTAACGGATAGCGCTACTATACAAGCTACGCTACAGAGTGACGACGCTTGGCCATATTGTAGATTAAAATAATGGTTGCCAGCTATCTGAAGCTTTATCTAAAATCACAGAAAACGCTTTTCCGTCTTCCGCAAATGTTTAAACAGTTCGCGACAGAGCAAAGCAATATTACACGAGCTTCCTACGCACCGAATCTAATGTTGAGGAAGTCGCACTTTTGAATCATGACGATCCGCAGCTGCTGCTCTGCACAAGCACCAAAATGGCGGTGCCCACATGTCGGGGAACATAGTGTCTGAACTCTAAGCTAAACTCTAAGCGCAGCTCATTTAGTGGCTCTAGTAACTGACAGCTTGAGAAACGAAGCAAGGAGTGGGAGCACAATGAGCCACGCCTTGCGGTTTTTTAGCCTGCGGTGACTATTCGGGCAGACACCGAGGGAGAGGAGGAAACGAGAGCGCGCGGGGACGCCAGAACTCCGGGCTCTGGCTGGAATGATTAGTGGGTAGAGGTTCAGCCCCTTGACAAAGGCGTTTTTCAAAAGTACAGGTTAAGGAAACGCGCAAGACACGTGCCACGAGCGAGTGCTCCACCTCCATTCGCTTCCAAGGGCCGCTCGAGAAACGCGGGCCCCGTGCACTTGCGCATTTGGCGCTACTTGCCAGTGCTACTTAGAGTTCCTGCATATGCTACCTACGGTAGCAGAGTTGCGCATTCAGCCTCGGCGCGTGGCCGTAGCGCCGGCTTTCCCGCACGAGCTGGATGCTTTGCTCCTCACGTGACTAAATTTGGCGAATAGCGGCGCCGCGCATGGAAAACAGGAGAGGAGGAAAAGGAGGCGGAAAGCAGGGAAACATATGCCGGGGCAAGAGAAACATCGGCGGAGCGACCGTAAAGGTGGCTTTCTTGCACGCCACCGGATGCTTTGCTCCTCACGTGACGGATCTCGGCGAATAGCGGCGTGGCGGCGCGGGGAAAACAAATGCGCAACTCTGGCTCCCGTAGGGAGCCTATACAGGAACTCTAGTGCTACTTAAAGCCCCTACATGTTTCAAAAGTAGCGCAATCTGCGTCGATGTATACGAGGCGCGTGCAACGTGCAGCCCTTGGGAAGATCATGTCACAGCGCAACACTGAGCTAAATTTCAGACGGCATGTTCTTCCCAGAAGTGGCGCGCGGCACGTGTCTCGATCATTTCCACAACAATAAATGGCGCCACTTTTCCCGGGAGAAAGGGGCTTTAGTGCTACTTGCTGACGAGCGCAAACAGATCGAGGGGCTTTAGGTAGAGGCAGACCTAGCTGCCTTTGTCTCCGCAGCACTGTTCGAAAGCCGGGCGTAAACTAGCGTCTGTCATTAGAGACTTTTAGTAGACAAGCTAAGCTTTGCTAGCGGGAGCTCGCGCCGTCACTTTGAAGCATGGATTGATCACGCGTGCCCGCAAGGTCTGCTCTCCGCAGCGTATCATCTAGAAACGGTGTACTAAAACTCAATTTTCCCTCGCCGTCTGTCCACGGGCACTGTCAGGATGTTTGAAAGGACGCAACGCGACGCAGAACGGAACCACGACCTAAAAATATCAGATTTTGGTTAGCAAGGGGCGCTGCTCAAAACTTGAGAGCTACGGGTCTACATGAGGTGGTGGTGCTGCAGCTGCCATACAAAAAACCTCACCTAATATTTGTTTGTTTTCCTGGTGCCAGCAAGTTTTTAATTTGATTTAAATGATTAGTGGCATATTTTTGTCTCCCGGGATACTTCCCTCGTTGCCAGGTACATAAATAAAACTCTGCGAGCTTTGATTCGCAAAACCTGATTATGATGCCCTTTGATGTGTTTGTCTTGCAAGTAGCGTCAAATGCGCCAATGCACGACGTCCGTGTCTCAGAGCAGCCCTTGGAACCATGTGGTGGCGCAGCACTGAAATGAGCAGCCCTCGGAAGCAAATGGCGACAGAGCACTCGCTCGTGGCACCTGTCTCGCACGTTCGTAGAATAATGGTTGTCGGTGCTTTTGGCACGAGGAACGGAGTTGGCCAGCGCATTCTCTACCCTCGCTTCGCATCCGCATTGAGGCCAACCCGCCGAGAAAACTGCCTCCAAGGTTACTCGGCCGAAGGGCAAGGACGCCGCTGCCTCGCGCAGCTCCAGAGCTCCTCGCACCGCGGCCATATTTCGCCGAAGGAAATAGAAACGCGGTTGTGTTCCAGGTTTTCCTGCCGCCTTTCTCTGCGATTCACGCACGAAGGGTCGTGAGCGGGCCCGCGTCGGTTACGAACTCCGTTTCATCTTACGATGGACCGCCGAGGACGCTACGAGCCATCTGAGCCAATCCAATGACGCGTGAGCGTCACGTGGCATTCGATTGGGCATGGATTGGGGCGTAGCACGCGATCCGTACACAATGCTGGATCGGCGGAAATAATCTGTAGCCTCCCCAGGTGAAAATATGAAGTGATATTTCGAGTGGTATCTTTTGCTTTCAAGTGGTACGACTTGCAAGTCAAGTGGCACCACTTGCGAGTGGTCCCACTTGCAAAACTTTTCACTTGGGTCTGCAGTGGTTCATCGTAAACACGCGCAGTACGGCACGTAAACACGTGCCGTACCTCTTGCTCCTGCTGTTTATTCCGCGGCGCACATCGCGGCATCAATTTTATTCTTTTGATGCGGGGCCGGTGTGTTACGGGCCTTACGATTCCCGCTTCTTGTACAACGAGTGGCACGGTGCTGAAATATCGTTGCGTCTCGCACCTTCGTTGTAAATTTTATACGAGTCTGTTTTAAGAATAGCGAGACAATCTCCTCCCACAAAGCCCTCCCCTCTTTCCACTGTGGCAAAGCGAAGGCTGGAGAAGAGGAAACCACCAGTCATGACGAGAGAGTTTTTTGGGAGGCCCTGTTCAGCGTTTATAACGATGCCGCACCGCCAAATTTATACTTCTACCAAATAGATGGCGCCTCCTACCTCTTTCCACTTTACTCTTAACCTGTCACCGGCTGTAGTGAATTTGCATCCCCGTGCAATTTATTAGCTCTGTGGTATATCGCGTAAATTCGTTCCCCGTAAATTTTATATGGTGTGCTTCAGTACCCGAACTCCTAGGATAGTTTACCCTATAGAGCGTAGGACGAGTGTTGTCCATTTTCCCGCGATATAGTATATATTTATTTATTTCCTGATGTTTGTCGAGATATCTTAAGGGACGGTGCTTTCACGTGGCACATAACGTATACATTACAGAAGAAAAGAAAGCGAAACGCACACGGCTTGCAACTACTGTCGATGTGCAGTAGACGCGCCGCATTCAGCGCGAGCTTTCTGTCTTCGATAACAGTTCGGCGCACGCGCAGCCAAGGCTTGCCGGAAGGCGGCGAGCAAGTTGTGGGGACGGAGGAGGTGTTGGAGAATTCTGTTGAATTCCTCAACGACTATACATTATTCTCACATATACAATTCTTCAGCCCAGTGTGCAATTTACTCAGCCCAGCGCACGCATGTTTGTCGCTTCCGAAAGCGAGCAAATCAGGCGCCATACGCACGAACACCGAAAATGCATTCGGCCAAGAAGCCCCCTTTCTTTCTTGAACGGTCTATTGTCAGATTGTAGCGACGTTACTAGATTAGCTGAGTTACGATACTGCCCATAGACGCTACTTGCACAAGTAGGAACCCCAGCCCGCCTCCCATCGTTCGACGCGCCACCCTTTCGGGAACGGCTGCTATGGCAAATGCTGTGTATTTTATGTAACACATGTTTCGAAGCACAGCGTCTAGATGGCGTTTTATCGTACTTTATGTAACACACAGTTTTGAAACGAAAATCTAGATGGCGCTTCAAACGACGGGAGGCGGACTTTAGGGAATGAGGACCCTCTGCGAGGGTTCCACAACTGTGTTAATCTAGTGATTGTAGAGCTAAACAAAATGTATCACAGAAACATTATACCAATAAGACATAGGAGTGGCCAAGAATGTACGGTGGATCAATGGATTTCACCTACTCACACTCATCAAGTTACCTTCGTCTCAAGGTCACCCGAATTCTAGAAGAAAAAAAAAATTCACGCGCTGCATTCATTTACAAAGTCCTTCGTGGCTGGTGTTTGTTCCGTTGACAAACGATATCTTGTTCGTGTAATTCGCGCGGCATTAGACTTTATTCTGCGAAACGCAGTTACTGAAGAGCTACAGGGGACGCAGCGAGGCCACGTAAGCGATCATAAACTCACACAAAAGACGGCGCGTTGCGTCAAAGGGGCCACGCTCCCGCTCGTCGGCGGGCTCTCAACAGCCGCAGATTACCAGAAATGTGTCATGGCTCCCGCTGCTCCACGCGAATAGAAACGAGGAAAACGCGAGGGAGAGGGTGATTTTCAGGGGGGGGGGGGGGGGGGATTGTGCAGTGCGGCCAGTGCGGCCGCGTTGTGTGGCAAGTGGGAGTTGCGTGTTATACAATTATCCGGGAAGCAGACGCGCGACTCACAGCAGCCGCCGCGCAGTAGACTCACGAGTGTGTTCTCCGAGACTCTGCACAGAGTTGCCGCAACGATACCGTACATTAATTAAAGATGTCCGACTTATCAGCTCGTAAAACTGCCGTTAATTTCCACAGTATCCCGTCTCGCTCGCAACAGAGGTGCCGGGGCTTCGAGACATGAGTTTGGGGCATAGCTACGTGTATGTAATGCAATTTATTTGCACCAGGGATTTGTATACACAAAACAATGGTATGTGAGGCTAGGCGGAAAGGATATCATATATGACCAAGGTGAGAACGGCTTGGAGCAGCTTCAGTTGTCTCGCCTAGGTTCTTTTACCTTCGGTAACCCTTGGGCGCCTCGCAAGCCTCGAGTGTGCACGCGCAGCAAAAGTTTCACCTTGTCATTGACCATATCCGTTAGATGATTTCAGCGAAGCGTTCTTTCGAGAGTACTGCCCGAAATTGCTCCCACCATTCGAAAATTTGGCTAATACCCACGAAAATAATCATTTACAGCAGTCGTAGAAAGCCTTACCAGAGCCGGACGGGCAACTTAACGATTTTTTTTTTTTTGTGTGTATTATGTTAAGCAATCTTTTGTGCACTAATAAACAGACATATTGCAGCGTGTAATGATGGCTACATTATCAACTAGGCGCAGAAGAAACAGTATTAGCTAAAATTTCACCTTCGCGGACAGTCGTCCTGAAAACGTGTTTTTTTTTTTTTTTTTTCCTTTCCCAGAGAGAAGAACAGCGGAAAGATGCACCCTGAGACAAACAAGTAGATAAGAATTCCCCCCGGCACTCCCCCCTTCTAGAGTGCAGGTTGGTGACCTCTATTCTATACAATGATTTTTTTCACCCAGGAAGATCCTTCTCGTAAAAGATTCAGGGTCACTAAAGGAAATGACAACAGTCGACTATCAGTCAAGTCGAACAAATCTAAAAAAAAAAAAAAACAAAAAAAAACAAACATCAACAGAACAAGCTCCTTCAAATAAGGTGAATAGAGTGGAACCTTTTCCACGTTGGCAGAGCTAGCGCTACAGACGTGGCGACTGAAGAGGAGGGGACCATGAAACTGAACAAAGAGCTTAATGGGATCTTGTCCTGCTATTCTCGGGTGCATGTGGGAGGACACTGGATTTGTCGAACCCCTTTGGGAATATACAGTGTCCGGGTTAGACAACGGCGAAGGTTTCATTTTTGGAGACGAAGTAAACGTCGGGCACAACCACCTCGTTACCCGGTCCTGCAGGATGTTCTCTCCGCTGCTGGTCTACGCTCTCGTCGTCCTGTCTACGGATGCCTGCCGTACGCCCCAAGTACCCAATAACGGAAAGATTTCCTTTCGACTCCCGACGAAAGCTTCACCGAACGAGATGTCAAGCTACTCAGCAGGAATGATCGCGGTCTACACTTGTGATGGGAACTTCCATCTAATGGGGCCCCGGCACCGTCGCTGCCACGACGACGGCCTTTGGTACCCCCAGAGCCTGCCCTTCTGCCTGTCCGACGTCACCAACGGTCTCCCTGCTGTCCAGTCCTCGGCCTACAAAGTCGGCGGCGAGGCCTTCTTCGCAGTGGATGGCGACAGAAACACTTGCACTTCAACCACCGTTGAGGAGTCGCCCTGGCTTGCTGTGCATCTGGAGGATGTCCTCCCTATTGCCATAATCAAGCTTAACTTTCGGTATACCACGAAGCCGTCTGCAGTCTACGTCACGGTGCGCGTCGGTAATTCTACCAGGGCGTACGCTCATAACGCTGTTTGTAGCGTTTTCAAAGGTATGCCCCCTGCCGGCCACTCCGTTTATCTTTTGTGTCCCACTGTTGTGCATGGCCGGTACGTCAGCATTCACCTGCACGGTACGGCGTCTTTGTCTGTGTGTGAGTTAGTGGCCTACTCCGAGGCGGCAAGCCTGGAGAAGTCATTGAATGTTGTCACGTTACAGAGCTTTGATTACACCAGCGCTCGCGATGTTCTGGAGCGTAATGACTTTATGGGTGTCTATATTGCTCTGTCTTCTTTAATATTCATTGTTCTCTTGGTCGGCGTGCTTGCTCATTTCAATCGGAAATGCTCTGCCAATTCTGACGTTGCGGAGTTTCCAGCTGTGGAAAGTGAGACCTCTGATCGTGTTCTGGATACGCGCAGGGTCTCGCAAGAGAAGCTTATTGAAATCATTCCCTAAGTTGTGAGATCACTTGCAGCGGGATATGCCTGGTGGCAAATGTACTCGGTCGTTGCCAGTGCCTGTATAGTTGTACAAAACTACCCTTGTCTCTGTGTTTTCTTGTCTTTCCAATAAACGCTTTAATTCACTAAATTTGGATTGTCTTGTGTTCGAACTTTTCGGTCTCACTTTCCTGCGATAATAAGTTGTTACGGCAAGCGTCACACTACAAATATCCGCGGAGGTAATATATGTTAACGGTGCGATTATTCTTGCTCGCGACGAAGCCAATGTAGGATTGTGCTGGCCACTGTTCCGATAGTGCAATTCATATCCTCTACTATTTGTTTGTAAGTTTTTCTCACAGCTGAAATGTTCTATTTTTATGCCTCTCTCTTAGGATTCCACTTGAATGCTTTCGACTACAATATCAAACTTTTGTATCATATTCCTGTAAATTAACTGATTACCGAATCAATTACGCGTTGGTCACGGATCATTTTAACCGATGAATCGCGCGGTTGATATCGAACCCTTTTCTGAAGTTGTCCTTGGCATAATCTTCGTCTAGCTGTTGTACTTCTTCATCACCATCTTTGTCTAACTGCCAAAACCTCGGGGTTCACACCACCTCGGAGCACGTTTCGATCTCGACGAGCAGAGATCGCACTGGCGTGTGGGGTGTATCATTAATGCGCGACACACGTTAAAGACCCCAGGCTTGCAGTTGTACAGCACTGGCTGAATGTCTCATCTAGTGGGTAACAATGTCGCCATACGATGGCAGACTAAACTCCTGAACTAACGACTAATTTGTTTTAATGAAAAGACAGTGGGTGTGCAGGCGAGCAAGTGTTAATCACGAAGATTAAAACCCGGCAGTGTGGCGAGGAAAAAAAAAAAAGAGGGAACTTGGAAGTCGTAGTAAAAGGCGCAGCAGAAGACGTCCTCATATACTTCTGAGAGACACCGGCCAACACCAACGCTTATTATTCGTTCACAGTGCACGAATGGACTCATATGAATCAGTCACCGAATGATTTCTTAGAAATGTCCAGTCATTCTTGATACAATAATCACTAGCGTCCTCTCCCAGACACATCTTTTCAAAAACAATAAGCATTCAAACTCTTATTTCACACTAAAAAAAAAAAAAAGTTTCACAAAAATATTTTGTTTTCTGGTCACATTTTTAATCACAATGTACGGAAATGCAATTTACAACTATGGCAGATAAAATTTCCTATTATTTCTCTTACGATCCTCTTGATATAATTAGGCTATTTGCGAAAAACTTCCACTTCTGGGCAACCTGCTGTACAATTTTTACATTATTTATTATGTTTCGCTATTTCTTAGTTTGACGCCTTTATTTTCACATTTCTTTTATGTTCTAGTAATCTATCGTTTACACATCTTAACGTCTGTCCAAGTACTTAAACCACAAGCCAGCGGTATCTCATAGACGACCCCTTGTTGGCACGGAACTGACCGTTCCCGATGTGCCTTCTGACGGGACGAGGACGATTCGTCAAATGCGCACTTGTCGCAGGCCGACTGATGACAGGATAATAGACCGATCTCATTAAGCGTTGGGCGCATGCGTATAACCGCCATAACTTGAATCATTCACCCTGTAAAAAGACAATGGGATAGACTGGAGGCTGCTGGGTAAGATTTCATACTGTGACAACTAGAACTTCATTTTACAGATGAACGTAAATGAGATAAAGAAAAAAAAGGTGCAGTGATTCAGTTTTTTTTTTTATCAAATATCTTACAATCTAGAGGGTAAAAACCTGCGCCAAAAAGTTTAGAATTGGTGCTGTCTTTAGGTCAGATGATAAACTAAATAGTCTGACTCCGTTTCAGTTTGGTCGTGAAGTCTGTCAGAAGGCACATCGGGGAACTGTCAGTTCCAGGCGGCACGTAGCCAGGGGGGGCGCCCATGGGGCCCGCCCCCCTCCCCCTCATACAGCATTTTGTAGAAACCGCCCCCCCCCCCCCCCCCCCTCCCCGAAACAAAATCCTGGCTACGTGCCTGGTCAGTTCCGTACCAAGAAATAAAATCCTGACTACGTGCCTGGTCAGTTCGGTACCAAGAAAGGGTCGTCTATGAAATACTGCTGGCCTGTAAATGAGATTAGTAGAACATAAAATAAATGTAAAAATAAACTTTTCAAACACAGAAATGCCGGAACATATTTCCTAATGTATCAAGAGGATCCTAAAAGAAACAATAAGAATCAAAACAAACAAAAATTGTAACTCCCAAGCCTATTTTTTTACGTGCATTGTGAACGTGAGTGGCCAAAGGAAAAAAAAAAAAATGGGTAAAAGTTTGTCTTTTTTAATTTTTGTTTTCAAGGTGACAGAATGCTTATTGTGTTTTAACGGATGTGTCTGAGAGAAAAGTTGGTGATGATCGTGTTGAGAACGACTGGACATTTCGAAGAGGTCATTCGATGGCTGATTCATATGCCTCTAGGACAGGGGTGGCCAAACCGCGACTCGCGAGCCGCATGCGGCTTTTTGCTGGTCCAAGTGCGGCTCGCAAATCCCTCGTAAGGGGACACCCCCCCCCCCCCCCCCCCCCTTCGCCCCCTTCCGCGTTTCCCCAGGAAAAAAAGAAAGGATTTCAGAATAAAGCACAGTGCAGCTAGCCAGTGCAGCTTACAGTATGAAATCCTTGTGCTCCCATACGTACAGTCTTACAGCCTTGTGCCCCCACACGTACAGACTTTAAACAAAAGTTAAGTTTGCCGCCCCCCCCCCCCCCCCCCCCCCCCGTGGTTTTGTTCCGTGGTTCCGTGGTTTTGTTTGCGGCTCTTAGGACAGGCCAGCCTGGCCACCCCTGCCCTAGGAGTTCAATCGGTGCGTTCTGAAAGAAGTTTGTGTCCGGGAGAGGAGGTGTTGCTGTCCATCGGGGGCACATAATGAGTGACAGAAAATAAACGACCTAGCTGCGTTTGAGACATCTTCTCTCGTGCCTTTTTCTTCTACTTCAAAGTTTCCTTTTTTTTTCCTCACTAGTCTTGTGTTTTAAACATCATGATTCATTTGTCTGGTTTTTGCGAAGACTTTTGCTCCCATGGACCCTCATGTTATGAAAATACACAACAGCTACCCTTTTCCCGCAATTTATACGTATCAGTATCACCATACGAAAGGTCTGGACCGCTCCTTTTTGCGCTGTCTTATATCTAAATTAAAATTATTTCTAAGAAATTAACATGTCAACTTTTCTGGGTCCGGACATTTCGTCGAACGCCGTTTCATCGAACGCCGTTTCATCGAAGCCGTTTCATCGAACGCCGTTTCATCGAACGCCGTTTCATCGAACGCCGTTTCATCGAAGCCGTTTCATCGAACGCCTTTTCATCGAACGCCGTTACAGCCTGTAATATTTTTGTAATTTATTTTAATTTTTACACACAACATCATCTAATTCTCCCTTTTTTAAATCACAGGGTGCAGTGACGAGATAAGTTCCATCGTGAACATATCCTGCTTCGAGAAGAAAGCCTTCAATGAAACAATGACCCCTCTCCATGTCACATAAAACAATTAAAATGAGGCAAAAAAAAAACAAAAAAAAAACAGAAAGCAGTATGTGCTTTCTTGGAAGCGGGTAGTGTTTTATTGTCTGACTGCGTGTACGTGTAACCTTGGGTTATGTGAGGATCCGAAAGGGTTCTGCCTTCTTGGGTGACAGAGTACACCCAGGGCTTTACTATTGTCTGGTGCGGGTTGGCCTTCCTAAAAAAGCGTCCTGAAGATCATTCATTGGCAAAAGGGTCGGTGATAAAGTTGACAGTGAAGGGGAGGCGGTTCCAGTCCAGGTGTAGCCCAAAACAATGTTGGCTGACACTTTGTGCAGCTTTTGTCTCTGTAGAGTTTGAAAAATAAAAAACACACACAAAAAAAGCAGAAACGTTTAATCTGAGCATAAAGCTGATAATCACAGTACCTTTATATTTTATTTCGTGTGCTCTCCTGTCAGAGTATTGTTATATTATAAGCTTTCCGGGAATAAACCTTCAACTGAGCGTAAGTTTGCAAACGAGCTGGTGTGAATTGCACATTACTGAAACCCCCAGACAGCCGGTAAAAAAACGACACAGACACTTAAAAGTGTTTTAAGTGTAGGTCCTTTACCTCCAGTGTCATGTTTTCTGTCGTGTACATGAGTAAAACTTTTCAGTAGGTCGCATAACCATTTTTTTTATTTCTTTTTATACCAGTGGTTTTTATTTCTAGTAATTTGACTCCACCTTAAAAACAGTTTCACAAGTGACTATCCGTAGTCTTAACAAATTTAAGGTAAAACATCTATAAAGCACTGTTATGCCCCGAAACTCGATACATAGAAATTCGATGAAACGGCCCTTAGCGATTCGATGAAACGGCGTTCGATGAAATGGCGTTCGATGAAATGTCCATTCATTCGATGAAACGGCGTTCGATGAAAGGGCGTTCGATGAAATGTCCGCTACCCCAACTTTTCAATTGATAAATAGTACTAACTGACAACTTGACGTCAGTATAAATAAACATAAATTTGTGTCAGTCCTCAATATTTTTCCACCTACCCTCAGTGTTTAAATATATGCCAAAGAAAACTATAAATATAATAAAATGATTTTTTAACACACTGATCCAGCGTCGTTACACCTTTAGGATTCCCAGGAAGTGTGCTCCTCAAGTAAAGACCATCGATTAATTGGCCAGAAATTATTACAATATATGTCACGATTTTTACCCAACAATTTTCATCGCTGCGTCTTATGCAACAATGCGACTTCTATGTGTGTTTGGTTTCTTGTTTAACCTTATATTCGCAAATGTAACACGAGGGCCATATTTCTCCTTTGATTAATTGACGAAAATATTGAAACTGACTCCCGCCTCCGCGTATATCGCGATCACAATACACATATGCCAGCAATTGACCTTTTTCAGAGATCGCTGGGCGCATGCGCCGACTCTGAGAGAGAGGGAGGAAAGGGAAAGGCGCCATTTTTGGTGGCTCTCTCGTCCGCACAGACAGTGCTGGTTCGGCTTGACTCCTTCTCGCGGCTTGGCTTCATAGTCGTCGCGCCTCACCACCGCGCAGCTGTAGGTTGCACAAATATCAAATAAAAACAAAAAAAAAAAAAGGTTAAAATGGAAGCCCTTATGGAGTTTCAGCAGCCTTTGCGGGTGGTGCACAAAAAGACTCGATGTCAAACACCCCGCCCTTTTTGTCATGCTTTCAAAAGCCTGGGACGCTAATCGCCCGTGTCAGCTGGCTGGATCATCAATGTGACGGCGCGACATTCTGATTTTAACTAAAATATAGTAAATCTGAACATGATGGTAAGCCGGAAACGGGTAGGAAAACTAAAACGCAAAAGGAGACAGAAAAAAAAAAAAAAAAAAACAGGCAACGTTTTTTGAGACGATGCCTGTTCTTTTTTTGCGTTTTCCTGTTCCTACACCAGTCTCAGGTTTAATACTTGAAAATGAGCGTGTTGGTGAATAGATACGAATGCATGAAAGGATAAAAGATCAAGGACACAGGACTTCTTAAAAGAAGTCCTGTTTCCGTCCCTGTCCTCGATGCATATTCGTATATTAAGTTTACCACCACGTTGAACTTACACCAGCTCGCCTACACTATGACTATTTTTCCGTTGATAGTAAATGTGTACGCGAGGTTGTGTGACGTAATCACGCCATACACGGTACTCAAGTAAAGAATAACATGATAAAGCTTGCCGACCTTCAGGCGTGCGCTATAGACATTCGCGTCTTGACATGTTAAAAGAGAAAAAAAAAAAAAAAACGCATAAAAATATCAGTCGCTGGCAAAGCATTTAAAGCGTGCGAAACGAATTTAAGCTTCACGGAGACAGAACCCTGCTGGAATGCCTTGGCAACCAACCGTGAACTCCTTTGTTTGCTAGGCTCACTTTGTCGAAGGTTCGTAAACGTGCTGAATTTAAAGAGAGATTGTTTCTAACGTACCTTTCCTTACTTTTTGTTGGTGCAGGCGAGCCTTCGCGATATCAAGAATGCCCGGATTTCACACCGCCCTAGTTTGTTTACACATTCCCGAATACGGTGATGTTCGTGCGTTCTCGCGGTACACAGGACGGCTAAGTGACGGACGCAATAAGCTCGAACAACTTAAGCGATCAAGGGGAGAAAAATCTGCTCTTTGTAGTGGCCGGGCCTTATAAACGGGGCTCACAAGCTCCGCACAGGGTAGATGGTTGGGTCGGTATCGAAACTGGTCACCATTACTTTCCTTACATAACACTCTGCGACTCTGCCTTGAAAGCAGACCCCTCTTTTAGTAGCCAATTGCAAGACGCGATACCGAAGTGACGATTAAGTGGCTCCGAGTCGATGGTAGAAACTGACGCAGCGTCCGATGTCTATGCGCCCTTGAAGGTATAAAAACGAACGAGGTCCTCTGTGTCGTAGACAGCAGCTTTTGTTAATCATCCAGGTCGTCCCCAGCCATTTCGAAGAAAATATGCGCGCCAAACGAAGACAGAAAGACACGTTCAACTGAATGGGGAAAGACGGAACAACGTTACCAGAGAAGGCACGTAAACAACCGGGAGGCACGCCATGCCTGGCGCGGACGACGGAGAGACGGTGCCAGAGCCACTAAAAGTGTTTAGAACGATTCCCGCGAGGGCGCGCCACGATCGCGGCCGAACTATGCAAAAGGTCAATTGTGGATTCAGTTTTGCCACACCGACCGTACGAATATACATGAGCGACTTGTACAAAGGTGGGACTCATCTACGAACTTTTCTTGTGAAAAAGGCCGTTTATAGGAGGGTGCTACTTATACAACGGTGCGGCTTATAAGAGAGTTTTCGTAGATCGTTTTGATGTCCCCGATAACGATACACTGCACGTGCAAAGACGGCGACAGAGTATGTGATATTGGAATCTTTGGAAGGGTTTACTAAAATTCTCAGTTGACTGAAAAATACAGCCATTTTAGAGCGCAGCTCTTAGGGGCCCGTTTCCGGCTTGAGCGGCGTCGGCGTCGCCGTCGCCGTCGGCGTAACCGCGCGGTGCATTACGGGAAATGTCCCATAATGCACCGCGCGAGCCCTCCACCGGGGTCACGTGACCCCCGCCGATGTCGCGTGACCCCCGATGACGTCATCGTCACTGATGACGTCACCGGCATCCACATCGTCATCGTCATCATCACTGATGACGTCATTAGTGACGTCACTGATGACGTCACCGGCATCCACATCGTCATCATCACTGATGACGTCATCAGTGACGTCACTGATGTCGTCACCAGCATCCGTATCGTCATCGTCACTGATGACGTCACCGACATTCGCATCGTCATCGTCATCATCACTGGTGAAGCCATCAGTGACGTCACTAATGACGTCATCGGTATCCGCATCGTCATCGTCACTGATGACGTCATCAGTGACGGCAGTGATGACATCTTCGGCATTGGGGTGGGGTCACGTGACCCCCCAAGGTCACGTGACCCCCCTGGTTAGTTGAACCCCCCCCCCCCCCCAGTACCCTTCCCTCCTCCTCCTCAAGAGCTGCGCTCTAATTCGGCGTTACATGGAGTTGTAAGCGGCTTTCACTTTTTTAATATGACTCAAATACGAAGGTGCTTTAAAGCACGCTCGGTCAGGAGGAGTTTTCGACACATTGACAGTTTGGCCGCATGTTGCAATACGGAACGCTTCATCCAAATTGCGAGCTAAAACATATCTTTCGTGTAAGGCTCGTAAAAATATTGGGCGCAATATAAGATCAGCTTTCTACCTTAATTCGAACTCTTTTTGTTCACATTCCGTCCATTGAAAATCACGGCGGAACTGCCCAAGTGGGCGCCTGCTCTCGCCACACCACTGTGTCCTTCAGCACGAGAAATTCCGTCTGGTATGGTCAGGGTCACTATGGGAACCATGTTTGTGTAATGTAAATATGCGTGTGTCGTGTCACAATCAGGTAATAATAATAAAAAGGAAGTGTCTTCTTTATGGGCAAACTCGCGAACGCAACGTCTAGAGTCAGCGACGGCATACGCCATCTTACGAATGCATTCTGATAAAGTGAACGCGGTCACTCTAGCCAAAGCTGGAGGCACCATTGCGGACGTCGACACAGAGCGGGGAGCGGTCGCCTGGTGAACCCTCGGCTGTTCCGACGAGGCTTGGGGCACGCTCGGACCTGAGATTTTAATTAGGGTTCTGTGCTTTCGGTAAATACCAATAAACCGCGAAAGGTAATCCCCGAAGCGGTTTTATCAAATCGGCAAAGACCGATACATACCAAATTAAAACTGCACCTAAAGAAAAAAGTTTTTATTTGGAAGAAACTTTTTGACTGCCGCTTTATTGTCGAAAATTGCGTCCGGACATTTCATCGAACGCCGTTTCATTGAATGCCGTTTTATCGAAGCCGTTTCATCGAAGCCGTTCCATCGAACACCGTTTCATCGAACGCCGTTTCCTCGAACGCCCTTTCATAGAAGCCGTTTCATCGAACAACGTTACTGTCTGTAATATTCTGGAATTTACTTTAATTTTTATATAGAACTTCATCTAATTCTCTCTTTTTTTTTTTCCTTTTGTTTCTGTTTTTATATCACTGGGTGCAGTGATACGGTAAGTTCCATCGTGAACATATCCTGCTTCGATAAGAAAGCTTCCATGAAACAATGACCCCTCTCCATGTCACATGAAGCAATTAAAAATGAGACAAAAACAGAAAGCACAGGCACTTAAAAGTGTTTTAAGTGTCTGTCCTTCATTTGCAGTGTCGTGGTTTCAGTCATGTATGTACATGAGTAAAGCTTTTCAGTAAGTCGCATACCCAATTGTTTTTATTTCTTTTTATGCCAATTGTTTTTATTTTTAGTAATTTGACACCACGTTCAAAACAATTTCACAAATGACTACCTTAGTCTTAACAAACGCAAGGTGAAACATCTATAAAGCACTGTTATGCCGCAACACTCGGTACAGAGCCATAACAAAGAAATTCGATGAAACGGCCCTTAGCAATTCGATGAAACGGCGTTCGATGAAACGGCGTTCGATGGAATGTCCGTTCATTCGATGAAACGGCTTTCGATGAAATGGCGTTCGACGAAATGTCCGCTACCCGTCGAAAATAATCCCTGGTTTTGTCTTTTGTCCCCCTTCTCGGGGGATTAGTTTCGTCATCCTTGTTCAGCTCGCTTGCACCTTTGCATTACTTGCATTATCATCTTTATTGTGTGCTCACTGACCGGGACACAGCACGCTTTGGACTGTCCACAAGGCTGCTTCTTTATTCGAAACTACAGGTCTTATATCATGTCCTTCTCTTATCAGTGCGGGGACGTTTTTGGAGTATTCGGGTCCCGCGCACGCTCTCTAAAGGCTCCGATGTTCGTTCCTTATTTTCTTCAACCTCAGCCGCAATAAAAGCCGGCTTTTTGACTGACACCGAATCTGCGGGAGCCCAATTGCTAGCGTTGCCGCGGTGGTGGCACTGCGTTCGCGTGTGCGCCTTTGACACTCGGTCACCACTGAAGCAGACGGGCTTCGTCTTTTTTTTTTGCCATGCTTTTAATGTGCGGAGCCGGCGAAGCGTTAACAAATTTCAAAATAGGTGCCGATTTTCTACAGCGCCTACTTTTACGAGCATCACACGTTTTGTTTTAACCAACCGGTGGCCGTTTTTTTTTTTCCCATTTGGAACATGGAGTTAAAGGAGCTGTGCAACGATATTCAGTTGGAATGTTTTTCACTATACACGAGCTTACTGGCACTAGTGGGACTCAAGGATCCTCGCACGCAACGCCACTGGCCAAGAAACTCCTTTGTTGCGGTGAAATTTCAAGGACAAAAGCAATTATTTTCGTTCAATCTCTCCTTTGCAAAATTTGATGACGTAAGGTGGGGATCGCAGAACACCCAAGTGACGATATTTGAATGCGGTTCATAAATTGGACCCGAACCCTGTGTGGGCACTCGATTTGGGCTCGTGATAATTACTAGCTCGAGAAGCATTCGGGTAGTGGCCCGTGTCCAATCGCTGCAACGACGACAATAGCCGAGCCATAACAATGTCTGGAACTCAGCGCGTGTCCTGTGCTTTGCCAACCCCAGCGCGTGGCTATGATCAACATTGGCGGCATATAATCGGCTCCAGATCGCGTGGCCGCTTGTTCTGGCTGCGAGTTGAGGGGGTGAACGCTGCTCGTTTTACTTTAATTTTTTTCTGGGACTTCTATTGCGTGAAGCGAAAAACGAACGCGTGTTTCATAGGTCATTAACGTCAGGAATCTGTTCTAAGCGGTATTTGCGCAAAGTACAAAAATTGTTGCACAGCTCCTTTAAGCTATCAAACAGAGCCGTAACGCCATACGTACTCCTAACTTCTCTTCGCCTTTCTAAAAACCTGGCGAGCACAGAGTGTGTCAGTGTGCCTTATGCGTGCACCGTGATTCGTTACGCTTGGTTACGGGGAGCTTTCGGTGGTTTCAGGAATCCCGAGGAAAAGCTCATCGGAGAAGAGTAATTAGTAAATATGTTTAATAAACTTTAAGAATATTACAAAAAAATAGGAAAATTTTTTCTAACGATGTGACGAATTCTAATTGTGTTAAATTGCCACGTATGACGCTCAATTCGCTAAGATAAAAAAAAAAGAAATCAGTAAAGCTTTTTTTTTTTTTTTTTGCCTTTATTCAATAGTTGTTGATCGAGCTCTTCTCCGGTGAGCATTTTTTTTTTTTTTTTTGCCGCCCGGTTTTAGATATATTGTGCGCAGGGCACACCCATGTGCTTCTCGGGCGTGATCAAAATGGTCAACTCAATTTAATATTCAGGAGCGGACTGTGTGAGGGGTATGCTTCAGTGAGAAGTCTCTATGGGCTCTACTTCTTCAGAGGGTGCGAGATAGCACCTCGAGTTCCCCGTTCTCTTGGATTGCAAGGTGCGGGCTGTCCATACGTAGACATTTGAAGCACGCGTGAAGCGGCACTTCTCCGCCATAAGTATGTAACGATCCGCTTCCGTTTGGTCCGTACAGTCACTCACACTCACACAGGCAACCCATGTACACCATTCGTACCATTGGCAGGTGGCGCGTGACGTCAAGTCTGACGAGCACCGAGGTCACAGAATCTATGGTTTCGTTTCCAAGATAACGCGTGCAAATGGTCAACGAGATCAAGCTCCATACTCGCACCAGCACCTTTGACAGTGTTGTACATTAACTATTGAACAGAGCAGTGGTTCTCTAATGGGGGTCCGCGAAGCTTTGCCTCATCAGTCAAGCCTGGCAATAAAAGTGTTTTTTTTTTTTTTTTTTTTTTTTCAGATTGAGAAGAAACTTTCCAATTTTCGGGTGAATTTTCTCGTGCGTATGTGAAGAAGAGAAGTCTGCGTCAAACTAGCCCTTAGTTATATCCATTTATTAAGTCATTATCATAATGAACCTATACCTTCCTTTCCCGTCACAACGAACGGGGTCCTCCATTATCTCCGCCGATCCACAAGGGGTCCGCGAAACATCCCTGGTTGAGGACCGCTGAAACAGGGTATTGGCGGCGAAATGTTTTGGTGGCGCCCTCCTATGGTTCCCTCTCCTGACGTCGTTACCTTGCGAACAAGTTCAGTGGTGTTTGTAGTGAGCATGGTGGAAGCTTGAAATCATTGTGCTCTGAAACCAACACTGCCAACACCGTCAAAATTGAAATCTTAGATTAGATCCGTCGATGAGAAATCCCTTGGTGACGTCATAATCAGCATTCGGCCAATCGTGGAAGGTCGATCACAGCGACGCTTTCAATCTCTTACGTCGCCAATAGCTGTAAATCCGCGTGTGCTCCAGAGCTGATGAAAGCTTTGGTTCAATGCTTATTGATAAAAGCTGTATCTTAAATTTTTTCTCCAGTGACTGATATGTTCTGTTTACTTTCACTTTTAACGTTGCAAGACAACCGAAAGCTTCACCCAGTTATTCTTCACTTGAGTCGGCATGATTACGTTACACAGGCTCACGTGCACTTACTGCATTTTAGTTAGAAGCTGAATGCCCCGCCGTCGCGTTTAGGGCCCGGCCACCTGACAAGGGGGATTCGCGTCCTGGGCTTCTGAAAGGTAAAAAAGGCGCTGCGTTTGCCGCGGGGCATTTGACACCGGGTTTTCGTACTTTCGTCCACCACCCGCCAGTGCAAAGCTGGTTTGCGCACGCAATGTTTATTGGCGTTGCTAGCCTTGAAAGCACCGCTGGAACTCAACAATAGTGCGTTGAGTTGCCCGGCGCCGTTTCCAATCTCTCCGCTGCCTTAATTTATTTTCTTTCCCCTCTCTGGGGGGTTAATTCGCGTAGAATAATGCACACCGATCCGGTCAACAGTTTTCTTTTTTTTTTGCGTTCATAATTTTATATGTTACCCCCTATTTGCGAAGGGAACAGGATCAAGAGGCTTTTGCAAGAAAAGAAATATTTCGGTTTGGTCGTATTTCTGACGTTTGGCACCTTGTAATATGCGAACTACAATTAAGATGCACACAGCTGAACTATTTTACACAAATAGTAATTTCCGCCAACTATTGAAAAATAAGTATTTATAAAAATATGGAAATTGTACTGCTGCAATTAATAGATAACAAACTTGGCTACTTTGCGACTAAATTTGTAAGTTTATTTCTTATAGCGGTTTTAGGTTACAACTTTGAAACGTTTCTCGCATATTTTCTAAGAAAAGTCCCATCGAATGGCTTGCATATTACATCTGTTGCAGGCAAACTAAAAAAAAAAAAAAAAAAATTGCGTTTTCCCGCGCATGTAGAAGAAGTTTAAACATGAAAGTTAACGAGAACAGTTCGTTACATTCGAAGTTCGAACTTTAAAGGTTATCTTCTACTTTCTTTAAATATAAAGCAATTACTATCCTCCATATGGTTGTCTTGTCTAATAAAGACGGGTTTAAAACGATTACGTCGCTTGTAGCATCTCTCACAAATGCCCGGCGTCATCAGCCCAACGTTCAATATTCCCGTTTCGTATACGTGGCTTGCACATGACCTCATTTCCGATGCCCTCCAGAGAAAAGGGGAAGAAAGTGCGCCCCTCTTATCTGGATCCTTCTTTGTGCCTCCCGGATTTGCACAGGCGTCGCTATTCTCCTCCCAGAAAATTATAGGAGATTAACCTGTCACTTAAAATTCTTACAAAAGCTGCTTCCCTCTCCTCCTTTTATATGGTGTTCAAAAGTATGCGGTGTGACGTCAGTGCAAGGAGCCTATTCCCCGCGTGCCAAAAGCCCCGTCCTCACTGCCCCTGTGGGACCACCGGGTGACCTCAAATGTCTACAATGATACTTGCAGAGATCTGAGGTCACTTTCCCCCACTCGCACTGTTGAAGATCGCAGAAGTTTCAAGGTCACCTAAAGAAAGTGACGGTAGAAATTGACCTCGAAACAAAGAAACAACCGGCGATATGCGTGGAAGTCACTGGCTTTGTTGTAGATCCCCCTCGCAGAAGTTTCAAGGTCACCTAAAGAAAGTGACGGTAGAAATTGACCTCGAAACAAAGGAACAACCGGCGATATGGGTGGAAGTCACTGGCTTTGTTGTACGTCTTTGGGCAAGTACAGATACCGGGTACAAGTCTGCCGAAGAAAGCATTCTTTTGATTGGCTGGTACCTGAGATGCGAACTTACGGCGGAGGTTTCGTTCTTGGGGACGAACTGAACATCGGGCAGAACCACCTCGCCATCCGACGTTGCAAGATGTTCTCTGTGCTGCTGGTCTGCGTCCTCGTCGCCCTGTGTACTGATGCCTGTCCTACGCCCGAAATCCCCAAGAACGGCAAGTTCGTTCTTCGAATGCCGACGAAAGCTTTGCCGACCCAGGCGTCAAGCTACCCAACAGGAACGACCGTCGTCTACACATGTGATGCGGACTTCGACCTAATGGGACCCCAACACCGTCGCTGCCACGACGACGGCCTCTGGCACCCCCGAAGCCTGCCCTTCTGCCTCTCCGACGTCACTGGCGGTCTTCCTGCTGTTCAGTCCTCGGCATCCAACGTCGGCGGTGAGGCCTCCTTCGCAGTGGATGGCAACAGGAGCACCTGTGCCTCAACCAAAGCTGAGGATTCGCCGTGGCTCGCTGTGGACCTACAGGATGTCTTTCCCATCACCGTGGTCAAGCTGAACTTCCTCGACGCGACGATGCCGTCTGTTGTCCACGCAACTGTGCACGTCGGCAACTCTACCAGGGATTACGCTCATAACGCTGTCTGCAGCGTCTTCAAGGGTACCCATGCCGGTCAGTCCGTATATCTTCCCTGTCCCATCGCTGTGCATGGCCGCCACGCCAGCATTCACTTGCACGGTACGGGGTCTTTGTCCGTCTGCGAGTTTGTGGCTTACTCCGAGGTGGCACGCCCTGAGATGTCAGTGACGACGGTCGCGTTGCAGAGTTTCGACTACATCCACCCTTACGATGTTCTAGCGCGTAATGACCTCATAGGCGTATTCATTGCAGTGTCTACCATAATATTAGTTGTTCTCTTGATCAGCGTGTCTGTCTATTGTAAAATTAAGTGCTCTACCAAGTCTTATGTCCTCGCAGAATTTCCAGTTGTTGGAAGTGGGGCCTCCGATCCTGGTCAAAATGTAAGCAGAGTTCCCGTAGAAAAGCTGATCTAACTCATTTTCTGTACTGCGAGGTTATTTGCATTGTTACGCATCTAGTCATGTATTTGTGCGAATATTCTCCATATCTGTTATCATGCGAGGCTTTTCTTGCCTACTCTGCGTTTTGTTGTCTAGCATGTGCTATAGCAATAAACGTTTTCAAGTCACTGCTAGTCTGAACTACCCTGTCTTTATTTCTGGGTCTTTCAGGATCGGATACGATATTAAACTGTTACCACCAATAAATTTATTTCAATCTGGTTCTGCTCGTGGGTCTATTGAACACAAAATATTCTTGGGGCGTCTTATGGCCTTGACGTCACTGCCTGAATTTACCTCGCCTTGACGTAACGAGTTGTTATCCTGGTTACTTATCAGCTGCAAATCACAATTTCGAAGTGTGAAAAGAGCACGGTGTTAGCTTGAGGTCAACGCCGTCCAACTTGACAGTCTAACCATGCTCGTAAGTTCAATCGCGGAGAGCCGACCACAGCGACGCTTTTGGTCGCGCACGTCGCTAATAGCTGGGTCATATTCCATGAGATCTGTGTTGAAGTCTTATTTGCTGTGGCAACTCGAATTTGGCGCGCGCTAATGGCGTGTCTTCCAGCGCGCGGACATCTTTTATTGGCACCTATAGGTACAGAGTTCTTCCCATGCGTTTTTCCCCTTGCCACAGAAAGTTGTTCCCAAGTATAGAATGCTTCCAATGACTGTTTAGACCATTACTTATCTTCAACGGGAAACTAGTAAACAATCAAGCTAAATGAGACAAAAAAAAAAAAAGCACCACTACCTATGCTTGGGATTTTGATTACCATTTCTGATCTTTCATTGTCTCGCCGGCGAACTCACTTATGCCAGAGTTGGCGGCAAAGAGACCGTCGTGTCTATTATCCTTGAGATTCGATCGCCACGGCTCATGTGATGAAAAGCATAACTACCGTAATATCCTGAAAGATGCCCCACCCCCCTAAGATAAATTTGCTTTTTTTTTTTCTTTTTTTTTTTTTAATATTAAAAGATAGCGCGTTTTTAGTAATTGCGAGACCGTGGTTAATGGTGACCTCGCGAAAAATGGTGTTACTTAGCCAAGATAGGAAATAAGCGAACATTGCTAACTGGGAAGGACAGGCGTCTTTGGTTTATCGCCCCTCCCTGCAATCACAAGTTCCGCATGCCACAAAATCTAGAGCCGGCACTTTTCCACTTTTCTTTGATCGCACACCGAAAATTATCCCACTCTTTACTTTCACCCTATTTTCTTTCCATTTTAAGTGGGTTGTCTCTCGGAATATTATGGTGTACGCTCTGTTTTACACTCACCTGGAGAAAGCCAATTCTGAGGAAGCCATGGGAGGAGCAATGCACCGCTCGCGCCATCAACTGCTAAGAGCTCGCGCTCTGTGCCGTTATACTTCGTCTCACCTTAACAGGGACTATTGTTAGCCGTGCATGCTAACAGCGCGAGCTATATGCTTTGGATCAGACTTGGGCTGCTGCACAAGCGCTCGTGCAGCGGGTGCTCCAGTCAAGTCAGTCGAGGCTACCCGCTCGCGCTTGTACAGCCTTCACAGTTAGTCCATGCTAAGGTGAGACGAAGTATAGTTTGGATTCTTTGTCTCCATCGTATTGAGGACAGATAGAATAGCCACGTGCCTCATTAAAAAAAAAGGAGAAAGGCGGGAGCGCGCTTTTTTTAAATCTCGAGGCGAAAAGACCACTACAGAAATGGTCTTCTGGCCGGTACCATGCGCTTCCAGCGTTCGTGAGTCTGGCGCGTGCTGGGCTGTCGAGATCGCACGCTGTGCTGTGTATTTGTGAACATTGGAGTAGCATATAGTCGTTGGCAGGATTAGAAAGGCAGAGAGCTCTTCAGTTTTCTCTCCTCCCGCGTGAGCTTGCCTTTAAACGCTTCAACGTCTCGTAAGTCTCGAAAGAGCGCGCGGAGCGAAAATATACCAAGCAATGCAACGAGCGCGTTTCGGAGGCCGGACATGCGAAAGCGACGCCTTGCCGTTCTTACCCCGTAAAGGACTCCAAAGACAGAACGACCTGTCTTTTAACCGGATAAAACAAAGAGACCAAGATAGTTACAACTTACAAAAGGGTAGTCTTGTGGGCGTTACCGGGAAAAAAAGTAACGAAATACGTTACTCGTTGCTTGCAAATAAAGGCAACGCGTTACCGTCCTTCGTTACTTGAAAATAAAAGGAACGCGTTACCGTTAGGAATAAAAAGTAGCGCACGTCGCATTTTAAATTATGAGTGAACACGATTTACTGTTTTAGCAAAACACTATGTTTATGCAAAAACTGAACAAAATTACTTTATCTTTCTTTAAAGTTTAACCTAAATACTCAAAAGAAAAAATGCAAAGAAAAACGCAAAAACTAAAATCTTCACTTGGCTTGACGACAAAAACACGAAAAAAATGTATGTAAAATTTTTTTTTTTTTGTTTTCGCAAACTCTTGAAATAAGTAACGTAAGTACGTTACTCGTTAAAGGGGTTATGACACAAAAATTAAACAGATACATTATTCTTGAAATGGAATGCTCATAGGCTACTTAGTATATATCAAATCAAATCAAATCAAATCAGTTTATTTTCACCTTGTACAAAGATGAAGGAGCTGTGGAAAAAAGCTGCAGCATTGCAGCTTGACGAGTCCACAGACCCTTAGTTTTGGCAGCTAAGCAGCATCCTGCTAAAGTACTTACAAAAGAGAGAAAAAAAAAGAGAAAAACAAAAGAAAAAGGCGGGAAGGAAAGTAACCTTAACAATACATTGCAACAACACACTCACCAAAGAACAAAACAAAAAAAACACTGTGATCATAAATGTTTAGGGCGCACACAATTAAACAAAAAACAAACCGTAAAAAATCATACTCTGTCAGTTTCATACATTCTACGGAGTTCACTGTACTTACAGGTAAATAAATCAAAATGCACAAGATGATATTCATTTAATAAAGACGGCAGTATGAAACGTAGGCAATCTTTTCCATAGTTCGAACGAGGTGTATGCACTACCCAATTTTCTCTATGTCTTGTTGAGTAACTAATTATGTTCTTTATTCGAAGATGAGCCAGATCACGTAAGTTAGTAATATTGTTTCGTGTTTCTAATTTATACCTGGTACTTAATCGATATCTATACAAGTTAAATGCACTAATCACATGGGAGCGGTGGAACAAGTTAGTACTTGGCGCTCCATAAGGCTCATTGTAAATATGACGAAGACATTTTTTTTGTAATATAGGAACACGTTGAAGGTTTGAAATTGTTGTTGTTCCCCATACCAATTGACAGTAGTTTAAATGAGAGTAGAAGAGCGAATTATAAAGGAGTAACTTACTTTTTGTGGAAAGAAGGTATTTAATACGACCTATAATGCCTGTGATCTGAGCTATCTTAGTTACTATATGGCGTATGTGGCTATCCCACGACATAGTGGAAGAAAATACGACGCCAAGGCACTTAAAATGTTCAACAATTTCTATAGAACGTGAATTTAGGATGATATCTTTATGTACTGGAATTGTCTTGTTTTTTTGTCTGAATATGACTGCTTTAGTTTTTACTTCATTTATCTGCATGGAATTAGAAACTGACCACTTTTCTATTGCCAAGTTACGCGATTTTTAGAGCTCTGGTAATTGCAATATTCAATTTACGAATTTTCATCATTTTCATCTCGCGACCAGGCAACACTGCCCAAGTTAGTCACACCATGGTGTCCATAAACCACGTGACCATGAACGCTCTCTCATTCTAGGCGCCCCCACGATCGCCCAACTCTCCTCGCCGCGGTACGATCAAAACCGCTCACGCAACTCGGCAACCCGAGCGAAGGCCCGTTCACACATATGCGTTCGGAGCGACCACTATGCTTACGAACGAATGCAACCGCTGCGACTTCAACGACAACTGTGCGCGACGTGTACACACACATGCAACCGCATGCAACCATACGAAGCAACAGCCAATGAGAAACGAGCTTCAGCTCTTGCTCCTAGCCAATAGGAAGCGACCCAGCCACCCAGCTACGCTTACAAACATGGCGGACGGTTTCGTGCCCGACGCGGGGTAGCGGGGTCCTCACCGGAGCAGCCCGAGGGTTCGGCTACGGCGTACAGTCACGAAGATCTGCTGTGCGCCTACAATAGCTGTGTAAAGGCTGGTTCAGACATCTAAAACGAACCCGTTATCCGCGACTGCGTCCGTTGTGACCAGAGCGACCGGAACGATCGCTCTGCGCCGCGCGTACACTCTTGCTACCACTGCAACAAGCGCAGCGGGTCGGCAGCACGGCGACCGCCTCTCCGTTGCCGTCAGCTGTTTCAGCAATGCCTCCAAAAAGAAGGGGACGCGCTGCCACTCACTTGCGTAACAGAAAATAGACAGACCGTCTTCTATAACCTCAAGCTTTATTACTCTTTATTTCAGGATACGCTGGCAGGGTAGTGCATTAAAAAACGAAAAAGATGCAGTACGCCGTCTTGGACGATCACGACTTTAATACACGACTTTTCCAACAGTACAAATCTCGCCACACGCCTTTTCTACGATTATAAACGACGATGTAATCTTAGCAACGATATAGCAACATAGAAATATCATTTGACAGACGATGCGAGCGTTCAGGATTGCTAACACTAATCACCTTTTTCGGGCGATGAAAACGAGTAAAAAATTCGCATCCTTTGTACGGTACGCACCAGTAATACCTTGAACTTGAGCACACGCAAGGAATGCGCCAAAAAAGAAATCCGGGTGATGTTTGAGGACACAAATGCTAAGAAAGCACCACTGTAGTCGAAGTAAACAAACACGACGGCACGGGCGTTTCTGCTGTCTTGAGAGTGCCGCCACGAGATCGCCGCACAAGTAGGTGGATCTTCCCTTCTAGTACGTGCTGGGTTATCCTAACGACACACGACGAAAATTCACAGTCAAGGATAGCCCTTTTACGGGGAACGATGAGCCTTCACCACACCGTCCTGCCGACGATCACCACCGACGCCATGTTTGCAAATAGAAGGAGCCTGGAACGACCGGCATGCAACGCGCGCGACCGAGCTCCTTGACCTGTGATTGGTCTGTCGCTCCCGTCGTTCCCGAACGTAACGAAAAAGTTCAGCCCGGCTCAACTCCTTGCGTTGCGAACGAACACGAACGAAACGACCGTTTGGCGCTTCGTTGCTATGGTAACTCGTCGTTCCAACCGGTTGCATTCGTTCGTAAGCGTAGTGGTCGCTCCGAACGCAACTGTGTGAACGGGCCTTTTATTCTCGCTCTCGCCCCCGGCCCGTTGACCTTCCACCCTGCATGCGCCTGCGAAATATTCCCGGACGATGGTGACCGCGGCAAGTTCGTCCGTAACTCGTCGTCACTGGAGCTGGTCGCCAGCGGTTCGCAGTCATAATGCACAGCTTCCAACAGCTCTTGATAGCAATCACTCATCGCTGCTGCAATCAATGTCGAACACTTTGACAAGGCGGGTGATGCCGTACACGTAATCGTCACGGAACGGATGCTCGAAACGTGGAAGGTAAGCGAGGAAGCTGAGGCTCGAAACGCCAAGAGAGCCAAGTCTGTGAGTGCGTGCAACGAGACACCGCGCTGGAGGCTGGCTACGTAGCAAGCCTCTAGCTCCGCTCGGATCCGCCCCTCCGAGGGACCCGCATATAAATTGATTTATCCACGAAAGTATCGCGCTGTTTTCAAAACAAGTTTAGTAGGATTATAGGAATATACAATGGGTCCTAGCAGTATAGTTATCTCATATTTTATTTTAGGCGTGTCATAACCCCTTTAATGTCTTGAAAAAGTAACGCGTTACCGGTAACGCAGTTATTTGTCACGCTTTACCGCCAACATTGCGAAAGGGAAGAGTTGCGGTCGTATTAATCGCGGACGCCTTAAAGGGTATACTGAATAGAAACTTAAAATATTCCTCTCACGTTCAGAAATACATTAAACATGATCAGCTTCATCTGTTAATTGCAATCGCGCGCTTGTATTTCAAACGGACGGCTGTATTTTTAGTTTCAAATGTTAGATTCTGGCGAGCGTTTCAAAATTGGCCATCAAAGAGCGCGGTGCGTCACGGGATATTCGTCGCGCCCGTGACGTCATCGGCCTCCCTATGGCCAAGCGTGCCGTAGTTATGAGCGTTGACACTTGGTGGCGTCAACGCGTTACTACCCTGCTGCGTCACGGCGTGGTGGTAGCACGTAGGGCGCAGTTCCGGTCTGAGGCTGCGGGCGGAAGTCTCCATGTGAGACGTGTATTCAGGCGTTGTTTTGAAAGGAACCAGACAAAAACCTGCTTTCTCGTCAAAAGCTGCGACTGGGGCTGCACCAAAAGAGTCGAGAAAGGATTGAAGGTCAGTTTTCATGTGCTCGGTTCGTCCGAGAACGTGGATATGTGCCGTGAAAAGGGAAAACCAGACGCCGTCGGACCACAATTGCTTGGGTGGGAAGTACTTTGAGTTGAATTCACGGATACTTGTGGTCATGAAATTTATATGTTTTGTTCCAACATGAACGCCGGAAAACCGTCAAGTTGTACGAACCACCTGCGGACTACGTTCAGTGCGTCTTCAAGTTCAAACGGCCGCCTGATCGTTCGAACTGTCGTCCGCTCTTTCAAGCATTTCTGCTTGTCGTCTGCTCTTTTAGACGACACCGGCCCGTAGACCAATTGTTGGCCCGGTCCTTGCGATAAGAATTGCAGGCCTCAAAAGACTTCAGTTTGAGGGTTGGTAAGCAGGCTCGATGTAAACAGTAGATACAAGGAGATGTTGATCAATTGTTACCAGTGGCCATCACTGACTTGTTATGCCTGATTCACTTGGTCCGATTCTGCTTGCGATTTCAGTATCGACGTCGACAATCACGGATACGGTATACGTTTTTGCAGCCCGACTGAAAATTGCGAGCGAAATCTCATCACGCGAATCAGGCTTTAGCGCACAATCTGCGGACGGTTCACGCGGAATGAACCGCCGCATGTCACATTATTTACGCGAGGTTTTGCGCTGGAATTCGAGTTTCGGTAATTTTACCGAGGCCGATAAAGTAGTCAGACATTAGACAGTTTTAGTGGATCATACGCTAAAGCCTTGCGCAATAAAATTGCGGGTCGGGAGTGCGCGTTCGCAGAACGCAATAGAAGAGCTAGCGTATTGCGTACGCACGCAACGCTGGGGATTTTGCGTGGCGGGCTAGCGGGCTCTGCGGGACGTTCTCGAGAGATCTCGGACCCAACGAGAGCGCCAGTCTCAAGATGGCGGTTACCTCGACTGGCGCAGCAAAGGCGACGTGGTGTTTTCGAAGTTCTGTGTTACGTGAAATTGCGTGGTGTTCAGCTCGGCAATTCTTTCCGGGACCTACGGCGGTCGAATCAGATCGCCGTGCAGCTGAAGGAGCGCACAGTGAAAATGTTCGCCGCTTGGAATGTGCGTCAACGCTGCGATCTGCTCAACGCTAAGCCTATTCGCGCAGTTCATCGCCGACGGACGAGCGACTCTAAAAGAAATCGCCGAAGTTCTCGCTATGTACTGGACATCAGTAGGTCATGAATTTCATTCCGCGATAGCATTGATAAAAGGTGCCGTTTCAAAGGGAAGATTGACGGAGGCTCCGTGATCGAATTTGGCTACGCACCCTTAAGCCTGGTTCAGACAGTTGCGTTTGACTGCGTTTGACTGCGTTGCGGCAGCGAGAAACCAGGACATCCCTGCTACTTATATCGCGTGCTAAGATGGTTCTTTGAATTAGATTGCACGCTTCACACGAAGCACAGATGTGCCGGTGACTCGCTGTCGGTTCTCGACGCAACGCAGTCAAACGCACTCAAACGCAAGTGTCTGAACCGGCCTTTACTCGTAGCCTCTGTACCCCGCAGAAAAGCGCGCTTGACGAGGCAGCTGCAGCTTGGTTTAATTTGAAATAAAATGATTGGACACGTTTTCATTTTCAATATTTCTTTCCAGGAGCATGGTTGCTCTATAAGCTCGCGGAATTCTGCAGCTCTAGCAAATCTAACCAAGTTCACTCGAAAACGTAACGCACAACTAAATTCGGTCCGAGCAGGTCATTTTTAGCGTACGCTATGCTATTGCGTATTGCGTACGTAAGAGCCAGCAGCGCTATACTAAAACTGTCTATTGCCAGAAAAACGTAGAATCAACAATTTGAACGCGGAGAAGGGCAGGGGGACTCACACCGACGCCGATAACATCGCATTTCAATGGTTTGTTTATGGGCGACGGCGAGCTTCTTGCCCACACTCCACCGCGCATGCGCAACGCCGGTGTCGTCCGCTAGGGGAGCTCCGGTTTGTTTGTAAACATGAGTTGGTGTATTCGGAGTGTCCAAGGGTTGTAACATATCACCGGGAGGTGGAGGAGCCAGCGGAGTCGTGACTCGTGCGCGCTATCCAGTGACTTTAGTGCGCGCTATGACAACAGGTGCGTCGTCTGCTCACATCGACAATGTCGATGTGAGCAGAGCTCGCTGCTCTTTGAACGGGTCGAGATCGCTGCGGGGCGGCTAAGGTACCTCTGTTATCTCGCACGAGGCGAGATCCTGGTAGATTTCCTACCTGACGTTGTCTAAAGTGACGGCAGGATCATCTGTGATATTGGTAGGAGGAGGCAATGGCTGCTTACATGGTTTACCCCCATCTGATCACAACGACCAGACTGCGAGGGCGCCAACTTCACGAATAAATAGACATTGCTTTGAAGGCGCCATATCAGTTGGTACCCTTCGTTTATTAAAGCAAACAGGGAAGCAGGCCGAGTCCGGTGAGGCAGCACGGCGGTGGCATCACTCGCGTATTTCACGCAACGTTTCGCATCGATAGTGGTGTGCCCGCAGCATTGTCACACCACCGGGAAGAAACGCGTGCACCACGACGATTTTGCGACATTCCCTGTTATTCGACCGCTAAACGAACGAGGGGAGGGCATCGGCGTCGAAGAAGCTTGCGCTGGACAGGCGCAAAGTTAGCAGTGGCGGAACGCTATAATAATCTAATCATCCGCGTTTTGCAATTGATAGCTTTGCGCCTGCTATACGAGTGGTAATTTTGGTGCGCTCCCGAGTTTCGCACGGGCTTAAAGTCGTTCTAAAATTGATTGATATAGTGGTTTCCGATTATGCTCAGCATGTTTCTAATTGAAACCATATGATTATTTTTACCAATAAAAAGT
Source organism: Ixodes scapularis (assembly GCF_016920785.2). NCBI lineage: Eukaryota > Metazoa > Arthropoda > Arachnida > Ixodida > Ixodidae > Ixodes > Ixodes scapularis. The sequence goes on from NW_024609868.1 coordinate 75,739,901, forward strand.
TAATTAAGGAAGTTTAGTTAATTATCCCATTTATCGCAAAGATTAGCCACCCACATAGTGTTCCCGCGGTCGTATAACTTACCTGCACAAACCGTATTAGTGCATCATTTGCGAGTGTTTTGTAAGAAATCTGTTAGAATTAAAATGGAACACCCTATATACAGGGTGTTCCAAAAACCGCAGGCCAAATCGTTCCTGCGAAAACTACTCATCGCAACGAAAAGAGGCTTGTGGCGTTGTGGTCCTGGGCCAGGGGCCCATATAATTATTAATGTCCGGGATAATTAACTTGTTAATTATTTTTGCCTAATTAACTTTTTTAATATTGTGTTTAAGGGCATGATTTAAATTAGAAAGCTGCTCAGCATCATCGAAAAGCACTAAACCAACAAATTGCAGAATGATAGAAGGCACGCGAAGCATTTTACGGCTTTCTGAAAAATCGCACAAATTCGACGGGTTTTTAAGTTTCGGTTTGTTATCGGAGCGCATCTCGGCCCCGGCAGCACCGCGCCCCGTGGGGAGGTAGTGCAACCAGACTCTACTGCGTCGCGCGTTCTGCAATTTGATCAACAAATTGCAGAACGATGGAAGGCACGCGAGGCATTTTACGGCTTATTTGTTGATTTAGTGTTTTTTGATGATGCTAAGCAATTTTCTAATTTAAACCATGCGATAAACACAATATTAAAAAAGTTAATTACGCAAAAATTAATTAACAATCTAATTAACCCGGGCTTTAATAATTTTACTAAGTAGGCCCCTGGCCCGGGACCAAGACGACAGAAGAAGTTTTTTGTTGCGACACGTAGTTTTCGCAATATCGAATTTGTCTACCTGTCGTGAAACACCATATATATATATCATAAACAGAGTACCAAGTACAATGAACCCCGAATTTCAGACAATATTTCAAAAATAAACTCTGCAAAACACCCTCCAAATTGAACAAGAAATAAACCCCAAAAACACGGTATAATACACTCGTATTCACCTCAAGAACTCCGGTACCTCGCGGGGCATTACTACCTTTGCCTTTCATTTCAGATTAGCTATATGTTATTTTACCAAGATGTACACGTTGCAAATGCCAGAAACATCGTTGATTCCCCCAACAAATACATTTCGGAAGAACTACTTTGCGCAGCATATAAATCATTATGCGCAAAATCTCTTCTTTTTCTCTATCTTACAAGGAGCATAGAGTTATATTGAATAGTAAAAGCAAGCTTGTGGTTCATTAGCGTTTTATGAGAGCTAGTGTCGCCACGACACGGAGGCTGCGAGCGGGTTCTCGGAACACGTGGAGCGAAAGTTCGTGCTACAGAACCCAGGCATCCTGGGTTCAATCTCCATCCTTGCCCATCTTGATCTCATTAAGCATCGTATTCCGGAGTACGGTCGTGTATCGGTACTGCGTGGTGCACGTTAAAGCCCCAGCTGTGATGCTGTAGCGGCTAAATTTCTCACCTGCAGCGCAAAGCAGCGTCGCCGCACTTCCGTTTCGTTTAGAGGCTTCCATCTCAGAATAGTTGCGCGGTGCCTTTAGGCGTAGACGAAGTACAGATGCACGCCTGGTTCTCGCCATTAGCCTCCATCGATCAGAAAGCGCCTTGGCCGGGTTCGAACCCGCAACCTTGACTGCGAGACGGCTTGCCGCTCCGCCGGGACGGCCTTTCTTTTGCAATGCCAACGACGTCAGCGGGAAGCAAGCGAGACAAAATAAGGTGCGCAGCAGCTCTCAAACTGTCCGTTCTCGCCGTCCTCGTCCCATTTTTGTTTCCGTCGTAATTCGCGACTCCCTCCGTCGTCTCTTTGTCTCTGAGATTAAAGGGCCCATTGAGACACATGAACGTTCGCGGTATAGTGTACGGTCGGAGGATTAAAGAGAGCACGAGTCGGCCGTCGTTGACGCTTACGTTTGTCACGCTCTCGTATAAGGTGAATCGCTCTTGAGTGGGTTTCTTTGCCAAGAGCTGCAAATCGCCAAAGAAGGTTAACGTGTTATTTGCTCTTGGGGGTCCGAGTGCCCTCCGTGTTTACGAAATGTGCCGACACTTGGTCATGCCGAAACAATAGTAACTCCTTGTCAACCATCTGTCAAAATAAAACCAACAAGATAATTCTTTCTTTCTTTTTTAACGCAGCTCTAGAAATTGCAGTGATCGGGAATGTCCAGGCTGCATTTGAAGGCTATCGTCTTCGGCTCACAGCCGACTTAATTCCGGGCTGCCATTACTTATATGCTAACGAACGTTGGCCAACGCGTTCACACGAGGAATATAAAATAAGAAGACAGTATCCAACAACATTTGCCACTCTTGGTGTCATCTGTCACTGTAATCTTTGCGGTCCAAACACGGCCGGTCAACGAGTCCGTGGGTGCTCGCGGCCTTGGCAGTCGCGGCCAAGAAAGGAGCTGCGACCTTTGCTGTCAGGGAGCGCGCAAAAGTGGCGCGCGCTCCTTGAAGGATCTCCAAGAAGGAATCAGCGCTCTCGTAATTGCTCATTTCCGGCGCCCACGAAGAGCACACACTCTGGCGTACTGACGAATTAACCGAGAGCGGGCCTCCACTGGCCAGGTATACGAAGACGTCAGCGTCTGCAGTTGGATGCTGTTGCACTCACTTGGCAATTGTTTCCTGTTAATCCCATGGGGCGAACGCAGCGCTGCACAACACATACAACTTTCCCCTGAAGCCCCCCCTTTATGTGTTTCCGTTGAGAAACTTTACTTGAACCGGGCAGGAAGCACGAGTTCATGCTGTGAACTTTGCACACATAGCGTTCACCTCATTTTAAAGCCCATATGTGCAAGGGGTAACCTTGCACAAAAACGTCTGTACAATAGGCCGGAGCATCGCGCTGGCTCGCTGAGTATATGTAATCATTACTATTCGCGACTCCAGCGACCTATAGGGGGCGCCACCACCAAACAAACATGGCGGCTGAGTCCAGGTCGCGTCGGCTCGGCCCGGCCGCCTGAATAGGTGGCGCGTTCAATTTAACAGATTTTCTTCTCTTTAATGCCCAATTTTATAGGTATTTGAACTGAGATGGTTAAGTGTAGCCGGTGCACATGAACTTGCAGAGCATAGTTTTGTTTTCCAATTGTGTTTTTTGTTCTTTTCATGTCAAACTTTCGTTTCGGAGATTTCGTTCGAAACCGAAACTATGGGCTCTGAAGAGACGGTAATATACTAATAAGTTTTGATCATCTAAGGAAAGCGGCAATGAATGCAGAATTCTCCCACCGACAGTAATTTTCAGCCAACTCGCATGCCTCGACCATGCGACTTATCTGTCCGCGAAATCGAGCTTTTGTGCGTATCCGCGTTTAAGAAACAGCTTCAGTCGTATGCTCGCTCAACAACACAGGCTGCAGGAAGATTACGAAAATTAAGCAAGCGCTTCTTGGGCAAAGGAGCATGTTAACCCACCGGCACCCCACTAAGCAGCTGATACTCGTATTTCAATTCAGGTTTGAGTAGCAATCGAGAAGTCATTTTGACGAGCGGGTTATGTATTATATTACGTACTATGGGGGTCCCACTAAAGCGATATTAGTATATGTTTCGGTTTGAAATATGAGCTTAGTTAACTAGCTATTATGTGAACTGCTGAATAAAAATATATTTGACAGGCAGAGAGATACTTAGTTAAACTTAACCAAATGGTTCTAGCCAGTAGCACGGAGACGAATGCGGACAAACTGAAGAGAGTCTTCATTGGAGATGCACGCAGAACCTCTCTGGGCATTGAACTTGACCTCGAATCCTGAACGGAAAAAATGAGTATTTTTATGGTCGGTCAACCTGAGCAATGTAGACGTATATTGATGCTGGCTTAATTCGACGGAGGTATAATATAAATATTGGAGGCGCGATAGATCATAATGCCGTGACAGCTTCTAACGTTGCGAGACGCGTCCCCCACCTTTTGAAAACATATATTTTCCCTCATTCATCATTTGCAGCGAGCAGGTTTTCCTGAATCAAGTAATTGCGAAATCAGCCCAACTCCTTCAGAGTGGTCCAGAGGATTTTTCGGCGAAAAGCAGCCAAGATGAATAGCCAACGCACCGACCGGCGTGGGTGGCTCAAACTTGAGGCTAATCGAACACAACCAAACTCAAGAAAAGCAGCTATCGAACCTTCCCATTCACTTGACTGCAGCATTGGTGTTCCCTCCAGTGAAATGCCTCGTCTGTCGTCCTCCCACTGTTCTACATCCTCATAAAGAAACCGTTTATCAGTTACCAAGAAGTCGTCATTTTGAATGTTATGCGAGACAGACAAAAAATCAAAACGTTTTTCCGCGATTCCTCCCCATCCAAGAAATCACGTGATGGAAGGAAACACGTGATGGGAGGAAACAATCTACTGAGGTTTCGCCACACTAATGAACACTCAGGCAAACTTAAGAAATTTTCGGACCTTCGTGAAATTACACTGTTCGCCATCGCGCCGACAACACGTGTCCGCGAAAGCCACCAGAGATGCGGAGGGGCGCGGAGCAACCTGGACAGGCTGGTTCCCGGTTTTCCCGCTTGGTGGCGTCCGTTTCGCTGGAGTCGCGAATATGAATTAATGGCCCCGCTCCAGAAGTCGCACTGGGCTGGCTAGATTGGTCATCCATGGCGTGAACTCTACATATTATATTAGGACTGACGGATTTAGGAGGTACCTGCATAAGCTCCTTTGAAGCGAGAGCACAACAATCGGAGCTCGTTTTTTAGACATCGCATGTGCACACGTGAAAGCGGCCTGATCGGCCGCAGTGAACAAGGTAAGGGAGGGGTAGACGGGAATATCGTCGATTAAATTTTTTTGTTGGATGTTTAAATTAATTTTTTGGTTTCATTGAAGTTAAAACTTTTCCGAAGTCATTTTGTCACAAAGTCACGAAAATATTGTCATTCTGTTAACTTTTTCGATCTTCCCCAGTACGGCGATTGAATGGAGAATGGATATGGATGCATGCTTTCTCAATTTTTTGTTTGCTCAATCTAAAAAACAAAAAAAAACAAAAACACTTGTCAATGCTTGTGTTTGCTGCTTTTCTGAACCATGGAAATCCTCTGATGGTGATAGCGAATTTGGCTGCGCGAACAGTCGTTCAAGGGGGTCACCTTTTTAAGCGAAACGTTCTAGACTGCTTGCTTCGTGGTTATCCGCAGCTGATGCACAGTAACTCCAGAAGTAGACATCCGAAAACAAGAAAAAAGTTATGGTTTATCTTGAGACGCATGTCTGGCGGTCCTGCTCTTTCGGTTGACACTGTACGCTAACCATTTCCTTCTTTGTCTATCTGTGCTAACCAGAATTAATGCATACAGTCTCGGTCATCTGCTGCGTTTGCACTGAAGAGAAGTCGCAACCGCAAATTAATTCAACGCAGTGCGCCCTGTCATTAAAAGGGGGCCGAATGCGTACCTAAACTTTTCAACGAACTGCCTGAAGATATAACTGAATGCAAAAACAAGGAAAAAACAAAACAAAAAACAAACCTAGCTAAAAATAGATGAATGAGGAAAAAAGGTAACCAGAAAAGCACCTAATTATTTATATGAAAAAAAAAAAATCAGAATCAACGAAGCGGACCACCTCGCCAACCGTGTCTATTATTATAAAAAAAAATTTAATGTGATTTAATTCATCATCATCATTTAATATTCCTTAAAGGCCCAGGGGGCCTTCAAGGAATTTGTTCCACCCCAGACTGCAAATAAACGTTTAAAACTTTAAACTACCCTTAATATTATAGAATATTTTGTTTGCTTTCAGTTTAAACTCGTAAAACAGCGTTGAACATGTATACCATTACAATGAAACTATTAGGCGCGCCAGAGGCACACATTTTATTTTTAACATGAATGTCTGTTTATCTGAGTACGTACCTGTCGCGCCCCACGCACAAGCCTTATTCGCTTATGTGGGCGGAGATTGTAAGATGTTATAAAACGTAAATGAAAATGGATATATGTATGTATGTATCTATGTGTGCAATTGCACATGGCTTTACCAACTGAGATAGCGGTTCAATGGTTATACGCGCGCAGTATGTACACTCATAAAAAAGCCCGTGCGTCCACTTTCCCGCACAACACTCGGAGAGCCAATTAGAGCAACTTAGGGAGGCAGCTCAGCGAATGACGATGCCGAAACATATGTTTAGACCAAAAAACGCAGTCTGAGTTGTGAGATTAAGCAATGCAAGCGTGACGTTTTGCATTGCTTAATGTCACAACTCGGACTGTGCTTTTTGGTCTAAACGTATGTTTCGGCATCGCCATTCGCTGAGCTGCCTCCGTAAGTCTCGGTGATTGGTTCTCCGAGTGTTGTGCGGGAAAGTGGACGCACGGGCTTTTTTTTTTTTTTTAGTGTATACGTGCAGTTCTTGGACAAGAAAGCAAGAAAACTGCATTAAATTAAAATATCTGTCCTTTTCACTCTCGCTTTTTGTCTTCTTATTTATTTTAACGGGGGGGGGGGGGGGGGGGGGGTTGTTGTTCCGGCAGCCCCCTCCCAGAGCCTTGAGCCCAACCCCCCCCCCCCCCCCCCCCCAAACCACCCACACAACAAAACACACACACTCTCCCGGCAAGTCTAAATAAAAATTTTAGATAAATAAATAGGCGCGGTCCCGATTTATACCGGTTCGAACGTGCGCGCTATCTGGTGACTTATAAGAATGCATGTCGACTGTTGACGACTGCACACTTCGACGATTTTCTTTTTATTGTTTAACATTTATAAACTATGATCTGGGAATTCTAGATGCAGATATTTCATAAGCGGAGAGAGGTGTACGCGTAATAACAATAAAAGGAAACGTCTTTTTTATTTCCCGCATAGATAGTAGACATACATACAATGAATCACGCTGCCTTTATGCACCTAAGTTCGCCCAGCAGACGCCATACACATGTTCAAGGCCCCCGCTTATGAGCTAATTGTTATGGTGCTTAGGCTTGTAACGTCCGCTTGAGCCACACAAGGAAAACTGGCAATTGATTAAAAAAATACGCGAGAGGACTTGTTGAATTAACTCCAGAGGCACAAATTCGTTTAGTGAAAACGCTCACGAGCTCACTTTCAATGGGAACATATGCTCTTGTCAAGCTATGGCAACTTTCCAAATGCCGCTAAAAGACAATAAATACTGAAGAGTCAGTAAAGACGGAACTTTGTTTTCGCCTGTTCCGAAACTATTTAACTACTTATATATATATATAAAAAAAACAGTGAGTGTGCAGGCGAGCTGGTGATAACTAAGCACAATGCAACACTTGAAACTGCTGTGCGGAAAAATGAAGAAATTTTCAAGTCGAAGGAAAAAGCAAGAGTAGGAAAGACAACCAAATCAACAACTTGAATGTTTCTTAATTTTTCCGCACCACAGTCTCAAGTGTTACAATATGATTGACTACATATACTCATTATTCGAGTGAGCACTTGCACAGTCACGCAGATACTAAAAAGCTTCACGCGAGCGGGCATTTTTTTTTTTTTTCTGATTAGCGCTTGACTGGTGACTTACGTTCGAACTAGCGCTGACATCAGGACTTGTCCATGTGGAGAAGATAGGGGGAGCCTATCAATGCAAATTGCCGTTATAACCTGCTTCTGTGTCACCGCGGTCTGATTGAAAGGGGGAAAGGATTCTCAAAACGGCAGATGATAACGGCAGTTTGCGTTGATGCCCCCCCCTCCCCCCCCCCCCCCCCCCCCCTTATCTGCTCTAAATGAACGAGTCCGGACGTCAGCGCTAGTTCGAACCTAATCAACCTGTCAAGCGCTCCTAAAAAAAAATAAAAAAAACAAAAAAAAAAAAGCCCTTTTGCGTGGAGCTATTTAGTATTTGCGAGACTGTACCTTATTCGTGATGCCCTGGAAAGCTATTAAAAAGCTAACATTTAAATTATGTTGAATAATACTGCCAATGCGTTGAATAGACATGCTAGAAATCAGGGCTGCACAACTCAGTTAATGTGGTGGACCAAACCAAATTTCATTTAAAACCTCGCAAAAAATTGCAAAAAAAAAAAATGTAGCTTTTAATTTGTTGCCTCTAGTTCGTCCAATAAACATACAAATTTATCAGGAATCGTCTCTTAATACGTCGCAGAATGTCACATCTACAGAAGAATAGGTTGCTCTGCATTTCGAAAGAATATTTAAAAACAAAAAAGTGGTACAAGCATTAGAAAGTAAGTGTTTTATGATTCGGATTTATCCGAGAAATTCTGTATTTTGGAGTTCATTGATTGTAAGCAATCAGGCGTATCCAGCATTCTCCTTCTGCAGCGAGACTCAGATGGTTTTTGGCAGTCCTTAGCCTCTTACTTGCCGCATAAGAGAAAGCGGATGGTAATTCTGGGCAATCACTCGACGCCGAGTGTTTTAGGGCACGGCGAGTACCATTCCCTCCCGCTACGATGACCCACTTCTCTGCAAGTTCTGAACACGCACGTTATAAATCAGCCAGACAAGTCCACAAATTGCGTCCAATGGGAAGGTATCGACCTCCGCGAATGCCTCATGTTTGAATCAACTCAAGTGAAAAGGGGGTGGAAGAAGACGACGACGACACTGCTGCTGGTAACCCTTTTCGTGTCTCTGAATTTTCCTTACGTAGCCGATAAATAGCGTGTTAAAACAGTACATCCGGTGGTTAGCAACTAACAGAACGACATAGGATCTTCGTGCGCAAAGGACCTCCTGAAGGGAGGCCAGGACATCAACAAATATGACCTCGGACATCGAGTCATCGAACGCTCCCATGTCCATCGACATGGATGAAGCTCAGGCAAGCACATCGACGATCATCAAAGACGGCTATGAGATTCCGCCCATTCACCGCACCGCTGAAACAATGAGCAGTTCCTCATCGACAATCGTGTCTACTAGCGACGAGTTGCACTCGGACGACGGTGACTACGAGGTCGTTCATGGCAAGAAAAGACGAAAGACAAGCCAGAGCTCAGCATCGCATTCTAAAGAAAAAAACAACCTACAAGTCGGATTCACCGTACTGTACATGCCAACTGACACCAGCAAGGTTGCATCGCTCAGCAAATTTAAACTGACTGACTACCTGAACAACGTCGCACCAGACATGGTTAGTGTAGTTCGTATCAACAAAGCTCGTAATATCGTTGCGGTTGACGTTAAAAAGCCTGCCCTCAAAGCCGAACTCCTGAAGCTAACCAAGCTATGCGCACTGCCGGTACGTGCTTTTCTACCTAGCGACCGCACAAATTGCTATGGCGTCCTTCGAGACATCGACCCTGACTGCACAGAGACCGACATAAAAACGCGATTACAGTCAACCGCCTGCATAACGGAAGTGAAGCGCCTTGGCAAGACATCACCCGTTGTGCGAGTGTCGTTCGCAACAAAAGTGGCTCCTCAACATGTCAATGTTGGTCTTGTAAGAACGGAAGTAATTCCCTACCGAGCACGCCCCTTGCAGTGCTACAGGTGTCACAAATTCGGCCACATCGCAGCTGCCTGCGCAGAAGAAACCCAGTTATGTTCTCGGTGTGGACAATGCCACAAAGACAAGTGCGAAGCCAACCCCTGCTGCGTCAACTGTCACGGAAATCACGCTTCCAACGCACCTGAGTGCCCAGTGAGGGCAAGGGAGGCAGAAGTAGCGAGGTACAAGTTGGAGCACAACACCACATTTCGTGAGGCAAAAAGTGCTGTGCATGCAAAAAAACAGGCAAACAAAACAACGGATTCAAACAACATACAAGAATCTAGCGCCTCCGCTAACACTACTCTGCCTCTGACTGCTCAAGACTTCCCCCCTCTCGAAGACGTAGAGAGCACGCCTGCAAATCTGGTCATCGCTAAATGTACCGCAACCACTACAGTGCCAGTTTCTAGGAAACCTTCGTTTTGGGACAAACCACACATCAAAAACATCACTTCACATAAGACCTCCAACGTGCACATGACGGGACCCAACCAAGAAAGTGGAACAAAGACTGACTCTGTGTTTAAAGCCATAATCCCACTTATGTTCACTGCTCTTCGCAAGATACTGGCCACAACGTCACAGACATCAACACTTCATCAAGTGATCAAAGCCGTCCTCACATTAGAACCCATTATTGCAAGGCTATGCTAGAGCGTTTCCAAGAAAGCCTTACTTGTCAGTACAGCTATTTTCTTCACTGTAACTCGAAAGCTAAATGGCATCGAACAGATGAGCCAGATCATATGGAAACTGAGTCTGTTGCAATAGAGTGGAACGAACCCTGTTCATCACAAGCCCTCTACAAATTTCTATGGTATACGCTTCGTAAAACGCTCTCATCAGATAATTTAAGGCACAAACACTTCATACACCAGTATGAATCACAGATATCAATGCTGCAGGACAGTAATTTTCCACCATTCGCCTGCCCACACCAACTCATCCACGATGGGAGACATTAATAAGAGGACCACCAAGCATCTTCAACCCCTCTCCTGCTCGGTTTTTCAATGGAACTGTAACGGATTGAGAACGCGACTGCCTGAGCTCCGCAAACACCTATTGGACAACGCCTACAATGCAGTAGCTCTCCAAGAACCAAGAATGTCAGCCGGCGACATGCGCATTGCGGGTCATGTAGTGTACGCCAGCAAAACACATGTGGCAAGAGGGTTTCCGAGGGCAGCGCTACTAGTACGTCGAGAGTTGCCACAAAGTGAGGTGGACCTCAATGATTTATGCACTGAGAGTGCGGAGTTTGTGGCGGTGACGGTGGAATGGAGAAGACGTCCGCTCACCATCGTCTCGGCATACGTGGCCCCTAACGCACCCTGGGACACCCATGTACTTGCTGACATTCGAGTCCGATCCAAGGGAGACCTTATAGTAGCCGGAGACTTCAATGCGCACTCGCAGTCTTGGGGAGACAAGCAAGACTCCCCACGGGGACGGGAGCTACAGGCAACGGTCGAAGCACTTGACCTAAGGAACATAACAAGTGGGAGCCAGACGTTTATCCGCCCTGGAGTGACGGGAAGCGTGATTGATCTCACCTTCACAACTTGGTCCCTGAGGCTCAGTGCAACCCCTCAGGCAGACAGCTGGGGGAGTGATCACCTTCCAATTGTCATTGGAAGACCGCCGAAAGTCCCTCTTAGGACTTGCCAGGTAGTCGACTGGGACCACTACAGGACACTGCTTGGAGAAGCACTAGAGGGGGGATTTCCCTTCAATTCAGAAACACTGTCGCGCGTCCTCAAAGAAGCCACCCGTGAAGTCAGCGTGCCATTAACACGTCCTAACCCTGACCTCGAATGGCTTAAACTCCGAGCGAGAAGACGGCGAGCCCAGCGAAAGTCATGGGTCACCGGAAAACCAGAGGATATCCTGGCCTATAGGCGACTGGATGCCAGGTTCAGGAAACACGGAAAGAAACTGGCGCGCCGACAGTGGCGCCTCAAGTGTAGTACTCTAGACAGGCCATCCGGAGGAAGCCGGGCTTGGAGGATGTCGAGAACACTGGCGGGCCGCCCGATTCCCCGAAACCCAGTCCTTGGAATGGCCGTGGCCATGAACCTCCGACCAACAGACATGGCAGAACTCCTCGCGGATACTTTCACTAAAGTTCCGCTGGTACCGACAGTGGGACCGCCCCCCGAGAATTGGGACAAGTTCCGTCATCCCACGGCACCTCTGATGCAACAACCGGACACCGACTTTACTCTGCATGAGCTGCAGTACGTCCTTGATTCCCTTCCCAGACACCGCGCGTCACCAGGCCCGGATGGAGTCACCAACCAGGCCCTGAGAAACGTCAACGAGTCGGCACTCCCAGCAATGCTAGCTCTCATCAACACAGTCTGGAGGACAGCTGAGCTGCCAGACGCCTGGAGGGTAGCAACAACGATACCACTGCTGAAGCCCGGCAAGCCCCAAGACCAGCTAAGCTCATACAGGCCTATCTCCTTGACATCATGCCTCGGGAAAGTGATGGAACGCCGTCTTGTTTACCACCTAGAAGGGGCAAGGGCTTTACCGGACTGTTTTTCGGGATTCCGGCACCATCGGAGCACAGTAGATGCAATGGGAGATATCGTCAGCTCACTGGAAGAGGCAAAAGCGCAGGGTTGGTCTGCGGTGGCCGTCTTTCTGGACGTCCGCAAAGCCTTTGATGCCCTCCCCCACAAGGCCGTCATTTCAGCTCTACGCCGTTTCGGGGTAAACGGACGTCCACTGAAATACATTTGTGCGTTTCTTAGTGAACGCACTATGTGTGTAAAGGCAGGCAACGCGGTGAGCAACCCCCGGAAAATCATCCAAGGAGTTCCCCAAGGGAGCGTTGTTAGCCCGCTACTTTTTGCTCTGGCCATCGCGTCACTCCCAGCGGCGGCCAGGGTTGGAGAAGAGCCGGCGTTTCCTATCAGCATGGCCGTCTATGCAGACGACGTGGCACTCTGGTCCACTGCCCCCAGCTACAGAAGGCAACGTATGGTATGCGCTCTCCAGCGAGCCCTGACAAATGCAGTGTATCGTCTCCACCAACTGGGCTTGGCAATATCAGCCGAAAAAACGATTGCGCTGTGCTACGCTCCAAAGAGGCCAAGCAAGTTCATGCCCACACTACGCATTGGGGACACTCCAGTAAAACTGGCGAAAACGGCCACATATCTTGGCGTCACGTTGGACTCGAGGCTATCCTGGGGCCCAGCATTGAGGGAAGTGCTTCAAAAGATGCGAACCCATACAAACATCCTCCGGATGCTCGGCGGAACTACTTGGGGAACCTCATCGCACATGATGCTGCAACTGTATAGGGGGCTCATCCTGGCCCGCCCATTGTACGCCCTACCTTTCGCAACACTCAGTGCCAACCAGCTCAAAAACCTTGAACAAGCGCAACGCGTGGCACTCAGGATTTGCCTCGGAGTTCCCCGCACAGCCTCGTCTCGACATACGCTCACAGAATCCAGGATTAACTCTGTAGAGAACATCATGCAAGAACGGGCGCTGGGTCATCTGACTCGAATGAGCAACTGCGACTCGACCATCACACTCCTAATGAGGATCGCCGAGCGCGCTGAATCAAGACTAGGAGCGCACCTCTGCATTCTTGGTGACATAGCTGGCACACCAGGACCACTCGTTCCACTCCCAGAGCTGCACAGAGATCCCCACCCCCTGCGGATCAGCCTTCATATCCCTGGACTGCGGTCCAAGAAGAACGTAGCAGTGGTCGTAGCAAGGCAGCTCACGGAAGATCACTTAGTTACTCAGTACGATGGGTGGACCCGAGTGTACACCGACGGATCGGTGGACCCCTCCGGAGGCACAGCAACAGCAGCGGCTTTCTTCGAAGCAGCAGCTGTGGGTACCAGTGAGCGCCTGGATCACCAGGCATCCTCCACCACGGCAGAGCTAGCAGCCATACGGCTCGCCCTCTGGGGTATTCGGACAGGCTGCACACAGGCCTTACGCTGGGTCATCCTGAGCGACTCAAGATCAGCCCTCGAGCTGCTATCTAGGCTCGAACGGGCAACGCCCCTGGCCCGTTCAATCGCGCAGGATGCAGTCGAGCTGCAGCAAGAAGGCAACGACATTGCCTTCCAATGGCTCCCAAGCCACTGTGGCATTAGAGGCAATGAAGTTGTTGATTTTCTAGCGGTGCGGGCTCACAAGGACCCCGCGTGCCCGCTTTCAACCGTTCCCCGCTTCTCAGACGCCAAGCTCCTTGTGAGAAGAGCCATCGCCCTACAGCACCCGGACCCTGTAGTGGTGGCGGGTGCCTTCCCAGCTCGGGTACCGCGCGGCTTCGACCGCCAAACTGCCGCAGTAATGCACAGATTACGGACCGGAAGCGCCTTCACCCCGGCGTGGATAAGTCGTTTCAGACCCAATGTTGACCCCATATGCCAGACCTGCGAGGAAACGGCCGACGCCGAACATCTCCTCCTGCACTGCAGTGATCACGAAGAGGAGCGCACCAAGCTCCGTGATGCTTTTTCCCGCCTAGGGCTACCTAGTACCAACTTGGAAGAACTCCTGCGTCCAAGAGCCTCATGAGCTACTACGGACAAGGCACTCAAGAGTGTAGTCAGCTTCCTGAGGAGCGCGGAACTCCTCGAGGTCCTCTAAGACTTCCAAGAGATCTGGGTTGCTTGCGGCTCCTGCGGCTCTTAGAGATCTTGCATCCAGAGGTTTTCGGGAGTTCCAGGAGTCGCGATTCTGTACCGAAAGCCGCAAGAAACTCAACACTCTGAAAAAATCCTCTTCCCCCTTCCCCCTCTCTCCTCCTCTATCTCTTTTTTCCCTTAATTCCCTTCCCCATCGACAGTGACAAGTGCGCCCAGAGCGTAACTAACAACAACGTCGATTTTCTAATAAACATCGCTTCAACAACAACAACTCAAGTGAAAACATGCGCTGTTTCCTCTGGTACAACGAAACCACATATCCAGCGTATTCATGCGCGTGAGCCACGGAAACACACTGTTACATGTCAAATTCCGCAAAGACGATTGTCGATGAGATTAAAGATAATCTTCGCGTATTTTAAATTCCGCCCAAATTAAACGTGCACAGTGAGTAAAAGTAATGAAGGCCAAACCGATTGGACAAACCCATCACTGTCGGCTCGTTCACCCGCGTCGTATGCTTCCTGCTTTTAATTGCCAGTGTCGCCACCTGTCAGTGCCGCGAGAAACTGGGAGAGCTGCCTTTGTATCCACTGCAACCGTCGACCGGACGCCGGCGTTCCCGGTTCTAACGCGTTCGACGAGTGCAGTGGAGACGAAAGCTGCTAGTTTAGGTCTACCCACTAAATGTTCCAATCAGAGCTCGGCGTTTGGACTTTTCTGCGCGCTCTCGCCTCCTCCTCTCCCTCACTTTGTCGGCGCATAGAAGTTTCAAGCACGACTCTCAGTTTGACTTGCCCGTCGGGGTCAGCGTCTGGTGGCGTTCGCAGTTTCAGACGTTACCTCGTTAATTTTGGCAGGAATGAGCTCGCTGCGTCTTCAAGTTTGACGAAGTAAAAGCGACCACGAAAATGCGCCTTTGATTAAAATGTCGGCTGGCTTTATGTAGGGTTCCGTGGTTTCGGATAAATCCTAAAAGCTCTGAAAAACACTTACCGGTAAAAGTTTGGTCATTCGGATTTATCAAAAAAATTGCGAATGTTTATGTGCCAATGTGACCCCCCCCCCCCCCCCCCCCCCGCCCCCCGCAAAAATAAAAATAATAAAAGTAAAATATTTCTTTTTTCCATTTTTATCAGCACAGGGTCAATAGTCCTGGAAAAATGCCACCATAAGTATCTTTCAAATCTTGGGCCGTTGTCAAAAGGGGTCTTACCGCTTGCCTCGTCAATGTTTATTCAGGGAAACTGGTCATTGTACATTCGGGTCACGACAAAAGCCACTCTTTTGGTTTCCAATTTGGGCCATGGGATTTGTGATTTAGAGAAAGGAGAGGGTATGTTTTTTTAACAGTGAAAGCTATGCACCATAGAGTTTGTATAAAATAGGGAAGAGGGGCAGTTAAAACTCTATTACATCCTTAACCACTCTACCTCGCTCAGCCGCGGGCTAGATTGATAGAATAGGATGGGATGACCACAAGCTTCCAGGGACTACCTCCAGGAGTCTACTGATTTTTAAGGTATCTACGTTTATCGAAGAAACACTTGTGTGCGCCTTTTTTCGCGGTACAAATTAGTATTACTAGTGGCAATGGCACCAACACCAAATTCAACTTAAAAAAACTTTAATTGATACAAGCGCGTTTTATTTTTTATCTGGCATACGTTTACATTCGGTTATTATTTATTTACTTAATTTCGATAGGAAACACTGCGAAATTAAAGCCCGAATTTCGGAGAATTGGGAATAAACATAAAAAAAAAAAACTCA
This sequence comes from Ixodes scapularis, assembly GCF_016920785.2. Taxonomy (NCBI): domain Eukaryota; kingdom Metazoa; phylum Arthropoda; class Arachnida; order Ixodida; family Ixodidae; genus Ixodes; species Ixodes scapularis. The sequence continues at coordinate 75,755,794 of NW_024609868.1, forward strand.
GAGTCTTCAGTAAAAAATAAACTCCGAAAAACACACTCCGAATTTGACGAAAAATAAATTCCGAAAACACGGAACCCTAGCTATGTGTAGACGTCGATTTTTGCAACGATGTCACACACTACACAGCCTGAGTCAAATGGATCAAGGTAGCATTTGCGCGCTTGTCTGTACTTTCTCGTCCTTGTGCGTTTTTGGCGCTTTTTTAGGGGATCAAATGGATGGTTGGCTCTTTGGAGGGACCACATAAGTCGGTTTCTTACCGTATCGAACTAAAGTTTTTGTACAGAGGTGGCCGAAAATGGTTAGTATTGCGTACAAAAAAAAAATATCAAAGATTGACCCTGCCCAAGTAAAGAGCAAAACAATTTAGAGCGTAAATTCGCTACCTACGAACACCGTCTGGCAATAAAAGGCACTCGGGTGATCGCAACAGCCGAGAGATGGCGGCAGCTGTTGGCAAATAGCCGCGGAGAGCCTCAATTACTGAGTTTCCAACTGCTCTGTGGGGGTCACGTGGTTTATGGCCCGCGTTTGCAATACGGGCTGCGAGGAGGGGACGAGCGCGTTGATCGTCTGCGATTGTCTCGGCCTTCCCGCCTGCTTTCCTCCTCGACACTCAAAAACGCAGTGCATGCGTACTTCCGACCGATTTTCGCCAAAGGCGTCCGCCATTAAATTCCAAACGTCCTCCAAGGTTCGAGATAAACCCCCTCTACAGTCTAGGCTCTTTATATAGCCGAGATAGCCATACAATGAATATTTATTGTTTGTTTTGTGCCCCATTTAATGTGGTTTTTTTTTCCGAATAATGCACTCATGTACTACGCTGAAAGGCCCGTGCCACGTTTGCCTCAAAAACATCGCATGCTACCGGAGATCAGTGACCGAGGCCATACTCCTAGCTGCCTCCATCTGTCGGCGCTATTGAGCAGAGCCGTAGTTTTCTGTTGTTAGCGAAAGCAGGCATTTTTTACTCTTCAGGTTAGCTCATTCTTTGAAAATTTTGTATACAAAATGGTCCATAATTGACCCTCCAGGGGGACAAACAAAACACCTGTAGTATATATATATACAATGTACTTACTCGACGTTCGACATGTCTACAAAGTCTTTGATACGTTAAGAAATCGATTTATATGGTCCCTTCAAATGACCAACGATCCATTTTGACTCACGCGGTGTACGTATAGTGTAGAGGTGGCCAGACTTCAGTGATGTGATTGCTGGGTCATTTATGCCGAATGGCGCCAACATGTTTACCCTGCTGCATCGTGCTGCATTTCGCCTAAATGGGAGGAGTTTGCGGTAAAAGCGCTAAAAAACGACGGACAAGTTGAAGAATGACGAACACCACAGAGCGCTACATTCTTCAACTTGTCCGTCGTTTTTTAGCGCTTTTACCTCCTATTCATGAATAACCAACTAGCCCAAGTACACACCCTTCTACGAGGAGTTTGCGTCTACACGGTGTTCTAAAAAAACTTTACAGGTTTTTTTCACCGCAAAAATAAACTTCGCACCGGCGAACTCTCATTCTTCGCCCACAGGTAGCGCTAGCTAGAGTTCCGAACCAGATGCCAAAGTTTCAGCCCGAACCGATGTTTCATTCCAAAGAAAAGTGATTTTCGGATCATTTCAATGGGAAGATGACGGCCGACGGATTTCTCGATTCCATGAAGCTCTATGGCGCCAGAAACCGAAAATGGGCGAAACTGGGCCCCATTTTCATTTCATTTCATTTCGTTAATTTATTATACTCTCAGGGCCCGAAGCCATTACAGAGAGGAGTGAAATTATATACATCAATATAAGGTGAACAATAAAAACAAAACGCAACAAACAAACAAAACACAACGTACAGAATCGTCATAAGGTCGAAAGTTGTTTCGACCTTATGACGATTTCTTTCCCAAGCGTAAAAAATCGTCAAGCACCTTGAAAAAAAAAATGTTGGAGATTTTTATTTATGGATTATCCTCAGTGCTACATGCGTCGAGCACCGCCATGTTTTCCGAGGGAGGATAAAAAGCCAGAAGGGCGACATCACTTCGGACTTCGATTTTCGGTATTTCAAAAAGGACTGCGTTAGGAATTGCGTTAAAAAAACATGTCTTGAGAATGCTGTTCATAATTATTATAGAAATTTCGCTTAGAAGGCATCTAAATTTCATAATCGGTTACGTCACAAATAAAAAGAAGCGAGAAGGTGAGAAGCAAAAAAGAAAAGCAAAAGAATTAAAAAAAAAAAAAAAAACGCACGCGCGTGGGAACATTTTTTTTGTTTTTTTTTTGTTTTGGGATTTTGGTTTTGCGTGTTTATGACTACAATTTGCATTGTTTTAGACAGCTAAAAGAAGAAAAAAAAAGACCTTTGGGTTGTGTGCAAAACACTTCTCCAGAACAAAGTAATTAACAACCCTGTCTAAAAAAAGGGGGGAAAATAAAGATGTAGAATTTGGTGCATGCCGATGCGACATCATTACCCTTGCAGTAATACTCTAAAAATAAAACCGCAGTTATTGTTTTAGTTGCGACAACCTGAAAACTTGCGTATATTAGTTATCGCGTTTTTATTTTTCGTGCAAGATAATGAGGAAAGGGCAGTTCAAACATGCAACAGCGCTATAGCATTAATTTCTATGTTTAGTTATCACCTCTACAGGCCTCCAGCTATTCTAGGGCAGTAAATAAAGCTCAAACTAAATCTCAATTAGCTTTAGCCGTAGAATGAAACCTTGAGGATAGCATGAATAAGTTAAGCTCACTTTTAAAAGCGTTAGCATCGTCCACATGTTTACTTTTTATTAATATAAAATTGAGCATTTACGATGACGTGCATAATTAGTCAAGCTCGTAATTTTAATATGATTTTCAATGAATGCTAACTTGCGGCTGCACAGAAACCAAAAGCCAAAGAAGCGCCCCGTCTTTTAGTTGGACATGACTTTGAAATAAAATGAAGGAGAATTAGGATTTTGCTTGCGCTTCAATAGTGTTTACTGCTTCTTCAATGTGAACTTTTGGCTGCTTTAAAAAGTGCACAAAAAGGACTCGAACCGGCCACATCACTGAGAGTCGGACCACTTCAGAAGGCTGTTGAAATGAAACTGAAATACAATATTAGCATATAAACCTCCACTATATTTACCAACACACAGTGTGAAAGTCACATATAAAGGCCCATTCACACAGGAGCGTCTGCTAACGCTTTCTTTTGTTACGTAATAACTTATAAGTTACTAAAACATCCGTGCATCGTATATCGCGTGCAAGTCTACTCTTTTAACCAGTTGCCACGCTTAATACGAGGTACAGATGCCCCGCTAACTCTCGACGCAAGAAGCCGCGTAAGTTTACGTAACCTGACGCAACGTATAAGCAGACGCGCTGCTGTGTGAACCAACCTTAATCTCCGCGTGGGGTTAGCACAACAGTGCCGCCGACGTGACGAGACTGTCTTTAACAAGGGTCTTTAACCCCCTTGTCGTATGAGTATAGTTTGTTCTCCCGACCCTTTGTTTCCCCATGATTCAACCGGGTGCGAAAGCTAACCATGCGCGCTGACGAAACCAGTCGGGCTCCCTTTCGTCCGCTCCCGCCTATTTATCACGCATATACGTGACATACGCACATGTGTTTCGTGCCTTTACCTCGGATGTGTATCAAGACCTCGATCTACTCCGTTCAGCCCTAAGGGGGGAGCTACGCGTTCGCCGGACCAATCAACCGCTTCCCTTTCATCACCTGACCCTGCTCTCTGCGCATGGGGATAGGGAGGAAGCGTGATAATGTGGTGAAAGATAGACGTATGACTGCTCCAACGAGCACGTAGCCTCCACCGCACTGTCATCTTGGCGGTGAATGTTGTATGACGGCATGCATGCACGTCTGCGTGAATCGCCAAAGAAACCGAGCGCGCGACGACCTTCCCACCGCTGGTCTCCGTCGCTCTAACAAGCTGCCGCGTCTCGCTTCCAGAGTCATGAAGGTGATAAGGGTAGCAGCAGCGCCATTGGCAGTGTCCGTGCCAGACGACGCCAGGTCTTGACCGTAATGTATTCTTCCGCGGGGACCGCGGCGTCGCGGAAGATTACAGAGAGCCCTTTGTGGAACAGAGCGCGGCTAAAAAAGACTGCGCAATATGGAAATTATCGCCGCTGGGCTTGCGCTGGCCAGCAGCGGCGATTGTTGGCAAAGGCCAGGACCTTCGACGGGGACCAACCAACACCGCTGGGGCCATTAGAAGTCGTTGCGTCACAGTGTCGGCGGACGCGGTGGTAGTGGGCGCAGCGCCCTTGGGACGGTTGTCCGTTCGATTTTGGGCCAGTCTCCGCGCATCGTGCGTGGCACTGACCTCGGGTCTTTTTGACCAGAGGTAATTTTGAACGGCTTTTTGAGGTCTGTGACAGTAAATAATCCAGATGCGCAGATAGGTCACCATTCGAACTAAATTTACGAACTTTCGCAAAACATATTGTGGCAAAGGCGGATTTTGATCCCGGCTCAGTCACATTATTTTTCTCGGCAGTTTTCTACTTTAATTAAAACGGCTACATATATCTGCGCATCTACGCGTTTCTTTAAAATAAATATTGGCGAAGGGTTTTTACGCCGTTTCAATCGCACAAGTACAACACAGCAAGATCAAGTGCACCATTACTGCATGAGATGAGAAAACAAGCAGGGAGCGGCGTGATCAAAACCGAGGCGATTGCCTTCCTTCCTATCTCTGCATTGGTGTCGTTTTCCTTTGACATGAAAGGGGAGCATAGCTGTAGTGCCAGACCGTATAAAAAATATATGGAAGTAAATGCACCATTTACCCGACTTTGGGATTGGATCAATTTGTTTCACACAACTCGTATATCTACAAACATTCTGAAATTCACACGTGTTGTGTTTATAGACCCGTAGCTCTCGGGCAGGAGGCGCGAGCGCCTCCGCAAGACGCGACCATGTTATGCTGGCAGCACCACCCAGGCGGCGCTGTAACGTTTGATTTCGCATGTGCAACGTTCGAATGCAAGCGTCTGTCAGCATCTGTAGACGTGCAATAAGAAAATGTCTAAAAAAAGAGAGACTAAAATTAAAAAAAAAAAAAAAAAGAATTATGCAGCTCGTGACCTCAGCGTCCCATTCAACTTTATTATTTTATTGCGTAGTGTAATTAGCGGCGAGATGTTTTGGTGGCGCCCTCCTACGTTTACCCCTTGTGACGTCATTACCTTCCAAACAACAAGTTTGATGGTGTTTATAATTAGCACGGTGGAAGCTTGAAATCATTGCGCTCTGAAACCAACACTGCAAACATTGTCAAAATCGAAGTACTTACATTGCTCTAATTTCCGTCATTGGGAAATCCTTGAGCTGACGCCATAGTCAGTATTCGGCCAATCGTGGGAGGCCGACAACAGCGACACTTTCGTCAGATCGCGCAATGATGGTACGGGTCATATCTTTTTTTTTTAATGTAAAAAATATATTTTGAAGCCATGTTCTTGGGAGGAACATTCAGCAATATGCAAACGCTGCAGCTTATTTTCTTCCGGAGGTATGAAACGTCGAAGCGTTTTATATCGAGGCGTGGAGATTGCCGAGGTTTTGCTATGGTAATTTGCACAGCTGTTAATTTCATAGAGAAGCACAAAAGTGGTAACCACTTTTTCTGCTTATTTTATGAAAGGTTCACGACATGTACATAAAATACTAAAAAATTCCAACAGGAGACTTCTATGCAAACAAATTTACGAAAAAACGTCACATAAAAACGTTTTAGAGACGCAATCACCAAATTACTTGCCAACAAACTACTCTATCTAAAACAACGCAAAATATATCGAAATGATCATAATTGAATGAATTTTACGAATATTATAAGAAAATATGCTTAGCCTTTTTTTTAGTTTTGTTAATAATGCAGAAACACAGCTCATTTCTGTACATGTGACAAAATTGCACGACGTTATTAAAAAAAAAAAAACGCTGTTTACAGTGATTTGAACTAAGTTGTGAGGGCAAAATCTTAAGTAACATATTTAAAGGGCAACTCCGCTTCATTTTTGATATTTAGAAAACTATGTAGCCCTCTTCAGCATCATATAGGAAGACTTTATGTCAAATATTACGATCTAATTCTGTTTATATGTTTAATAAACTGGCCAGCAAACTTTCAAATGAGCCAAGTCGCCGAAATCTGCCAACTCTAGCGTGCGACGCGAGGCGCAATCGTCAGCGCAGTCAATGCCACGGAATTGTAGCGGCCAACGTTGAACCACTACGTCAGAGGCATGACTACGTCATTCTCACGTTTTGTTTGTTTTTACTTCTCTGACCGAAATTGAACGATGACGTCATGAGTTTCTCCTCCCGGTGTTGGCTGACCGGGCGTTCACGTGATCACCGTAACACGGATGCGCTATTTTGCGCTGCCCTGCGCGCTTATCGATCTGTTTCTCCGCTCCCCTTCTCCTCTTTCGTCTTCTCCCCTCCCCCTCTTCCCCGGGCCCTCACCGTCCACGCCATGCGAAGCGACCTGCCCGCGTCGCGTGTCCTGTCCGTCGCTCCCTCCCGAACGTCACAAGACCACGTGGTTCGACGTGACGTAGCCATGACTCTGACGACCCGAGACCAATGTTGCCTGACTCAACCGAAGTTTTGGTTTCGGTATCAGCTGATGTTTAAATTAGGAGTACACAAATAATATTCCACATTTCACGAATCCGAAGACGTAGAGTTGTTTTGTAGTGCTTCGTGAATTTGAATCACATGTAAGCCTAAATTTTTCGGAATTGAGCGGAGTTGCCCTTTAATCAGCTGTCCAAACCTGACAGACAAGCACGTGAGGCCGTAGTTGTACCTATCTTCCACGGCTACGATCGCAACTTCCCACACAAATAAGGCCGTGTTCAATAAATCGATAGCCGTACACTTACCAGGAATAGCAATACTAATTCTGTAGTGCGTATGAGACTCACTTACCTCCGCGTCAAACGGGCCTGGCCACTTCGAAGGGGCAGTTGCCACTTCCATCGTGGCTGATTTTTTATGTGGACATCACGGTAGAACGAGACAAAAACAGTTACTCTTCACTAATTCGAGCAACCAAACCAATCTCCATCTGACTTTACACAACAAAACGCGAACGGATTGTTATTATAGTATAGCAACATTGAAACGTTCGCAGACTGGCACGAGCGACGCGGTGTCCTTCAAGGGGGCGGCGGAGGCCAGTTGCCCGGCGTTGGACAGATGGTGCTCTTTTATCATTTTCGTGATATTATTACTATATTAGTTTGAACTTTTTTAGAGGCAAGCTATAACCGTCTTTATTTGTTTTATTTATTTTATCTTCAATTAACTTTAAAGTTCGAAACCGATCTGCAGGTGTTTCTTTTCTTTTTTTTTTTCTTTTGAATTAAAATTAGAAACTAGATTTTTAAAACCTTCGACCACGTGAGACATGGAGAAATAACTGCAACAGGAAAGTATTCTGAGCGAAGAAGTTTCCGGAACAAATGCAAGCTCCCTTAGTATTTGTTTTTCTTTACCACGTGCTAAAACGGCTGAGTGTTAAATTGGAGACGCAAATAAATGAACTGGGGGAACGTCTGACAAATGTGGCCAACGCGTTGACGCTTTGTGGTGCAACGACGAAGTCATACCCGGGGGCGCTCATGCAGTTGGAGGTAGTGCTATTTTCGTTCCGCCGGGTTTCCTCAGTCGATCACCGCTGACACCGGCGCAACAGCCGTTCCCTTGCACTGTCGTCCTTTGAATTTTCCGCAACGAACTCTAGTCTGACATGGCCTCACCGAAGTTGTAAGCAGCTTGGACAGCGAGACCTTGAGGGGCAGCGGGTGTCATCGACTGGTCACTCACAGGTCTGGTCTGGCACTTAGGCAAACCTGTCCTGGTTTCTGATGTTGTCAATGATAATAATTTTTACTTTGTACAAAACGCTTGCACGGTATGTATACATTCTCGTCTAGGTCATCTTATAAAGCGGCAATCGGAATTTATTTCGCAGAAAGTTATCATAGTGTATACTGCCTTGAAGGCCGCGTAGAAGTGATCGTTAGAGACCGGATCTTTAGGCAAATGCCCATTTTGCTCCTTTGGTCCCTATCGTGCCTCTTCTATATTTGAGCATGAATCAAGAGGTAAGAAGCGTTTTAAGAGTGGTTTTAGTGCCTATAAATGCCCACTTCGGCGTTTGAGCCTAAAATACCGTTTTTCGCCTCTAAAGGCCTGCCTATTTTTAACTTTTTTTTTTGCTTCACTACCCCAAAATGACTTGTTCTGTTGAGTTTCAATTTCGAGCGAACTATTCTTCATCTTACTGCGATGCATGGCAACAGGCTGCTCCAATCTGTCCCGAGACCCACCACAAACATCGTTGTTTTTTTGTTTTTTTACAGCTGAGCTGTTAAAGGCGAGTTTCCCCAGTATCGTGTCCGTGGACAAACAAATGTCGACACAAAACTCCAGACAGCTACCGCCATCTATGAGCGATGGCGGGAACCAGACAACCGGCTTGCTGGTTGTCTGGTTCCCACCGTCGCTCATAGATGCCGGCAACATTTCCAGCCTTTTCACTCCGGCTTTCACCAGAGTGGAACGTGACCTTAAGGCTGTACAGTATTACAGTACTAACTTTGCTGGTGTGAAGATACTCATTAACGGGTTTCCAGCAGACGATAGTGTCTTAATCAGAAAGGCTTAAAGGGGCCCTGCAATCATATTTAAGCGTCTACCTTTTTTGCGGTTTCCACGTCTCTTAGGGTTCGGGCAAGCCAGCGGGCACGGAGAGAGTAACTAAACATCAGTGCGTCATATTTTAACCGGACGACGCGGAAACCTCCTCCACCTACGGGGGCGACCCGCGGTGCCGAAAGCGCGCGAAATGTGAAGTCTTTGGTCCTGGGCTTACTATTGGTCAGAGCCGCTAAAAATTTATTTTTAGTCGAAATACATAATATAAACGCGCGAACCGTTTCAATTATTTATAAAAGTAGTTTTCGTTCAGTATTTTAGACCGGAAAAGAAACAAATGCAGTTTATAAAGTACAGGGAACAAGAAATTACTAGTCGACATACCCGCCACCAAGCGGTGGAAAAGGCGGCGCATACTAGAAAGGTGTAGTGGGCTCAGGCACCGACGAGGGGCGAGCGTAGAAAAGTCCCAGATGTACGCGGCGGGGCTGCGGTCGTATGGGCTTGAGGATCCGACCGGTTCTGAGCGTTCCGAAGGCCTTCGGCGAGAAGGTTTGGCTTGCAGTTTGGCCGTTTTGCGGTATGGCAGCGCGAAGTGGCTTCCGTTCTGAACTGATCTTTACCCCGCGTTTGCTGTCGTTTGTGACCAATGAAGTGTCATGCCGAATTATTGTTTAATCGCACAGCAAATGTAATGCGAGCCGCTCTGGCTGCCCGTTTCATACAGCCAACCCAGAACATACTTTGGTGGCGCCCTCTCGAGCCGTCGACGCGGAGCGCGGCAGCCATGAGTGCTCGCTGAGCTCACTACCCCTCCTCTAGTTCACGTCCACTCAAGCGACCAAGAACGTCATGAAGCAGGTTATTTTTTGCATGTTTTTGTAATTTTAATTTGCCTATAACTTTTAAAATATAGTGAAATTTGAGAAAAGTTTTATTAAGTTACTACGTTCAGTGTGCTGAGGTTCGGTGCAAATTAAAAACCAGTAAAAAAGTATTTGCAGGGCACCTTTAAGATGTCCTGCGCGAGGACTCTCTCGAAAGTAACCTGGCGCATTTGTGCTCCAATTTTACGTTTCTCGCGGACACAATAAGTACCTCGAAAGTGCTCGCGAAACTTTGGTTCGGAACATCGGGCGCATTTCGAACGTTCAAGAACGTGTCGACGTCATCACCGCAGGCCCCTTCTGTACAAGTTCGTTGAAAGCTTCCGCCCGTCTTGAGCAAAAATAGTGGGTTTTCTCTACTCAAACAAGCAAAACAAAAATGTATTTTTTTTTTGTCCACTTCTCATTCTTATTTTCATTTGTTATCTTCTTGACACTCAAGTCTGCATTGTTGTCGTAGGTCGTTTCCCAGTCTGCGCTGCGCCTCAGTGTGGCAATCCTAACTTCCGTAAAACCACCCCTTTTGTTTCAGGATTTTTCGGGGGAAACTCTAGGAAACAAAAGGTACCTTTGGGAAGGCGAGGGGAAAACCTTCATTGTACGAACTTTTGGCTGAAATATGAAATCAACAAAAAAGCGAATTTTTTTTTTTTTTTTTTTTTTTTTTTACGAGTTTTACCAAAGTCACCGTAGCTTATGGGAGCTAGCAACAGGATTTGGTTGCTCGAAAGAATGTTCACGTTTGCTCGTGCCACGCCCACGCCACTCCATACCGAAAAACTCGGAAAATGGCGGAATGGCAAACATGTATTTGAGATAATGAATACAAGATACTCGGAACTGCAATTAAAATAGAGTATCAAATACTCTTGATGAAAAGTTTCTGCAAGATACCACAATACTTCAAAACGTATTTGAAATACGTTAACTTTTGTAGAGTATTTGAGATAGGCACAAGTCTGGACTTTGACCGCACTCAGTCTCACGCCGCACCGTGTTCTGCGTCTTTGCTTCTCCTCTTGGCTTCTCTGGAGGAGAAGAGCGAGTATTTTAATATAAAAAGGAGCTTGCAAACATGTGTAGGGAAACATGCGAGCCGTCAATGATCATAACGAGGGTTTTATTTTCAAATCACCGTACCCGCGTGGTTCACTCACTTTTCAAGTGAAGAGCTGTCGGAGGCTGGGAATTGGCTGGGCCATGAAGTCTGCAAGCTAACCTTCTCTTACGTGGCGTTAGTTACCGCCCCAAAATGCATTAAGTCATCAAAGTCATATCTTAAAGAAAGATATAAACATGTTTCCAAGAAATAGCGCGTTACGTTTGACAGTACGAAGATAATTTGAAAATATCACTTTTTACTTTTGAAGACTTGACCAAAAAAAAAGAAAAATGGACGAGAAAACTTCCGGAATCCTTTAAAATTATTTATTTACACGCATCTCTTTCTTTTTTATTTTACTTTTATTTGTTTTATGTAAAGCGCATAACGATCAAATTTCGATTCGAGCAAACACGCATATGTGAATCTATATGTAGAAGGTTCGGTGACTTTCTTTGAGATGCTTGGTCTCATAGGACACGTGTTTTCATGGCGTATCCTGACGATGGTATACAAACCATCAAAGAGGGAGATGGAAAGGTTCCAACTTTCCAACTAAATTGTGTTTCTTGAAGCAGTGTACGTTCCACACCACCGCATCTTGTCATCCTCAGAATGATCTTTTGTAAGTATTTGTTTTTCTGCCCTTCACATGGACATGCACTGTTCAAGGACTGTTCGAACGGATGGTAATGATAAAAAAAAATGCAGTTTTGATAGGTTGAACGGTTCAACCTATCAAAACTGTATTTATTATCATTATCGTCCGTTCGAACAGTCCTACCTTTGTCACACATTAACTTGTCATGCAACTCCCTTGACGTATGATAATCTGACCATTACAATAGACACTCTTTATCGTAGCAGAAATATGTCACGAAACTTCGCGGTCCAGCGCGTCGCAGTTATTCGCAAGTACACACGCAAAATAAAACGGCTGCCGTCAGTTCGAGCGTATTTAATGATTTTACGCGTATAATTGTAGCCCGTTTTGATGTTAACAAGGAAGATGCGCACCTGCATCCTCGTCAAAGAATAACGCGCGACTAGCGTCAAGCTGCCTTGCGCTCGATGTGCCATGCCCGTGTACTCCCGCTCAGGGCCACTAGTATATAAGTCAGAGTGTCAACGCCTCAGCCATTTTCCTGCGATCAGTGTTGTCAGTTATTTCAGCTTTATTCGAATTCACAGGAAACGATGTTTCCTTCCTCCTAAAGTGTTAAAATGAACAGCGACAGAGAGAAGTACAATAAATATCGTACAAGGAGCTTCCTGACAGCATGCATATAAAACTCAGGAAGTCGAATTTTCGAAACGTAAGTCATTTAATATATCCAATTGCGCACGCTTTGCGTTAAGCACTAAAATGGCGGCCTCTAACAAGATAATTGGGGAATGGAGCACGTAGCGATACTATATGGGCGCCGCATATTTATACAAGCTGTCCCGAGAACTTGCGCCAGTACTTCTCGGACACGCGTCCAAGAGTTGCAACACTGCAGGAAGTCATAAAGAAGGCGCGAGTGCGTGGCGTAAAATGAAACGAAAAACGACGAACCGTTCGGTTTGACGTGAGGATGACTCGGCGCCTGCATCATCCGCCTTGATTTATTTGCTTCTTGATTTAGTAATGCTACCAGTTCCATCTGAAACATCAGTAGGGTCCCAGGTAGCACAAAGTGGGCTCCAAAAAGGGGGCCGACGGGGTCCCACGACGGTTTTGCAACTCGGGCCCAAGTTGGCCCCATTTGGGTTGCCCACCGGGCTTCCCTCGTGGGACCCACAGCGGTCCTACTTAGGCAGCCCACCTCGACTTCCCCCTTGGGACGTGCGGGAAGCCTGTCATTCTACATGGGTTGCCCTCGTGGTGCCTACGGGGCGCCTACTTGGGCTGCCCACCTAGGCCCGTGTCGAGGGAACTAGAACGAAGTGGGCTGTGAAAGGGGGGCCGACATGGATCCCACTTGGACAGCCCACGTGGGTCACACGCCGGTTTTGCAAGTCGGGCCCTAGTGGGGCCCACTTGTGCAGCCCACATGGGTTCCCCTCCTGGGACCCATAGTGAGTCTACTTGGGCAGCCCAAAAGGGCCCTCCTCGCGGAGCCCACGGTGGTCCTGGGTGGGCATCCCACATGGGCTCCCTTGTTGGGGTCGTCCACAGTGGGCCCACTTGGGCAGCCCACCTAGGCTCCTGTCGAGGGAACTAGCACGAAGTGAGCTGTGAAAGGGGGGCCGACGTGGATCCTACTTGGACAACCCACGTGGGTCACACGTCGGTTTTGCAGGTCGGGCCCTGATGGGGCCTGCTTGTGCAGCCCACATGGGCTCCCTTCGTGGGACCCATAGTGAGTCTACTTGCATGGGCAGCCCAAAAGGGCCCTCCTCGCGGAGCCCACGGTGGTCCTGGGTGGGCATCCCAGATGGGCTCCCTTGTTGGGGTCCTCCACAGTGGGCCCACTTGGGCAGCCCACCTAGGCTCCTGTTGAGGGAACTAGCACGAAGTATGCTGTGGAAGGGGGGCCAACCTGGATCCTACTTAGACAGCCCACGTGGGTCACACGTTGGTTTTGCAAGTCGGGCCCTAGTGGGGCCTGCTTATGTAGCCCACATGGGCTCCCCAAGTGGGACCCATAGTGAGTCTACTTGGGCAGCCCAAAAGGTCCCTCCTTGCGGAGCACACGGTGGTCCTGGGTGGGCATCCCGCATGGGCCCCCTTGTTGGGGTCGTCCTCAGTGGGCCTACTTGGGCAGTCCACCGAGGCTCCTGTCGAGGGAACTAGCACGAAGTGGGCTGTAAAAGGGGGCCGACGTGGATCCCACTTGGACAGCCCACGTGGGTCACACGTCGGTTTTGCAAGTCGGGCCCTAGTGGGGCCTGCTTGTGCAGCCCACATGGGCTCACCTCGTGGGACTTATAGTGAGTCTACTTGGGCAGCCCAAAAGGGCCGTCCTTGCGGAGGCCACAGTGGTTCTGGGTGGGCATCCCACATGGGCTCCCTTGTTGGAGTCGTCCACAGTGAGCCTACTTGGACAGCCCACCTAGGCTCCTGTCGAGGGAACTAACGCAAAGTGGGCTGTGAAAGGGGGCCGACGTGGATCCCACTTGGACAGCCCACGTGGGTCACACGTCGGTTTTGCAAGTCGGGCCCTAGTGGGGCCTGCTTGTGCAGCCCACATGGGCTCCCCTCGTGGGACCCATAGTGAGTTTACTTGGGCAGTCCAAAAGGGCCGTCCTTGCGGAGCCCACAGTGGTTCTGGGTGGGCATCCCACATGGGCCCCCTTGTTGGGGTCGTCCACAGTGGGCCTACTTGGGCAGCCCACCGAGGCTCCTGCTCCTGTCGAGGGAACTAGCGCGAAGTGGGCTGTGAAAGGGGGCCGACGTGGATCTTACTTGGACAGCCCACGTGGGTCACACGTCGGTTTTGCAAGTCGGGTCGTAGTGGGGCCTGCTTGTGCAGCCCACATGGGCTCCCCTTGTGTGACCCATAGTGAGTCTACTTGGGCAGCCCAAAAGGGCCCTCCTTGCGGAGCCCACAGTGGTTCTGAGTGGGCATCCCACATGGGCTCCCTTGTTGGAGTCGTCCACAGTGGGCCTACTTGGACAGCCCACCTAGTCTCCTGTCGAGGGAACTAGCACGAAGTGGGCTGTGAAAGGGGGCCGACGTGGGTCCCACTTGGACAGCCCACAGTGGTTCTGAGTGGGCATCCCACATGGGCTCCCTTGTTGGAGTCGTCCACAGTGGGCCTACTTGGACAGCCCACCTAGTCTCCTGTCGAGGGAACTAGCACGAAGTGGGCTGTGAAAGGGGGCCGACGTGGGTCCCACTTGGACAGCCCACGTGGGTCACACGACAGTTTTGCAAGTCGGGCCCTGGTGGGGCCTGCTCGTGCAGCCCGCATGGGCTCCCCTCGTGGGACCCATAGTGAGTCTACTTGGGCAGCCCAAAAGGGCCCTCCTCGCGGAGCCCACAGTGGTCCTTGGTGGGCATCCCACATGGGCCTTCTTGTTGGGGTCGTCCACAGTGGGCCTACTTGGGCAGCCCACCTAGGCTCCTGTCGAGGGAACTAGCGCGAAGTGGACAGTGAAAGGGGGCCGACCTGGATCCCACTTGGACAGCCCACGTGGGTCACACGACAGTTTTGCAAGTCGGGTCCTAGTGGGGCCTGCTTGTGCAGCCCAGATGGGCTCCCCTCGTGGGACCCATAGTGAGTCTACTTGGGCAGTCCAAAAGGGCCCTCCTCGCGGAGCCCACGGTGGTCCTGGGTGGGCATCTCACATGGGCCCCCTTGTTGGAGTCGTCCACAGTGGGCCTACTTGGACAGCCCACCTAGGCTCCTGTCCAGGAAACTTGCACGAAGTGGGCTGTGAAAGGGGGCCGACGTGGATCCCACTTGGACAGCCCACGTGAGTCACACGTCGGTTTTGCAAGTCGGGCCCTGGTGGGGCCTGCTTGTACAGCCCACATGCCCCCCCCCCTCTCCCCTTGTGGGACCCATAGTGAATCTACTTGGGCAGCCCCAAAGGGCCTTCCTCGCGGAGCTCACAGTGGTCCTGGGTGGGCACCCCACATAGGCCCCCTTGTTGGGGTCGTCCACAGTGGGCCTACGTGGGCAGCCCACGTGAGGTCGGCCCGGGAATCTCATTTTGTTCGGGGCCATCTCATAATTTCCTGACGGTGTGTGGTATAGCAGTGCATACCAAATTGAGCATGCCTCACTTTCCCCGTGGGCCTACTGGAAATATTACCATTTTGATAAATCAATATAACGTCTGGAGCAATCCAATAAAAAATTGAGCATTTGAAGTGTACGAAATGAATCCAAATATACTGTGCACATATAAAATTCGGTTGGACAGGTAATCGAGACCGATAGCCAGCTTGAGACGTCTACAGACACCGAATATACGATATTCTTACGAGCGTGTTTTGAATTCACCTCTCAGATTCAATACTCTGCGTAAAAAATTCCACCCCACGTAAAATGACTTTCTCAACATACACGTTGAGCAGTAAGTTAGTAATAGAGTTTAGTAAGCCTCACATTTCTCGCTTAGGATTATAATCCTCGGTGATTCGATCCAAATGAAGCCGATCTCTTGCTGAATTTCAAGAGCGTGCAGTAAATATTCTCATTATTAGCGGAAAGTGCCGTTTTGGGAGTTGCACAGAGGATCCAAGTTGGGAATGCCAACGTTTTGCCCCCTTGGAACCATTGCTAACTTGGCGTGTTGTTGCGCTCGCGCACCTCGAGTGTCGATCAAAGCTGTGTACGGGCACTCTTCGCTTCAGAAATTCCACAGGACGTTGGCCCCGGGAATAGAAGTTTTGTCTATTTTCAGCAACTTCATTCATCGCAATTAGTACTCCCTCAGAGAAAACCTCTGAACCCGCGGAGCCATCGTGTCGTATGCTAGCGAGGCAAAACATGTTGTAAAACTTTATTACGGGTTTCTGTCACCGCTTTCTGGTACTGAGACGATAGAAAAAGTCTTCATGACTAGATATTAAGAAGACACAATGCTTACAAAAAATATTTACTTTTTTTTTTATCGGACAATTTCTAACCTCACGTCGAGCCTTCATGTGTTTGTCCATAGCAGCGGTGATAGCCAGACTTGTACGTAATCCGTTACAAGTAACGAAATTACTTGTAATCCCTTACATTTATTGGTAATTTAGTAACGGAAAATTACATATTTTCTAGGGTAATTTTAAAGTAATTCCCTTACATTTTTGACGTAACGGATTCCTTGTAATCCGTTACATATTTTTCCAGACGAGCCCCCCCCCCCCCCCCCCCCCCCCCGCTTTCCTTCTAAAAAGGTTGTTTTCATTTTGGTAAAGTTGAGCGCAGTGACATGGGAGGGACGCTTGGCACTCTTCAGTTCAGAAAAGCCTTTTTTTTTTTTTTTTTTTTTGCAACACCAAGCCCCTGAATCTTTCTTAAGACCCTAACAACAATGTCAAAAGATCCAAATAAACATCTCTACAAACATAAAAAGGCAAGTTATATCCGCTTTTCTTTGTCTTTGTTTTGCATTCGAAGGCGGGAGAGGAAGTGACCAAGTGATTGTATGCCTCTTCGAGAAGCTCAAGGCAGTAAGTGCGCAGACATGAATTAACAATGTCCTTCTCGGTTATAGTGACTAAGACCATTTTCATAATGTCACAACACGAGACAACGCTTCGTTTACGCTAAAATCCGTTAAAAGAGATGTGATGATAGGTGAAGGTTTTATTGCCCCAAGCATCCTCGTTCGTCGATGCACGCTCATCATGTTCTCTTAGAATAAAGGATTTTTTTTCTGCTTCTTTCACCTTATTTGACCCGGTTAAAAAGCTACTTAATTTTTTTGTGGTTCAATCTCTAGGGTTGGCCCACCTTATTTGTGAATTCCAGCCAGGTTATCGCATCTCAGTTACCCTTTTTGTGAGTCAGCTTTTTGCGAGCACTTCGAAAATGGTAATAGTCTTACTTTTTCTTCTTCCTGTGTTTACCCAAACAGGGCGCATCTTATCTCAAGCTGATATTTTTACAAATAGAACATAATGGTGGCTGACGTAGACTTGATATTCTGGTCTCGAGGAGAGAGTGAAACTCGTTAGTGGGGCCATAGCGCGGCTTGCTTAGTACTCTACCCTTCGCTGCCCGTGGCATCAGCGGACGTCTATCTGGAGAACACCGGAGTAAACTGCAGTCGGTCCGTGCTCCGTGCGTTTTTGAACGGCACCAAGAAAGGTACACATGGCAAACGTACGTTTACATTTCATTTTTTTAACCAACGTTCTAATTAATTCTTGTTATGAGTGTCCTGTTGTATTTTTCTCGATTACTTATATTTAAATATTGGAAACTTTTTCTTATTCACCAACATCTCGACCGAGGCTCGACCTGTTCAGAACCAAAGGAAGAAAAATATCGAGCCAAACCTTATTTATTATTTAATTATCACCTTACTATTACCAACTCTACTAAAACTCTCAAATATTAGGCAACGGCTGCAACGACGAAGCTTTGCTCTATCTTCGAGGTAAAAAGTACCTCCATTGCTTTGCTGAAAAAGCTCAATGCAGAGCATAAAACATTCGTGAGGAACAACATGGCACTTCCATCCAGTGCCTCAGTCCAAATGGTGTTCAGCGTAGCAGTCGACATATTGAGTAAGAAATGACGCAAATTGTCTGACGAGGCTTTCGTGAGTCAGCTGTTGTTAAAAATTCTCAAGGTCAATAAATGGAACAGCTGGCAACAATAAAAACTCGAATAACTTTCTCCCCTTTGTTTTTTAATTGAGGAAAATATTGTTGAAAGTAACGCCACGAAAGTAACGGATTACTTTTGGGGGTAACGGTCAATTACTTTTATGGGAGGGTAATTGTCATTGTAATAAATTACAATTGAGCCTTGAGTAATTGTAACTGTAATTCCTTACTATTTTTCAGTAACGTGTACAAGTCTGGTAGCAACAGTTTGTTGGGAGCGGAGCGCCATGTTGTGACGTCATCACTTACGGGGTCAATTTTTGTTCGTTTGCTATTCGGTTGGAGTCACCGACAACTCAAGAAATGTCGGGCGTGGCATACATATATGTTCACGTCTTTGACGTCTTTGTCCGCGCTTGGAAGGGGGTGCACGATATCACAAAAACTTTGGCACAGACGTGTAGCCTCTCTCTCCCTCTCGAGTATAGGTAAGGTAACGTCAGGTCACATGATATATACACCAATTTAGTTTCCCCACGAAATTTGGCGAGAACATTGATGTCACGTAAACTATACACGAGTTTAGTTTCTCCGCTAAATTTAGCGGGTCACGTGACATTTTTTTTTACCAAATTTAGCGGACAGCTACACATTAATTTTCCAGCCCAAAACGTGGCGTCAATTTTTCCGCTAGCTATAGCGGGAAAACTCGATTGGTCTGTACGTCGCACGACGTCAGGTCACGTGACGGTTCGCTTATACCCGAGCCAGGGGCATTCACTTTTTTTTTTTTTTTTTCGCTCACTGATTACTTTTTCGACGTTCTTGTCGGCCGATTCCGCGATCTCATTAGCTACGGAGTGATGATAAGATACTCGTTGATGTATCCATCGAAAGATGCACCGTGGGTATAACACGCGCAAAGAGAAGTCTCGATTTTTTTCATTTTGTTTCTAAACTTTTATAAGCTCGTTTTTTTTTTTTATTATTGTTTAATGTGTGGACGGGAAAGAGACCTTATTGTGCCGCCGCGCAGCTTTTTCGCCGCACGCGTCGAAACTAGACGCCGCCGCCACCAGCTTCGCGAGAGAATTTGCACGACCAAGAAGGTGCATACACCTGCGAGCGCTGCATTGCCCATTAGCTCATAGCTGCATGCATGTACAGCGTCGAGGAGACGTTGATGGTGATTCCGGCAGCATTCCTGTGTATTCTTCTCTTTACTTTTTTTTTTTTTTTCTTGTGGACGATGTCAGAGGAGGCGGCTTACCGGCTGACTGGTTGGCTGGCCGGCCGTTCCGAAGGTGTGCGTGTCTCGTCAACCTAATGGCCGACTTGGGGGGTTCCATGAAGGTACGGGTAGTACCCTAGCTAGGACGTACGGGTCCGGGGATGAGGCGGAGGCAGCGAAGCACTCATGCTCGCTGCCGCCAGGTTTTCTCTTTCCAGCGGTTCCTTTTGTTGCGCAACCGCGGCTTTCTTTTTTATATTGGTTGCACCTTTACCGCGCGATTTGAGGAGACCTCACAAAGAAACATCCTTGACACGTGGCCACAGTGGGCGGGAACTCGTTTTTTTTTTCTTCTTGCATGCACGACGAGGCGTGAAACAATTTTCGGTCAATGGATTTTTTTTTTTTTTATACGCTGGGCGTAAACATGCTTTCAATTTCTTCGCTTTGAATTTCACCAGTTCGGTGTTTTTGTTTGTTTTATGTCTCAAATTCAACTGAGAATGATCATGCTTTATTATTTCTTTTTCTTTTTTTAGCGGGAGTTTCATGCATTGATTTTTATTGAAGCGTTATTACCAGAGGAGGCAATTACAAGGTGTTACCAAAATCGGGAGGGCGTTTTAATGAGTCGATTCCCAATATTTATATTAAAGTCAATATTTTCTGTGTAGTTGGACATTACATTGGAAAGCACACTATATACACAAGTTAGCGTTGGTCGAGGGGTACTATACTCGTAGATACAAGTCTTTAAAGTGTGATACATATTGCTTAACCCTTTTATCTTGCCCATTAGAGGACCAGATTTACAGTCTCATAAATATTTTATTATTGTTCCATTTTCCTATAGTGTTTCTATAAATTATTCAGAAACTGGTCGCTTCTAAAAAGGACAACACACAGATTTCCATGTATGTATGCAAGCGGCTGCTAATCCTTTGTCTTTCTTGTAAATCACTCGTTGAACAATGAAGGGCTTTCCCCGTCGCGTGGCATATATTCACGGCTGGGAAGCCGAAAATCTGCGTGCATACAGTCTGTCTTCCAGACTTGGACCACTTTCGCAACATGCTAAATAGGGTAGAGAACATTTAAACAAAACGAAAACAAAAGACAGCAGGTGCCGCCGCGCTTGTTCTAACGAGAAGAATCTGATGTAACCTTGTCCTCGTTAAGAGCACTCGACTCACCCAAACCTTGCTGAGGTTTGAAAAGAAAAAGAAAGGGATACGCACACAACGCGACTCTGATAGCTATAGCTCGACGCCGAGGACGCTCTTTGGGACGCGCCCACGGTATACGCGCACACATGACACACACAGGCGAGTATGACAACGCCACAAACTCCGTTTTTTAATGCGCCGCTATATATTTGTTTCTCTCGTTGTGCGCGTTCCCTGGTGGGAGAACGACTGTGCTCAGTTCAACCCTAAGCTGACAGTGCGGTGGAAGCTACGCGTTCCCCGGTGCGTGACGTCAGTGCGTGCTTCCATTGACGTCACATATCAGCGGCCATATTGGTGGCCCCGATGTTGAGCGCGGACGTAGTACCTCCTGCAGCATTATTTCACACCGCCGAATTTCGTTTTTCTCATCAGCAAGAACACGTAGGAATTACCGCTAGCATGGTTAAGAGACGTCACGCGCAAGCCATGTGTACACCTGACCTGAGAGTGTGCTAAGCCTAACTTGAAAGCGATTTGAACATGGTCAGACGCGTTGTTTTTATAATCGGTTGCAGCAACGTAAGAACTGCAGGGCTGGCTTCGGCTACGAATACCACTCTCTTCTCAATGTAGAGCGCAGATCGAGACGCATCGATTATTAAGCGAAGCTTTGTTTTTTTCTAGGCGCCAATACTGAAACAAGAAGGCTCTGACGGGTGTTTGTCACTTTCCGCGAGGTCAGAAAATGTAGACGTTGAGTGGCGATGTGATGTCGCAGCTTTCTTTGAATTTGAAGGTGCAGCTTCTTCAATAGTTCTCATGTAGCAAGAGATTATATGCGTATCGTGATGATGTTTACCCAAACCTGGGGCACATGGAGTGAAAAGTTTCCAGTAATATATATATATATAAAGAATAGGGTCACTTCTCATCTCTTTGCCCAGTCTCGGGTTAATATCACTATGGTAAACTTCCACCAGCTCGCGTGCATACAACTCTACTTCCGTACATGCATGTAGTATTGTTTTTCAGTTCGATGAATTTGTAGCTGGATTTATGCATTCTTTTTCTTAGGCTCGTTCGGAAGATACAACAGCATTTTCTTTTTAGTTTGAGTTTGGTACCGCAAGCTACGCATGTATATACAACCACAACCCGTTTTTCTGTTCTTTCGATTGCCTCCGAAAACGGCGGGTTAAGTTGGCTATAAAAGAAATACTAAGCGATTGTGCTTGTTTGATTGAAGCGAAATACTATAGTATAAAATAATGGAGAGACGAAAGTTGGCGAGTATGCTTTCATGGGGCCGGGTGGGTTTTCTCGGTCGGTTCGGTCGTGCGAAAAGACGCGTGGCAATATGTGCGTCCTCCGTAGTGTGTGTAACGCAGACCGTTTGAACTGTCTGCGATACTTGTTTGTTCATTACGTAAGGAATAGTGCAGGCCGCAAGTTAGGTCCGAGCAGCAAAGGACATCCCACATTTTAGTTATTAAAAGTTAGATATTTGCGTAAGTAACAGCAAGGTGTAAGATAAAATGCACTTTACTAAGCAATAATCACTTAACTGAGGAGAGCACCTTGCCGAATACCTGTTTCTCTTGACCCTAAGCATTTTTCTGATTAAGCTTAATTATAAGCAATTGACAGCATTTTTTTTTTTTTTTTTTAAGGCTGAGTGTCTCGTTTCGCCTGCTGAGCAGTTGTCTACACAACAGCTCTGTCCAGCGATGGAGGTTGTCTGCACCTCTATCGCTTTAAGCTTAAGTAGGGGTATGCACCGAAATAGTTATCTTTTATCGGGTATGTCGAAAACAAAATGTTATTTCTGTCTACAAAAGGTGGACCCTCGTCGCAAGTAACGGAGGACCATGGAAGGGAGTGAATTCGCTTCGCACGCAGACAGACACGTACACAGTATAAGTCTGTGTACCCGGTATTCCAGGCTGAGGTACGCAGATTTGACCAGCTACGAACACTCGGGAAGAAATCCTTCCTGAACCAAGGACTCTCTCTCTTTCTCTTTCTTTCTCTCTTTCCGTGTCTGCTGCCCGCGTAACAAAATTCACGCGGAAATCGTTTCCTGGATGAAAAAAAGAAAAAAAGCGTAGCTCCCGCCTCAGCAACCGCTCTAATCAGCGTCGTTTGGAAGGGCAAAGAAGGCACAAAAACAAAAGACTAGCGGGCAGAGAAAGGAAGGGGATAAACGCAAACGCGAGACAACATAACCTGGAGAGTTCTCCAACTTCCAAGAGACAGGAAAGAAGAAAACGGATCTTCGCTTTTTGTGCTCGTAGGTTTCCAGCCGGTCCCTATCGCCCTCTGCGGAGAGGCGAGCTCGATCGAGCGCCCACGTTCGTTCTAAGGTCGGTCGAAGGGCCATCAAAGCGACCGAGGACGGCGCGACCCGGCACCACCGCATCTGCCGCCGCCACCGCCTTGGAGGAAAAAGGAACACACACAAAAGGAAGAAGGAAAAACAAGGAGCATAAAGATGGTCGGGCATCGAGAGTGCAAGTGAGAAACATTGCTCGTCACCGAGCGCGCAGAAGGCAAAACAAAAGCGCAAATTCAAGGTCGGTCTAAGTAAGCCTTTCAGCTGAAACCGGTCCGTCCTGCTGCCGCTGTGGCATGGTCGTAAGAAGAAAAAGAAGAAAGTCAAGCGAAACAACGAGGCAAAAATGAGCGAAAAAAAATTCGTCGCAATCTCTAGAAGAAAAAAAAAAATTACACCTGCGCAATAAAAAAAGAAAAATGGGGAGGTAGTTTTTTATATTATCATTTGTTTAAAATTACGGCTGTTGTAAAAGTAGAATCATCGCAAGCAGTTTCTTGCAGGTAAACGCACGCCGGCGCAAGGCAGTCCTTGGAGCTTGGGACAAGAAAGAAAAACAAAAATAATTAGAACAACAATAAAAATGGAGAAATACAAAAGAAACTAAACAGGCAAAAGATGGTCACGCCCACATCATGTGACACGATCGTAGAAAGCCTTCCCTGAACCGTGGTACGAGGCGCACTATGGTACGACCAGGTGGGAGGACCGACAAACAACAAGGAACTTATCGTAGCAACGCATTCAAGTTGAAACATTAGTAGCCGTGCTGGCATATTTCATTTGCGGGTGTGGGGAACACCCATACATGTGAGGCATGTCTGCTCATGATATCTGCGTCGAGCTACAGCGTTGTACTTGTAACCTGCCTACTTCAGCGAATCGATGCAAAACGATTATATAAATAAATTGATCGATTGATTGTAACGTGTATATTAAAATAAAAGTGATTCCTCACCTTGGCTGTAAGCCATGGCGCAAATCCCTCTTGTTCTCAATAAACCTAATCATTGTTTTTTGTTTTTGAGTAACTGAGCAATGACTGACGCAGAATTCTGTATGGATCATTCCGGTTCTTAAAACTAGTTTGACCGCTTTTTTTTTTTTTTTTTCATAACAGTTTTAGTTAAAAAAAAAGTTGTGTGAATCAATCTGTAAATAAAAACCACGGACGTCCGTCCACCGATTTAGCTAGCATGCACGTCTTTTTCTATTTTGAAACAGCGTAATAACTTGGACGCTTCTTCTTCAGATAAAGTCTCTGTGCACCCACGAGAGAAAAGTTCGATGACTCGAAGTCGCACAGCGAAATTTAACGTCTACGGTAGAGTCACTCTTGCTTTGCCTCAGGTCTGAACGGACTGGAGATACGCAGCAAACCTGCAACGGCAACAAAAATAAACAATTTCTTTAGACTCACGTCGGAGATATCGGGAATGGGAGACTTGACGGACGTGAAAAGAGAGATGGAAGAGCGTGAAAGCTGAAGTCTAAAGATTACGTGGCGTGGATTAGGAGTCATGCAACCTACGGGATCAGAAACGACTGACAGCTCTTCTACTGTGGTGTAGTTAGGCTCTTCGGACACCTCGCCTGCATTATTGATGGGTTACCTTATCAATCGAGCCGGTTTCAAACCAAACAGTCCCGAGCTTAGAGAGAAGCTGGCAGCAGGTCTAATCTTACACTCGAGCATGCAAGTCGATGAACCGTCCAATCAATTATGCGATTAGACGAAATTGATGTCAGTGACACGCAGCCTTGTACACGTTGATCGGAAAAAAGATATCGATTATATTTACGATTACTCTTGGTTAAAAGTATTCAATTAGATTACTTGATTACTTGAGAACAAAAGTAATTGGTTCCTACTTGAAAAAAGTACCGGTTACTTTTGCGACTACTTAACATATTTAGAACGACAATTTCTTCTGTCATTTGGAAAACGGGTTTTTCGTACTGTCCATTATTGTATTAGGATAACCGAATTATAAACTTCTTATTCCACCAGTTTTGGAAAACCGTCCTCCTGCCCGAGACCAGGTTCGAGAATTTCTTGGAAGGAACCGTGCAAGCAAAGGGAGCCATAAAAAGGGGGAGAGAAAAATAGTGACGGTTTCAAGTAATTTGAGTACTTCCAAACGTCGTCGGATTACTCTTGTAGGCTACGTCCTAATAAATGTATTCAAGTTATTGCAAAATTACTCAAAAAGGTATCGATTACAACTTAAGTGATTTGATTACTTGTAATCAGTATACCGTACAAGTCTGACGACACGACGC
The DNA here is from genome assembly GCF_016920785.2 of Ixodes scapularis. Lineage (NCBI taxonomy): Eukaryota > Metazoa > Arthropoda > Arachnida > Ixodida > Ixodidae > Ixodes > Ixodes scapularis. The sequence continues at coordinate 75,780,715 of NW_024609868.1, forward strand.
TGTCATTGACATCGACTCCTTGGAAAGGTAAAAAAAAAAGAAAGTGAGTGACTGTATTTATAACAATTAGTGTTTTTTTTTTAAGCGTTGTCTTTTTAAGTTGACGTGGCTCTGAAAGACAAAAGAAAAGCAGGGCAACTTATTAAAAAAAAAAAAAAAGTTACCTAAAATTATCTGACTGTCATATGTCGAAGTGGTCCGCCAAGTCCTAACCAGATATATCTTTTTATCTCAACATTTACTTTTACTTGACATATCGTGCGCATTACCCGCAGGTACCTCTGTCACCCCACCCCTCGTCTAGGAATATGGTTCGTTGGCGGGGAAGCCAAAGCTCACGCTGCAGAACCCGGGGATCCTGGGCCCAATCCCCGCCCCTGTCTGTTTCGTTCTGAATGAGCAGCGTACCGGTGCGTGTGCGGTCGTATCACTACTGCGTGGAGCACGTTAAAGATCCCGGCTAGCCGTCGTACCTCAATGGCCAAATTTCGTATCTTCAACGGAAACACCAGACGCCCATGAGGAGCTATCTCACTTCCCAGGCTGTCTAAGCATGCACAGGCCGTAATTACAGCTACATACATCGTCCCCGAATGCGCGGGACCCCTCAGTCGCAAGCATTATATATAGAGTGCCCAACACCAACTCAGCGTTGTGGGCCAGCAAGCATCTTCGTCACCCCATCAAAGAAGTGCGCCCCCAACGCCCGCTTCTCCCGAGGTAACCCAGAAGCTATATCTTTAAATTTGTCCGTCTACGCATATTCCTCTTCCTCGCATGCACGGGGCCCCCCTTTCACCATCATAAGCGTTATGTGGAGCACCAAACGCCAAGTCCGTGTGGGCCTGCAAGCATCTTCGTTAGCCCATCGAAGAAGGGCATCGCCAACGCCCGCTTCTCGCGACGGCAGCCCTCGGCAACAGGCCGCCACAGCTGCACGCAGTGGGGCTCCCGACCTCCAGCGATGGCGAAGGAGCAACGCCTTCAGTTCCGTAGCCTGTAGGTCTCCTGGCGATCGCGACTCGGCCTCAATGTCGCCTCCAAGGCTGCTTGGCTCAACGCCTGTCTCGGTGTTTGCTGTAAGGTCCTCCAGCGGGACGGCGCGCTCCTCCGATTCCCGAGACCCGTTCTTTGTGCGGATTGAAGAAGAAAGAGGAATAGAAGATCGGCCCTCTTGGTTCTGTTTGAGATGTTTGGGATAGAGTCTCTGGGGAAGTACAGAAAGAGCGGCAAGGCGAGGGCAGACTCGAGCTGCCTTTGCCTCGTCCTGGTGGCGCTCTTCAGCTATTTCGGCTCCGAAGACCCCTCGAGACAAGGACATTGTTCAGACACTTCATCTCCTGCTGTTGTTCTTTTTTACGCTGTGTTTGTCGCACGACTGAATGATATCCGTGTAAAATATTCGTATGAGGGGCAGGGGGCTTGGGGGGGGGGGGGGGGGGGGTGGATATGATTACTATATGAACGAAGTGGAAACAAAATGTGTCGCAGGGTACACAACATAATCTTTCTGAGATAATTTCCGAATAAAAATTACCTGTTGTGGATACATGGTCGATTGCGAAGAGTATAAATTATATTAAGATCATCGCTTTCTCATATTTGATTGTTGTTGTCGCAAACAAAGGCTGAGGAAGATGCTGGAAGTTCACCAGCCCCCCTCGTTGTTCTTTGTTATTTCTATGATGATATCCCTGTTTGAACTTGTTCCTTTACCGATCAAAAACACCCTCGTCCCGGAAACAAGAAATCAACTCGGGTTGCTACAAACAACTCACACACGGTCTCTATTTCTATTTCTCCTACTCTCTCCCTGTCTCTCTCTCTCTTTACATTGAGACATGGCTACACGGACATATAGCCATATTGCCCTTGACGAGTTTTTGTGCAACGTGTTTACAAAGAACGATCACGTAAGCCGCTTGATAGATGCTACACTCCGCACCTTGGCCGGGCACCAAATGCGCGCCGTATATGTGCGTTCGCCATCGTCGACATTGCTGATGGCTGTTTCCCAAAAGCGACAACGAAAAAAGAAAATTCACTCGCAGCCGCGCTCGGTGTGCAAATGATTACGACGCCCCCTGCGACACAACAGCTCAATAGTGAATGATGTGACGCAGAGCGCTACGACGCTGGGCAAATACGAAGCGGAATTTTCTGAGCGCCGAGCCATTACGTTGTCCGAGCTATAGAGTCACTATAAGTATAGCTATACGGCTTAGAGTAGTCGCATTTCAGTGGTGACGTAGCAATTAAAAGGCGTGAACAAAACAGGACGAAAAAAGACACCCGTACGACACGGACAGCCCGGGGGGGGGGGGGGGGGGGGGGGGGGGGGGGGGGGGGCGCCCGGTCTCCGGGTAGCAAGGCGTCCCAGTCGCGCGTGTGTGTTGGGGGGGGGGGGGGGGGGTGCCACCTCTGGCAGCACCCGGCACTCCCCTCCCGCCCTCCCCCTCTCTTCAAGCTTTACTGATCGGTTGCGATCTCGGGGAGTGAAGGGGGGTACGAAAAACATACGGGCCCCGGGGGACGCCGGAGGTGCGCAAACTCGTTCCGGCAAATTATCTTAAGCTTTTTCTGAAATCGCAGAAAACGCTTTCCCGTCCTTGAGAAACGTTAAAACAGTTCGCAGCAGAGCGAAACAATATCACGTAAGCTTCCTGACGCCGTCTATAAAGTTCAGGAAGTCGAATGGAATCACCAAAATGGCTGCTCCCACAAGAAAATTGAAATGGGGTGCCAACACTTTAAGCGTAATTTACTTAGGGGCTCCAGTTGCGTTGTCCGAGCCAGTCATGTGGCGAATCAGGTCCTCTTCATGACGTCACAGCGGTCAGTTTTCGTGTCTCGTATTCTATAGGTGACCGTGACACATGGTCGCGTAAAGCTCACCACGAATATCGTGCTCGAAATTAGTTGGTTGAAGGAAGGAAATAAAAAAGTCAGGGGTGTTTTTTTTTTTTTTTTTTCTACGTGTGACCTTATTACATTCCGAAGTCAGATATATTTTACTCTCGCGCGTAAAGCGCGGGCGAATAAATCACGCGTCTAAACTGACATAACTTTTGCTGGAAATTTTATGACTTCGTACGACCGGCCGTGTTTGTCGTACAAACTGGCGATCGGCCAAAGTAACCCTCGAAGCGTGCCCGAAACATATATATTAGGAAACCTGCTCCAAACATTTATTTTGCACCATCCAGAAATGTTAATTTCACGTTCATTTCTAGCGGAACTGCCTCCGTTGTTTCTTCCTTTCTTTCTTCAGGAACGCGCTACTTTACGAAGGAGTCCACAACCACAAGTTACCGAGGAGGAGAGTCAACGAAGTCGGAACGGCTACAGCAAGAGACCCCGCTGCCAGCGGTGAGTAAACCGCGAACTAACGGCGCTGCGGTCGCTTTCCCCGCGCTCTTCATGGCGGCCGTATATTCAATCGCTCGCGAGCCTCCATCCAGTCCAGTGCTATTCCCTCCTCCGTGCGCTGCGCCGCTTTGGATGGTCCCCTGACGGACATACGACAACTCGCGAGTCGGGACGTTCGGTGCGCGTGCTGCTCTTCTCCTTCTCTTCGCATCACTTCGCCGTTCTCCAACGGAACATAGACCACCGAACATTCGTATCACTTTCTCATTCCTCGTGAAGTTCCAGTCGCTAGCACGCCTTCTAGATCTGTGTGTGTTGTTGGCTTCCGCAGTTTGCTTACTGATTCGTACGGTGGTGAATCTGCCCGTTTCTCGTCAGTGTTTCGCCCCTCGACACGTCGGCGAACACGACAACCTGACAGGAGTTTGGAACGTTGACACTGGATCCCTCGTATTCAGGGTAAGTGTTGTCATATGTCGCCCTCTTCTCTATGCACGCTATTTTGTTCTCAATAAATAAACCAGGTTGTGTACAAAGGAGTGTCTCGTAGGGGCGAACGTAGGATGTATCTACTGCCAGTGACGAGTCCGAAACTCTCGAAGAATCGCCTCCGTAATAGTTAGATTTTTGTTTGTTTTTGTTTTTAACCTCTCGCCCGTACGCAGCGATGCGATCACAGTGGAAATTTCTTAGACCGGTTTGGTTGCACATGGATTGTGGTCTGGTCGAGAAGCCTCGGAGTATGTTGCTGGGCTCAGCTGTTTCTGTAACCTTCGCAGACTACACCGTGAGCCCGTCGTGTTAACATACGCGGAGCTCGCGGTAACGCGTTAGGCAAATATGCTTTTTGGCCTTAGTTCTTTTCCATTCATTGCCTCGTTCTGAACAATATACGCAATTGTAGGTGCACAGGAATACGGATAACGAAACACATCTGCGGAGACTTCAGTACGCTTCTTTGAAAACTCACCTAAGATCTTTTTTCGTATGGAAATCTTGTGTACTTTCAAAGTCAGAATGTCTGTTTAAAACGTTTCCAAATCGTCGCAAATTATTTGTTGTTGCTGGTGGTGGTAAAGGTATGGTATACGGCAGCCATTCATATATCCGCGTGAGGTACGTGTTCCCAGGTAATTAGGTGCCGGCATACAACCTTACTTTCATCGCACAACAGCTCAAAAATATGTCGAGTACACGCAAATTCTAAGACCGCAAGGAAGTTATGTTAGTTTAAGTCGAAGCGAAGTATCATTTCTTGAGTTTGAAGTAACCGGTCCCATAATATGAGAAAAACATTCTTCACTTTACAAACTAAACATTGAATTTAACTAAAACACAGGAGAAAAAATGGATGTATGAGACATACCCCGTGCCACATTGCTTATTTCCAGCAAAATGGACAATTGGGCGAGTTGGTAAGAGTTCATCATAACTTACAGCGCGACTGGGACGAGGAAAGACAGAGGAAAAAAACACAGGACAAGCTCTGAACTAGCAGTTGCTAGTTCAGGTATGATAAGCTTATTTCATACTGATCCGTGCGATTTTCGAACAACGCAACACGTTTTAGTGGCAGATTATGGTTCATTACGGAGTTGCAGGGTCCCGCATAGAACCTGCCCCTTTAAGATTTTTATAATCTTTCTATTTTCGTAAATTGGTTTCTTTCTTGTTTTTCTTTTTTTGTTTAACTTTTTTGGGTCTTGCGTACGAGCTTTCCGGTTTGGCGCCGAGGTGCCGGCGAAAACCAAACCGAAACCATCGACGCAGGAGCGTCGGGCGCGGGGCTAACGGCTTGCGCTAAATCGTCGAAGCCCTTCGCGCGCGTTCGTGCAAGCGCGCCTCGCAGCCGGGCGGCCGAATGAACGCTCCAATTTTGCGCGGCAACAGGAAAAAGTGCTCTAGGGGCGACGCCGGATCGGAACTAGTTTCCGTTAGCCGTTCGGATTGGAATCGCGGAGAACCGTTGTGTGCTCCACTTGTCGTCACTGGGGCTGCCCTCGGGTCGTTTCTTTGCCAGTACAATCCAGATTTTCGAGTCGTATCGCACGATGTTGACGGGGAACGTGACGGTCGCGGCAAGGTTACAAATTTCAGTTCTGAAGTTTGGGCCCCGAGATGAATGGGTTCTTACCACACCAAAGTCACTGGCAGGATGAGAACAACAGGCAACGAGCGCGTGCTGGAGGCCGAACACCCAAAAGAGACCCCCCCCCCCCCCCCCCCCGTTGCACTCACCCTGTCACTGACTAGAAAAGTTTTGATGAGAGCCTTTCCACTGTGACGTAAGGACACTAAAAACCGGCGATTGTTTGTTCTTGTCGTGTCGCGCTCTGTCCCATAATTCGAGGTGCCCCGACCAAACATCGTGCCGACTCTGTCAAAAAAAATGTAAGCCACACTGGCAGTGATTTTGTCAGGTCCTTCCCGGTGAACGGGAAAGAAAGAAATGAAATGGTACACCCTATCATCGTAGAACGCGTTCTCTGTCGCCCCACGATGAATTTGGCACACCAACTCTGGTGGGACGGTAACAGTCGTGGCCTGCATATTTCATACAGTATTCTGGGGCTTCATTAGTTGGGGACATATAACAATCAATATACACGCCGTCGCGCGCTCAGTACGCGAAAAAAAAATCAACAATCGAGTTTGCTTTATTGGTCGCCTACACTTTATAGCTCCTGTTTGCAAACAGTGCGAGTTATCGCAGGAGTGTCAATGG